>NC_136269.1:74525007-75125007 GCF_964187855.1 Myxine glutinosa | reverse complement strand
AGATAGAGGTCATGTGAAGTTCAGCAGGGTTCAGAAAGAGGTCATGTGAAGTCCAGCAGGGTTCAGAAAAGTTGGTGCATTCATTTGTGTTCAGCTGCAATTCCGAGTACTTGTCAGAGGCCTTTGTGCGCGTGGCTCAGGAACGTGCACGTCTGCGACAACTGGAGACCCCTTACGTTGATCACTCATTATTGCAGCACTAAAACATAACAGTAGGAGTGATAGCTAGTAGTCACATGGGCCAGTGGCGCAATGGATAACGCGTCTGACTACGAATCAGAAGATTGTAGGTTCGACTCCTACCTGGCTCAAAACTGATTTTGACTTCACTTTTAGCAATATTTAATGAAGTCGCGTGGTCGCTTTGCTTCTTCAACATATTTTCCTGAAGTCGAATTCATTGGAGTGGTAGTCCACCCCTTGGTGACGATTGAGTAACCTTGGTCACCTCTTTAAAATACAGTCGCGACCCTCGCGTCAAGGATTTGGCAACAGATTACGTCATCTTCCCGTTCCAAACCTGCTTTTTTAGTTCTACTTCCTTGAGGAACAGAGAAACCCAAGGTATCACCGCCATCGGAACGAGGGTCAAGCTTGGCTCAGGTCTTTCACGAACCTGCTGGCCAGGCCCAACGTTCAAATATGGTTGGAGGAGGAATTTGTCATTTGTTCCGGCTGCCTGCGAAAGCTCGCCCATGCTTCCTGAAGTTCACTGGGATCTGCAACGTCGACCAACGAAGACTGGCAGACCGTCAGTGAAAAGGCACGGTCATGTGAAGTCCAGCAGGGTTCAGAAAGATGTCGTAGGAGGTCAAGCAGGGTTCAGAAAGAGGTCAGAGGAGGTTCAGCAGGGTTCAGAAAGAGGTCGCAGTAGGTCCAGCAGGGTTCAGAAAGAGGTCATGTGAAGTCCAGCAGGGTTCAGATAGAGGTCATGTGAAGTCCAGCAGGGTTCAGATAGAGGTCATGTGAAGTCCAGCATGGTTCAGAAAGATGTCGTAGGAGGTCAATCAGGGTTCAGAAAGAGGTCAGAGGAGGTTCAGCAGGGTTCAGAAAGAGGTCATAGGAGGTCCAGCAGGGTACAGAAAGAGGTCGCAGTAGGTCCAGCAGGGTTCAGAAAGAGGTCGCCGTAGGTCCAGCAGGGTTCAGAAAGAGGTCATGTGAAGTCCAGCATGGTTCAGATAGAGGTCGTGTGAAGTCCAGCAGGGTTCAGATAGAGGTCATGTGAAGTTCAGCAGGGTTCAGAAAGAGGTCATAGGAGGTCCAGCAGGGTACAGAAAGAGGTCGCAGTAGGTCCAGCAGGGTTCAGATAGAGGTCGTGTGAAGTCCAGCTGGGTTCAGATAGAGGTCATGTGAAGTTCAGCAGGGTTCAGAAAGAGGTCATGTGAAGTCCAGCAGGGTTGAGATATATTTCATGTGAAATCCAGCAGGGTTCAGATATATGTCATGTGAAGTCCAGCATGGTTCAGATAGAGGTCGTGTGAAGTCCAGCAGGGTTCAGATAGAGGTCATGTGAAGTTCAGCATGGTTCAGAAAGAGGTCATGTGAAGTCCAGCAGGGTTGAGATATATTTCATGTGAAATCCAGCAGGGTTCAGATATATGTCATGTGAAGTCCAGCATGGTTCAGATAGAGGTCGTGTGAAGTCCAGCAGGGTTCAGATAGAGGTCATGTGAAGTCCAGCAGGGTTCAGAAAGAGGTCGCAGTAGGTCCAGCAGGGTTCAGAAAGAGGTCATGTGAAGTCCAGCAGGGTTCAGAAAGAGGTCGCAGTAGGTCCAGCAGGGTTCAGAAAGAGGTCATGTGAAGTCCAGCAGGGTTCAGAAAAGTTGGTGCATTCATTTGTGTTCAGCTGCAATTCCGAGTACTTGTCAGAGGCCTTTGTGCGCGTGGCTCAGGAACGTGCACGTCTGCGACAACCGGAGACCCCTTACGTTGATCACTCATTATTGCAGCACTAAAACATATCAGTAGGAGTGATAGTTAGTAGTCACATGGGCCAGTGGCGCAATGGATAACGCGTCTGACTACGAATCAGAAGATTGCAGGTTCGACTCCTACCTGGCTCAAAACTGATTTTGACTTCACTTTTAGCAATATTTAATGAAGTCGCGTGGTCGCTTTGCTTCTTCAACATATTTTCCTGAAGTCGAATTCATTGGAGTGGTAGTCCACCCCTTGGTGACGATTGAGTAACCTTGGTCACCTCCTTAAAATACAGTCGCGACCCTCGCGTCAAGGATTTGGCAACAGATTACGTCATCTTCCCGTTCCAAACCTGCTTTTTTAGTTCTACTTCCTTGAGGAACAGAGAAACCCAAGGTATCACCGCCATCGGAACGAGGGTCAAGCTGGGCTCAAGTCTTTCACGAACCTGCTGGCCAGGCCCAACGTTCAAATATGGTTGGAGGAGGAATTTGTCATTTGTTCCGGCTGCCTGCGAAAGCTCGCCCATGCTTCCTGAAGTACACTGGGATCTGCAACGTCGACCAACGAAGACTGGCAGACCGTCAGTGAAAAGGCACGGTCATGTGAAGTCCAGCAGGGTTCAGAAAGATGTCGTAGGAGGTCAAGCAGGGTTCAGAAAGAGGTCAGAGGAGGTTCAGCAGGGTTCAGAAAGAGGTCATAGGAGGTCCAGCAGGGTACAGAAAGAGGTCGCAGTAGGTCCAGCAGGGTTCAGAAAGAGGTCATGTGAAGTCCAGCAGGGTTCAGATAGAGGTCATGTGAAGTCCAGCAGGGTTCAGATAGAGGTCATGTGAAGTCCAGCAGGGTTCAGAAAGATGTCGTAGGAGGTCAATCAGGGTTCAGAAAGAGGTCAGAGGAGGTTCAGCAGGGTTCAGAAAGAGGTCATAGGAGGTCCAGCAGGGTACAGAAAGAGGTCGCAGTAGGTCCAGCAGGGTTCAGAAAGAGGTCATGTGAAGTCCAGCAGGGTTCAGATAGAGGTCATGTGAAGTCCAGCAGGGTTCAGAAAGGAGTCATGTGAAGTCCAGCAGGGTTCAGATATATGTCATGTGAAGTCCAGCATGGTTCAGATAGAGGTCGTGTGAAGTCCAGCAGGGTTCAGATAGAGGTCATGTGAAGTTCAGCAGGGTTCAGAAAGAGGTCATGTGAAGTCCAGCAGGGTTCAGAAAAGTTGGTGCATTCATTTGTGTTCAGCTGCAATTCCGAGTACTTGTCAGAGGCCTTTGTGCGCGTGGCTCAGGAACGTGCACGTCTGCGACAACCGGAGACCCCTTACGTTGATCACTCATTATTGCAGCGCTAAAACATATCAGTAGGAGTGATAGCTAGTAGTCACATGGGCCAGTGGCGCAATGGATAACGTGTCTGACTACGAATCAGAAGATTGTAGGTTCGACTCCTACCTGGTTCAAAACTGATTTTGACTTCACTTCTAGCAATATTTAATGAAGTCGCGTGGTCGCTTTGCTTCTTCAACATATTTTCCTGAAGTCGAATTCATTGGAGTGGTAGTCCACCCCTTGGTGACGATTGAGTAACCTTGGTCACCTCTTTAAAATACAGTCGCGACCCTCGCGTCAAGGATTTGGCAACAGATTACGTCATCTTCCCGTTCAAAACCTGCTTTTTTAGTTCTACGTCCTTGAGGGACAGAGAAACCCAAGGTATCACCGCCATCGGAACGAGGGTCAAGCTGGGCTCAAGTCTTTCACGAACCTGCTGGCCAGGCCCAACGTTCAAATATGGTTGGAGGAGGAATTTGTCATTTGTTCCGGCTGCCTGCGAAAGCTCGCCCATGCTTCCTGAAGTACACTGGGATCTGCAACGTCGACCAACGAAGACTGGCAGACCGTCAGTGAAAAGGCACGGTCATGTGAAGTCCAGCAGGGTTCAGAAAGATGTCGTAGGAGGTCAAGCAGGGTTCAGAAAGAGGTCAGAGGAGGTTCAGTAGGGTTCAGAAAGAGGTCATAGGAGGTCCAGCAGGGTACAGAAAGAGGTCGCAGTAGGTCCAGCAGGGTTCAGAAAGAGGTCATGTGAAGTCCAGCAGGGTTCAGATAGAGGTCATGTGAAGTCCAGCAGGGTTCAGATAGAGGTCATGTGAAGTCCAGCAGGGTTCAGAAAGATGTCGTAGGAGGTCAATCAGGGTTCAGAAAGAGGTCAGAGGAGGTTCAGCAGGGTTCAGAAAGAGGTCATAGGAGGTCCAGCAGGGTACAGAAAGAGGTCGCAGTAGGTCCAGCAGGGTTCAGAAAGAGGTCATGTGAAGTCCAGCAGGGTTCAGATAGAGGTCATGCGAAGTCCAGCAGGGTTCAGAAAGGAGTCATGTGAAGTCCAGCAGGGTTCAGATATATGTCATGTGAAGTCCAGCAGGGTTCAGAAAAGTTGGTGCATTCATTTGTGTTCAGCTGCAATTCCGAGGAATTGTCAGAGGCCTTTGTGCGCGTGGCTCAGGAACGTGCACGTCTGCGACAACCGGAGACCCCTTACGTTGATCACTCATTATTGCAGCACTAAAACATATCAGTAGAAGTGATAGCTAGTAGTCACATGGGCCAGTGGCGCAATGGATAACGCGTCTGACTACGAATCAGAAGATTGTAGGTTCGACTCCTACCTGGCTCAAAACTGATTTTGACTTCACTTTTAGCAATATTTAATGAAGTCGCGTGGTCGCTTTGCTTCTTCAACATATTTTCCTGAAGTCGAATTCATTGGAGTGGTCGTCCACCCCTTGGTGACGATTGAGTAACCTTGGTCACCTCTTTAAAATACAGTCGCGACCCTCGCGTCAAGGATTTGGCAACAGATTACGTCATCTTCCCGTTCCAAACCTGCTTTTTTAGTTCTACTTCCTTGAGGAACAGAGAAACCCAAGGTATCACCGCCATCGGAACGAGGGTCAAGCTGGGCTCAAGTCTTTCACGAACCTGCTGGCCAGGCCCAACGTTCAAATATGGTTGGAGGAGGAATTTGTCATTTGTTCCGGCTGCCTGCGAAAGCACGCCCATGCTTCCTGAAGTACACTGGGATCTGCAACGTCGACCAACGAAGACTGGCAGACCGTCAGTGAAAAGGCACGGTCATGTGAAGTCCAGCAGGGTTCAGAAAGATGTCGTAGGAGGTCAAGCAGGGTTCAGAAAGAGGTCAGAGGAGGTTCAGCAGGGTTCAGAAAGAGGTCATAGGAGGTCCAGCAGGGTACAGAAAGAGGTCGCAGTAGGTCCAGCAGGGTTCAGAAAGAGGTCATGTGAAGTCCAGCAGGGTTCAGATAGAGGTCATGTGAAGTCCAGCAGGGTTCAGATAGAGGTCATGTGAAGTCCAGCAGGGTTCAGAAAGATGTCGTAGGAGGTCAATCAGGGTTCAGAAAGAGGTCAGAGGAGGTTCAGCAGGGTTCAGAAAGAGGTCATAGGAGATCCAGCAGGGTACAGAAAGAGGTCATATGAGGTCCAGCAGGGTACAGAAAGAGGTCGCAGTAGGTCCAGCAGGGTTCAGATATATGTCATGTGAAGTCCAGCATGGTTCAGATAGAGGTCGTGTGAAGTCCAGCAGGGTTCAGATAGAGGTCATGTGAAGTTCAGCAGGGTTCAGAAAGAGGTCATGTGAAGTCCAGCAGGGTTCAGAAAAGTTGGTGCATTCATTTGTGTTCAGCTGCAATTCCGAGTACTTGTCAGAGGCCTTTGTGCGCGTGGCTCAGGAACGTGCACGTCTGCGACAACCGGAGACCCCTTACGTTGATCACTCATTATTGCAGCACTAAAACATATCAGTAGGAGTGATAGCTAGTAGTCACATGGGCCAGTGGCGCAATGGATAACGTGTCTGACTACGAATCAGAAAGATTGTAGGTTCGACTCCTACCTGGTTCAAAACTGATTTTGACTTCACTTCTAGCAATATTTAATGAAGTCGCGTGGTCGCTTTGCTTCTTCAACATATTTTCCTGAAGTCGAATTCATTGGAGTGGTAGTCCACCCCTTGGTGACGATTGAGTAACCTTGGTCACCTCTTTAAAATACAGTCGCGACCCTCGCGTCAAGGATTTGGCAACAGATTACGTCATCTTCCCGTTCCAAACCTGCTTTTTTAGTTCTACTTCCTTGAGGAACAGAGAAACCCAAGGTATCACCGCCATCGGAACGAGGGTCAAGCTTGGCTCAGGTCTTTCACGAACCTGCTGGCCAGGCCCAACGTTCAAATATGGTTGGAGGAGGAATTTGTCATTTGTTCCGGCTGCCTGCGAAAGCTCGCCCATGCTTCCTGAAGTTCACTGGGATCTGCAACGTCGACCAACGAAGACTGGCAGACCGTCAGTGAAAAGGCACGGTCATGTGAAGTCCAGCAGGGTTCAGAAAGATGTCGTAGGAGGTCAAGCAGGGTTCAGAAAGAGGTCAGAGGAGGTTCAGCAGGGTTCAGAAAGAGGTCGCAGTAGGTCCAGCAGGGTTCAGAAAGAGGTCATGTGAAGTCCAGCAGGGTTCAGATAGAGGTCATGTGAAGTCCAGCAGGGTTCAGATAGAGGTCATGTGAAGTCCAGCAGGGTTCAGAAAGATGTCGTAGGAGGTCAATCAGGGTTCAGAAAGAGGTCAGAGGAGGTTCAGCAGGGTTCAGAAAGAGGTCATAGGAGGTCCAGCAGGGTACAGAAAGAGGTCGCAGTAGGTCCAGCAGGGTTCAGAAAGAGGTCGCCGTAGGTCCAGCAGGGTTCAGAAAGAGGTCATGTGAAGTCCAGCATGGTTCAGATAGAGGTCGTGTGAAGTCCAGCAGGGTTCAGATAGAGGTCATGTGAAGTTCAGCAGGGTTCAGAAAGAGGTCATAGGAGGTCCAGCAGGGTACAGAAAGAGGTCGCAGTAGGTCCAGCAGGGTTCAGATAGAGGTCGTGTGAAGTCCAGTTGGGTTCAGATAGAGGTCATGTGAAGTTCAGCAGGGTTCAGAAAGAGGTCATGTGAAGTCCAGCAGGGTTGAGATATATTTCATGTGAAATCCAGCAGGGTTCAGATATATGTCATGTGAAGTCCAGCATGGTTCAGATAGAGGTCGTGTGAAGTCCAGCAGGGTTCAGATAGAGGTCATGTGAAGTTCAGCAGGGTTCAGAAAGAGGTCATGTGAAGTCCAGCAGGGTTGAGATATATTTCATGTGAAATCCAGCAGGGTTCAGATATATGTCATGTGAAGTCCAGCATGGTTCAGATAGAGGTCGTGTGAAGTCCAGCAGGGTTCAGATAGAGGTCATGTGAAGTCCAGCAGGGTTCAGAAAGAGGTCGCAGTAGGTCCAGCAGGGTTCAGAAAGAGGTCATGTGAAGTCCAGCAGGGTTCAGAAAGAGGTCGCAGTAGGTCCAGCAGGGTTCAGAAAGAGGTCATGTGAAGTCCAGCAGGGTTCAGAAAAGTTGGTGCATTCATTTGTGTTCAGCTGCAATTCCGAGTACTTGTCAGAGGCCTTTGTGCGCGTGGCTCAGGAACGTGCACGTCTGCGACAACCGGAGACCCCTTACGTTGATCACTCATTATTGCAGCACTAAAACATATCAGTAGGAGTGATAGCTAGTAGTCACATGGGCCAGTGGCGCAATGGATAACGCGTCTGACTACGAATCAGAAGATTGTAGGTTCGACTCCTACCTGGTTCAAAACTGATTTTGACTTCACTTCTAGCAATATTTAATGAAGTCGCGTGGTCGCTTTGCTTCTTCAACATATTTTCCTGAAGTCGAATTCATTGGAGTGGTAGTCCACCCCTTGGTGACGATTGAGTAACCTTGGTCACCTCTTTAAAATACAGTCGCGACCCTCGCGTCAAGGATTTGGCAACAGATTACGTCATCTTCCCGTTCCAAACCTGCTTTTTTAGTTCTACTTCCTTGAGGAACAGAGAAACCCAAGGTATCACCGCCATCGGAACGAGGGTCAAGCTGGGCTCAAGTCTTTCACGAACCTGCTGGCCAGGCCCAACGTTCAAATATGGTTGGAGGAGGAATTTGTCATTTGTTCCGGCTGCCTGCGAAAGCTCGCCCATGCTTCCTGAAGTACACTGGGATCTGCAACGTCGACCAACGAAGACTGGCAGACCGTCAGTGAAAAGGCACGGTCATGTGAAGTCCAGCAGGGTTCAGATAGAGGTCATGTGAAGTCCAGCAGGGTTCAGATAGAGGTCATGTGAAGTCCAGCAGGGTTCAGAAAGATGTCGTAGGAGGTCAATCAGGGTTCAGAAAGAGGTCAGAGGAGGTTCAGCAGGGTTCAGAAAGAGGTCATAGGAGGTCCAGCAGGGTACAGAAAGAGGTCGCAGTAAGTCCAGCAGGGTTCAGATATATGTCATGTGAAGTCCAGCATGGTTCAGATAGAGGTCGTGTGAAGTCCAGCAGGGTTCAGATAGAGGTCATGTGAAGTTCAGCAGGGTTCAGAAAGAGGTCATGTGAAGTCCAGCAGGGTTCAGAAAAGTTGGTGCATTCATTTGTGTTCAGCTGCAATTCCGAGTACTTGTCAGAGGCCTTTGTGCGCGTGGCTCAGGAACGTGCACGTCTGCGACAACTGGAGACCCCTTACGTTGATCACTCATTATTGCAGCACTAAAACATATCAGTAGGAGTGATAGCTAGTAGTCACATGGGCCAGTGGCGCAATGGATAACGCGTCTGACTACGAATCAGAAGATTGTAGGTTCGACTCCTACCTGGCTCAAAACTGATTTTGACTTCACTTTTAGCAATATTTAATGAAGTCGCGTGGTCGCTTTGCTTCTTCAACATATTTTCCTGAAGTCGAATTCATTGGAGTGGTAGTCCACCCCTTGGTGACGATTGAGTAACCTTGGTCACCTCTTTAAAATACAGTCGCGACCCTCGCGTCAAGGATTTGGCAACAGATTACGTCATCTTCCCGTTCCAAACCTGCTTTTTTAGTTCTACTTCCTTGAGGAACAGAGAAACCCAAGGTATCACCGCCATCGGAACGAGGGTCAAGCTTGGCTCAGGTCTTTCACGAACCTGCTGGCCAGGCCCAACGTTCAAATATGGTTGGAGGAGGAATTTGTCATTTGTTCCGGCTGCCTGCGAAAGCTCGCCCATGCTTCCTGAAGTTCACTGGGATCTGCAACGTCGACCAACGAAGACTGGCAGACCGTCAGTGAAAAGGCACGGTCATGTGAAGTCCAGCAGGGTTCAGAAAGATGTCGTAGGAGGTCAAGCAGGGTTCAGAAAGAGGTCAGAGGAGGTTCAGCAGGGTTCAGAAAGAGGTCGCAGTAGGTCCAGCAGGGTTCAGAAAGAGGTCATGTGAAGTCCAGCAGGGTTCAGATAGAGGTCATGTGAAGTCCAGCAGGGTTCAGATAGAGGTCATGTGAAGTCCAGCAGGGTTCAGAAAGATGTCGTAGGAGGTCAATCAGGGTTCAGAAAGAGGTCAGAGGAGGTTCAGCAGGGTTCAGAAAGAGGTCATAGGAGGTCCAGCAGGGTACAGAAAGAGGTCGCAGTAGGTCCAGCAGGGTTCAGAAAGAGGTCGCCGTAGGTCCAGCAGGGTTCAGAAAGAGGTCATGTGAAGTCCAGCATGGTTCAGATAGAGGTCGTGTGAAGTCCAGCAGGGTTCAGATAGAGGTCATGTGAAGTTCAGCAGGGTTCAGAAAGAGGTCATAGGAGGTCCAGCAGGGTACAGAAAGAGGTCGCAGTAGGTCCAGCAGGGTTCAGATAGAGGTCGTGTGAAGTCCAGCTGGGTTCAGATAGAGGTCATGTGAAGTTCAGCAGGGTTCAGAAAGAGGTCATGTGAAGTCCAGCAGGGTTGAGATATATTTCATGTGAAATCCAGCAGGGTTCAGATATATGTCATGTGAAGTCCAGCATGGTTCAGATAGAGGTCGTGTGAAGTCCAGCAGGGTTCAGATAGAGGTCATGTGAAGTTCAGCAGGGTTCAGAAAGAGGTCATGTGAAGTCCAGCAGGGTTGAGATATATTTCATGTGAAATCCAGCAGGGTTCAGATATATGTCATGTGAAGTCCAGCATGGTTCAGATAGAGGTCGTGTGAAGTCCAGCAGGGTTCAGATAGAGGTCATGTGAAGTCCAGCAGGGTTCAGAAAGAGGTCGCAGTAGGTCCAGCAGGGTTCAGAAAGAGGTCATGTGAAGTCCAGCAGGGTTCAGAAAGAGGTCGCAGTAGGTCCAGCAGGGTTCAGAAAGAGGTCATGTGAAGTCCAGCAGGGTTCAGAAAAGTTGGTGCATTCATTTGTGTTCAGCTGCAATTCCGAGTACTTGTCAGAGGCCTTTGTGCGCGTGGCTCAGGAACGTGCACGTCTGCGACAACCGGAGACCCCTTACGTTGATCACTCATTATTGCAGCACTAAAACATATCAGTAGGAGTGATAGCTAGTAGTCACATGGGCCAGTGGCGCAATGGATAACGCGTCTGACTACGAATCAGAAGATTGTAGGTTCGACTCCTACCTGGTTCAAAACTGATTTTGACTTCACTTCTAGCAATATTTAATGAAGTCGCGTGGTCGCTTTGCTTCTTCAACATATTTTCCTGAAGTCGAATTCATTGGAGTGGTAGTCCACCCCTTGGTGACGATTGAGTAACCTTGGTCACCTCTTTAAAATACAGTCGCGACCCTCGCGTCAAGGATTTGGCAACAGATTACGTCATCTTCCCGTTCCAAACCTGCTTTTTTAGTTCTACTTCCTTGAGGAACAGAGAAACCCAAGGTATCACCGCCATCGGAACGAGGGTCAAGCTGGGCTCAAGTCTTTCACGAACCTGCTGGCCAGGCCCAACGTTCAAATATGGTTGGAGGAGGAATTTGTCATTTGTTCCGGCTGCCTGCGAAAGCTCGCCCATGCTTCCTGAAGTACACTGGGATCTGCAACGTCGACCAACGAAGACTGGCAGACCGTCAGTGAAAAGGCACGGTCATGTGAAGTCCAGCAGGGTTCAGATAGAGGTCATGTGAAGTCCAGCAGGGTTCAGATAGAGGTCATGTGAAGTCCAGCAGGGTTCAGAAAGATGTCGTCGGAGGTCAATCAGGGTTCAGAAAGAGGTCAGAGGAGGTTCAGCAGGGTTCAGAAAGAGGTCATAGGAGGTCCAGCAGGGTACAGAAAGAGGTCGCAGTAAGTCCAGCAGGGTTCAGATATATGTCATGTGAAGTCCAGCATGGTTCAGATAGAGGTCGTGTGAAGTCCAGCAGGGTTCAGATAGAGGTCATGTGAAGTTCAGCAGGGTTCAGAAAGAGGTCATGTGAAGTCCAGCAGGGTTCAGAAAAGTTGGTGCATTCATTTGTGTTCAGCTGCAATTCCGAGTACTTGTCAGAGGCCTTTGTGCGCGTGGCTCAGGAACGTGCACGTCTGCGACAACTGGAGACCCCTTACGTTGATCACTCATTATTGCAGCACTAAAACATATCAGTAGGAGTGATAGCTAGTAGTCACATGGGCCAGTGGCGCAATGGATAACGCGTCTGACGACGAATCAGAAGATTGTAGGTTCGACTCCTACCTGGCTCAAAACTGATTTTGACTTCACTTTTAGCAATATTTAATGAAGTCGCGTGGTCGCTTTGCTTCTTCAACATATTTTCCTGAAGTCGAATTCATTGGAGTGGTAGTCCACCCCTTGGTGACGATTGAGTAACCTTGGTCACCTCTTTAAAATACAGTCGCGACCCTCGCGTCAAGGATTTGGCAACAGATTACGTCATCTTCCCGTTCCAAACCTGCTTTTTTAGTTCTACTTCCTTGAGGAACAGAGAAACCCAAGGTATCACCGCCATCGGAACGAGGGTCAAGCTTGGCTCAGGTCTTTCACGAACCTGCTGGCCAGGCCCAACGTTCAAATATGGTTGGAGGAGGAATTTGTCATTTGTTCCGGCTGCCTGCGAAAGCTCGCCCATGCTTCCTGAAGTTCACTGGGATCTGCAACGTCGACCAACGAAGACTGGCAGACCGTCAGTGAAAAGGCACGGTCATGTGAAGTCCAGCAGGGTTCAGAAAGATGTCGTAGGAGGTCAAGCAGGGTTCAGAAAGAGGTCAGAGGAGGTTCAGCAGGGTTCAGAAAGAGGTCGCAGTAGGTCCAGCAGGGTTCAGAAAGAGGTCATGTGAAGTCCAGCAGGGTTCAGATAGAGGTCATGTGAAGTCCAGCAGGGTTCAGATAGAGGTCATGTGAAGTCCAGCATGGTTCAGAAAGATGTCGTAGGAGGTCAATCAGGGTTCAGAAAGAGGTCAGAGGAGGTTCAGCAGGGTTCAGAAAGAGGTCATAGGAGGTCCAGCAGGGTACAGAAAGAGGTCGCAGTAGGTCCAGCAGGGTTCAGAAAGAGGTCGCCGTAGGTCCAGCAGGGTTCAGAAAGAGGTCATGTGAAGTCCAGCATGGTTCAGATAGAGGTCGTGTGAAGTCCAGCAGGGTTCAGATAGAGGTCATGTGAAGTTCAGCAGGGTTCAGAA
This sequence comes from Myxine glutinosa, assembly GCF_964187855.1. Lineage (NCBI taxonomy): Eukaryota > Metazoa > Chordata > Myxini > Myxiniformes > Myxinidae > Myxine > Myxine glutinosa. The sequence continues at coordinate 75,112,658 of NC_136269.1, read as the reverse complement.
AGAGGTCATAGGAGGTCCAGCAGGGTACAGAAAGAGGTCGCAGTAGGTCCAGCAGGGTTCAGATAGAGGTCGTGTGAAGTCCAGCTGGGTTCAGATAGAGGTCATGTGAAGTTCAGCAGGGTTCAGAAAGAGGTCATGTGAAGTCCAGCAGGGTTGAGATATATTTCATGTGAAATCCAGCAGGGTTCAGATATATGTCATGTGAAGTCCAGCATGGTTCAGATAGAGGTCGTGTGAAGTCCAGCAGGGTTCAGATAGAGGTCATGTGAAGTTCAGCATGGTTCAGAAAGAGGTCATGTGAAGTCCAGCAGGGTTGAGATATATTTCATGTGAAATCCAGCAGGGTTCAGATATATGTCATGTGAAGTCCAGCATGGTTCAGATAGAGGTCGTGTGAAGTCCAGCAGGGTTCAGATAGAGGTCATGTGAAGTCCAGCAGGGTTCAGAAAGAGGTCGCAGTAGGTCCAGCAGGGTTCAGAAAGAGGTCATGTGAAGTCCAGCAGGGTTCAGAAAGAGGTCGCAGTAGGTCCAGCAGGGTTCAGAAAGAGGTCATGTGAAGTCCAGCAGGGTTCAGAAAAGTTGGTGCATTCATTTGTGTTCAGCTGCAATTCCGAGTACTTGTCAGAGGCCTTTGTGCGCGTGGCTCAGGAACGTGCACGTCTGCGACAACCGGAGACCCCTTACGTTGATCACTCATTATTGCAGCACTAAAACATATCAGTAGGAGTGATAGTTAGTAGTCACATGGGCCAGTGGCGCAATGGATAACGCGTCTGACTACGAATCAGAAGATTGCAGGTTCGACTCCTACCTGGCTCAAAACTGATTTTGACTTCACTTTTAGCAATATTTAATGAAGTCGCGTGGTCGCTTTGCTTCTTCAACATATTTTCCTGAAGTCGAATTCATTGGAGTGGTAGTCCACCCCTTGGTGACGATTGAGTAACCTTGGTCACCTCTTTAAAATACAGTCGCGACCCTCGCGTCAAGGATTTGGCAACAGATTACGTCATCTTCCCGTTCCAAACCTGCTTTTTTAGTTCTACTTCCTTGAGGAACAGAGAAACCCAAGGTATCACCGCCATCGGAACGAGGGTCAAGCTTGGCTCAGGTCTTTCACGAACCTGCTGGCCAGGCCCAACGTTCAAATATGGTTGGAGGAGGAATTTGTCATTTGTTCCGGCTGCCTGCGAAAGCTCGCCCATGCTTCCTGAAGTTCACTGGGATCTGCAACGTCGACCAACGAAGACTGGCAGACCGTCAGTGAAAAGGCACGGTCATGTGAAGTCCAGCAGGGTTCAGAAAGATGTCGTAGGAGGTCAAGCAGGGTTCAGAAAGAGGTCAGAGGAGGTTCAGCAGGGTTCAGAAAGAGGTCGCAGTAGGTCCAGCAGGGTTCAGAAAGAGGTCATGTGAAGTCCAGCAGGGTTCAGATAGAGGTCATGTGAAGTCCAGCAGGGTTCAGATAGAGGTCATGTGAAGTCCAGCATGGTTCAGAAAGATGTCGTAGGAGGTCAATCAGGGTTCAGAAAGAGGTCAGAGGAGGTTCAGCAGGGTTCAGAAAGAGGTCATAGGAGGTCCAGCAGGGTACAGAAAGAGGTCGCAGTAGGTCCAGCAGGGTTCAGAAAGAGGTCGCCGTAGGTCCAGCAGGGTTCAGAAAGAGGTCATGTGAAGTCCAGCATGGTTCAGATAGAGGTCGTGTGAAGTCCAGCAGGGTTCAGATAGAGGTCATGTGAAGTTCAGCAGGGTTCAGAAAGAGGTCATAGGAGGTCCAGCAGGGTACAGAAAGAGGTCGCAGTAGGTCCAGCAGGGTTCAGATAGAGGTCGTGTGAAGTCCAGCTGGGTTCAGATAGAGGTCATGTGAAGTTCAGCAGGGTTCAGAAAGAGGTCATGTGAAGTCCAGCAGGGTTGAGATATATTTCATGTGAAATCCAGCAGGGTTCAGATATATGTCATGTGAAGTCCAGCATGGTTCAGATAGAGGTCGTGTGAAGTCCAGCAGGGTTCAGATAGAGGTCATGTGAAGTTCAGCATGGTTCAGAAAGAGGTCATGTGAAGTCCAGCAGGGTTGAGATATATTTCATGTGAAATCCAGCAGGGTTCAGATATATGTCATGTGAAGTCCAGCATGGTTCAGATAGAGGTCGTGTGAAGTCCAGCAGGGTTCAGATAGAGGTCATGTGAAGTCCAGCAGGGTTCAGAAAGAGGTCGCAGTAGGTCCAGCAGGGTTCAGAAAGAGGTCATGTGAAGTCCAGCAGGGTTCAGAAAGAGGTCGCAGTAGGTCCAGCAGGGTTCAGAAAGAGGTCATGTGAAGTCCAGCAGGGTTCAGAAAAGTTGGTGCATTCATTTGTGTTCAGCTGCAATTCCGAGTACTTGTCAGAGGCCTTTGTGCGCGTGGCTCAGGAACGTGCACGTCTGCGACAACCGGAGACCCCTTACGTTGATCACTCATTATTGCAGCACTAAAACATATCAGTAGGAGTGATAGTTAGTAGTCACATGGGCCAGTGGCGCAATGGATAACGCGTCTGACTACGAATCAGAAGATTGCAGGTTCGACTCCTACCTGGCTCAAAACTGATTTTGACTTCACTTTTAGCAATATTTAATGAAGTCGCGTGGTCGCTTTGCTTCTTCAACATATTTTCCTGAAGTCGAATTCATTGGAGTGGTAGTCCACCCCTTGGTGACGATTGAGTAACCTTGGTCACCTCCTTAAAATACAGTCGCGACCCTCGCGTCAAGGATTTGGCAACAGATTACGTCATCTTCCCGTTCCAAACCTGCTTTTTTAGTTCTACTTCCTTGAGGAACAGAGAAACCCAAGGTATCACCGCCATCGGAACGAGGGTCAAGCTGGGCTCAAGTCTTTCACGAACCTGCTGGCCAGGCCCAACGTTCAAATATGGTTGGAGGAGGAATTTATCATTTGTTCCGGCTGCCTGCGAAAGCTCGCCCATGCTTCCTGAAGTACACTGGGATCTGCAACGTCGACCAACGAAGACTGGCAGACCGTCAGTGAAAAGGCACGGTCATGTGAAGTCCAGCAGGGTTCAGAAAGATGTCGTAGGAGGTCAAGCAGGGTTCAGAAAGAGGTCAGAGGAGGTTCAGCAGGGTTCAGAAAGAGGTCATAGGAGGTCCAGCAGGGTACAGAAAGAGGTCGCATTAGGTCCAGCAGGGTTCAGAAAGAGGTCATGTGAAGTCCAGCAGGGTTCAGATAGAGGTCATGTGAAGTCCAGCAGGGTTCAGATAGAGGTCATGTGAAGTCCAGCAGGGTTCAGAAAGATGTCGTAGGAGGTCAATCAGGGTTCAGAAAGAGGTCAGAGGAGGTTCAGCAGGGTTCAGAAAGAGGTCATAGGAGGTCCAGCAGGGTACAGAAAGAGGTCGCAGTAGGTCCAGCAGGGTTCAGAAAGAGGTCATGTGAAGTCCAGCAGGGTTCAGATAGAGGTCATGTGAAGTCCAGCAGGGTTCAGAAAGGAGTCATGTGAAGTCCAGCAGGGTTCAGATATATGTCATGTGAAGTCCAGCATGGTTCAGATAGAGGTCGTGTGAAGTCCAGCAGGGTTCAGATAGAGGTCATGTGAAGTTCAGCAGGGTTCAGAAAGAGGTCATGTGAAGTCCAGCAGGGTTCAGAAAAGTTGGTGCATTCATTTGTGTTCAGCTGCAATTCCGAGTACTTGTCAGAGGCCTTTGTGCGCGTGGCTCAGGAAAGTGCACGTCTGCGACAACCGGAGACCCCTTCCGTTGATCACTCATTATTGCAGCACTAAAACATATCAGTAGGAGTGATAGCTAGTAGTCACATGGGCCAGTGAGCGCAATGGATAACGCATCTGACTACGAATCAGTAGATTGTAGGTTCGACTCCTACCTGGCTCAAAACTGATTTTGACTTCACTTTTAGCAATATTTAATGAAGTCGCGTGGTCGCTTTGCTTCTTCAACATATTTTCCTGAAGTCGAATTCATTGGAGTGGTAGTCCACCCCTTGGTGACGATTGAGTAACCTTGGTCACCTCTTTAAAATACAGTCGCGACCCTCGCGTCAAGGATTTGGCAACAGATTACGTCATCTTCCCGTTCCAAACCTGCTTTTTTAGTTCTACTTCCTTGAGGAACAGAGAAACCCAAGGTATCACCGCCATCGGAACGAGGGTCAAGCTGGGCTCAAGTCTTTCACGAACCTGCTGGCCAGGCCCAACGTTCAAATATGGTTGGAGGAGGAATTTGTCATTTGTTCCGGCTGCCTGCGAAAGCTCGCCCATGCTTCCTGAAGTACACTGGGATCTGCAACGTCGACCAACGAAGACTGGCAGACCGTCAGTGAAAAGGCACGGTCATGTGAAGTCCAGCAGGGTTCAGAAAGATGTCGTAGGAGGTCAAGCAGGGTTCAGAAAGAGGTCAGAGGAGGTTAAGCAGGGTTCAGAAAGAGGTCATAGGAGGTTCAGCAGGGTTCAGAAAGAGGTCATAGGAGGTCCAGCAGGGTACAGAAAGAGGTCGCAGTAGGTCCAGCAGGGTTCAGAAAGAGGTCATGTGAAGTCCAGCAGGGTCCAGAAAGAGGTCGCAGTAGGTCCAGCAGGGTTCAGAAAGAGGTCATGTGAAGTCCAGCAGGGTTCAGAAAAGTTGGTGCATTCATTTGTGTTCAGCTGCAATTCCGAGTACTTGTCAGAGGACTTTGTGCGCGTGGCTCAGGAACGTGCACGTCTGCGACAACCGGAGACCCCTTACGTTGATCACTCATTATTGCAGCACTAAAACATATCAGTAGGAGTGATAGCTAGTAGTCACATGGGCCAGTGGCGCAATGGATAACGCGTCTGACTACGAATTAGAAGATTGTAGGTTCGACTCCTACCTGGCTCCAAACTGATTTTGACTTCACTTTTAGCAATATTTAACGAAGTCGCGTGGTCGCTTTGCTTCTTCAACATATTTTCCTGAAGTCGAATTCATTGGAGTGGTAGTCCACCCCTTGGTGACGATTGAGTAACCTTGGTCACCTCTTTAAAATACAGTCGCGACCCTCGCGTCAAGGATTTGGCAACAGATTACGTCATCTTCCCGTTCCAAACCTGCTTTTTTAGTTCTACTTCCTTGACGAACAGAGAAACCCAAGGTATCACCGCCATCGGAATGAGGGTCAAGCTGGGCTCAAGTCTTTCACGAACCTGCTGGCCAGGCCCAACGTTCAAATATGGTTGGAGGAGGAATTTGTCATTTGTTCCGGCTGCCGGCGAAAGCTCGCCCATGCTTCCTGAAGTACACTGGGATCTGCAACGTCGACCAACGAAGACTGGCAGACCGTCAGTGAAAAGGCACGGTCATGTGAAGTCCAGCAGGTTTCAGAAAGATGTCGTAGGAGGTCAAGCAAGGTTCAGAAAGAGGTCAGAGGAGGTTCAGCAGGGTTCAGAAAGAGGTCATAGGAGGTCCAGCAGGGTACAGAAAGAGGTCGCAGTAGGTCCAGCAGGGTTCAGAAAGAGGTCATGTGAAGTCCAGCAGGGTTCAGATAGAGGTCATGTGAAGTCCAGCAGGGTTCAGATAGAGGTCATGTGAAGTCCAGCAGGGTTCAGAAAGATGTCGTAGGAGGTTCAGCAGGGTTCAGAAAGAGGTCATCGGAGGTCCAGCAGGGTACAGAAAGAGGTCGCAGTAGGTCCAGCAGGGTTCAGAAAGAGGTCATGTGAAGTCCAGCAGGGTTCAGATCGAGGTCATGTGAAGTCCAGCAGGGTTCAGAAAAGTTGGTGCATTCATTTGTGTTCAGCTGCAATTCCGAGGACTTGTCAGAGGCCTTTGTGCGCGTGGCTCAGGAACGTGCACGTCTGCGACAACCGGAGACCCCTTACGTTGATCACTCATTATTGCAGCACTAAAACATATCAGTAGGAGTGATAGCTAGTAGTCACATGGGCAAGTGGCGCAATGGATAACACGTCTGATTACGAATCAGAAGATTGTAGGTTCGATTCCTACCTGGCTCAAAACTGATTTTGACTTCACTTTTAGCAATATTTAATGAAGTCGCGTGGTCGCTTTGCTTCTTCAACATATTTTCCTGAAGTCGAATTCATTGGAGTGGCAGTCCACCCCTTGGTGACGATTGAGTAACCTTGGCCACCTCTTTAAAATACAGTCGCGACCTTCGCGTCAAGGATTTGGCAACAGATTACGTCATCTTCCCGTTTCAAACCTGCTTTTTTAGTTCTACTTCCTTGAGGAACAGAGAAACCCAAGGTATCACCGCCATCGGAACGAGGGTCAAGCTGGGCTCAAGTCTTTCACGAACCTGCTGGCCAGGCCCAACGTTCAAATATGGTTGGAGGAGGAATTTGTCATTTGTTCCGGCTGCCTGCGAAAGCTCGCCCATGCTTCCTGAAGTACACTGGGATCTGCAACGTCGACCAACGAAGACTGGCAGACCGTCAGTGAAAAGGCACGGTCATGTGAAGTCCAGCAGGGTTCAGAAAGATGTCGTAGGAGGTCAAGCAGGGTTCAGAAAGAGGTCAGAGGAGGTTCAGCAGGGTTCAGAAAGAGGTCATAGGAGGTCCAGCAGGGTACAGAAAGAGGTCGCAGTAGGTCCAGCAGGGTTCAGAAAGAGGTCATGTGAAGTCCAGCAGGGTTCAGAAAGAGGTCGCAGTAGGTCCAGCAGGGTTCAGAAAGAGGTCATGTGAAGTCCAGCAGGGTTCAGAAAAGTTGGTGCATTCATTTGTGTTCAGCTGCAATTCCGAGTACTTGTCAGAGGCCTTTGTGCGCGTGGCTCAGGAACGTGCACGTCTGCGACAACCGGAGACCCCTTACGTTGATCACTCATTATTGCAGCACTAAAACATATCAGTAGGAGTGATAGCTAGTAGTCACATGGGCCAGTGGCGCAATGGATAACGTGTCTGACTACGAATCAGAAGATTGTAGGTTCGACTCCTACCTGGCTCAAAACTGATTTTGGCTTCACTTTTAGCAATATTTAATGAAGTCGCGTGGTCGCTTTGCTTCTTCAACATATTTTCCTGAAGTCGAATTCATTGGAGTGGTAGTCCACCCCTTGGTGACGATTGAGTAACCTTGGTCACCTCTTTAAAATACAGTCGCGACCCTCGCGTCAAGGATTTGGCAACAGATTACGTCATCTTCCCGTTCCAAACCTGCTTTTTTAGTTCTACTTCCTTGAGGAACAGAGAAACCCAAGGTATCACCGCCATCGGAACGAGGGTCAAGCTGGGCTCAAGTCTTTCACGAACCTGCTGGCCAGGCCCAACGTTCAAATATGGTTGGAGGAGCAATTTGTGATTTGTTCCGGCTGCCTGCGAAAGCTCGCCCATGCTTCCTGAAGTACACTGGGATCTGCAACGTCGACCAACGAAGACTGGCAGACCGTCAGTGAAAAGGCACGGTCATGTGAAGTCCAGCAGGGTTCAGAAAGATGTCGTAGGAGGTCAAGCAGGGTTCAGAAAGAGGTCAGAGGAGGTTCAGCAGGGTTCAGAAAGAGGTCATAGGAGGTCAATCAGGGTTCAGAAAGAGGTCAGAGGAGGTTCAGCAGGGTTCAGAAAGAGGTCATAGGAGGTCCAGCAGGGTACAGAAAGAGGTCGCAGTAGGTCCAGCAGGGTTCAGAAAGAGGTCATGTGAAGTCCATCAGGGTTCAGATAGAGGTCATGTGAAGTCCAGCAGGGTTCAGAAAGGAGTCATGTGAAGTCCAGCAGGGTTCAGATATATGTCATGTGAAGTCCAGCATGGTTCAGATAGAGGTCGTGTGAAGTCCAGCAGGGTTCAGATAGAGGTCATGTGAATTTCAGCAGGGTTCAGAAAGAGGTCATGTGAAGTCCAGCAGGGTTCAGAAAAGTTGGTGCATTCATTTGTGTTCAGCTGCAATTCCGAGTACTTGTCAGAGGCCTTTGTGCGCGTGGCTCAGGGACGTGCACGTCTGCGACAACTGGAGACCCCTTACGTTGATCACTCATTATTGCAGCACTAAAACATATCAGTAGGAGTGATAGCTAGTAGTCACATGGGCCAGTGGCGCAATGGATAACGCAGCTGACTACGAATCAGAAGATTGTAGGTTCGACTCCTACCTGGCTCAAAACTGATTTTGACTTCACTTTTAGCAATATTTAATGAAGTCGCGTGGTCGCTTTGCTTCTTCAACATATTTTCCTGAAGTCGAATTCATTGGAGTGGCAGTCCACCCCTTGGTGACGATTGAGTAACCTTGGTCACCTCTTTAAAATACAGTCGCGACCTTCGCGTCAAGGATTTGGCAACAGATTACGTCATCTTCCCGTTTCAAACCTGCTTTTTTAGTTCTACTTCCTTGAGGAACAGAGAAACCCAAGGTATCACCGCCATCGGAACGAGGGTCAAGCTGGGCTCAAGTCTTTCACGAACCTGCTGGCCAGGCCCAACGTTCAAATATGGTTGGAGGAGGAATTTGTCATTTGTTCCGGCTGCCTGCGAAAGCTCGCCCATGCTTCCTGAAGTACACTGGGATCTGCAACGTCGACCAACGAAGACTGGCAGACCGTCAGTGAAAAGGCACGGTCATGTGAAGTCCAGCAGGGTTCAGAAAGATGTCGTAGGAGGTCAAGCAGGGTTCAGAAAGAGGTCAGAGGAGGTTCAGCAGGGTTCAGAAAGAGGTCATAGGAGGTCCAGCAGGGTACAGAAAGAGGTCGCAGTAGGTCCAGCAGGGTTCAGAAAGAGGTCATGTGAAGTCCAGCAGGGTTCAGAAAGAGGTCGCAGTAGGTCCAGCAGGGTTCAGAAAGAGGTCATGTGAAGTCCAGCAGGGTTCAGAAAAGTTGGTGCATTCATTTGTGTTCAGCTGCAATTCCGAGTACTTGTCAGAGGCCTTTGTGCGCGTGGCTCAGGAACGTGCACGTCTGCGACAACCGGAGACCCCTTACGTTGATCACTCATTATTGCAGCACTAAAACATATCAGTAGGAGTGATAGCTAGTAGTCACATGGGCCAGTGGCGCAATGGATAACGTGTCTGACTACGAATCAGAAGATTGTAGGTTCGACTCCTACCTGGCTCAAAACTGATTTTGACTTCACTTTTAGCAATATTTAATGAAGTCGCGTGGTCGCTTTGCTTCTTCAACATATTTTCCTGAAGTCGAATTCATTGGAGTGGTAGTCCACCCCTTGGTGACGATTGAGTAACCTTGGTCACCTCTTTAAAATACAGTCGCGACCCTCGCGTCAAGGATTTGGCAACAGATTACGTCATCTTCCCGTTCCAAACCTGCTTTTTTAGTTCTACTTCCTTGAGGAACAGAGAAACCCAAGGTATCACCGCCATCGGAACGAGGGTCAAGCTGGGCTCAAGTCTTTCACGAACCTGCTGGCCAGGCCCAACGTTCAAATATGGTTGGAGGAGGAATTTGTCATTTGTTCCGGCTGCCTGCGAAAGCTCGCCCATGCTTCCTGAAGTACACTGGGATCTGCAACGTCGACCAACGAAGACTGGCAGACCGTCAGTGAAAAGGCACGGTCATGTGAAGTCCAGCAGGGTTCAGAAAGATGTCGTAGGATGTCAAGCAGGGTTCAGAAAGAGGTCAGAGGAGGTTCAGCAGGGTTCAGAAAGAGGTCATAGGAGGTCAATCAGGGTTCAGAAAGAGGTCAGAGGAGGTTCAGCAGGGTTCAGAAAGAGGTCATAGGAGGTCCAGCAGGGTACAGAAAGAGGTCGCAGTAGGTCCAGCAGGGTTCAGAAAGAGGTCATGTGAAGTCCATCAGGGTTCAGATAGAGGTCATGTGAAGTCCAGCAGGGTTCAGAAAGGAGTCATGTGAAGTCCAGCAGGGTTCAGATATATGTCATGTGAAGTCCAGCATGGTTCAGATAGAGGTCGTGTGAAGTCCAGCAGGGTTCAGATAGAGGTCATGTGAATTTCAGCAGGGTTCAGAAAGAGGTCATGTGAAGTCCAGCAGGGTTCAGAAAAGTTGGTGCATTCATTTGTGTTCAGCTGCAATTCCGAGTACTTGTCAGAGGCCTTTGTGCGCGTGGCTCAGGGACGTGCACGTCTGCGACAACCGGAGACCCCTTACGTTGATCACTCATTATTGCAGCACTAAAACATATCAGTAGGAGTGATAGCTAGTAGTCACATGGGCCAGTGTCGCAATGGATAACGCGTCTGACTACGAATCAGAAGATTGTAGGTTCGACTCCTACCTGGCTCGAAACTGATTTTGACTTCACTTTTAGCAATATTTAATGAAGTCGCGTGGTCGCTTTGCTTCTTCAACATATTTTCCTGAAGTCGAATTAATTGGAGTGGTAGTCCACCCCTTGGTGACGATTGAGTAACCTTGGTCACCTCTTTAAAATACAGTCGCGACCCTCGCGTCAAGGATTTGGCAACAGATTACGTCATCTTCCCGTTCCAAACCTGCTTTTTTAGTTCTACTTCCTTGAGGAACAGAGAAACCCAAGGTATCACCGCCATCGGAACGAGGGTCAAGCTGGGCTCAAGTCTTTCACGAACCTGCTGGCCAGGCCCAACGTTCAAATATGGTTGGAGGAGGAATTTGTCATTTGTTCCGGCTGCCTGCGAAAGCTCGCCCATGCTTCCTGAAGTACACTGGGATCTGCAACGTCGACCAACGAAGACTGGCAGACCGTCAGTGAAAAGGCACGGTCATGTGAAGTCCAGCGGGGTTCAGAAAGATGTCGTAGGAGGTCAAGCAGGGTTCAGAAAGAGGTCAGAGGAGGTTCAGCAGGGTTCAGAAAGAGGTCATAGGAGGTCCAGCAGGGTACAGAAAGAGGGCGCAGTAGGTCCAGCAGGGTTCAGAAAGAGGTCATGTGAAGTCCAGCAGGGTTCAGATAGAGGTCATGTGAAGTCCAGCAGGGTTCAGAAAGATGTCGTAGGAGGTCAATCAGGGTTCAGAAAGAGGTCAGAGGAGGTTCAGCAGGGTTCAGAAAGAGGTCATAGGAGGTCCAGCAGGGTACAGAAAGAGGTCGCAGTAGGTCCAGCAGGGTTCAGATATATGTCATGTGAAGTCCAGCATGGTTCAGATAGAGGTCATGTGAAGTTCAGCAGGGTTCAGAAAGAGGTCATGTGAAGTCCAGCAGGGTTCAGAAAAGTTGATGCATTCATTTGTGTTCAGCTGCAATTCCGAGTACTTGTCAGAGGCCTTTGTGCGCGTGGCTCAGGAACGTGCACGTCTGCGACAACCGGAGACCCCTTACGTTGATCACTCATTATTGCAGCACTAAAACATATCAGTAGGAGTGATAGGTAGTAGTCACATGGGCCAGTGGCGCAATGGATAACGCGTCTGACTACGAATCAGAAGATTGTAGGTTCGACTCCTACCTGGCTCAAAACTGATTTTGACTTCACTTTTAGCAATATTTAATGAAGTCGCGTGGTCGCTTTGCTTCTTCAACATATTTTCCTGAAGTCGAATTCATTGGAGTGGTCGTCCACCCCTTGGTGACGATTGAGTAACCTTGGTCACCTCTTTAAAATACAGTCGCGACCCTCGCGTCAAGGATTTGGCAACAGATTACGTCATCTTCCCGTTCCAAACCTGCTTTTTTAGTTCTACTTCCTTGAGGAACAGAGAAACCCAAGGTATCACCGCCATCGGAACGAGGGTCAAGCTGGGCTCAAGTCTTTCACGAACCTGCTGGCCAGGCCCAACGTTCAAATATGGTTGGAGGAGGAATTTGTCATTTGTTCCGGCTGCCTGCGAAAGCTCGCCCATGCTTCCTGAAGTACACTGGGATCTGCAACGTCGACCAACGAAGACTGGCAGACCGTCAGTGAAAAGGCACGGTCATGTGAAGTCCAGCAGGGTTCAGAAAGATGTCGTAGGAGGTCAAGCTGGGTTCAGAAAGAGGTCAGAGGAGGTTCAGCAGGGTTCAGAAAGAGGTCATAGGAGGTCCAGCAGGGTACAGAAAGAGGTCGCAGTAGGTCCAGCAGGGTTCAGAAAGAGGTCATGTGAAGTCCAGCAGGGTTCAGATAGAGGTCATGTGAAGTCCAGCAGGGTTCAGATAGAGGTCATGTGAAGTCCAGCAGGGTTCAGAAAGATGTCGTAGGAGGTCAATCAGGGTTCAGAAAGAGGTCAGAGGAGGTTCAGCAGGGTTCAGAAAGAGGTCATAGGAGGTCCAGCAGGGTACAGAAAGAGGTCGCAGTAGGTCCAGCAGGGTTCAGAAAGAGGTCATGTGAAGTCCAGCAGGGTTCAGATAGAGGTCATGTGAAGTCCAGCAGGGTTCAGAAAGGAGTCATGTGAAGTCCAGCAGGGTTCAGATATATGTCATGTGAAGTCCAGCAGGGTTCAAAAAAGTTGGTGCATTCATTTGTGTTCAGCTGCAATTCCGAGTACTTGTCAGAGGCCTTTGTGCGCGTGGCTCAGGAACGTGCACGTCTGCGACAACCGGAGACCCCTTACGTTGATCACTCATTATTGCAGCACTAAAACATATCAGTAGGAGTGATAGCTAGTAGTCACATGGGCCAGTGGTGCAATGGATAACGCTTCTGACTACGAATCAGAAGATTGTAGGTTCGACTCCTACCTGGCTCAAAACTGATTTTGACTTCACTTTTAGCAATATTTAATGAAGTCGCGTGGTCGCTTTGCTTCTTCAACATATTTTCCTGAAGTCGAATTCATTGGAGTGGCAGTCCACCCCTTGGTGACGATTGAGTAACCTTGGTCACCTCTTTAAAATACAGTCGCGACCTTCGCGTCAAGGATTTGGCAACAGATTACGTCATCTTCCCGTTTCAAACCTGCTTTTTTAGTTCTACTTCCTTGAGGAACAGAGAAACCCAAGGTATCACCGCCATCGGAACGAGGGTCAAGCTGGGCTCAAGTCTTTCACGAACCTGCTGGCCAGGCCCAACGTTCAAATATGGTTGGAGGAGGAATTTGTCATTTGTTCCGGCTGCCTGCGAAAGCTCGCCCATGCTTCCTGAAGTACACTGGGATCTGCAACGTCGACCAACGAAGACTGGCAGACCGTCAGTGAAAAGGCACGGTCATGTGAAGTCCAGCAGGGTTCAGAAAGATGTCGTAGGAGGTCAAGCAGGGTTCAGAAAGAGGTCAGAGGAGGTTCAGCAGGGTTCAGAAAGAGGTCATAGGAGGTCCAGCAGGGTACAGAAAGAGGTCGCAGTAGGTCCAGCATGGTTCAGAAAGAGGTCATGTGAAGTCCAGCAGGGTTCAGATAGAGGTCATGTGAAGTTCAGCAGGGTTCAGAAAGACGTCATGTGAAGTCCAGCAGGGTTCAGAAAAGTTGGTGCATTCATTTGTGTTCAGCTGCAATTCCGAGTACTTGTCAGAGGCCTTTGTGCGCGTGGCTCAGGAACGTGCACGTCTGCGACAACCGGAGACCCCTTACGTTGATCACTCATTATTGCAGCACTAAAACATATCAGTAGGAGTGATAGCTAGTAGTCACATGGGCCAGTGGCGCAATGGATAACGTGTCTGACTACGAATCAGAAGATTGTAGGTTCGACTCCTACCTGGCTCAAAACTGATTTTGACTTCACTTTTAGCAATATTTAATGAAGTCGCGTGGTCGCTTTGCTTCTTCAACATATTTTCCTGAAGTCGAATTCATTGGAGTGGTAGTCCACCCCTTGGTGACGATTGAGTAACCTTGGTCACCTCTTTAAAATACAGTCGCGACCCTCGCGTCAAGGATTTGGCAACAGATTACGTCATCTTCCCGTTCCAAACCTGCTTTTTTAGTTCTACTTCCTTGAGGAACAGAGAAACCCAAGGTATCACCGCCATCGGAACGAGGGTCAAGCTGGGCTCAAGTCTTTCACGAACCTGCTGGCCAGGCCCAACGTTCAAATATGGTTGGAGGAGGAATTTGTCATTTGTTCCGGCTGCCTGCGAAAGCTCGCCCATGCTTCCTGAAGTACACTGGGATCTGCAACGTCGACCAACGAAGACTGGCAGACCGTCAGTGAAAAGGCACGGTCATGTGAAGTCCAGCAGGGTTCAGAAAGATGTCGTAGGATGTCAAGCAGGGTTCAGAAAGAGGTCAGAGGAGGTTCAGCAGGGTTCAGAAAGAGGTCATAGGAGGTCAATCAGGGTTCAGAAAGAGGTCAGAGGAGGTTCAGCAGGGTTCAGAAAGAGGTCATAGGAGGTCCAGCAGGGTACAGAAAGAGGTCGCAGTAGGTCCAGCAGGGTTCAGAAAGAGGTCATGTGAAGTCCATCAGGGTTCAGATAGAGGTCATGTGAAGTCCAGCAGGGTTCAGAAAGGAGTCATGTGAAGTCCAGCAGGGTTCAGATATATGTCATGTGAAGTCCAGCATGGTTCAGATAGAGGTCGTGTGAAGTCCAGCAGGGTTCAGATAGAGGTCATGTGAATTTCAGCAGGGTTCAGAAAGAGGTCATGTGAAGTCCAGCAGGGTTCAGAAAAGTTGGTGCATTCATTTGTGTTCAGCTGCAATTCCGAGTACTTGTCAGAGGCCTTTGTGCGCGTGGCTCAGGGACGTGCACGTCTGCGACAACCGGAGACCCCTTACGTTGATCACTCATTATTGCAGCACTAAAACATATCAGTAGGAGTGATAGATAGTAGTCACATGGGCCAGTGTCGCAATGGATAACGCGTCTGACTACGAATCAGAAGATTGTAGGTTCGACTCCTACCTGGCTCGAAACTGATTTTGACTTCACTTTTAGCAATATTTAATGAAGTCGCGTGGTCGCTTTGCTTCTTCAACATATTTTCCTGAAGTCGAATTAATTGGAGTGGTAGTCCACCCCTTGGTGACGATTGAGTAACCTTGGTCACCTCTTTAAAATACAGTCGCGACCCTCGCGTCAAGGATTTGGCAACAGATTACGTCATCTTCCCGTTCCAAACCTGCTTTTTTAGTTCTACTTCCTTGAGGAACAGAGAAACCCAAGGTATCACCGCCATCGGAACGAGGGTCAAGCTGGGCTCAAGTCTTTCACGAACCTGCTGGCCAGGCCCAACGTTCAAATATGGTTGGAGGAGGAATTTGTCATTTGTTCCGGCTGCCTGCGAAAGCTCGCCCATGCTTCCTGAAGTACACTGGGATCTGCAACGTCGACCAACGAAGACTGGCAGACCGTCAGTGAAAAGGCACGGTCATGTGAAGTCCAGCGGGGTTCAGAAAGATGTCGTAGGAGGTCAAGCAGGGTTCAGAAAGAGGTCAGAGGAGGTTCAGCAGGGTTCAGAAAGAGGTCATAGGAGGTCCAGCAGGGTACAGAAAGAGGGCGCAGTAGGTCCAGCAGGGTTCAGAAAGAGGTCATGTGAAGTCCAGCAGGGTTCAGATAGAGGTCATGTGAAGTCCAGCAGGGTTCAGAAAGATGTCGTAGGAGGTCAATCAGGGTTCAGAAAGAGGTCAGAGGAGGTTCAGCAGGGTTCAGAAAGAGGTCATAGGAGGTCCAGCAGGGTACAGAAAGAGGTCGCAGTAGGTCCAGCAGGGTTCAGATATATGTCATGTGAAGTCCAGCATGGTTCAGATAGAGGTCGTGTGAAGTCCAGCAGGGTTCAGATAGAGGTCATGTGAAGTTCAGCAGGGTTCAGAAAGAGGTCATGTGAAGTCCAGCAGGGTTCAGAAAAGTTGATGCATTCATTTGTGTTCAGCTGCAATTCCGAGTACTTGTCAGAGGCCTTTGTGCGCGTGGCTCAGGAACGTGCACGTCTGCGACAACCGGAGACCCCTTACGTTGATCACTCATTATTGCAGCACTAAAACATATCAGTAGGAGTGATAGCTGGTAGTCACATGGGCCAGTGGCGCAATGGATAACGCGTCTGACTACGAATCAGAAGATTGTAGGTTCGACTCCTACCTGGCTCAAAACTGATTTTGACTTCACTTTTAGCAATATTTAATGAAGTCGCGTGGTCGCTTTGCTTCTTCAACATATTTTCCTGAAGTCGAATTCATTGGAGTGGTCGTCCACCCCTTGGTGACGATTGAGTAACCTTGGTCACCTCTTTAAAATACAGTCGCGACCCTCGCGTCAAGGATTTGGCAACAGATTACGTCATCTTCCCGTTCCAAACCTGCTTTTTTAGTTCTACTTCCTTGAGGAACAGAGAAACCCAAGGTATCACCGCCATCGGAACGAGGGTCAAGCTGGGCTCAAGTCTTTCACGAACCTGCTGGCCAGGCCCAACGTTCAAATATGGTTGGAGGAGGAATTTGTCATTTGTTCCGGCTGCCTGCGAAAGCTCGCCCATGCTTCCTGAAGTACACTGGGATCTGCAACGTCGACCAACGAAGACTGGCAGACCGTCAGTGAAAAGGCACGGTCATGTGAAGTCCAGCAGGGTTCAGAAAGATGTCGTAGGAGGTCAAGCTGGGTTCAGAAAGAGGTCAGAGGAGGTTCAGCAGGGTTCAGAAAGAGGTCATAGGAGGTCCAGCAGGGTACAGAAAGAGGTCGCAGTAGGTCCAGCAGGGTTCAGAAAGAGGTCATGTGAAGTCCAGCAGGGTTCAGATAGAGGTCATGTGAAGTCCAGCAGGGTTCAGATAGAGGTCATGTGAAGTCCAGCAGGGTTCAGAAAGATGTCGTAGGAGGTCAATCAGGGTTCAGAAAGAGGTCAGAGGAGGTTCAGCAGGGTTCAGAAAGAGGTCATAGGAGGTCCAGCAGGGTACAGAAAGAGGTCGCAGTAGGTCCAGCAGGGTTCAGAAAGAGGTCATGTGAAGTCCAGCAGGGTTCAGATAGAGGTCATGTGAAGTCCAGCAGGGTTCAGAAAGGAGTCATGTGAAGTCCAGCAGGGTTCAGATATATGTCATGTGAAGTCCAGCAGGGTTCAAAAAAGTTGGTGCATTCATTTGTGTTCAGCTGCAATTCCGAGTACTTGTCAGAGGCCTTTGTGCGCGTGGCTCAGGAACGTGCACGTCTGCGACAACCGGAGACCCCTTACGTTGATCACTCATTATTGCAGCACTAAAACATATCAGTAGGAGTGATAGCTAGTAGTCACATGGGCCAGTGGTGCAATGGATAACGCTTCTGACTACGAATCAGAAGATTGTAGGTTCGACTCCTACCTGGCTCAAAACTGATTTTGACTTCACTTTTAGCAATATTTAATGAAGTCGCGTGGTCGCTTTGCTTCTTCAACATATTTTCCTGAAGTCGAATTCATTGGAGTGGCAGTCCACCCCTTGGTGACGATTGAGTAACCTTGGTCACCTCTTTAAAATACAGTCGCGACCTTCGCGTCAAGGATTTGGCAACAGATTACGTCATCTTCCCGTTTCAAACCTGCTTTTTTAGTTCTACTTCCTTGAGGAACAGAGAAACCCAAGGTATCACCGCCATCGGAACGAGGGTCAAGCTGGGCTCAAGTCTTTCACGAACCTGCTGGCCAGGCCCAACGTTCAAATATGGTTGGAGGAGGAATTTGTCATTTGTTCCGGCTGCCTGCGAAAGCTCGCCCATGCTTCCTGAAGTACACTGGGATCTGCAACGTCGACCAACGAAGACTGGCAGACCGTCAGTGAAAAGGCACGGTCATGTGAAGTCCAGCAGGGTTCAGAAAGATGTCGTAGGAGGTCAAGCAGGGTTCAGAAAGAGGTCAGAGGAGGTTCAGCAGGGTTCAGAAAGAGGTCATAGGAGGTCCAGCAGGGTACAGAAAGAGGTCGCAGTAGGTCCAGCAGGGTTCAGAAAGAGGTCATGTGAAGTCCAGCAGGGTTCAGAAAGAGGTCGCAGTAGGTCCAGCAGGGTTCAGAAAGAGGTCATGTGAAGTCCAGCAGGGTTCAGAAAAGTTGGTGCATTCATTTGTGTTCAGCTGCAATTCCGAGTACTTGTCAGAGGCCTTTGTGCGCGTGGCTCAGGAACGTGCACGTCTGCGACAACCGGAGACCCCTTACGTTGATCACTCATTATTGCAGCACTAAAACATATCAGTAGGAGTGATAGATAGTAGTCACATGGGCCAGTGGCGCAATGGATAACGTGTCTGACTACGAATCAGAAGATTGTAGGTTTGACTCCTACCTGGCTCAAAACTGATTTTGACTTCACTTTTAGCAATATTTAATGAAGTCGCGTGGTCGCTTTGCTTCTTCAACATATTTTCCTGAAGTCGAATTCATTGGAGTGGTAGTCCACCCCTTGGTGACGATTGAGTAACCTTGGTCACCTCTTTAAAATACAGTCGCGACCCTCGCGTCAAGGATTTGGCAACAGATTACGTCATCTTCCCGTTCCAAACCTGCTTTTTTAGTTCTACTTCCTTGAGGAACAGAGAAACCCAAGGTATCACCGCCATCGGAACGAGGGTCAACCTGGGCTCAAGTCTTTCACGAACCTGCTGGCCAGGCCCAACGTTCAAATATGGTTGGAGGAGGAATTTGTCATTTGTTCCGGCTGCCTGCGAAAGCTCGCCCATGCTTCCTGAAGTACACTGGGATCTGCAACGTCGACCAACGAAGACTGGCAGACCGTCAGTGAAAAGGCACGGTCATGTGAAGTCCAGCAGGGTTCAGAAAGATGTCGTAGGAGGTCAAGCAGGGTTCAGAAAGAGGTCAGAGGAGGTTCAGCAGGGTTCAGAAAGAGGTCATAGGAGGTCAATCAGGGTTCAGAAAGAGGTCAGAGGAGGTTCAGCAGGGTTCAGAAAGAGGTCATAGGAGGTCCAGCAGGGTACAGAAAGAGGTCGCAGTAGGTCCAGCAGGGTTCAGAAAGAGGTCATGTGAAGTCCATCAGGGTTCAGATAGAGGTCATGTGAAGTCCAGCAGGGTTCAGAAAGGAGTCATGTGAAGTCCAGCAGGGTTCAGATATATGTCATGTGAAGTCCAGCATGGTTCAGATAGAGGTCGTGTGAAGTCCAGCAGGGTTCAGATAGAGGTCATGTGAATTTCAGCAGGGTTCAGAAAGAGGTCATGTGAAGTCCAGCAGGGTTCAGAAAAGTTGGTGCATTCATTTGTGTTCAGCTGCAATTCCGAGTACTTGTCAGAGGCCTTTGTGCGCGTGGCTCAGGGACGTGCACGTCTGCGACAACCGGAGACCCCTTACGTTGATCACTCATTATTGCAGCACTAAAACATATCAGTAGGAGTGATAGCTAGTAGTCACATGGGCCAGTGTCGCAATGGATAACGCGTCTGACTACGAATCAGAAGATTGTAGGTTCGACTCCTACCTGGCTCGAAACTGATTTTGACTTCACTTTTAGCAATATTTAATGAAGTCGCGTGGTCGCTTTGCTTCTTCAACATATTTTCCTGAAGTCGAATTCATTGGAGTGGTAGTCCACCCCTTGGTGACGATTGAGTAACCTTGGTCACCTCTTTAAAATACAGTCGCGACCCTCGCGTCAAGGATTTGGCAACAGATTACGTCATCTTCCCGTTCCAAACCTGCTTTTTTAGTTCTACTTCCTTGAGGAACAGAGAAACCCAAGGTATCACCGCCATCGGAACGAGGGTCAAGCTGGGCTCAAGTCTTTCACGAACCTGCTGGCCAGGCCCAACGTTCAAATATGGTTGGAGGAGGAATTTGTCATTTGTTCCGGCTGCCTGCGAAAGCTCGCCCATGCTTCCTGAAGTACACTGGGATCTGCAACGTCGACCAACGAAGACTGGCAGACCGTCAGTGAAAAGGCACGGTCATGTGAAGTCCAGCGGGGTTCAGAAAGATGTCGTAGGAGGTCAAGCAGGGTTCAGAAAGAGGTCAGAGGAGGTTCAGCAGGGTTCAGAAAGAGGTCATAGGAGGTCCAGCAGGGTACAGAAAGAGGGCGCAGTAGGTCCAGCAGGGTTCAGAAAGAGGTCATGTGAAGTCCAGCAGGGTTCAGATAGAGGTCATGTGAAGTCCAGCAGGGTTCAGAAAGATGTCGTAGGAGGTCAATCAGGGTTCAGAAAGAGGTCAGAGGAGGTTCAGCAGGGTTCAGAAAGAGGTCATAGGAGGTCCAGCAGGGTACAGAAAGAGGTCGCAGTAGGTCCAGCAGGGTTCAGATATATGTCATGTGAAGTCCAGCATGGTTCAGATAGAGGTCGTGTGAAGTCCAGCAGGGTTCAGATAGAGGTCATGTGAAGTTCAGCAGGGTTCAGAAAGAGGTCATGTGAAGTCCAGCAGGGTTCAGATAGAGGTCATGTGAAGTCCAGCAGGGTTCAGAAAGATGTCGTAGGAGGTCAATCAGGGTTCAGAAAGAAGTCAGAGGAGGTTCAGCAGGGTTCAGAAAGAGGTCATAGGAGGTCCAGCAGGGTACAGAAAGAGGTCGCAGTAGGTCCAGCAGGGTTCAGAAAGAGGTCATGTGAAGTCCAGCAGGGTTCAGATAGAGGTCATGTGAAGTCCAGCAGGGTTCAGAAAGGAGTCATGTGAAGTCCAGCAGGGTTCAGATATATGTCATGTGAAGTCCAGCAGGGTTCAGAAAAGTTGGTGCATTCATTTGTGTTCAGCTGCAATTCCGAGTACTTGTCAGAGGCCTTTGTGCGCGTGGCTCAGGAACGTGCACGTCTGCGACAACCGGAGACCCCTTACGTTGATCACTCATTATTGCAGCACTAAAACATATCAGTAGGAGTGATAGCTCGTAGTCACATGGGCCAGTGGCGCAATGGATAACGCGTCTGACTACAAATCAGAAGTTTGTAGGTTCGACTCCTACCTGGCTCAAAACTGATTTTGACTTCACTTTTAGCAATATTTAATGAAGTCGCGTGGTCGCTTTGCTGCTTCAACATATTTTCCTGAAGTCGAATTAATTGGAGTGGTAGTCCACCCCTTGGTGACGATTGAGTAACCTTGGTCACCTCTTTAAAATACAGTCGCGACCCTCGCGTCAAGGATTTGGCAACAGATTACGTCATCTTCCCGTTCCAAACCTGCTTTTTTAGTTCTACTTCCTTGAGGAACAGAGAAACCCAAGGTATCACCGCCATCGGAACGAGGGTCAAGCTGGGCTCAAGTCTTTCACGAACCTGCTGGCCAGGCCCAACGTTCAAATATGGTTGGAGGAGGAATTTGTCATTTGTTCCGGCTGCCTGCGAAAGCTCGCCCATGCTTCCTGAAGTACACTGGGATCTGCAACGTCGACCAACGAAGACTGGCAGACCGTCAGTGAAAAGGCACGGTCATGTGAAGTCCAGCAGGGTTCAGAAAGATGTCGTAGGAGGTCAAGCAGGGTTCAGAAAGAGGTCAGAGGAGGTTCAGCAGGGTTCAGAAAGAGGTCATAGGAGGTCCAGCAGGGTACAGAAAGAGGTCGCAGTCGGTCCAGCAGGGTTCAGAAAGAGGTCATGTGAAGTCCAGCAGGGTTCAGATAGAGGTCATGTGAAGTCCAGCAGGGTTCAGATAGAGGTCATGTGAAGTCCAGCAGGGTTCATAAAGATGTCGTAGGAGGTCAATCAGGGTTCAGAAAGAGGTCAGAGGAGGTTCAGCAGGGTTCAGAAAGAGGTCATAGGAGGTCCAGCAGGGTACAGAAAGAGGTCGCAGTAGGACCAGCAGGGTTCAGAAAGAGGTCATGTGAAGTCCAGCAGGGTTCAGATAGAGGTCATGTGAAGTCCAGCAGGGTTCAGAAAGGAGTCATGTGAAGTCCAGCAGGGTTCAGATATATGTCATGTGAAGTCCAGCAGGGTTCAGAAAGATGTCGTAGGAGGTCAAGCAGGGTTCAGAAAGAGGTCAGAGGAGGTTCAGCAGGGTTCAGAAAGAGGTCATAGGAGGTCCAGCAGGGTACAGAAAGAGGTCGCAGTCGGTCCAGCAGGGTTCAGAAAGAGGTCATGTGAAGTCCAGCAGGGTTCAGATAGAGGTCATGTGAAGTCCAGCAGGGTTCAGATAGAGGTCATGTGAAGTCCAGCAGGGTTCAGAAAGATGTCGTAGGAGGTCAATCAGGGTTCAGAAAGAGGTCAGAGGAGGTTCAGCAGGGTTCAGAAAGAGGTCATAGGAGGTCCAGCAGGGTACAGAAAGAGGTCGCAGTAGGTCCAGCAGGGTTCAGAAAGAGGTCATGTGAAGTCCAGCAGGGTTCAGATATAGGTCATGTGAAGTCCAGCAGGGTTCAGAAAGGAGTCATGTGAAGTCCAGCAGGGTTCAGATATATGTCATGTGAAGTCCAGCAGGGTTCAGAAAAGTTGGTGCATTCATTTGTGTTCAGCTGCAATTCCGAGTACTTGTCAGAGGCCTTTGTGCGCGTGGCTCAGGAACGTGCACGTCTGCGACAACCGGAGACCTCTTACGTTGATCACTCATTATTGCAGCACTAAAACATATCAGTAGGAGTGATAGTTAGTAGTCACATGGGCCAGTGGCGCAATGGATAACGCGTCTGACTACGAATCAGAAGATTGTAGGTTCGACTCCTACCTGGCTCAAAACTGATTTTGACTTCACTTTTAGCAATATTTAATGAAGTCGCGTGGTCGCTTTGCTTCTTCAACATATTTTCCTGAAGTCGAATTCATTGGAGTGGTAGTCCACCCCTTGGTGACGATTGAGTAACCTTGGTCACCTCTTTAAAATACAGTCGCGACCCTCGCGTCAAGGATTTGGCAACAGATTACGTCATCTTCCCGTTCCAAACCTGCTTTTTTAGTTCTACTTCCTTGAGGAACAGAGAAACCCAAGGTATCACCGCCATCGGAACGAGGGTCAAGCTGGGCTCAAGTCTTTCACGAACCTGCTGGCCAGGCCCAACGTTCAAATATGGTTGGAGGAGGAATTTGTCATTTGTTCCGGCTGCCTGCGAAAGCTCGCCCATGCTTCCTGAAGTACACTGGGATCTGCAACGTCGACCAACGAAGACTGGCAGACCGTCAGTGAAAAGGCACGGTCATGTGAAGTCCAGCAGGGTTCAGAAAGATGTCGTAGGAGGTCAAGCAGGGTTCAGAAAGAGGTCAGAGGAGGTTCAGCAGGGTTCAGAAAGAGGTCATAGGAGGTCCAGCAGGGTACAGAAAGAGGTCGCAGTAGGTCCAGCAGGGTTCAGAAAGAGGTCATGTGAAGTCCAGCAGGGTTCAGATAGAGGTCATGTGAAGTCCAGCAGGGTTCAGATAGAGGTCATAGGAGGTCCAGCAGGGTTCAGAAAGATGTCGCAGTAGGTCCAGCAGGGTACAGAAAGAGGTCGCAGTAGGTCCAGCAGGGTTCAGAAAGAGGTCATGTGAAGTCCAGCAGGGTTCAGATAGAGGTCAGGTGAAGTCCAGCAGGGTTCAGAAAGGAGTCATGTGAAGTCCAGCAGGGTTCAGATATATGTCATGTGAAGTCCAGCATGGTTCAGATAGAGGTCGTGTGAAGTCCAGCAGGGTTCAGATAGAGGTCATGTGAAGTTCAGCAGGGTTCAGAAAGAGGTCATGTGAAGTCCAGCAGGGTTCAGAAAAGTTGGTGCATTCATTTGTGTTCAGCTGCAATTCCGAGTACTTGTCAGAGGCCTTTGTGCGCGTGGCTCAGGAACGTGCACGTCTGCGACAACCGGAGACCCCTTACGTTGATCACTCATTATTGCAGCACTAAAACATATCAGTAGGAGTGATAGCTAGTAGTCACATGGGCCAGTGGCGCATTGGATAACGCGTCTGACTACGAATTAGAAGATTGTAGGTTCGACTCCTACCTGGCTCAAAACTGATTTTGACTTCACTTTTAGCAATATTTAATGAAGTCGCGTGGTCGCTTTGCTTCTTCAACATATTTTCCTGAAGTCGAATTCATTGGAGTGGTAGTCCACCCCTTGGTGACGATTGAGTAACCTTGGTCACCTCTTTAAAATACAGTCGCGATCCTTGCGTCAAGGATTTGGCAACAGATTACGTCATCTTCCCGTTCCAAACCTGCTTTTTTAGTTCTACTTCCTTGAGGAACAGAGAAACCCAAGGTATCACCGCCATCGGAACGAGGGTCTTGGGCTCAAGTCTTTCACGAACCTGCTGGCCAGGCCCAACGTTCAAATATGGTTGGAGGAGGAATTTGTCATTTGTTCCGGCTGCCTGCGAAAGCTCGCCCATGCTTCCTGAAGTACACTGGGATCTGCAACGTCGACCAACGAAGACTGGCAGACCGTCAGTGAAAAGGCACGGTCATGTGAAGTCCAGCAGGGTTCAGAAAGATGTCGTAGGAGGTCAAGCAGGGTTCAGAAAGAGGTCAGAGGAGGTTCAGCAGGGTACAGAAAGAGGTTGCAGTAGGTCCAGCAGGGTTCAGAAAGAGGTCATGTGAAGTCCAGCAGGGTTCAGATAGAGGTCATGTGAAGTCCAGCAGGGTTCAGATAGAGGTCATGTGAAGTCCAGCAGGGTTCAGAAAGATGTCGTAGGAGGTCAATCAGGGTTCAGAAAGAGGTCAGAGGAGGTTCAGCAGGGTTCAGAAAGAGGTCATAGGAAGTCCAGCAGGGTACAGAAAGAGGTCATAGGAGGTCCAGCAGGGTAGAGAAAGAGGTCATGTGAAGTCCAGCAGGGTTCAGATAGAGGTCATGTGAAGTCCAGCAGGGTTCAGATAGAGGTCATGTGAAGTCCAGCAGGGTTCAGATAGAGGTCATGTGAAGTCCAGCAGGGTTCAGAAAGATGTCGTAGGAGGTCAATCAGGGTTCAGAAAGAGGTCAGAGGAGGTTCAGCAGGGTTCAGAGAGAGGCCATAGGAGGTCCAGCAGGGTACAGAAAGAGGTCATAGGAGGTCCAGCAGGGTACAGAAAGAGGTCGCAGTAGGTCCAGCAGGGTTCAGATATATGTCATGTGAAGTCCAGCAGGGTTCAGATAGAGGTCATGTGAAGTCCAGCAGGGTTCAGATAGAGGTCATGTGAAGTCCAGCAGGGTTCAGAAAGATGTCGTAGGAGGTCAATCAGGGTTCAGAAAGAGGTCAGAGGAGGTTCAGCAGGGTTCAGAGAGAGGCCATAGGAGGTCCAGCAGGGTACAGAAAGAGGTCATAGGAGGTCCAGCAGGGTACAGAAAGAGGTCGCAGTAGGTCCAGCAGGGTTCAGATATATGTCATGTGAAGTCCAGCATGGTTCAGATAGAGGTCGTGTGAAGTCCAGCAGGGTTCAGATAGAGGTCATGTGAATTTCAGCAGGGTTCAGAAAGAGGTCATGTGAAGTCCAGCAGGGTTCAGAAAAGTTGGTGCATTCATTTGTGTTCAGCTGCAATTCCGAGTACTTGTCAGAGGCCTTTGTGCGCGTGGCTCAGGAACGTGCACGTCTGCGACAACCGGAGACCCCTTACGTTGATCACTCATTATTGCAGCACTAAAACATATCAGTAGGAGTGATAGCTAGTAGTCACATGGGCCAGTGGCGCAATGGATAACGTGTCTGACTACGAATCAGAAGATTGTAGGTTCGACTCCTACCTGGCTCAAAACTGATTTTGACTTCACTTTTAGCAATATTTAATGAAGTCGCGTGGTCGCTTTGCTTCTTCAACATATTTTCCTGAAGTCGAATTCATTGGAGTGGTAGTCCACCCCTTGGTGACGATTGAGTAACCTTGGTCACCTCTTTAAAATACAGTCGCGACCCTCGCGTCAAGGATTTGGCAACAGATTACGTCATCTTCCCGTTCCAAACCTGCTTTTTTAGTTCTACTTCCTTGAGGAACAGAGAAACCCAAGGTATCACCGCCATCGGAACGAGGGTCAAGCTGGGCTCAAGTCTTTCACGAACCTGCTGGCCAGGCCCAACGTTCAAATATGGTTGGAGGAGGAATTTGTCATTTGTTCCGGCTGCCTGCGAAAGCTCGCCCATGCTTCCTGAAGTACACTGGGATCTGCAACGTCGACCAACGAAGACTGGCAGACCGTCAGTGAAAAGGCACGGTCATGTGAAGTCCAGCAGGGTTCAGAAAGATGTCGTAGGAGGTCAAGCAGGGTTCAGAAAGAGGTCAGAGGAGGTTCAGCAGGGTTCAGAAAGAGGTCATAGGAGGTCAATCAGGGTTCAGAAAGAGGTCAGAGGAGGTTCAGCAGGGTTCAGAAAGAGGTCATAGGAGGTCCAGCAGGGTACAGAAAGAGGTCGCAGTAGGTCCAGCAGGGTTCAGAAAGAGGTCATGTGAAGTCCATCAGGGTTCAGATAGAGGTCATGTGAAGTCCAGCAGGGTTCAGAAAGGAGTCATGTGAAGTCCAGCAGGGTTCAGATATATGTCATGTGAAGTCCAGCATGGTTCAGATAGAGGTCGTGTGAAGTCCAGCAGGGTTCAGATAGAGGTCATGTGAATTTCAGCAGGGTTCAGAAAGAGGTCATGTGAAGTCCAGCAGGGTTCAGAAAAGTTGGTGCATTCATTTGTGTTCAGCTGCAATTCCGAGTACTTGTCAGAGGCCTTTGTGCGCGTGGCTCAGGGACGTGCACGTCTGCGACAACCGGAGACCCCTTACGTTGATCACTCATTATTGCAGCACTAAAACATATCAGTAGGAGTGATAGCTAGTAGTCACATGGGCCAGTATCGCAATGGATAACGCGTCTGACTACGAATCAGAAGATTGTAGGTTCGACTCCTACCTGGCTCGAAACTGATTTTGACTTCACTTTTAGCAATATTTAATGAAGTCGCGTGGTCGCTTTGCTTCTTCAACATATTTTCCTGAAGTCGAATTCATTGGAGTGGTAGTCCACCCCTTGGTGACGATTGAGTAACCTTGGTCACCTCTTTAAAATACAGTCGCGACCCTCGCGTCAAGGATTTGGCAACAGATTACGTCATCTTCCCGTTCCAAACCTGCTTTTTTAGTTCTACTTCCTTGAGGAACAGAGAAACCCAAGGTATCACCGCCATCGGAACGAGGGTCAAGCTGGGCTCAAGTCTTTCACGAACCTGCTGGCCAGGCCCAACGTTCAAATATGGTTGGAGGAGGAATTTGTCATTTGTTCCGGCTGCCTGCGAAAGCTCGCCCATGCTTCCTGAAGTACACTGGGATCTGCAACGTCGACCAACGAAGACTGGCAGACCGTCAGTGAAAAGGCACGGTCATGTGAAGTCCAGCGGGGTTCAGAAAGATGTCGTAGGAGGTCAAGCAGGGTTCAGAAAGAGGTCAGAGGAGGTTCAGCAGGGTTCAGAAAGAGGTCATAGGAGGTCCAGCAGGGTACAGAAAGAGGGCGCAGTAGGTCCAGCAGGGTTCAGAAAGAGGTCATGTGAAGTCCAGCAGGGTTCAGATAGAGGTCATGTGAAGTCCAGCATGGTTCAGAAAGATGTCGTAGGAGGTCAATCAGGGTTCAGAAAGAGGTCAGAGGAGGTTCAGCAGGGTTCAGAAAGAGGTCATAGGAGGTCCAGCAGGGTACAGAAAGAGGTCGCAGTAGGTCCAGCAGGGTTCAGATATATGTCATGTGAAGTCCAGCATGGTTCAGATAGAGGTCGTGTGAAGTCCAGCAGGGTTCAGATAGAGGTCATGTGAAGTTCATCAGGGTTCAGAAAGAGGTCATGTGAAGTCCAGCAGGGTTCAGAAAAGTTGATGCATTCATTTGTGTTCAGCTGCAATTCCGAGTACTTGTCAGAGGCCTTTGTGCGCGTGGCTCAGGAACGTGCACGTCTGCGACAACCGGAGACCCCTTACGTTGATCACTCATTATTGCAGCACTAAAACATATCAGTAGGAGTAATAGGTAGTAGTCACATGGGCCAGTGGCGCAATGGATAACGCGTCTGACTACGAATCAGAAGATTGTAGGTTCGACTCCTACCTGGCTCAAAACTGATTTTGACTTCACTTTTAGCAATATTTAATGAAGTCGCGTGGTCGCTTTGCTTCTTCAACATATTTTCCTGAAGTCGAATTCATTGGAGTGGTCGTCCACCCCTTGGTGACGATTGAGTAACCTTGGTCACCTCTTTAAAATACAGTCGCGACCCTCGCGTCAAGGATTTGGCAACAGATTACGTCATCTTCCCGTTCCAAACCTGCTTTTTTAGTTCTACTTCCTTGAGGAACAGAGAAACCCAAGGTATCACCGCCATCGGAACGAGGGTCAAGCTGGGCTCAAGTCTTTCACGAACCTGCTGGCCAGGCCCAACGTTCAAATATGGTTGGAGGAGGAATTTGTCATTTGTTCCGGCTGCCTGCGAAAGCTCGCCCATGCTTCCTGAAGTACACTGGGATCTGCAACGTCGACCAACGAAGACTGGCAGACCGTCAGTGAAAAGGCACGGTCATGTGAAGTCCAGCAGGGTTCAGAAAGATGTCGTAGGAGGTCAAGCTGGGTTCAGAAAGAGGTCAGAGGAGGTTCAGCAGGGTTCAGAAAGAGGTCATAGGAGGTCCAGCAGGGTACAGAAAGAGGTCGCAGTAGGTCCAGCAGGGTTCAGAAAGAGGTCATGTGAAGTCCAGCAGGGTTCAGATAGAGGTCATGTGAAGTCCAGCAGGGTTCAGATAGAGGTCATGTGAAGTCCAGCAGGGTTCAGAAAGATGTCGTAGGAGGTCAATCAGGGTTCAGAAAGAGGTCAGAGGAGGTTCAGCAGGGTTCAGAAAGAGGTCATAGGAGGTCCAGCAGGGTACAGAAAGAGGTCGCAGTAGGTCCAGCAGGGTTCAGAAAGAGGTCATGTGAAGTCCAGCAGGGTTCAGATAGAGGTCATGTGAAGTCCAGCAGGGTTCAGAAAGGAGTCATGTGAAGTCCAGCAGGGTTCAGATATATGTCATGTGAAGTCCAGCAGGGTTCAAAAAAGTTGGTGCATTCATTTGTGTTCAGCTGCAATTCCGAGTACTTGTCAGAGGCCTTTGTGCGCGTGGCTCAGGAACGTGCACGTCTGCGACAACCGGAGACCCCTTACGTTGATCACTCATTATTGCAGCACTAAAACATATCAGTAGGAGTGATAGCTAGTAGTCACATGGGCCAGTGGTGCAATGGATAACGCTTCTGACTACGAATCAGAAGATTGTAGGTTCGACTCCTACCTGGCTCAAAACTGATTTTGACTTCACTTTTAGCAATATTTAATGAAGTCGCGTGGTCGCTTTGCTTCTTCAACATATTTTCCTGAAGTCGAATTCATTGGAGTGGCAGTCCACCCCTTGGTGACGATTGAGTAACCTTGGTCACCTCTTTAAAATACAGTCGCGACCTTCGCGTCAAGGATTTGGCAACAGATTACGTCATCTTCCCGTTTCAAACCTGCTTTTTTAGTTCTACTTCCTTGAGGAACAGAGAAACCCAAGGTATCACCGCCATCGGAACGAGGGTCAAGCTGGGCTCAAGTCTTTCACGAACCTGCTGGCCAGGCCCAACGTTCAAATATGGTTGGAGGAGGAATTTGTCATTTGTTCCGGCTGCCTGCGAAAGCTCGCCCATGCTTCCTGAAGTACACTGGGATCTGCAACGTCGACCAACGAAGACTGGCAGACCGTCAGTGAAAAGGCACGGTCATGTGAAGTCCAGCAGGGTTCAGAAAGATGTCGTAGGAGGTCAAGCAGGGTTCAGAAAGAGGTCAGAGGAGGTTCAGCAGGGTTCAGAAAGAGGTCATAGGAGGTCCAGCAGGGTACAGAAAGAGGTCGCAGTAGGTCCAGCAGGGTTCAGAAAGAGGTCATGTGAAGTCCAGCAGGGTTCAGAAAGAGGTCGCAGTAGGTCCAGCAGGGTTCAGAAAGAGGTCATGTGAAGTCCAGCAGGGTTCAGAAAAGTTGGTGCATTCATTTGTGTTCAGCTGCAATTCCGAGTACTTGTCAGAGGCCTTTGTGCGCGTGGCTCAGGAACGTGCACGTCTGCGACAACCGGAGACCCCTTACGTTGATCACTCATTATTGCAGCACTAAAACATATCAGTAGGAGTGATAGCTAGTAGTCACATGGGCCAGTGGCGCAATGGATAACGTGTCTGACTACGAATCAGAAGATTGTAGGTTCGACTCCTACCTGGCTCAAAACTGATTTTGACTTCACTTTTAGCAATATTTAATGAAGTCGCGTGGTCGCTTTGCTTCTTCAACATATTTTCCTGAAGTCGAATTCATTGGAGTGGTAGTCCACCCCTTGGTGACGATTGAGTAACCTTGGTCACCTCTTTAAAATACAGTCGCGACCCTCGCGTCAAGGATTTGGCAACAGATTACGTCATCTTCCCGTTCCAAACCTGCTTTTTTAGTTCTACTTCCTTGAGGAACAGAGAAACCCAAGGTATCACCGCCATCGGAACGAGGGTCAACCTGGGCTCAAGTCTTTCACGAACCTGCTGGCCAGGCCCAACGTTCAAATATGGTTGGAGGAGGAATTTGTCATTTGTTCCGGCTGCCTGCGAAAGCTCGCCCATGCTTCCTGAAGTACACTGGGATCTGCAACGTCGACCAACGAAGACTGGCAGACCGTCAGTGAAAAGGCACGGTCATGTGAAGTCCAGCAGGGTTCAGAAAGATGTCGTAGGAGGTCAAGCAGGGTTCAGAAAGAGGTCAGAGGAGGTTCAGCAGGGTTCAGAAAGAGGTCATAGGAGGTCAATCAGGGTTCAGAAAGAGGTCAGAGGAGGTTCAGCAGGGTTCAGAAAGAGGTCATAGGAGGTCCAGCAGGGTACAGAAAGAGGTCGCAGTAGGTCCAGCAGGGTTCAGAAAGAGGTCATGTGAAGTCCATCAGGGTTCAGATAGAGGTCATGTGAAGTCCAGCAGGGTTCAGAAAGGAGTCATGTGAAGTCCAGCAGGGTTCAGATATATGTCATGTGAAGTCCAGCATGGTTCAGATAGAGGTCGTGTGAAGTCCAGCAGGGTTCAGATAGAGGTCATGTGAATTTCAGCAGGGTTCAGAAAGAGGTCATGTGAAGTCCAGCAGGGTTCAGAAAAGTTGGTGCATTCATTTGTGTTCAGCTGCAATTCCGAGTACTTGTCAGAGGCCTTTGTGCGCGTGGCTCAGGGACGTGCACGTCTGCGACAACCGGAGACCCCTTACGTTGATCACTCATTATTGCAGCACTAAAACATATCAGTAGGAGTGATAGCTAGTAGTCACATGGGCCAGTGTCGCAATGGATAACGCGTCTGACTACGAATCAGAAGATTGTAGGTTCGACTCCTACCTGGCTCGAAACTGATTTTGACTTCACTTTTAGCAATATTTAATGAAGACGCGTGGTCGCTTTGCTTCTTCAACATATTTTCCTGAAGTCGAATTCATTGGAGTGGTAGTCCACCCCTTGGTGACGATTGAGTAACCTTGGTCACCTCTTTAAAATACAGTCGCGACCCTCACGTCAAGGATTTGGCAACAGATTACGTCATCTTCCCGTTCCAAACCTGCTTTTTTAGTTCTACTTCCTTGAGGAACAGAGAAACCCAAGGTATCACCGCCATCGGAACGAGGGTCAAGCTGGGCTCAAGTCTTTCACGAACCTGCTGGCCAGGCCCAACGTTCAAATATGGTTGGAGGAGGAATTTGTCATTTGTTCCGGCTGCCTGCGAAAGCTCGCCCATGCTTCCTGAAGTACACTGGGATCTGCAACGTCGACCAACGAAGACTGGCAGACCGTCAGTGAAAAGGCACGGTCATGTGAAGTCCAGCGGGGTTCAGAAAGATGTCGTAGGAGGTCAAGCAGGGTTCAGAAAGAGGTCAGAGGAGGTTCAGCAGGGTTCAGAAAGAGGTCATAGGAGGTCCAGCAGGGTACAGAAAGAGGGCGCAGTAGGTCCAGCAGGGTTCAGAAAGAGGTCATGTGAAGTCCAGCAGGGTTCAGATAGAGGTCATGTGAAGTCCAGCAGGGTTCAGAAAGATGTCGTAGGAGGTCAATCAGGGTTCAGAAAGAGGTCAGAGGAGGTTCAGCAGGGTTCAGAAAGAGGTCATAGGAGGTCCAGCAGGGTACAGAAAGAGGTCGCAGTAGGTCCAGCAGGGTTCAGATATATGTCATGTGAAGTCCAGCATGGTTCAGATAGAGGTCGTGTGAAGTCCAGCAGGGTTCAGATAGAGGTCATGTGAAGTTCAGCAGGGTTCAGAAAGAGGTCATGTGAAGTCCAGCAGGGTTCAGAAAAGTTGATGCATTCATTTGTGTTCAGCTGCAATTCCGAGTACTTGTCAGAGGCCTTTGTGCGCGTGGCTCAGGAACGTGCACGTCTGCGACAACCGGAGACCCCTTACGTTGATCACTCATTATTGCAGCACTAAAACATATCAGTAGGAGTGATAGGTAGTAGTCACTTGGGCCAGTGGCGCAATGGATAACGGGTCTGACTACGAATCAGAAGATTGTAGGTTCGACTCCTACCTGGCTCAAAACTGATTTTGACTTCACTTTTAGCAATATTTAATGAAGTCGCGTGGTCGCTTTGCTTCTTCAACATATTTTCCTGAAGTCGAATTCATTGGAGTGGTCGTCCACCCCTTGGTGACGATTGAGTAACCTTGGTCACCTCTTTAAAATACAGTCGCGACCCTCGCGTCAAGGATTTGGCAACAGATTACGTCATCTTCCCGTTCCAAACCTGCTTTTTTAGTTCTACTTCCTTGAGGAACAGAGAAACCCAAGGTATCACCGCCATCGGAACGAGGGTCAAGCTGGGCTCAAGTCTTTCACGAACCTGCTGGCCAGGCCCAACGTTCAAATATGGTTGGAGGAGGAATTTGTCATTTGTTCCGGCTGCCTGCGAAAGCTCGCCCATGCTTCCTGAAGTACACTGGGATCTGCAACGTCGACCAACGAAGACTGGCAGACCGTCAGTGAAAAGGCACGGTCATGTGAAGTCCAGCAGGGTTCAGAAAGATGTCGTAGGAGGTCAAGCAGGGTTCAGAAAGAGGTCAGAGGAGGTTCAGCAGGGTTCAGAAAGAGGTCATAGGAGGTCCAGCAGGGTACAGAAAGAGGTCATAGGAGGTCCAGCAGGGTTCAGAAAGAGGTCATGTGAAGTCCAGCAGGGTTCAGATAGAGGTCATGTGAAGTCCAGCAGGGTTCAGATAGAGGTCATGTGAAGTCCAGCAGGGTTCAGAAAGATGTCGTAGGAGGTCAATCAGGGTTCAGAAAGAGGTCAGAGGAGGTTCAGCAGGGTTCAGAAAGAGGTCATAGGAGGTCCAGCAGGGTACAGAAAGAGGTCGCAGTAGGTCCAGCAGGGTTCAGAAAGAGGTCATGTGAAGTCCAGCAGGGTTCAGATAGAGGTCATGTGAAGTCCAGCAGGGTTCAGAAAGGAGTCATGTGAAGTCCAGCAGGGTTCAGATATATGTCATGTGAAGTCCAGCAGGGTTCAGAAAAGTTGGTGCATTCATTTGTGTTCAGCTGCAATTCCGAGTACTTGTCAGAGGCCTTTGTGCGCGTGGCTCAGGAACGTGCACGTCTGCGACAACCGGAGACCCCTTACGTTGATCACTCATTATTGCAGCACTAAAACATATCAGTAGGAGTGATAGCTGGTAGTCACATGGGCCAGTGGCGCAATGGATAACGCGTCTGACTACAAATCAGAAGTTTGTAGGTTCGACTCCTACCTGGCTCAAAACTGATTTTGACTTCACCTTTAGCAATATTTAATGAAGTCGCGTGGTCGCTTTGCTGCTTCAACATATTTTCCTGAAGTCGAATTAATTGGAGTGGTAGTCCACCCCTTGGTGACGATTGAGTAACCTTGGTCACCTCTTTAAAATACAGTCGCGACCCTCGCGTCAAGGATTTGGCAACAGATTACGTCATCTTCCCGTTCCAAACCTGCTTTTTTAGTTCTACTTCCTTGAGGAACAGAGAAACCCAAGGTATCACCGCCATCGGAACGAGGGTCAAGCTGGGCTCAAGTCTTTCACGAACCTGCTGGCCAGGCCCAACGTTCAAATATGGTTGGAGGAGGAATTTGTCATTTGTTCCGGCTGCCTGCGAAAGCTCGCCCATGCTTCCTGAAGTACACTGGGATCTGCAACGTCGACCAACGAAGACTGGCAGACCGTCAGTGAAAAGGCACGGTCATGTGAAGTCCAGCAGGGTTCAGAAAGATGTCGTAGGAGGTCAAGCAGGGTTCAGAAAGAGGTCAGAGGAGGTTCAGCAGGGTTCAGAAAGAGGTCATAGGAGGTCCAGCAGGGTACAGAAAGAGGTCGCAGTCGGTCCAGCAGGGTTCAGAAAGAGGTCATGTGAAGTCCAGCAGGGTTCAGATAGAGGTCATGTGAAGTCCAGCAGGGTTCAGATAGAGGTCATGTGAAGTCCAGCAGGGTTCATAAAGATGTCGTAGGAGGTCAATCAGGGTTCAGAAAGAGGTCAGAGGAGGTTCAGCAGGGTTCAGAAAGAGGTCATAGGAGGTCCAGCAGGGTACAGAAAGAGGTCGCAGTAGGTCCAGCAGGGTTCAGAAAGAGGTCATGTGAAGTCCAGCAGGGTTCAGATAGAGGTCATGTGAAGTCCAGCAGGGTTCAGAAAGGAGTCATGTGAAGTCCAGCAGGGTTCAGATATATGTCATGTGAAGTCCAGCAGGGTTCAGAAAGATGTCGTAGGAGGTCAAGCAGGGTTCAGAAAGAGGTCAGAGGAGGTTCAGCAGGGTTCAGAAAGAGGTCGCAGTCGGTCCAGCAGGGTTCAGAAAGAGGTCATGTGAAGTCCAGCAGGGTTCAGATAGAGGTCATGTGAAGTCCAGCAGGGTTCAGATAGAGGTCATGTGAAGTCCAGCAGGGTTCAGAAAGATGTCGTAGGAGGTCAATCAGGGTTCAGAAAGAGGTCAGAGGAGGTTCAGCAGGGTTCAGAAAGAGGTCATAGGAGGTCCAGCAGGGTACAGAAAGAGGTCGCAGTAGGTCCAGCAGGGTTCAGAAAGAGGTCATGTGAAGTCCAGCAGGGTTCAGATATAGGTCATGTGAAGTCCAGCAGGGTTCAGAAAGGAGTCATGTGAAGTCCAGCAGGGTTCAGATATATGTCATGTGAAGTCCAGCAGGGTTCAGAAAAGTTGGTGCATTCATTTGTGTTCAGCTGCAATTCCGAGTACTTGTCAGAGGCCTTTGTGCGCGTGGCTCAGGAACGTGCACGTCTGCGACAACCGGAGACCTCTTACGTTGATCACTCATTATTGCAGCACTAAAACATATCAGTAGGAGTGATAGTTAGTAGTCACATGGGCCAGTAGCGCAATGGATAACGCGTCTGACTACGAATCAGAAGATTGTAGGTTCGACTCCTACCTGGCTCAAAACTGATTTTGACTTCACTTTTAGCAATATTTAATGAAGTCGCGTGGTCGCTTTGCTTCTTCAACATATTTTCCTGAAGTCGAATTCATTGGAGTGGTAGTCCACCCCTTGGTGACGATTGAGTAACCTTGGTCACCTCTTTAAAATACAGTCGCGACCCTCGCGTCAAGGATTTGGCAACAGATTACGTCATCTTCCCGTTCCAAACCTGCTTTTTTAGTTCTACTTCCTTGAGGAACAGAGAAACCCAAGGTATCACCGCCATCGGAACGAGGGTCAAGCTGGGCTCAAGTCTTTCACGAACCTGCTGGCCAGGCCCAACGTTCAAATATGGTTGGAGGAGGAATTTGTCATTTGTTCCGGCTGCCTGCGAAAGCTCGCCCATGCTTCCTGAAGTACACTGGGATCTGCAACGTCGACCAACGAAGACTGGCAGACAGTCAGTGAAAAGGCACGGTCATGTGAAGTCCAGCAGGGTTCAGAAAGATGTCGTAGGAGGTCAAGCAGGGTTCAGAAAGAGGTCAGAGGAGGTTCAGCAGGGTTCAGAAAGAGGTCATAGGAGGTCCAGCAGGGTACAGAAAGAGGTCGCAGTAGGTCCAGCAGGGTTCAGAAAGAGGTCATGTGAAGTCCAGCAGGGTTCAGATAGAGGTCATGTGAAGTCCAGCAGGGTTCAGATAGAGGTCATAGGAGGTCCAGCAGGGTTCAGAAAGATGTCGCAGTAGGTCCAGCAGGGTACAGAAAGAGGTCGCAGTAGGTCCAGCAGGGTTCAGAAAGAGGTCATAGGAAGTCCAGCAGGGTACAGAAAGAGGTCATAGGAGGTCCAGCAGGGTAGAGAAAGAGGTCATGTGAAGTCCAGCAGGGTTCAGATAGAGGTCATGTGAAGTCCAGCAGGGTTCAGATAGAGGTCATGTGAATCCAGCAGGGTTCAGATAGAGGTCATGTGAAGTCCAGCAGGGTTCAGAAAGATGTCGTAGGAGGTCAATCAGGGTTCAGAAAGAGGTCAGAGGAGGTTCAGCAGGGTTCAGAGAGAGGCCATAGGAGGTCCAGCAGGGTACAGAAAGAGGTCATAGGAGGTCCAGCAGGGTACAGAAAGAGGTCGCAGTAGGTCCAGCAGGGTTCAGATATATGTCATGTGAAGTCCAGCATGGTTCAGATAGAGGTCGTGTGAAGTCCAGCAGGGTTCAGATAGAGGTCATGTGAATTTCAGCAGGGTTCAGAAAGAGGTCATGTGAAGTCCAGCAGGGTTCAGAAAAGTTGGTGCATTCATTTGTGTTCAGCTGCAATTCCGAGTACTTGTCAGAGGCCTTTGTGCGCGTGGCTCAGGGACGTGCACGTCTGCGACAACCGGAGACCCCTTACGTTGATCACTCATTATTGCAGCACTAAAACATATCAGTAGGAGTGATAGCTAGTAGTCACATGGGCCAGTGTCGCAATGGATAACGCGTCTGACTACGAATCAGAAGATTGTAGGTTCGACTCCTACCTGGCTCGAAACTGATTTTGACTTCACTTTTAGCAATATTTAATGAAGTCGCGTGGTCGCTTTGCTTCTTCAACATATTTTCCTGAAGTCGAATTCATTGGAGTGGTAGTCCACCCCTTGGTGACGATTGAGTAACCTTGGTCACCTCTTTAAAATACAGTCGCGAGCCTCGCGTCAAGGATTTGGCAACAGATTACGTCATCTTCCCGTTCCAAACCTGCTTTTTTAGTTCTACTTCCTTGAGGAACAGAGAAACCCAAGGTATCACCGCCATCGGAACGAGGGTCAAGCTGGGCTCAAGTCTTTCACGAACCTGCTGGCCAGGCCCAACGTTCAAATATGGTTGGAGGAGGAATTTGTCATTTGTTCCGGCTGCCTGCGAAAGCTCGCCCATGCTTCCTGAAGTACACTGGGATCTGCAACGTCGACCAACGAAGACTGGCAGACCGTCAGTGAAAAGGCACGGTCATGTGAAGTCCAGCGGGGTTCAGAAAGATGTCGTAGGAGGTCAAGCAGGGTTCAGAAAGAGGTCAGAGGAGGTTCAGCAGGGTTCAGAAAGAGGTCATAGGAGGTCCAGCAGGGTACAGAAAGAGGGCGCAGTAGGTCCAGCAGGGTTCAGAAAGAGGTCATGTGAAGTCCAGCAGGGTTCAGATAGAGGTCATGTGAAGTCCAGCAGGGTTCAGAAAGATGTCGTAGGAGGTCAATCAGGGTTCAGAAAGAGGTCAGAGGAGGTTCAGCAGGGTTCAGAAAGAGGTCATAGGAGGTCCAGCAGGGTACAGAAAGAGGTCGCAGTAGGTCCAGCAGGGTTCAGATATATGTCATGTGAAGTCCAGCATGGTTCAGATAGAGGTCGTGTGAAGTCCAGCAGGGTTCAGATAGAGGTCATGTGAAGTTCAGCAGGGTTCAGAAAGAGGTCATGTGAAGTCCAGCAGGGTTCAGAAAAGTTGATGCATTCATTTGTGTTCAGCTGCAATTCCGAGTACTTGTCAGAGGCCTTTGTGCGCGTGGCTCAGGAACGTGCACGTCTGCGACAACCGGAGACCCCTTACGTTGATCACTCATTATTGCAGCACTAAAACATATCAGTAGGAGTGATAGGTAGTAGTCACATGGGCAAGTGGCGCAATGGATAACGCGTCTGACTACGAATCAGAAGATTGTAGGTTCGACTCCTACCTGGCTCAAAACTGATTTTGACTTCACTTTTAGCAATATTTAATGAAGTCGCGTGGTCGCTTTGCTTCTTCAACATATTTTCCTGAAGTCGAATTCATTGGAGTGGTCGTCCACCCCTTGGTGACGATTGAGTAACCTTGGTCACCTCTTTAAAATACAGTCGCGACCCTCGCGTCAAGGATTTCGCAACAGATTACGTCATCTTCCCGTTCCAAACCTGCTTTTTTAGTTCTACTTCCTTGAGGAACAGAGAAACCCAAGGTATCACCGCCATCGGAACGAGGGTCAAGCTGGGCTCAAGTCTTTCACGAACCTGCTGGCCAGGCCCAACGTTCAAATATGGTTGGAGGAGGAATTTGTCATTTGTTCCGGCTGCCTGCGAAAGCTCGCCCATGCTTCCTGAAGTACACTGGGAT
The DNA here is from genome assembly GCF_964187855.1 of Myxine glutinosa. Taxonomy (NCBI): domain Eukaryota; kingdom Metazoa; phylum Chordata; class Myxini; order Myxiniformes; family Myxinidae; genus Myxine; species Myxine glutinosa. The sequence continues at coordinate 75,074,714 of NC_136269.1, read as the reverse complement.
CTGCAACGTCGACCAACGAAGACTGGCAGACCGTCAGTGAAAAGGCACGGTCATGTGAAGTCCAGCAGGGTTCAGAAAGAGGTCATAGGAGGTCCAGCAGGGTACAGAAAGAGGTTGCAGTAGGTCCAGCAGGGTTCAGAAAGAGGTCATGTGAAGTCCAGCAGGGTACAGAAAGAGGTCGCAGTAGGTCCAGCAGGGTTCAGATAGAGGTCATGTGAAGTCCAGCAGGGTTCAGAAAGATGTCGTAGGAGGTCAATCAGGGTTCAGAAAGAGGTCAGAGGAGGTTCAGCAGGGTTCAGAAAGAGGTCATAGGAAGTCCAGCAGGGTACAGAAAGAGGTCATAGGAGGTCCAGCAGGGTAGAGAAAGAGGTCATGTGAAGTCCAGCAGGGTTCAGATAGAGGTCATGTGAAGTCCAGCAGGGTTCAGATAGAGGTCATGTGAAGTCCAGCAGGGTTCAGATAGAGGTCATGTGAAGTCCAGCAGGGTTCAGAAAGATGTCGTAGGAGGTCAATCAGGGTTCAGAAAGAGGTCAGAGGAGGTTCAGCAGGGTTCAGAGAGGGGCCATAGGAGGTCCAGCAGGGTACAGAAAGAGGTCATAGGAGGTCCAGCAGGGTACAGAAAGAGGTCGCAGTAGGTCCAGCAGGGTTCAGATATATGTCATGTGAAGTCCAGCATGGTTCAGATAGAGGTCGTGTGAAGTCCAGCAGGGTTCAGATAGAGGTCATGTGAAGTTCAGCAGGGTTCAGAAAGAGGTCATGTGAAGTCCAGCTGGGTTCAGAAAAGTTGGTGCATTCATTTGTGTTCAGCTGCAATTCCGAGTACTTGTCAGAGGCCTTTGTGCGCGTGGCTCAGGAACGTGCACGTCTGCGACAACCGGAGACCCCTTCCGTTGATCACTCATTATTGCAGCACTAAAACATATTAGTAGGAGTGGTAGCTAGTAGTCACATGGGCCAGTGGCGCAATGGATAACGCGTCTGACTACGAATCAGAAGATTGTAGGTTCGACTCCTACCTGGCTCGAAACTGATTTTGACTTCACTTTTAGCAATATTTAACGAAGTCGCGTGGGCTCTTTGCTTCTTGAACATATTTTCCTGAAGTCGAATTCATTGGAGTGGTAGTCCACCCCTTGGTGACGATTGAGTAACCTTGGTCACCTCTTTAAAATACAGTCGCGACCCTCGCGTCAAGGATTTGGCAACATATTACGTCATCTTCCCGTTCCAAACCTGCTTTTTTAGTTCTACTTCCTTGAGGAACAGAGAAACCCAAGGTATCACCGCCATCGGAACGAGGGTCAAGCTGGGCTCAAGTCTTTCACGAACCTGCTGGCCAGGCCCAACGTTCAAATATGGTTGGAGGAGGAATTTGTCATTTGTTCTGGCTGCCTGCGAAAGCTCGCCCATGCTTCCTGAAGTACACTGGGATCTGCAACGTCGACCAACGAAGACTGGCAGACCGTCAGTGAAAAGGCACGGTCATGTGAAGTCCAGCAGGGTTCAGAAAGATGTCGTAGGAGGTCAAGCAGGGTTCAGAAAGAGGTCAGAGGAGGTTCAGCAGGGTTCAGAAAGAGGTCATAGGAGGTCCAGCAGGGTACAGAAAGAGGTCGCAGTAGGTCCAGCAGGGTTCAGAAAGAGGTCATGTGAAGTCCAGCAGGGTTCAGATAGAGGTCATGTGAAGTCCAGCAGGGTTCAGATAGAGGTAATGTGAAGTCCAGCAGGGTTCAAAAAGATGTCGTAGGAGGTCAATCAGGGTTCAGAAAGAGGTCAGAGGAGGTTCAGCAGGGTTCAGAAAGAGGTCATAGGAGGTCCAGCAGGGTACAGAAAGAGGTCGCAGTAGGTCCAGCAGGGTTCAGAAAGAGGTCATGTGAAGTCCAGCAGGGTTCAGATAGAGGTCATGTGAAGTCCAGCAGGGTTCAGAAAGGAGTCATGTGAAGTCCAGCAGGGTTCAGATATATGTCATGTGAAGTCCAGCATGGTTCAGATAGAGGTCGTGTGAAGTCCAGCAGGGTTCAGATAGAGGTCATGTGAAGTTCAGCAGGGTTCAGAAAGAGGTCATGTGAAGTCCAGCAGGGTTCAGAAAAGTTGGTGCATTCATTTGTGTTCAGCTGCAATTCCGAGTACTTGTCAGAGGCCTTTGTGCGCGTGGCTCAGGAACGTGCACGTCTGCGACAACCGGAGACCCCTTACGTTGATCACTCATTATTGCAGCACTAAAACATATCAGTAGGAGTGATAGCTAGTAGTCACATGGGCCAGTGGCGCAATGGATAACGCGTCTGACTACGAATCAGAAGATTGTAGGTTCGACTCCTACCTGGCTCAAAACTGATTTTGACTTCACTTTTAGCAATATTTAATGAAGTCGCGTGGTCGCTTTGCTTCTTCAACATATTTTCCTGAAGTCGAATTCATTGGAGTGGTAGTCCACCCCTTGGTGACGATTGAGTAACCTTGGTCACCTCTTTAAAATACAGTCGCGACCCTCGCGTCAAGGATTTGGCAACAGATTACGTCATCTTCCCGTTCCAAACCTGCTTTTTTAGTTCTACTTCCTTGAGGAACAGAGAAACCCAAGGTATCACCGCCATCGGAACGAGGGTCAAGCTGGGCTCAAGTCTTTCACGAACCTGCTGGCCAGGCCCAACGTTCAAATATGGTTGGAGGAGGAATTTGTCATTTGTTCCGGCTGCCTGCGAAAGCTCGCCCATGCTTCCTGAAGTACACTGGGATCTGCAACGTCGACCAACGAAGACTGGCAGACCGTCAGTGAAAAGGCACGGTCATGTGAAGTCCAGCAGGGTTCAGAAAGATGTCGTAGGAGGTCAAGCAGGGTTCAGAAAGAGGTCAGAGGAGGTTCAGCAGGGTTCAGAAAGAGGTCATAGGAGGTCCAGCAGGGTACAGAAAGAGGTCGCAGTAGGACCAGCAGGGTTCAGAAAGAGGTCATGTGAAGTCCAGCAGGGTTCAGATAGAGGTCATGTGAAGTCCAGCAGGGTTCAGATAGAGGTCATGTAAAGTCCAGCAGGGTTCAGAAAGATGTCGTAGGAGGTCAATCAGGGTTCAGAAAGAGGTCAGAGGAGGTTCAGCAGGGTTCAGAAAGAGGTCATAGGAGGTCCAGCAGGGTACAGAAAGAGGTCATAGGAGGTCCAGCAGGGTAGAGAAAGAGGTCATGTGAAGTCCAGCAGGGTTCAGATAGAGGTCATGTGAAGTCCAGCAGGGTTCAGATAGAGGTCATGTGAAGTCCAGCAGGGTTCAGATAGAGGTCATGTGAAGTCCAGCAGGGTTCAGAAAGATGTCGTAGGAGGTCAATCAGGGTTCAGAAAGAGGTCAGAGGAGGTTCAGCAGGGTTCAGAGAGAGGCCATAGGAGGTCCAGCAGGGTACAGAAAGAGGTCATAGGAGGTCCAGCAGGGTACAGAAAGAGGTCGCAGTAGGTCCAGCAGGGTTCAGATATATGTCATGTGAAGTCCAGCATGGTTCAGATAGAGGTCGTGTGAAGTCCAGCAGGGTTCAGATAGAGGTCATGTGAAGTTCAGCAGGGTTCAGAAAGAGGTCATGTGAAGTCCAGCAGGGTTCAGAAAAGTTGGTGCATTCATTTGTGTTCAGCTGCAATTCCGAGTACTTGTCAGAGGCTTTTGTGCGCGTGGCTCAGGAACGTGCACGTCTGCGACAACCGGAGACCCCTTACGTTGATCACTCATTATTGCAGCACTAAAACATATCAGTAGGAATGATAGCTAGTAGTCACATGGGCCAGTGGCGCAATGGATAACGCGTCTGACTACGAATCAGAAGATTGTAGGTTCGACTCCTACCTGGCTCAAAACTGATTTTGACTTCACTTTTAGCAATATTTAATGAAGTCGCGTGGTCGCTTTGCTTCTTCAACATATTTTCCTGAAGTCGAATTCATTGGAGTGGTAGTCCACCCCTTGGTGACGATTGAGTAACCTTGGTCACCTCTTTAAAATACAGTCGCGACCCTCGCGTCAAGGATTTGGCAACAGATTACGTCATCTTCCCGTTCCAAACCTGCTTTTTTAGTTCTACTTCCTTGAGGAACAGAGAAACCCAAGGTATCACCGCCATCGGAACGAGGGTCAAGCTGGGCTCAAGTCTTTCACGAACCTGCTGGCCAGGCCCAACGTTCAAATATGGTTGGAGGAGGAATTTGTCATTTGTTCCGGCTGCCTGCGAAAGCTCGCCCATGCTTCCTGAAGTACACTGGGATCTGCAACGTCGACCAACGAAGACTGGCAGACCGTCAGTGAAAAGGCACGGTCATGTGAAGTCCAGCAGGGTTCAGAAAGATGTCGTAGGAGGTCAAGCAGGGTTCAGAAAGAGGTCAGAGGAGGTTCAGCAGGGTTCAGAAAGAGGTCATAGGAGGTCCAGCAGGGTACAGAAAGAGGTCGCAGTAGGTCCAGCAGGGTTCAGAAAGAGGTCATGTGAAGTCCAGCAGGGTTCAGATAGAGGTCATGTGAAGTCCAGCAGGGTTCAGATAGAGGTCATGTGAAGTCCAGCAGGGTTCAGATATATGTCATGTGAAGTCCAGCATGGTTCAGATAGAGGTCGTGTGAAGTCCAGCAGGGTTCAGATAGAGGTCATGTGAAGTTCAGCAGGGTTCAGAAAGAGGTCATGTGAAGTCCAGCAGGGTTCAGAAAAGTTGGTGCATTCATTTGTGTTCAGCTGCAATTCCGAGTACTTGTCAGAGGCCTTTGTGCGCGTGGCTCAGGAACGTGCACGTCTGCGACAACCTGAGACCCCTTACGTTGATCACTCATTATTGCAGCACTAAAACATATCAGTAGGAGTGATAGCTAGTAGTCACATGGGCCAGTGGCGCAATGCATAACACGTCTGACTACGAATCAGAAGATTGTAGGTTCGACTCCGACCTGGCTCAAAACTGATTTTGACTTCACTTTTACCAATATTTAATGAAGTCGCGTGGTCGCTTTGCTTCTTCAACATATTTTCCTGAAGTCGAATTCATTGGAGTGGTAGTCCACCCCTTGGTGACGATTGAGTAACCTTGGTCACCTCTTTAAAATACAGTCGCGACCCTCGCGTCAAGGATTTGGCAACAGATTACGTCATCTTCCCGTTCCAAACCTGCTTTTTTAGTTCTACTTCCTTGAGGAACAGAGAAACCCAAGGTATCACCGCCATCGGAACGAGGGTCAAGCTGGGCTCAAGTCTTTCACGAACCTGCTGGCCAGGCCCAACGTTCAAATATGGTTGGAGGAGGAATTTGTCATTTGTTCCGTCTGCCTGCGAAAGCTCGCCCATGCTTCCTGAAGTACACTGGGATCTGCAACGTCGACCAACGAAGACTGGCAGACCGTCAGTGAAAAGGCACGGTCATGTGAAGTCCAGCAGGGTTCAGAAAGATGTCGTAGGAGGTCAAGCAGGGTTCAGAAAGAGGTCAGAGGAGGTTCAGCAGGGTTCAGAAAGAGGTCATAGGAGGTCCAGCAGGGTACAGAAAGAGGTCGCAGTAGGTCCAGCAGGGTTCAGAAAGAGGTCATGTGAAGTCCAGCAGGGTTCAGATAGAGGTCATGTGAAGTCCAGCAGGGTTCAGATATAGGTCATGTGAAGTCCAGCAGGGTTCAAAAAGATGTCGTAGGAGGTCAATCAGGGTTCAGAAAGAGGTCAGAGGAGGTTCAGCAGGGTTCAGAAAGAGGTCATAGGAGGTCCAGCAGGGTACAGAAAGAGGTCGCAGTAGGTCCAGCAGGGTTCAGAAAGAGGTCATGTGAAGTCCAGCAGGGTTCAGATAGAGGTCATGTGAAGTCCAGCAGGGTTCAGAAAGGAGTCATGTGAAGTCCAGCAGGGTTCAGATATATGTCATGTGAAGTCCAGCATGGTTCAGATAGAGGTCGTGTGAAGTCCAGCAGGGTTCAGATAGAGGTCATGTGAAGTCCAGCAGGGTTCAAAAAGATTTCGTAGGAGGTCAATCAGGGTTCAGAAAGAGGTCAGAGGAGGTTCAGCAGGGTTCAGAAAGAGGTCATAGGAGGTCCAGCAGGGTACAGAAAGAGGTCGCAGTAGGTCCAGCAGGGTTCAGAAAGAGGTCATGTGAAGTCCAGCAGGGTTCAGATCGAGGTCATGTGAAGTCCAGCAGGGTTCAGATAGAGGTCATGTGAAGTCCAGCAGGGTTCAGATAGAGGTCATGTGAAGTCCAGCAGGGTTCAGAAAGATGTCGTAGGAGGTCAATCAGGGTTCAGAAAGAGGTCAGAGGAGGTTCAGCAGGGTTCAGAAAGAGGTCATAGGAAGTCCAGCAGGGTACAGAAAGAGGTCATAGGAGGTCCAGCAGGGTAGAGAAAGAGGTCATGTGAAGTCCAGCAGGGTTCAGATAGAGGTCATGTGAAGTCCAGCAGGGTTCAGATAGAGGTCATGTGAATCCAGCAGGGTTCAGATAGAGGTCATGTGAAGTCCAGCAGGGTTCAGAAAGATGTCGTAGGAGGTCAATCAGGGTTCAGAAAGAGGTCAGAGGAGGTTCAGCAGGGTTCAGAGAGAGGCCATAGGAGGTCCAGCAGGGTACAGAAAGAGGTCATAGGAGGTCCAGCAGGGTACAGAAAGAGGTCGCAGTAGGTCCAGCAGGGTTCAGATATATGTCATGTGAAGTCCAGCATGGTTCAGATAGAGGTCGTGTGAAGTCCAGCAGGGTTCAGATAGAGGTCATGTGAATTTCAGCAGGGTTCAGAAAGAGGTCATGTGAAGTCCAGCAGGGTTCAGAAAAGTTGGTGCATTCATTTGTGTTCAGCTGCAATTCCGAGTACTTGTCAGAGGCCTTTGTGCGCGTGGCTCAGGGACGTGCACGTCTGCGACAACCGGAGACCCCTTACGTTGATCACTCATTATTGCAGCACTAAAACATATCAGTAGGAGTGATAGCTAGTAGTCACATGGGCCAGTGTCGCAATGGATAACGCGTCTGACTACGAATCAGAAGATTGTAGGTTCGACTCCTACCTGGCTCGAAACTGATTTTGACTTCACTTTTAGCAATATTTAATGAAGTCGCGTGGTCGCTTTGCTTCTTCAACATATTTTCCTGAAGTCGAATTCATTGGAGTGGTAGTCCACCCCTTGGTGACGATTGAGTAACCTTGGTCACCTCTTTAAAATACAGTCGCGAGCCTCGCGTCAAGGATTTGGCAACAGATTACGTCATCTTCCCGTTCCAAACCTGCTTTTTTAGTTCTACTTCCTTGAGGAACAGAGAAACCCAAGGTATCACCGCCATCGGAACGAGGGTCAAGCTGGGCTCAAGTCTTTCACGAACCTGCTGGCCAGGCCCAACGTTCAAATATGGTTGGAGGAGGAATTTGTCATTTGTTCCGGCTGCCTGCGAAAGCTCGCCCATGCTTCCTGAAGTACACTGGGATCTGCAACGTCGACCAACGAAGACTGGCAGACCGTCAGTGAAAAGGCACGGTCATGTGAAGTCCAGCGGGGTTCAGAAAGATGTCGTAGGAGGTCAAGCAGGGTTCAGAAAGAGGTCAGAGGAGGTTCAGCAGGGTTCAGAAAGAGGTCATAGGAGGTCCAGCAGGGTACAGAAAGAGGGCGCAGTAGGTCCAGCAGGGTTCAGAAAGAGGTCATGTGAAGTCCAGCAGGGTTCAGATAGAGGTCATGTGAAGTCCAGCAGGGTTCAGAAAGATGTCGTAGGAGGTCAATCAGGGTTCAGAAAGAGGTCAGAGGAGGTTCAGCAGGGTTCAGAAAGAGGTCATAGGAGGTCCAGCAGGGTACAGAAAGAGGTCGCAGTAGGTCCAGCAGGGTTCAGATATATGTCATGTGAAGTCCAGCATGGTTCAGATAGAGGTCGTGTGAAGTCCAGCAGGGTTCAGATAGAGGTCATGTGAAGTTCAGCAGGGTTCAGAAAGAGGTCATGTGAAGTCCAGCAGGGTTCAGAAAAGTTGATGCATTCATTTGTGTTCAGCTGCAATTCCGAGTACTTGTCAGAGGCCTTTGTGCGCGTGGCTCAGGAACGTGCACGTCTGCGACAACCGGAGACCCCTTACGTTGATCACTCATTATTGCAGCACTAAAACATATCAGTAGGAGTGATAGGTAGTAGTCACATGGGCCAGTGGCGCAATGGATAACGCGTCTGACTACGAATCAGAAGATTGTAGGTTCGACTCCTACCTGGCTCAAAACTGATTTTGACTTCACTTTTAGCAATATTTAATGAAGTCGCGTGGTCGCTTTGCTTCTTCAACATATTTTCCTGAAGTCGAATTCATTGGAGTGGTCGTCCACCCCTTGGTGACGATTGAGTAACCTTGGTCACCTCTTTAAAATACAGTCGCGACCCTCGCGTCAAGGATTTGGCAACAGATTACGTCATCTTCCCGTTCCAAACCTGCTTTTTTAGTTCTACTTCCTTGAGGAACAGAGAAACCCAAGGTATCACCGCCATCGGAACGAGGGTCAAGCTGGGCTCAAGTCTTTCACGAACCTGCTGGCCAGGCCCAACGTTCAAATATGGTTGGAGGAGGAATTTGTCATTTGTTCCGGCTGCCTGCGAAAGCTCGCCCATGCTTCCTGAAGTACACTGGGATCTGCAACGTCGACCAACGAAGACTGGCAGACCGTCAGTGAAAAGGCACGGTCATGTGAAGTCCAGCAGGGTTCAGAAAGAGGTCATAGGAGGTCCAGCAGGGTACAGAAAGAGGTTGCAGTAGGTCCAGCAGGGTTCAGAAAGAGGTCATGTGAAGTCCAGCAGGGTACAGAAAGAGGTCGCAGTAGGTCCAGCAGGGTTCAGATAGAGGTCATGTGAAGTCCAGCAGGGTTCAGAAAGATGTCGTAGGAGGTCAATCAGGGTTCAGAAAGAGGTCAGAGGAGGTTCAGCAGGGTTCAGAAAGAGGTCATAGGAAGTCCAGCAGGGTACAGAAAGAGGTCATAGGAGGTCCAGCAGGGTAGAGAAAGAGGTCATGTGAAGTCCAGCAGGGTTCAGATAGAGGTCATGTGAAGTCCAGCAGGGTTCAGATAGAGGTCATGTGAAGTCCAGCAGGGTTCAGATAGAGGTCATGTGAAGTCCAGCAGGGTTCAGAAAGATGTCGTAGGAGGTCAATCAGGGTTCAGAAAGAGGTCAGAGGAGGTTCAGCAGGGTTCAGAGAGGGGCCATAGGAGGTCCAGCAGGGTACAGAAAGAGGTCATAGGAGGTCCAGCAGGGTACAGAAAGAGGTCGCAGTAGGTCCAGCAGGGTTCAGATATATGTCATGTGAAGTCCAGCATGGTTCAGATAGAGGTTGTGTGAAGTCCAGCAGGGTTCAGATAGAGGTCATGTGAAGTTCAGCAGGGTTCAGAAAGAGGTCATGTGAAGTCCAGCAGGGTTCAGAAAAGTTGGTGCATTCATTTGTGTTCAGCTGCAATTCCGAGTACTTGTCAGAGGCCTTTGTGCGCGTGGCTCAGGAACGTGCACGTCTGCGACAACCGGAGACCCCTTCCGTTGATCACTCATTATTGCAGCACTAAAACATATTAGTAGGAGTGGTAGCTAGTAGTCACATGGGCCAGTGTCGCAATGGATAACGCGTCTGACTACGAATCAGAAGATTGTAGGTTCGACTCCTACCTGGCTCGAAACTGATTTTGACTTCACTTTTAGCAATATTTAACGAAGTCGCGTGGGCTCTTTGCTTCTTGAACATATTTTCCTGAAGTCGAATTCATTGGAGTGGTAGTCCACCCCTTGGTGACGATTGAGTAACCTTGGTCACCTCTTTAAAATACAGTCGCGACCCTCGCGTCAAGGATTTGGCAACATATTACGTCATCTTCCCGTTCCAAACCTGCTTTTTTAGTTCTACTTCCTTGAGGAACAGAGAAACCCAAGGTATCACCGCCATCGGAACGAGGGTCAAGCTGGGCTCAAGTCTTTCACGAACCTGCTGGCCAGGCCCAACGTTCAAATATGGTTGGAGGAGGAATTTGTCATTTGTTCTGGCTGCCTGCGAAAGCTCGCCCATGCTTCCTGAAGTACACTGGGATCTGCAACGTCGACCAACGAAGACTGGCAGACCGTCAGTGAAAAGGCACGGTCATGTGAAGTCCAGCAGGGTTCAGAAAGATGTCGTAGGAGGTCAAGCAGGGTTCAGAAAGAGGTCAGAGGAGGTTCAGCAGGGTTCAGAAAGAGGTCATAGGAGGTCCAGCAGGGTACAGAAAGAGGTCGCAGTAGGTCCAGCAGGGTTCAGAAAGAGGTCATGTGAAGTCCAGCAGGGTTCAGATAGAGGTCATGTGAAGTCCAGCAGGGTTCAGATAGAGGTAATGTGAAGTCCAGCAGGGTTCAAAAAGATGTCGTAGGAGGTCAATCAGGGTTCAGAAAGAGGTCAGAGGAGGTTCAGCAGGGTTCAGAAAGAGGTCATAGGAGGTCCAGCAGGGTACAGAAAGAGGTCGCAGTAGGTCCAGCAGGGTTCAGAAAGAGGTCATGTGAAGTCCAGCAGGGTTCAGATAGAGGTCATGTGAAGTCCAGCAGGGTTCAGAAAGGAGTCATGTGAAGTCCAGCAGGGTTCAGATATATGTCATGTGAAGTCCAGCATGGTTCAGATGGAGGTCGTGTGAAGTCCAGCAGGGTTCAGATAGAGGTCATGTGAAGTTCAGCAGGGTTCAGAAAGAGGTCATGTGAAGTCCAGCAGGGTTCAGAAAAGTTGGTGCATTCATTTGTGTTCAGCTGCAATTCCGAGTACTTGTCAGAGGCCTTTGTGCGCGTGGCTCAGGAACGTGCACGTCTGCGACAACCGGAGACCCCTTACGTTGATCACTCATTATTGCAGCACTAAAACATATCAGTAGGAATGATAGCTAGTAGTCACATGGGCCAGTGGCGCAATGGATAACGCGTCTGACTACGAATCAGAAGATTGTAAGTTCGACTCCTACCTGGCTCAAAACTGATTTTGACTTCACTTTTAGCAATATTTAATGAAGTCGCGTGGTCGCTTTGCTTCTTCAACATATTTTCCTGAAGTCGAATTCATTGGAGTGGTAGTCCACCCCTTGGTGACGATTGAGTAACCTTGGTCACCTCTTTAAAATACAGTCGCGACCCTCGCGTCAAGGATTTGGCAACAGATTACGTCATCTTCCCGTTCCAAACCTGCTTTTTTAGTTCTACTTCCTTGAGGAACAGAGAAACCCAAGGTATCACCGCCATCGGAACGAGGGTCAAGCTGGGCTCAAGTCTTTCACGAACCTGCTGGCCAGGCCCAACGTTCAAATATGGTTGGAGGAGGAATTTGTCATTTGTTCCGGCTGCCTGCGAAAGCTCGCCCATGCTTCCTGAAGTACACTGGGATCTGCAACGTCGACCAACGAAGACTGGCAGACCGTCAGTGAAAAGGCACGGTCATGTGAAGTCCAGCAGGGTTCAGAAAGATGTCGTAGGAGGTCAAGCAGGGTTCAGAAAGAGGTCAGAGGAGGTTCAGCAGGGTTCAGAAAGAGGTCATAGGAGGTCCAGCAGGGTACAGAAAGAGGTCGCAGTAGGTCCAGCAGGGTTCAGAAAGAGGTCATGTGAAGTCCAGCAGGGTTCAGATAGAGGTCATGTGAAGTCCAGCAGGGTTCAGATAGAGGTCATGTGAAGTCCAGCAGGGTTCAGAAAGATGTCGTAGGAGGTCAATCAGGGTTCAGAAAGAGGTCAGAGGAGGTTCAGCAGGGTTCAGAAAGAGGTCATAGGAGGTCCAGCAGGGTACAGAAAGAGGTCGCAGTAGGTCCAGCAGGGTTCAGAAAGAGGTCATGTGAAGTCCAGCAGGGTTCAGATAGAGGTCATGTGAAGTCCAGCAGGGTTCAGAAAGGAGTCATGTGAAGTCCAGCAGGGTTCAGATATATGTCATGTGAAGTCCAGCAGGGTTCAGAAAAGTTGGTGCATTCATTTGTGTTCAGCTGCAATTCCGAGTACTTGTCAGAGGCCTTTGTGCGCGTGGCTCAGGAACGTGCACGTCTGCGACAACCGGAGACCCCTCACGTTGATCACTCATTATTGCAGCACTAAAACATATCAGTAGGAGTGGTAGCTAGTAGTCACATGGGAGAGTGGTGCAATGGATATCGCGTCTGACTACGAATCAGAAGATTGTAGGTTCGACTCCTACCTGGCTCAAACCTGATTTTGACTTCACTTTTAGCAATATTTAACGAAGTCGCATTGTCGCTTTGCTTCTAAAACATGTTTTCCTGAAGTCGAATTCATTGGAGTGGTCGTCCACCCCTTGGTGACGATTGAGTAACCTTGGTCACCTCTTTAAAATACAGTCGCGACCCTCGCGTCAAGGATTTGGCAACAGATTACGTCATCTTCCCGTTCCAAACCTGCTTCTTTAGTTCTACTTCCTTGTGGAACAGAGAAACCCAAGGTATCACCGCCATCGGAACGAGGGTCAAGCTGGGCTCAAATCTTTCACGAACCTGCTGGCCAGGCCCAACGTTCAAATATGGTTGAAGGAGGAATTTGTCATTTGTTCCGGCTGCCTGCGAAAGCTCGCCCATGCTTCCTGAAGTACACTGGGATCTGCAACGTCGACCAACGAAGACTGGCAGACCGTCAGTGAAAAGGCACGGTCATGTGAAGTCCAGCAGGGTTCAGAAAGATGTCGTAGGAGGTCAAGCAGGGTTCAGAAAGGGGTCAGAGGAGGTTCAGCAGGGTTCAGAAAGAGGTCATAGGAGGTCCAGCAGGGTACAGAAAGAGGTCGCAGTAGGTCCAGCAGGGTTCAGAAAGAGGTCATGTGAAGTCCAGCAGGGTTCAGATAGAGGTCATGTGAAGTCCAGCAGGGTTCAGATAGAGGTCATGTGAAGTCCAGCAGGGTTCAGATATATGTCATGTGAAGTCCAGCATGGTTCAGATAGAGGTCGTGTGAAGTCCAGCAGGGTTCAGATAGAGGTCATGTGAAGTTCAGCAGGGTTCAGAAAGAGGTCATGTGAAGTCCAGCAGGGTTCAGAAAAGTTGGTGCATTCATTTGTGTTCAGCTGCAATTCCGAGTACTTGTCAGAGGCCTTTGTGCGCGTGGCTCAGGAACGTGCACGTCTGCGACAACCTGAGACCCCTTACGTTGATCACTCATTATTGCAGCACTAAAACATATCAGTAGGAGTGATAGCTAGTAGTCACATGGGCCAGTGGCGCAATGCATAACACGTCTGACTACGAATCAGAAGATTGTAGGTTCGACTCCGACCTGGCTCAAAACTGATTTTGACTTCACTTTTACCAATATTTAATGAAGTCGCGTGGTCGCTTTGCTTCTTCAACATATTTTCCTGAAGTCGAATTCATTGGAGTGGTAGTCCACCCCTTGGTGACGATTGAGTAACCTTGGTCACCTCTTTAAAATACAGTCGCGACCCTCGCGTCAAGGATTTGGCAACAGATTACGTCATCTTCCCGTTCCAAACCTGCTTTTTTAGTTCTACTTCCTTGAGGAACAGAGAAACCCAAGGTATCACCGCCATCGGAACGAGGGTCAAGCTGGGCTCAAGTCTTTCACGAACCTGCTGGCCAGGCCCAACGTTCAAATATGGTTGGAGGAGGAATTTGTCATTTGTTCCGTCTGCCTGCGAAAGCTCGCCCATGCTTCCTGAAGTACACTGGGATCTGCAACGTCGACCAACGAAGACTGGCAGACCGTCAGTGAAAAGGCACGGTCATGTGAAGTCCAGCAGGGTTCAGAAAGATGTCGTAGGAGGTCAAGCAGGGTTCAGAAAGAGGTCAGAGGAGGTTCAGCAGGGTTCAGAAAGAGGTCATAGGAGGTCCAGCAGGGTACAGAAAGAGGTCGCAGTAGGTCCAGCAGGGTTCAGAAAGAGGTCATGTGAAGTCCAGCAGGGTTCAGATAGAGGTCATGTGAAGTCCAGCAGGGTTCAGATATAGGTCATGTGAAGTCCAGCAGGGTTCAAAAAGATGTCGTAGGAGGTCAATCAGGGTTCAGAAAGAGGTCAGAGGAGGTTCAGCAGGGTTCAGAAAGAGGTCATAGGAGGTCCAGCAGGGTACAGAAAGAGGTCGCAGTAGGTCCAGCAGGGTTCAGAAAGAGGTCATGTGAAGTCCAGCAGGGTTCAGATAGAGGTCATGTGAAGTCCAGCAGGGTTCAGAAAGGAGTCATGTGAAGTCCAGCAGGGTTCAGATATATGTCATGTGAAGTCCAGCATGGTTCAGATAGAGGTCGTGTGAAGTCCAGCAGGGTTCAGATAGAGGTCATGTGAAGTCCAGCAGGGTTCAAAAAGATTTCGTAGGAGGTCAATCAGGGTTCAGAAAGAGGTCAGAGGAGGTTCAGCAGGGTTCAGAAAGAGGTCATAGGAGGTCCAGCAGGGTACAGAAAGAGGTCGCAGTAGGTCCAGCAGGGTTCAGAAAGAGGTCATGTGAAGTCCAGCAGGGTTCAGATCGAGGTCATGTGAAGTTCAGCAGGGTTCAGAAAGAGGTCATGTGAAGTCCAGCAGGGTTCAGAAAAGTTGGTGCATTCATTTGTGTTCAGCTGCAATTCCGAGGACTTGTCAGAGGCCTTTGTGCGCGTGGCTCAGGAACGTGCACGTCTGCGACAACCGGAGACCCCTTACGTTGATCACTCATTATTGCAGCACTAAAACATATCAGAAGGAGTGATAGCTAGTAGTCACATGGGCCAGTGGCGCAATGGATAACGCGTCTGACTACGAATCAGAAGATTGTAGGTTCGACTCCTACCTGGCTCAAAACTGATTTTGACTTCACTTTTAGCAATATTTAATGAAGTCGCGTGGTCGCTTTGTTCTTCAACATATTTTCCTGAAGTCGAATTCATTGGAGTGGTAGTCCACCCCTTGGTGACGATTGAGTAACCTTGGTCACCTCTTTAAAATACAGTCGCGACCCTCGCGTCAAGGATTTGGCAACAGATTACGTCATCTTCCCGTTCCAAAACTGCTTTTTTAGTTCTACTTCCTTGAGGAACAGAGAAACCCAAGGTATCACCGCCATCGGAACGAGGGTCAAGCTGGGCTCAAGTCTTTCACGAACCTGCTGGCCAGGCCCAACGTTCAAATATGGTTGGAGGAGGAATTTGTCATTTGTTCCGGCTGCCTGCGAAAGCTCGCCCATGCTTCCTGAAGTACACTGGGATCTGCAACGTCGACCAACGAAGACTGGCAGACCGTCAGTGAAAAGCACGGTCATGTGAAGTCCAGCAGGGTTCAGAAAGATGTCGTAGGAGGTCAAGCAGGGTTCAGAAAGAGGTCAGAGGAGGTTCAGCAGGGTTCAGAAAGAGGTCATAGGAGGTCCAGCAGGGTACAGAAAGAGGTCGCAGTAGGTCCAGCAGGGTTCAGAAAGAGGTCATGTGAAGTCCAGCAGGGTTCAGATAGAGGTCATGTGAAGTCCAGCAGGGTTCAGATAGAGGTCATGTGAAGTCCAGCAGGGTTCAGAAAGATGTCGTAGGAGGTCAATCAGGGTACAGAAAGAGGTCAGAGGAGGTTCAGCAGGGTTCAGAAAGAGGTCATAGGAGGTCCAGCAGGGTACAGAAAGAGGTCGCAGTAGGTCCAGCAGGGTTCAGAAAGAGGTCATGTGAAGTCCAGCAGGGTTCAGATAGAGGTCATGTGAAGTCCAGCAGGGTTCAGAAAGGAGTCATGTGAAGTCCAGCAGGGTTCAGATATATGTCATGTGAAGTCCAGCAGGGTTCAGAAAGATGTCGTAGGAGGTCAAGCAGGGTTGAGAAAGAGGTCAGAGGAGGTTCAGCAGGGTTCAGAAAGAGGTCATAGGAGGTCCAGCAGGGTACAGAAAGAGGTCGCAGTCGGTCCAGCAGGGTTCAGAAAGAAGTCATGTGAAGTCCAGCAGGGTTCAGATAGAGGTCATGTGAAGTCCAGCAGGGTTCAGATAGAGGTCATGTGAAGTCCAGCAGGGTTCAGAAAGATGTCGTAGGAGGTCAATCAGGGTTCAGAAAGAGGTCAGAGGAGGTTCAGCATGGTTCAGAAAGAGGTCATAGGAGGTCCAGCAGGGTACAGAAAGAGGTCGCAGTAGGTCCAGCAGGGTTCAGAAAGAGGTCATGTGAAGTCCAGCAGGGTTCAGATATAGGTCATGTGAAGTCCAGCAGGGTTCAGAAAGGAGTCATGTGAAGTCCAGCAGGGTTCAGATATATGTCATGTGAAGTCCAGCAGGGTTCAGAAAAGTTGGTGCATTCATTTGTGTTCAGCTGCAATTCCGAGTGCTTGTCAGAGGCCTTTGTGCGCGTGGCTCAGGAACGTGCACGTCTGCGACAACCGGAGACCTCTTACGTTGATCACTCATTATTGCAGCACTAAAACATATCAGTAGGAGTGATTGCTAGTAGTCACATGGGCCAGTGGCGCAATGGATAACGCGTCTGACTACGAATCAGAAGATTGTAGGTTCGTACTCCTACCTGGCTCAAAACTGATTTTGACTTCACTTTTAGCAATATTTAATGAAGTCGCGTGGTCGCTTTGCTTCTTCAACATATTTTCCTGAAGTCGAATTCATTGGAGTGGTAGTCCACCCCTTGGTGACGATTGAGTAACCTTGGTCACCTCTTTAAAATACAGTCGCGACCCTCGCGTCAAGGATTTGGCAACAGATTACGTCATCTTCCCGTTCCAAACCTGCTTTTTAAGTTCTACTTCCTTGAGGAACAGAGAAACCCAAGGTATCACCGCCATCGGAACGAGGGTCAAGCTGGGCTCAAGTCTTTCACGAACCTGCTGGCCAGGCCCAACGTTCAAATATGGTTGGAGGAGGAATTTGTCATTTGTTCCGGCTGCCTGCGAAAGCTCGCCCATGCTTCCTGAAGTACACTGGGATCTGCAACGTCGACCAACGAAGACTGGCAGACCGTCAGTGAAAAGGCACGGTCATGTGAAGTCCAGCAGGGTTCAGAAAGATGTCGTAGGAGGTCAAGCAGGGTTCAGAAAGAGGTCAGAGGAGGTTCAGCAGGGTTCAGAAAGAGGTCATAGGAGGTCCAGCAGGGTACAGAAAGAGGTCGCAGTAGGTCCAGCAGGGTTCAGAAAGAGGTCATGTGAAGTCCAGCAGGGTTCAGATAGAGGTCATGTGAAGTCCAGCAGGGTTCAGATAGAGGTCATGTGAAGTCCAGCAGGGTTCAAAAAGATGTCGTAGGAGGTCAATCAGGGTTCAGAAAGAGGTCAGAGGAGGTTCAGCAGGGTTCAGAAAGAGGTCATAGGAGGTCCAGCAGGGTACAGAAAGAGGTCGCAGTAGGTCCAGCAGGGTTCAGAAAGAGGTCATGTGAAGTCCAGCAGGGTTCAGATAGAGGTCATGTGAAGTCCAGCAGGGTTCAGAAAGGAGTCATGTGAAGTCCAGCAGGGTTCAGATATATGTCATGTGAAGTCCAGCATGGTTCAGATAGAGGTCGTGTGAAGTCCAGCAGGGTTCAGATAGAGGTCATGTGAAGTCCAGCAGGGTTCAGAAAGAGGTCAGAGGAGGTTCAGCAGGGTTCAGAAAGAGGTCATAGGAGGTCCAGCAGGGTACAGAAAGAGGTCGCAGTAGGTCCAGCAGGGTTCAGAAAGAGGTCATGTGAAGTCCAGCAGGGTTCAGATAGAGGTCATGTGAAGTCCAGCAGGGTTCAGAAAGGAGTCATGTGAAGTCCAGCAGGGTTCAGATATATGTCATGTGAAGTCCAGCAGGGTTCAGAAAAGTTGGTGCATTCATTTGTGTTCAGCTGCAATTCCGAGTACTTGTCAGAGGCCTTTGTGCGCGTGGCTCAGGAACGTGCACGTCTGCGACAACCGGAGACCCCTCACGTTGATCACTCATTATTGCAGCACTAAAACATATCAGTAGGAGTGATAGCTAGTAGTCACATGGGAGAGTGGCGCAATGGATATCGCGTCTGACTACGAATCAGAAGATTGTAGGTTCGACTCCTACCTGGCTCAAAACTGATTTTGACTTCACTTTTAGCAATATTTAACGAAGTCGCATTGTCGCTTTGCTTCTTAAACATGTTTTCCTGAAGTCGAATTCATTGGAGTGGTCGTCCACCCCTTGGTGACGATTGAGTAACCTTGGTCACCTCTTTAAAATACAGTCGCGACCCTCGCGTCAAGGATTTGGCAACAGATTACGTCATCTTCCCGTTCCAAACCTGCTTCTTTAGTTCTACTTCCTTGTGGAACAGAGAAACCCAAGGTATCACCGCCATCGGAACGAGGGTCAAGCTGGGCTCAAATCTTTCACGAACCTGCTGGCCAGGCCCAACGTTCAAATATGGTTGAAGGAGGAATTTGTCATTTGTTCCGGCTGCCTGCGAAAGCTCGCCCATGCTTCCTGAAGTACACTGGGATCTGCAACGTCGACCAACGAAGACTGGCAGACCGTCAGTGAAAAGGCACGGTCATGTGAAGTCCAGCAGGGTTCAGAAAGATGTCGTAGGAGGTCAAGCAGGGTTCAGAAAGGGGTCAGAGGAGGTTCAGCAGGGTTCAGAAAGAGGTCATAGGAGGTCCAGCAGGGTACAGAAAGAGGTCGCAGTAGATCCAGCAGGGTTCAGAAAGAGGTCATGTGAAGTCCAGCAGGGTTCAGATAGAGGTCATGTGAAGTCCAGCAGGGTTCAGATAGAGGTCATGTGAAGTCCAGCAGGGTTCAGATATATGTCATGTGAAGTCCAGCATGGTTCAGATAGAGGTCGTGTGAAGTCCAGCAGGGTTCAGATAGAGGTCATGTGAAGTTCAGCAGGGTTCAGAAAGAGGTCATGTGAAGTCCAGCAGGGTTCAGAAAAGTTGGTGCATTCATTTGTGTTCAGCTGCAATTCCGAGTACTTGTCAGAGGCCTTTGTGCGCGTGGCTCAGGAACGTGCACGTCTGCGACAACCTGAGACCCCTTACGTTGATCACTCATTATTGCAGCACTAAAACATATCAGTAGGAGTGATAGCTAGTAGTCAGATGGGCCAGTGGCGCAATGGATAACGCGTCTGACAACGAATCAGAAGATTGTAGGTTCGACTCCTACCTGGTTCAAAACTGATTTTGACTTCACTTTTACCAATATTTAATGAAGTCGCGTGGTCGCTTTGCTTCTTCAACATATTTTCCTGAAGTCGAATTCATTGGAGTGGTAGTCCACCCCTTGGTGACGAGTGAGTAACCTTGGTCACCTCTTTAAAATACAGTCGCGACCCTCGCGTCAAGGATTTGGCAACAGATTACGTCATCTTCCCGTTCCAAACCTGCTTTTTTAGTTCTACTTCCTTGAGGGACAGAGAAACCCAAGGTATCACCGCCATCGGAACGAGGGTCAAGCTGGGCTCAAGTCTTTCACGAACCTGCTGGCCAGGCCCAACGTTCAAATATGGTTGGAGGAGGAATTTGTCATTTGTTCCGTCTGCCTGCGAAAGCTCGCCCATGCTTCCTGAAGTACACTGGGATCTGCAACGTCGACCAACGAAGACTGGCAGACCGTCAGTGAAAAGGCACGGTCATGTGAAGTCCAGCAGGGTTCAGAAAGATGTCATAGGAGGTCAAGCAGGGTTCAGAAAGAGGTCAGAGGAGGTTCAGCAGGGTTCAGAAAGAGGTCATAGGAGGTCCAGCAGGGTACAGAAAGAGGTCGCAGTAGGTCCAGCAGGGTTCAGAAAGAGGTCATGTGAAGTCCAGCAGGGTTCAGATAGAGGTCATGTGAAGTCCAGCAGGGTTCAGATAGAGGTCATGTGAAGTCCAGCAGGGTTCAAAAAGATGTCGTAGGAGGTCAATCAGGGTTCAGAAAGAGGTCAGAGGAGGTTCAGCAGGGTTCAGAAAGAGGTCATAGGAGGTCCAGCAGGGTACAGAAAGAGGTCGCAGTAGGTCCAGCAGGGTTCAGAAAGAGGTCATGTGAAGTCCAGCAGGGTTCAGATAGAGGTCATGTGAAGTCCAGCAGGGTTCAGAAAGGAGTCATGTGAAGTCCAGCAGGGTTCAGATATATGTCATGTGAAGTCCAGCATGGTTCAGATAGAGGTCGTGTGAAGTCCAGCAGGGTTCAGATAGAGGTCATGTGAAGTCCAGCAGGGTTCAAAAAGATTTCGTAGGAGGTCAATCAGGGTTCAGAAAGAGGTCAGAGGAGGTTCAGCAGGGTTCAGAAAGAGGTCATGTGAAGTCCAGCATGGTTCAGATAGAGGTCGTGTGAAGTCCAGCAGGGTTCAGATAGAGGTCATGTGAAGTTCAGCAGGGTTCAGAAAGAGGTCATAGGAGGTCCAGCAGGGTACAGAAAGAGGTCGCAGTAGGTCCAGCAGGGTTCAGATAGAGGTCGTGTGAAGTCCAGCTGGGTTCAGATAGAGGTCATGTGAAGTTCAGCAGGGTTCAGAAAGAGGTCATGTGAAGTCCAGCAGGGTTGAGATATATTTCATGTGAAATCCAGCAGGGTTCAGATATATGTCATGTGAAGTCCAGCATGGTTCAGATAGAGGTCGTGTGAAGTCCAGCAGGGTTCAGATAGAGGTCATGTGAAGTTCAGCAGGGTTCAGAAAGAGGTCATGTGAAGTCCAGCAGGGTTGAGATATATTTCATGTGAAATCCAGCAGGGTTCAGATATATGTCATGTGAAGTCCAGCATGGTTCAGATAGAGGTCGTGTGAAGTCCAGCAGGGTTCAGATAGAGGTCATGTGAAGTCCAGCAGGGTTCAGAAAGAGGTCGCAGTAGGTCCAGCAGGGTTCAGAAAGAGGTCATGTGAAGTCCAGCAGGGTTCAGAAAGAGGTCGCAGTAGGTCCAGCAGGGTTCAGAAAGAGGTCATGTGAAGTCCAGCAGGGTTCAGAAAAGTTGGTGCATTCATTTGTGTTCAGCTGCAATTCCGAGTACTTGTCAGAGGCCTTTGTGCGCGTGGCTCAGGAACGTGCACGTCTGCGACAACCGGAGACCCCTTACGTTGATCACTCATTATTGCAGCACTAAAACATATCAGTAGGAGTGATAGCTAGTAGTCACATGGGCCAGTGGCGCAATGGATAACGCGTCTGACTACGAATCAGAAGATTGTAGGTTCGACTCCTACCTGGTTCAAAACTGATTTTGACTTCACTTCTAGCAATATTTAATGAAGTCGCGTGGTCGCTTTGCTTCTTCAACATATTTTCCTGAAGTCGAATTCATTGGAGTGGTAGTCCACCCCTTGGTGACGATTGAGTAACCTTGGTCACCTCTTTAAAATACAGTCGCGACCCTCGCGTCAAGGATTTGGCAACAGATTACGTCATCTTCCCGTTCCAAACCTGCTTTTTTAGTTCTACTTCCTTGAGGAACAGAGAAACCCAAGGTATCACCGCCATCGGAACGAGGGTCAAGCTGGGCTCAAGTCTTTCACGAACCTGCTGGCCAGGCCCAACGTTCAAATATGGTTGGAGGAGGAATTTGTCATTTGTTCCGGCTGCCTGCGAAAGCTCGCCCATGCTTCCTGAAGTACACTGGGATCTGCAACGTCGACCAACGAAGACTGGCAGACCGTCAGTGAAAAGGCACGGTCATGTGAAGTCCAGCAGGGTTCAGATAGAGGTCATGTGAAGTCCAGCAGGGTTCAGATAGAGGTCATGTGAAGTCCAGCAGGGTTCAGAAAGATGTCGTCGGAGGTCAATCAGGGTTCAGAAAGAGGTCAGAGGAGGTTCAGCAGGGTTCAGAAAGAGGTCATAGGAGGTCCAGCAGGGTACAGAAAGAGGTCGCAGTAAGTCCAGCAGGGTTCAGATATATGTCATGTGAAGTCCAGCATGGTTCAGATAGAGGTCGTGTGAAGTCCAGCAGGGTTCAGATAGAGGTCATGTGAAGTTCAGCAGGGTTCAGAAAGAGGTCATGTGAAGTCCAGCAGGGTTCAGAAAAGTTGGTGCATTCATTTGTGTTCAGCTGCAATTCCGAGTACTTGTCAGAGGCCTTTGTGCGCGTGGCTCAGGAACGTGCACGTCTGCGACAACTGGAGACCCCTTACGTTGATCACTCATTATTGCAGCACTAAAACATATCAGTAGGAGTGATAGCTAGTAGTCACATGGGCCAGTGGCGCAATGGATAACGCGTCTGACGACGAATCAGAAGATTGTAGGTTCGACTCCTACCTGGCTCAAAACTGATTTTGACTTCACTTTTAGCAATATTTAATGAAGTCGCGTGGTCGCTTTGCTTCTTCAACATATTTTCCTGAAGTCGAATTCATTGGAGTGGTAGTCCACCCCTTGGTGACGATTGAGTAACCTTGGTCACCTCTTTAAAATACAGTCGCGACCCTCGCGTCAAGGATTTGGCAACAGATTACGTCATCTTCCCGTTCCAAACCTGCTTTTTTAGTTCTACTTCCTTGAGGAACAGAGAAACCCAAGGTATCACCGCCATCGGAACGAGGGTCAAGCTTGGCTCAGGTCTTTCACGAACCTGCTGGCCAGGCCCAACGTTCAAATATGGTTGGAGGAGGAATTTGTCATTTGTTCCGGCTGCCTGCGAAAGCTCGCCCATGCTTCCTGAAGTTCACTGGGATCTGCAACGTCGACCAACGAAGACTGGCAGACCGTCAGTGAAAAGGCACGGTCATGTGAAGTCCAGCAGGGTTCAGAAAGATGTCGTAGGAGGTCAAGCAGGGTTCAGAAAGAGGTCAGAGGAGGTTCAGCAGGGTTCAGAAAGAGGTCGCAGTAGGTCCAGCAGGGTTCAGAAAGAGGTCATGTGAAGTCCAGCAGGGTTCAGATAGAGGTCATGTGAAGTCCAGCAGGGTTCAGATAGAGGTCATGTGAAGTCCAGCATGGTTCAGAAAGATGTCGTAGGAGGTCAATCAGGGTTCAGAAAGAGGTCAGAGGAGGTTCAGCAGGGTTCAGAAAGAGGTCATAGGAGGTCCAGCAGGGTACAGAAAGAGGTCGCAGTAGGTCCAGCAGGGTTCAGAAAGAGGTCGCCGTAGGTCCAGCAGGGTTCAGAAAGAGGTCATGTGAAGTCCAGCATGGTTCAGATAGAGGTCGTGTGAAGTCCAGCAGGGTTCAGATAGAGGTCATGTGAAGTTCAGCAGGGTTCAGAAAGAGGTCATAGGAGGTCCAGCAGGGTACAGAAAGAGGTCGCAGTAGGTCCAGCAGGGTTCAGATAGAGGTCGTGTGAAGTCCAGCTGGGTTCAGATAGAGGTCATGTGAAGTTCAGCAGGGTTCAGAAAGAGGTCATGTGAAGTCCAGCAGGGTTGAGATATATTTCATGTGAAATCCAGCAGGGTTCAGATATATGTCATGTGAAGTCCAGCATGGTTCAGATAGAGGTCGTGTGAAGTCCAGCAGGGTTCAGATAGAGGTCATGTGAAGTTCAGCATGGTTCAGAAAGAGGTCATGTGAAGTCCAGCAGGGTTGAGATATATTTCATGTGAAATCCAGCAGGGTTCAGATATATGTCATGTGAAGTCCAGCATGGTTCAGATAGAGGTCGTGTGAAGTCCAGCAGGGTTCAGATAGAGGTCATGTGAAGTCCAGCAGGGTTCAGAAAGAGGTCGCAGTAGGTCCAGCAGGGTTCAGAAAGAGGTCATGTGAAGTCCAGCAGGGTTCAGAAAGAGGTCGCAGTAGGTCCAGCAGGGTTCAGAAAGAGGTCATGTGAAGTCCAGCAGGGTTCAGAAAAGTTGGTGCATTCATTTGTGTTCAGCTGCAATTCCGAGTACTTGTCAGAGGCCTTTGTGCGCGTGGCTCAGGAACGTGCACGTCTGCGACAACCGGAGACCCCTTACGTTGATCACTCATTATTGCAGCACTAAAACATATCAGTAGGAGTGATAGTTAGTAGTCACATGGGCCAGTGGCGCAATGGATAACGCGTCTGACTACGAATCAGAAGATTGCAGGTTCGACTCCTACCTGGCTCAAAACTGATTTTGACTTCACTTTTAGCAATATTTAATGAAGTCGCGTGGTCGCTTTGCTTCTTCAACATATTTTCCTGAAGTCGAATTCATTGGAGTGGTAGTCCACCCCTTGGTGACGATTGAGTAACCTTGGTCACCTCTTTAAAATACAGTCGCGACCCTCGCGTCAAGGATTTGGCAACAGATTACGTCATCTTCCCGTTCCAAACCTGCTTTTTTAGTTCTACTTCCTTGAGGAACAGAGAAACCCAAGGTATCACCGCCATCGGAACGAGGGTCAAGCTTGGCTCAGGTCTTTCACGAACCTGCTGGCCAGGCCCAACGTTCAAATATGGTTGGAGGAGGAATTTGTCATTTGTTCCGGCTGCCTGCGAAAGCTCGCCCATGCTTCCTGAAGTTCACTGGGATCTGCAACGTCGACCAACGAAGACTGGCAGACCGTCAGTGAAAAGGCACGGTCATGTGAAGTCCAGCAGGGTTCAGAAAGATGTCGTAGGAGGTCAAGCAGGGTTCAGAAAGAGGTCAGAGGAGGTTCAGCAGGGTTCAGAAAGAGGTCGCAGTAGGTCCAGCAGGGTTCAGAAAGAGGTCATGTGAAGTCCAGCAGGGTTCAGATAGAGGTCATGTGAAGTCCAGCAGGGTTCAGATAGAGGTCATGTGAAGTCCAGCATGGTTCAGAAAGATGTCGTAGGAGGTCAATCAGGGTTCAGAAAGAGGTCAGAGGAGGTTCAGCAGGGTTCAGAAAGAGGTCATAGGAGGTCCAGCAGGGTACAGAAAGAGGTCGCAGTAGGTCCAGCAGGGTTCAGAAAGAGGTCGCCGTAGGTCCAGCAGGGTTCAGAAAGAGGTCATGTGAAGTCCAGCATGGTTCAGATAGAGGTCGTGTGAAGTCCAGCAGGGTTCAGATAGAGGTCATGTGAAGTTCAGCAGGGTTCAGAAAGAGGTCATAGGAGGTCCAGCAGGGTACAGAAAGAGGTCGCAGTAGGTCCAGCAGGGTTCAGATAGAGGTCGTGTGAAGTCCAGCTGGGTTCAGATAGAGGTCATGTGAAGTTCAGCAGGGTTCAGAAAGAGGTCATGTGAAGTCCAGCAGGGTTGAGATATATTTCATGTGAAATCCAGCAGGGTTCAGATATATGTCATGTGAAGTCCAGCATGGTTCAGATAGAGGTCGTGTGAAGTCCAGCAGGGTTCAGATAGAGGTCATGTGAAGTTCAGCATGGTTCAGAAAGAGGTCATGTGAAGTCCAGCAGGGTTGAGATATATTTCATGTGAAATCCAGCAGGGTTCAGATATATGTCATGTGAAGTCCAGCATGGTTCAGATAGAGGTCGTGTGAAGTCCAGCAGGGTTCAGATAGAGGTCATGTGAAGTCCAGCAGGGTTCAGAAAGAGGTCGCAGTAGGTCCAGCAGGGTTCAGAAAGAGGTCATGTGAAGTCCAGCAGGGTTCAGAAAGAGGTCGCAGTAGGTCCAGCAGGGTTCAGAAAGAGGTCATGTGAAGTCCAGCAGGGTTCAGAAAAGTTGGTGCATTCATTTGTGTTCAGCTGCAATTCCGAGTACTTGTCAGAGGCCTTTGTGCGCGTGGCTCAGGAACGTGCACGTCTGCGACAACCGGAGACCCCTTACGTTGATCACTCATTATTGCAGCACTAAAACATATCAGTAGGAGTGATAGTTAGTAGTCACATGGGCCAGTGGCGCAATGGATAACGCGTCTGACTACGAATCAGAAGATTGCAGGTTCGACTCCTACCTGGCTCAAAACTGATTTTGACTTCACTTTTAGCAATATTTAATGAAGTCGCGTGGTCGCTTTGCTTCTTCAACATATTTTCCTGAAGTCGAATTCATTGGAGTGGTAGTCCACCCCTTGGTGACGATTGAGTAACCTTGGTCACCTCCTTAAAATACAGTCGCGACCCTCGCGTCAAGGATTTGGCAACAGATTACGTCATCTTCCCGTTCCAAACCTGCTTTTTTAGTTCTACTTCCTTGAGGAACAGAGAAACCCAAGGTATCACCGCCATCGGAACGAGGGTCAAGCTGGGCTCAAGTCTTTCACGAACCTGCTGGCCAGGCCCAACGTTCAAATATGGTTGGAGGAGGAATTTATCATTTGTTCCGGCTGCCTGCGAAAGCTCGCCCATGCTTCCTGAAGTACACTGGGATCTGCAACGTCGACCAACGAAGACTGGCAGACCGTCAGTGAAAAGGCACGGTCATGTGAAGTCCAGCAGGGTTCAGAAAGATGTCGTAGGAGGTCAAGCAGGGTTCAGAAAGAGGTCAGAGGAGGTTCAGCAGGGTTCAGAAAGAGGTCATAGGAGGTCCAGCAGGGTACAGAAAGAGGTCGCATTAGGTCCAGCAGGGTTCAGAAAGAGGTCATGTGAAGTCCAGCAGGGTTCAGATAGAGGTCATGTGAAGTCCAGCAGGGTTCAGATAGAGGTCATGTGAAGTCCAGCAGGGTTCAGAAAGATGTCGTAGGAGGTCAATCAGGGTTCAGAAAGAGGTCAGAGGAGGTTCAGCAGGGTTCAGAAAGAGGTCATAGGAGGTCCAGCAGGGTACAGAAAGAGGTCGCAGTAGGTCCAGCAGGGTTCAGAAAGAGGTCATGTGAAGTCCAGCAGGGTTCAGATAGAGGTCATGTGAAGTCCAGCAGGGTTCAGAAAGGAGTCATGTGAAGTCCAGCAGGGTTCAGATATATGTCATGTGAAGTCCAGCATGGTTCAGATAGAGGTCGTGTGAAGTCCAGCAGGGTTCAGATAGAGGTCATGTGAAGTTCAGCAGGGTTCAGAAAGAGGTCATGTGAAGTCCAGCAGGGTTCAGAAAAGTTGGTGCATTCATTTGTGTTCAGCTGCAATTCCGAGTACTTGTCAGAGGCCTTTGTGCGCGTGGCTCAGGAAAGTGCACGTCTGCGACAACCGGAGACCCCTTCCGTTGATCACTCATTATTGCAGCACTAAAACATATCAGTAGGAGTGATAGCTAGTAGTCACATGGGCCAGTGAGCGCAATGGATAACGCATCTGACTACGAATCAGTAGATTGTAGGTTCGACTCCTACCTGGCTCAAAACTGATTTTGACTTCACTTTTAGCAATATTTAATGAAGTCGCGTGGTCGCTTTGCTTCTTCAACATATTTTCCTGAAGTCGAATTCATTGGAGTGGTAGTCCACCCCTTGGTGACGATTGAGTAACCTTGGTCACCTCTTTAAAATACAGTCGCGACCCTCGCGTCAAGGATTTGGCAACAGATTACGTCATCTTCCCGTTCCAAACCTGCTTTTTTAGTTCTACTTCCTTGAGGAACAGAGAAACCCAAGGTATCACCGCCATCGGAACGAGGGTCAAGCTGGGCTCAAGTCTTTCACGAACCTGCTGGCCAGGCCCAACGTTCAAATATGGTTGGAGGAGGAATTTGTCATTTGTTCCGGCTGCCTGCGAAAGCTCGCCCATGCTTCCTGAAGTACACTGGGATCTGCAACGTCGACCAACGAAGACTGGCAGACCGTCAGTGAAAAGGCACGGTCATGTGAAGTCCAGCAGGGTTCAGAAAGATGTCGTAGGAGGTCAAGCAGGGTTCAGAAAGAGGTCAGAGGAGGTTAAGCAGGGTTCAGAAAGAGGTCATAGGAGGTTCAGCAGGGTTCAGAAAGAGGTCATAGGAGGTCCAGCAGGGTACAGAAAGAGGTCGCAGTAGGTCCAGCAGGGTTCAGAAAGAGGTCATGTGAAGTCCAGCAGGGTCCAGAAAGAGGTCGCAGTAGGTCCAGCAGGGTTCAGAAAGAGGTCATGTGAAGTCCAGCAGGGTTCAGAAAAGTTGGTGCATTCATTTGTGTTCAGCTGCAATTCCGAGTACTTGTCAGAGGACTTTGTGCGCGTGGCTCAGGAACGTGCACGTCTGCGACAACCGGAGACCCCTTACGTTGATCACTCATTATTGCAGCACTAAAACATATCAGTAGGAGTGATAGCTAGTAGTCACATGGGCCAGTGGCGCAATGGATAACGCGTCTGACTACGAATTAGAAGATTGTAGGTTCGACTCCTACCTGGCTCCAAACTGATTTTGACTTCACTTTTAGCAATATTTAACGAAGTCGCGTGGTCGCTTTGCTTCTTCAACATATTTTCCTGAAGTCGAATTCATTGGAGTGGTAGTCCACCCCTTGGTGACGATTGAGTAACCTTGGTCACCTCTTTAAAATACAGTCGCGACCCTCGCGTCAAGGATTTGGCAACAGATTACGTCATCTTCCCGTTCCAAACCTGCTTTTTTAGTTCTACTTCCTTGACGAACAGAGAAACCCAAGGTATCACCGCCATCGGAATGAGGGTCAAGCTGGGCTCAAGTCTTTCACGAACCTGCTGGCCAGGCCCAACGTTCAAATATGGTTGGAGGAGGAATTTGTCATTTGTTCCGGCTGCCGGCGAAAGCTCGCCCATGCTTCCTGAAGTACACTGGGATCTGCAACGTCGACCAACGAAGACTGGCAGACCGTCAGTGAAAAGGCACGGTCATGTGAAGTCCAGCAGGTTTCAGAAAGATGTCGTAGGAGGTCAAGCAAGGTTCAGAAAGAGGTCAGAGGAGGTTCAGCAGGGTTCAGAAAGAGGTCATAGGAGGTCCAGCAGGGTACAGAAAGAGGTCGCAGTAGGTCCAGCAGGGTTCAGAAAGAGGTCATGTGAAGTCCAGCAGGGTTCAGATAGAGGTCATGTGAAGTCCAGCAGGGTTCAGATAGAGGTCATGTGAAGTCCAGCAGGGTTCAGAAAGATGTCGTAGGAGGTTCAGCAGGGTTCAGAAAGAGGTCATCGGAGGTCCAGCAGGGTACAGAAAGAGGTCGCAGTAGGTCCAGCAGGGTTCAGAAAGAGGTCATGTGAAGTCCAGCAGGGTTCAGATCGAGGTCATGTGAAGTCCAGCAGGGTTCAGAAAAGTTGGTGCATTCATTTGTGTTCAGCTGCAATTCCGAGGACTTGTCAGAGGCCTTTGTGCGCGTGGCTCAGGAACGTGCACGTCTGCGACAACCGGAGACCCCTTACGTTGATCACTCATTATTGCAGCACTAAAACATATCAGTAGGAGTGATAGCTAGTAGTCACATGGGCAAGTGGCGCAATGGATAACACGTCTGATTACGAATCAGAAGATTGTAGGTTCGATTCCTACCTGGCTCAAAACTGATTTTGACTTCACTTTTAGCAATATTTAATGAAGTCGCGTGGTCGCTTTGCTTCTTCAACATATTTTCCTGAAGTCGAATTCATTGGAGTGGCAGTCCACCCCTTGGTGACGATTGAGTAACCTTGGCCACCTCTTTAAAATACAGTCGCGACCTTCGCGTCAAGGATTTGGCAACAGATTACGTCATCTTCCCGTTTCAAACCTGCTTTTTTAGTTCTACTTCCTTGAGGAACAGAGAAACCCAAGGTATCACCGCCATCGGAACGAGGGTCAAGCTGGGCTCAAGTCTTTCACGAACCTGCTGGCCAGGCCCAACGTTCAAATATGGTTGGAGGAGGAATTTGTCATTTGTTCCGGCTGCCTGCGAAAGCTCGCCCATGCTTCCTGAAGTACACTGGGATCTGCAACGTCGACCAACGAAGACTGGCAGACCGTCAGTGAAAAGGCACGGTCATGTGAAGTCCAGCAGGGTTCAGAAAGATGTCGTAGGAGGTCAAGCAGGGTTCAGAAAGAGGTCAGAGGAGGTTCAGCAGGGTTCAGAAAGAGGTCATAGGAGGTCCAGCAGGGTACAGAAAGAGGTCGCAGTAGGTCCAGCAGGGTTCAGAAAGAGGTCATGTGAAGTCCAGCAGGGTTCAGAAAGAGGTCGCAGTAGGTCCAGCAGGGTTCAGAAAGAGGTCATGTGAAGTCCAGCAGGGTTCAGAAAAGTTGGTGCATTCATTTGTGTTCAGCTGCAATTCCGAGTACTTGTCAGAGGCCTTTGTGCGCGTGGCTCAGGAACGTGCACGTCTGCGACAACCGGAGACCCCTTACGTTGATCACTCATTATTGCAGCACTAAAACATATCAGTAGGAGTGATAGCTAGTAGTCACATGGGCCAGTGGCGCAATGGATAACGTGTCTGACTACGAATCAGAAGATTGTAGGTTCGACTCCTACCTGGCTCAAAACTGATTTTGGCTTCACTTTTAGCAATATTTAATGAAGTCGCGTGGTCGCTTTGCTTCTTCAACATATTTTCCTGAAGTCGAATTCATTGGAGTGGTAGTCCACCCCTTGGTGACGATTGAGTAACCTTGGTCACCTCTTTAAAATACAGTCGCGACCCTCGCGTCAAGGATTTGGCAACAGATTACGTCATCTTCCCGTTCCAAACCTGCTTTTTTAGTTCTACTTCCTTGAGGAACAGAGAAACCCAAGGTATCACCGCCATCGGAACGAGGGTCAAGCTGGGCTCAAGTCTTTCACGAACCTGCTGGCCAGGCCCAACGTTCAAATATGGTTGGAGGAGCAATTTGTGATTTGTTCCGGCTGCCTGCGAAAGCTCGCCCATGCTTCCTGAAGTACACTGGGATCTGCAACGTCGACCAACGAAGACTGGCAGACCGTCAGTGAAAAGGCACGGTCATGTGAAGTCCAGCAGGGTTCAGAAAGATGTCGTAGGAGGTCAAGCAGGGTTCAGAAAGAGGTCAGAGGAGGTTCAGCAGGGTTCAGAAAGAGGTCATAGGAGGTCAATCAGGGTTCAGAAAGAGGTCAGAGGAGGTTCAGCAGGGTTCAGAAAGAGGTCATAGGAGGTCCAGCAGGGTACAGAAAGAGGTCGCAGTAGGTCCAGCAGGGTTCAGAAAGAGGTCATGTGAAGTCCATCAGGGTTCAGATAGAGGTCATGTGAAGTCCAGCAGGGTTCAGAAAGGAGTCATGTGAAGTCCAGCAGGGTTCAGATATATGTCATGTGAAGTCCAGCATGGTTCAGATAGAGGTCGTGTGAAGTCCAGCAGGGTTCAGATAGAGGTCATGTGAATTTCAGCAGGGTTCAGAAAGAGGTCATGTGAAGTCCAGCAGGGTTCAGAAAAGTTGGTGCATTCATTTGTGTTCAGCTGCAATTCCGAGTACTTGTCAGAGGCCTTTGTGCGCGTGGCTCAGGGACGTGCACGTCTGCGACAACTGGA
Source organism: Myxine glutinosa (assembly GCF_964187855.1). Lineage (NCBI taxonomy): Eukaryota > Metazoa > Chordata > Myxini > Myxiniformes > Myxinidae > Myxine > Myxine glutinosa. The sequence goes on along the minus strand of NC_136269.1, from coordinate 75,043,868 downwards.
GACCCCTTACGTTGATCACTCATTATTGCAGCACTAAAACATATCAGTAGGAGTGATAGCTAGTAGTCACATGGGCCAGTGGCGCAATGGATAACGCAGCTGACTACGAATCAGAAGATTGTAGGTTCGACTCCTACCTGGCTCAAAACTGATTTTGACTTCACTTTTAGCAATATTTAATGAAGTCGCGTGGTCGCTTTGCTTCTTCAACATATTTTCCTGAAGTCGAATTCATTGGAGTGGCAGTCCACCCCTTGGTGACGATTGAGTAACCTTGGTCACCTCTTTAAAATACAGTCGCGACCTTCGCGTCAAGGATTTGGCAACAGATTACGTCATCTTCCCGTTTCAAACCTGCTTTTTTAGTTCTACTTCCTTGAGGAACAGAGAAACCCAAGGTATCACCGCCATCGGAACGAGGGTCAAGCTGGGCTCAAGTCTTTCACGAACCTGCTGGCCAGGCCCAACGTTCAAATATGGTTGGAGGAGGAATTTGTCATTTGTTCCGGCTGCCTGCGAAAGCTCGCCCATGCTTCCTGAAGTACACTGGGATCTGCAACGTCGACCAACGAAGACTGGCAGACCGTCAGTGAAAAGGCACGGTCATGTGAAGTCCAGCAGGGTTCAGAAAGATGTCGTAGGAGGTCAAGCAGGGTTCAGAAAGAGGTCAGAGGAGGTTCAGCAGGGTTCAGAAAGAGGTCATAGGAGGTCCAGCAGGGTACAGAAAGAGGTCGCAGTAGGTCCAGCAGGGTTCAGAAAGAGGTCATGTGAAGTCCAGCAGGGTTCAGAAAGAGGTCGCAGTAGGTCCAGCAGGGTTCAGAAAGAGGTCATGTGAAGTCCAGCAGGGTTCAGAAAAGTTGGTGCATTCATTTGTGTTCAGCTGCAATTCCGAGTACTTGTCAGAGGCCTTTGTGCGCGTGGCTCAGGAACGTGCACGTCTGCGACAACCGGAGACCCCTTACGTTGATCACTCATTATTGCAGCACTAAAACATATCAGTAGGAGTGATAGCTAGTAGTCACATGGGCCAGTGGCGCAATGGATAACGTGTCTGACTACGAATCAGAAGATTGTAGGTTCGACTCCTACCTGGCTCAAAACTGATTTTGACTTCACTTTTAGCAATATTTAATGAAGTCGCGTGGTCGCTTTGCTTCTTCAACATATTTTCCTGAAGTCGAATTCATTGGAGTGGTAGTCCACCCCTTGGTGACGATTGAGTAACCTTGGTCACCTCTTTAAAATACAGTCGCGACCCTCGCGTCAAGGATTTGGCAACAGATTACGTCATCTTCCCGTTCCAAACCTGCTTTTTTAGTTCTACTTCCTTGAGGAACAGAGAAACCCAAGGTATCACCGCCATCGGAACGAGGGTCAAGCTGGGCTCAAGTCTTTCACGAACCTGCTGGCCAGGCCCAACGTTCAAATATGGTTGGAGGAGGAATTTGTCATTTGTTCCGGCTGCCTGCGAAAGCTCGCCCATGCTTCCTGAAGTACACTGGGATCTGCAACGTCGACCAACGAAGACTGGCAGACCGTCAGTGAAAAGGCACGGTCATGTGAAGTCCAGCAGGGTTCAGAAAGATGTCGTAGGATGTCAAGCAGGGTTCAGAAAGAGGTCAGAGGAGGTTCAGCAGGGTTCAGAAAGAGGTCATAGGAGGTCAATCAGGGTTCAGAAAGAGGTCAGAGGAGGTTCAGCAGGGTTCAGAAAGAGGTCATAGGAGGTCCAGCAGGGTACAGAAAGAGGTCGCAGTAGGTCCAGCAGGGTTCAGAAAGAGGTCATGTGAAGTCCATCAGGGTTCAGATAGAGGTCATGTGAAGTCCAGCAGGGTTCAGAAAGGAGTCATGTGAAGTCCAGCAGGGTTCAGATATATGTCATGTGAAGTCCAGCATGGTTCAGATAGAGGTCGTGTGAAGTCCAGCAGGGTTCAGATAGAGGTCATGTGAATTTCAGCAGGGTTCAGAAAGAGGTCATGTGAAGTCCAGCAGGGTTCAGAAAAGTTGGTGCATTCATTTGTGTTCAGCTGCAATTCCGAGTACTTGTCAGAGGCCTTTGTGCGCGTGGCTCAGGGACGTGCACGTCTGCGACAACCGGAGACCCCTTACGTTGATCACTCATTATTGCAGCACTAAAACATATCAGTAGGAGTGATAGCTAGTAGTCACATGGGCCAGTGTCGCAATGGATAACGCGTCTGACTACGAATCAGAAGATTGTAGGTTCGACTCCTACCTGGCTCGAAACTGATTTTGACTTCACTTTTAGCAATATTTAATGAAGTCGCGTGGTCGCTTTGCTTCTTCAACATATTTTCCTGAAGTCGAATTAATTGGAGTGGTAGTCCACCCCTTGGTGACGATTGAGTAACCTTGGTCACCTCTTTAAAATACAGTCGCGACCCTCGCGTCAAGGATTTGGCAACAGATTACGTCATCTTCCCGTTCCAAACCTGCTTTTTTAGTTCTACTTCCTTGAGGAACAGAGAAACCCAAGGTATCACCGCCATCGGAACGAGGGTCAAGCTGGGCTCAAGTCTTTCACGAACCTGCTGGCCAGGCCCAACGTTCAAATATGGTTGGAGGAGGAATTTGTCATTTGTTCCGGCTGCCTGCGAAAGCTCGCCCATGCTTCCTGAAGTACACTGGGATCTGCAACGTCGACCAACGAAGACTGGCAGACCGTCAGTGAAAAGGCACGGTCATGTGAAGTCCAGCGGGGTTCAGAAAGATGTCGTAGGAGGTCAAGCAGGGTTCAGAAAGAGGTCAGAGGAGGTTCAGCAGGGTTCAGAAAGAGGTCATAGGAGGTCCAGCAGGGTACAGAAAGAGGGCGCAGTAGGTCCAGCAGGGTTCAGAAAGAGGTCATGTGAAGTCCAGCAGGGTTCAGATAGAGGTCATGTGAAGTCCAGCAGGGTTCAGAAAGATGTCGTAGGAGGTCAATCAGGGTTCAGAAAGAGGTCAGAGGAGGTTCAGCAGGGTTCAGAAAGAGGTCATAGGAGGTCCAGCAGGGTACAGAAAGAGGTCGCAGTAGGTCCAGCAGGGTTCAGATATATGTCATGTGAAGTCCAGCATGGTTCAGATAGAGGTCATGTGAAGTTCAGCAGGGTTCAGAAAGAGGTCATGTGAAGTCCAGCAGGGTTCAGAAAAGTTGATGCATTCATTTGTGTTCAGCTGCAATTCCGAGTACTTGTCAGAGGCCTTTGTGCGCGTGGCTCAGGAACGTGCACGTCTGCGACAACCGGAGACCCCTTACGTTGATCACTCATTATTGCAGCACTAAAACATATCAGTAGGAGTGATAGGTAGTAGTCACATGGGCCAGTGGCGCAATGGATAACGCGTCTGACTACGAATCAGAAGATTGTAGGTTCGACTCCTACCTGGCTCAAAACTGATTTTGACTTCACTTTTAGCAATATTTAATGAAGTCGCGTGGTCGCTTTGCTTCTTCAACATATTTTCCTGAAGTCGAATTCATTGGAGTGGTCGTCCACCCCTTGGTGACGATTGAGTAACCTTGGTCACCTCTTTAAAATACAGTCGCGACCCTCGCGTCAAGGATTTGGCAACAGATTACGTCATCTTCCCGTTCCAAACCTGCTTTTTTAGTTCTACTTCCTTGAGGAACAGAGAAACCCAAGGTATCACCGCCATCGGAACGAGGGTCAAGCTGGGCTCAAGTCTTTCACGAACCTGCTGGCCAGGCCCAACGTTCAAATATGGTTGGAGGAGGAATTTGTCATTTGTTCCGGCTGCCTGCGAAAGCTCGCCCATGCTTCCTGAAGTACACTGGGATCTGCAACGTCGACCAACGAAGACTGGCAGACCGTCAGTGAAAAGGCACGGTCATGTGAAGTCCAGCAGGGTTCAGAAAGATGTCGTAGGAGGTCAAGCTGGGTTCAGAAAGAGGTCAGAGGAGGTTCAGCAGGGTTCAGAAAGAGGTCATAGGAGGTCCAGCAGGGTACAGAAAGAGGTCGCAGTAGGTCCAGCAGGGTTCAGAAAGAGGTCATGTGAAGTCCAGCAGGGTTCAGATAGAGGTCATGTGAAGTCCAGCAGGGTTCAGATAGAGGTCATGTGAAGTCCAGCAGGGTTCAGAAAGATGTCGTAGGAGGTCAATCAGGGTTCAGAAAGAGGTCAGAGGAGGTTCAGCAGGGTTCAGAAAGAGGTCATAGGAGGTCCAGCAGGGTACAGAAAGAGGTCGCAGTAGGTCCAGCAGGGTTCAGAAAGAGGTCATGTGAAGTCCAGCAGGGTTCAGATAGAGGTCATGTGAAGTCCAGCAGGGTTCAGAAAGGAGTCATGTGAAGTCCAGCAGGGTTCAGATATATGTCATGTGAAGTCCAGCAGGGTTCAAAAAAGTTGGTGCATTCATTTGTGTTCAGCTGCAATTCCGAGTACTTGTCAGAGGCCTTTGTGCGCGTGGCTCAGGAACGTGCACGTCTGCGACAACCGGAGACCCCTTACGTTGATCACTCATTATTGCAGCACTAAAACATATCAGTAGGAGTGATAGCTAGTAGTCACATGGGCCAGTGTTGCAATGGATAACGCTTCTGACTACGAATCAGAAGATTGTAGGTTCGACTCCTACCTGGCTCAAAACTGATTTTGACTTCACTTTTAGCAATATTTAATGAAGTCGCGTGGTCGCTTTGCTTCTTCAACATATTTTCCTGAAGTCGAATTCATTGGAGTGGCAGTCCACCCCTTGGTGACGATTGAGTAACCTTGGTCACCTCTTTAAAATACAGTCGCGACCTTCGCGTCAAGGATTTGGCAACAGATTACGTCATCTTCCCGTTTCAAACCTGCTTTTTTAGTTCTACTTCCTTGAGGAACAGAGAAACCCAAGGTATCACCGCCATCGGAACGAGGGTCAAGCTGGGCTCAAGTCTTTCACGAACCTGCTGGCCAGGCCCAACGTTCAAATATGGTTGGAGGAGGAATTTGTCATTTGTTCCGGCTGCCTGCGAAAGCTCGCCCATGCTTCCTGAAGTACACTGGGATCTGCAACGTCGACCAACGAAGACTGGCAGACCGTCAGTGAAAAGGCACGGTCATGCGAAGTCCAGCAGGGTTCAGAAAGATGTCGTAGGAGGTCAAGCAGGGTTCAGAAAGAGGTCAGAGGAGGTTCAGCAGGGTTCAGAAAGAGGTCATAGGAGGTCCAGCAGGGTACAGAAAGAGGTCGCAGTAGGTCCAGCATGGTTCAGAAAGAGGTCATGTGAAGTCCAGCAGGGTTCAGATAGAGGTCATGTGAAGTTCAGCAGGGTTCAGAAAGACGTCATGTGAAGTCCAGCAGGGTTCAGAAAAGTTGGTGCATTCATTTGTGTTCAGCTGCAATTCCGAGTACTTGTCAGAGGCCTTTGTGCGCGTGGCTCAGGAACGTGCACGTCTGCGACAACCGGAGACCCCTTACGTTGATCACTCATTATTGCAGCACTAAAACATATCAGTAGGAGTGATAGCTAGTAGTCACATGGGCCAGTGGCGCAATGGATAACGTGTCTGACTACGAATCAGAAGATTGTAGGTTCGACTCCTACCTGGCTCAAAACTGATTTTGACTTCACTTTTAGCAATATTTAATGAAGTCGCGTGGTCGCTTTGCTTCTTCAACATATTTTCCTGAAGTCGAATTCATTGGAGTGGTAGTCCACCCCTTGGTGACGATTGAGTAACCTTGGTCACCTCTTTAAAATACAGTCGCGACCCTCGCGTCAAGGATTTGGCAACAGATTACGTCATCTTCCCGTTCCAAACCTGCTTTTTTAGTTCTACTTCCTTGAGGAACAGAGAAACCCAAGGTATCACCGCCATCGGAACGAGGGTCAAGCTGGGCTCAAGTCTTTCACGAACCTGCTGGCCAGGCCCAACGTTCAAATATGGTTGGAGGAGGAATTTGTCATTTGTTCCGGCTGCCTGCGAAAGCTCGCCCATGCTTCCTGAAGTACACTGGGATCTGCAACGTCGACCAACGAAGACTGGCAGACCGTCAGTGAAAAGGCACGGTCATGTGAAGTCCAGCAGGGTTCAGAAAGATGTCGTAGGATGTCAAGCAGGGTTCAGAAAGAGGTCAGAGGAGGTTCAGCAGGGTTCAGAAAGAGGTCATAGGAGGTCAATCAGGGTTCAGAAAGAGGTCAGAGGAGGTTCAGCAGGGTTCAGAAAGAGGTCATAGGAGGTCCAGCAGGGTACAGAAAGAGGTCGCAGTAGGTCCAGCAGGGTTCAGAAAGAGGTCATGTGAAGTCCATCAGGGTTCAGATAGAGGTCATGTGAAGTCCAGCAGGGTTCAGAAAGGAGTCATGTGAAGTCCAGCAGGGTTCAGATATATGTCATGTGAAGTCCAGCATGGTTCAGATAGAGGTCGTGTGAAGTCCAGCAGGGTTCAGATAGAGGTCATGTGAATTTCAGCAGGGTTCAGAAAGAGGTCATGTGAAGTCCAGCAGGGTTCAGAAAAGTTGGTGCATTCATTTGTGTTCAGCTGCAATTCCGAGTACTTGTCAGAGGCCTTTGTGCGCGTGGCTCAGGGACGTGCACGTCTGCGACAACCGGAGACCCCTTACGTTGATCACTCATTATTGCAGCACTAAAACATATCAGTAGGAGTGATAGCTAGTAGTCACATGGGCCAGTGTCGCAATGGATAACGCGTCTGACTACGAATCAGAAGATTGTAGGTTCGACTCCTACCTGGCTCGAAACTGATTTTGACTTCACTTTTAGCAATATTTAATGAAGTCGCGTGGTCGCTTTGCTTCTTCAACATATTTTCCTGAAGTCGAATTAATTGGAGTGGTAGTCCACCCCTTGGTGACGATTGAGTAACCTTGGTCACCTCTTTAAAATACAGTCGCGACCCTCGCGTCAAGGATTTGGCAACAGATTACGTCATCTTCCCGTTCCAAACCTGCTTTTTTAGTTCTACTTCCTTGAGGAACAGAGAAACCCAAGGTATCACCGCCATCGGAACGAGGGTCAAGCTGGGCTCAAGTCTTTCACGAACCTGCTGGCCAGGCCCAACGTTCAAATATGGTTGGAGGAGGAATTTGTCATTTGTTCCGGCTGCCTGCGAAAGCTCGCCCATGCTTCCTGAAGTACACTGGGATCTGCAACGTCGACCAACGAAGACTGGCAGACCGTCAGTGAAAAGGCACGGTCATGTGAAGTCCAGCGGGGTTCAGAAAGATGTCGTAGGAGGTCAAGCAGGGTTCAGAAAGAGGTCAGAGGAGGTTCAGCAGGGTTCAGAAAGAGGTCATAGGAGGTCCAGCAGGGTACAGAAAGAGGGCGCAGTAGGTCCAGCAGGGTTCAGAAAGAGGTCATGTGAAGTCCAGCAGGGTTCAGATAGAGGTCATGTGAAGTCCAGCAGGGTTCAGAAAGATGTCGTAGGAGGTCAATCAGGGTTCAGAAAGAGGTCAGAGGAGGTTCAGCAGGGTTCAGAAAGAGGTCATAGGAGGTCCAGCAGGGTACAGAAAGAGGTCGCAGTAGGTCCAGCAGGGTTCAGATATATGTCATGTGAAGTCCAGCATGGTTCAGATAGAGGTCGTGTGAAGTCCAGCAGGGTTCAGATAGAGGTCATGTGAAGTTCAGCAGGGTTCAGAAAGAGGTCATGTGAAGTCCAGCAGGGTTCAGAAAAGTTGATGCATTCATTTGTGTTCAGCTGCAATTCCGAGTACTTGTCAGAGGCCTTTGTGCGCGTGGCTCAGGAACGTGCACGTCTGCGACAACCGGAGACCCCTTACGTTGATCACTCATTATTGCAGCACTAAAACATATCAGTAGGAGTGATAGCTGGTAGTCACATGGGCCAGTGGCGCAATGGATAACGCGTCTGACTACGAATCAGAAGATTGTAGGTTCGACTCCTACCTGGCTCAAAACTGATTTTGACTTCACTTTTAGCAATATTTAATGAAGTCGCGTGGTCGCTTTGCTTCTTCAACATATTTTCCTGAAGTCGAATTCATTGGAGTGGTCGTCCACCCCTTGGTGACGATTGAGTAACCTTGGTCACCTCTTTAAAATACAGTCGCGACCCTCGCGTCAAGGATTTGGCAACAGATTACGTCATCTTCCCGTTCCAAACCTGCTTTTTTAGTTCTACTTCCTTGAGGAACAGAGAAACCCAAGGTATCACCGCCATCGGAACGAGGGTCAAGCTGGGCTCAAGTCTTTCACGAACCTGCTGGCCAGGCCCAACGTTCAAATATGGTTGGAGGAGGAATTTGTCATTTGTTCCGGCTGCCTGCGAAAGCTCGCCCATGCTTCCTGAAGTACACTGGGATCTGCAACGTCGACCAACGAAGACTGGCAGACCGTCAGTGAAAAGGCACGGTCATGTGAAGTCCAGCAGGGTTCAGAAAGATGTCGTAGGAGGTCAAGCTGGGTTCAGAAAGAGGTCAGAGGAGGTTCAGCAGGGTTCAGAAAGAGGTCATAGGAGGTCCAGCAGGGTACAGAAAGAGGTCGCAGTAGGTCCAGCAGGGTTCAGAAAGAGGTCATGTGAAGTCCAGCAGGGTTCAGATAGAGGTCATGTGAAGTCCAGCAGGGTTCAGATAGAGGTCATGTGAAGTCCAGCAGGGTTCAGAAAGATGTCGTAGGAGGTCAATCAGGGTTCAGAAAGAGGTCAGAGGAGGTTCAGCAGGGTTCAGAAAGAGGTCATAGGAGGTCCAGCAGGGTACAGAAAGAGGTCGCAGTAGGTCCAGCAGGGTTCAGAAAGAGGTCATGTGAAGTCCAGCAGGGTTCAGATAGAGGTCATGTGAAGTCCAGCAGGGTTCAGAAAGGAGTCATGTGAAGTCCAGCAGGGTTCAGATATATGTCATGTGAAGTCCAGCAGGGTTCAAAAAAGTTGGTGCATTCATTTGTGTTCAGCTGCAATTCCGAGTACTTGTCAGAGGCCTTTGTGCGCGTGGCTCAGGAACGTGCACGTCTGCGACAACCGGAGACCCCTTACGTTGATCACTCATTATTGCAGCACTAAAACATATCAGTAGGAGTGATAGCTAGTAGTCACATGGGCCAGTGGTGCAATGGATAACGCTTCTGACTACGAATCAGAAGATTGTAGGTTCGACTCCTACCTGGCTCAAAACTGATTTTGACTTCACTTTTAGCAATATTTAATGAAGTCGCGTGGTCGCTTTGCTTCTTCAACATATTTTCCTGAAGTCGAATTCATTGGAGTGGCAGTCCACCCCTTGGTGACGATTGAGTAACCTTGGTCACCTCTTTAAAATACAGTCGCGACCTTCGCGTCAAGGATTTGGCAACAGATTACGTCATCTTCCCGTTTCAAACCTGCTTTTTTAGTTCTACTTCCTTGAGGAACAGAGAAACCCAAGGTATCACCGCCATCGGAACGAGGGTCAAGCTGGGCTCAAGTCTTTCACGAACCTGCTGGCCAGGCCCAACGTTCAAATATGGTTGGAGGAGGAATTTGTCATTTGTTCCGGCTGCCTGCGAAAGCTCGCCCATGCTTCCTGAAGTACACTGGGATCTGCAACGTCGACCAACGAAGACTGGCAGACCGTCAGTGAAAAGGCACGGTCATGTGAAGTCCAGCAGGGTTCAGAAAGATGTCGTAGGAGGTCAAGCAGGGTTCAGAAAGAGGTCAGAGGAGGTTCAGCAGGGTTCAGAAAGAGGTCATAGGAGGTCCAGCAGGGTACAGAAAGAGGTCGCAGTAGGTCCAGCAGGGTTCAGAAAGAGGTCATGTGAAGTCCAGCAGGGTTCAGAAAGAGGTCGCAGTAGGTCCAGCAGGGTTCAGAAAGAGGTCATGTGAAGTCCAGCAGGGTTCAGAAAAGTTGGTGCATTCATTTGTGTTCAGCTGCAATTCCGAGTACTTGTCAGAGGCCTTTGTGCGCGTGGCTCAGGAACGTGCACGTCTGCGACAACCGGAGACCCCTTACGTTGATCACTCATTATTGCAGCACTAAAACATATCAGTAGGAGTGATAGATAGTAGTCACATGGGCCAGTGGCGCAATGGATAACGTGTCTGACTACGAATCAGAAGATTGTAGGTTTGACTCCTACCTGGCTCAAAACTGATTTTGACTTCACTTTTAGCAATATTTAATGAAGTCGCGTGGTCGCTTTGCTTCTTCAACATATTTTCCTGAAGTCGAATTCATTGGAGTGGTAGTCCACCCCTTGGTGACGATTGAGTAACCTTGGTCACCTCTTTAAAATACAGTCGCGACCCTCGCGTCAAGGATTTGGCAACAGATTACGTCATCTTCCCGTTCCAAACCTGCTTTTTTAGTTCTACTTCCTTGAGGAACAGAGAAACCCAAGGTATCACCGCCATCGGAACGAGGGTCAACCTGGGCTCAAGTCTTTCACGAACCTGCTGGCCAGGCCCAACGTTCAAATATGGTTGGAGGAGGAATTTGTCATTTGTTCCGGCTGCCTGCGAAAGCTCGCCCATGCTTCCTGAAGTACACTGGGATCTGCAACGTCGACCAACGAAGACTGGCAGACCGTCAGTGAAAAGGCACGGTCATGTGAAGTCCAGCAGGGTTCAGAAAGATGTCGTAGGAGGTCAAGCAGGGTTCAGAAAGAGGTCAGAGGAGGTTCAGCAGGGTTCAGAAAGAGGTCATAGGAGGTCAATCAGGGTTCAGAAAGAGGTCAGAGGAGGTTCAGCAGGGTTCAGAAAGAGGTCATAGGAGGTCCAGCAGGGTACAGAAAGAGGTCGCAGTAGGTCCAGCAGGGTTCAGAAAGAGGTCATGTGAAGTCCATCAGGGTTCAGATAGAGGTCATGTGAAGTCCAGCAGGGTTCAGAAAGGAGTCATGTGAAGTCCAGCAGGGTTCAGATATATGTCATGTGAAGTCCAGCATGGTTCAGATAGAGGTCGTGTGAAGTCCAGCAGGGTTCAGATAGAGGTCATGTGAATTTCAGCAGGGTTCAGAAAGAGGTCATGTGAAGTCCAGCAGGGTTCAGAAAAGTTGGTGCATTCATTTGTGTTCAGCTGCAATTCCGAGTACTTGTCAGAGGCCTTTGTGCGCGTGGCTCAGGGACGTGCACGTCTGCGACAACCGGAGACCCCTTACGTTGATCACTCATTATTGCAGCACTAAAACATATCAGTAGGAGTGATAGCTAGTAGTCACATGGGCCAGTGTCGCAATGGATAACGCGTCTGACTACGAATCAGAAGATTGTAGGTTCGACTCCTACCTGGCTCGAAACTGATTTTGACTTCACTTTTAGCAATATTTAATGAAGTCGCGTGGTCGCTTTGCTTCTTCAACATATTTTCCTGAAGTCGAATTCATTGGAGTGGTAGTCCACCCCTTGGTGACGATTGAGTAACCTTGGTCACCTCTTTAAAATACAGTCGCGACCCTCGCGTCAAGGATTTGGCAACAGATTACGTCATCTTCCCGTTCCAAACCTGCTTTTTTAGTTCTACTTCCTTGAGGAACAGAGAAACCCAAGGTATCACCGCCATCGGAACGAGGGTCAAGCTGGGCTCAAGTCTTTCACGAACCTGCTGGCCAGGCCCAACGTTCAAATATGGTTGGAGGAGGAATTTGTCATTTGTTCCGGCTGCCTGCGAAAGCTCGCCCATGCTTCCTGAAGTACACTGGGATCTGCAACGTCGACCAACGAAGACTGGCAGACCGTCAGTGAAAAGGCACGGTCATGTGAAGTCCAGCGGGGTTCAGAAAGATGTCGTAGGAGGTCAAGCAGGGTTCAGAAAGAGGTCAGAGGAGGTTCAGCAGGGTTCAGAAAGAGGTCATAGGAGGTCCAGCAGGGTACAGAAAGAGGGCGCAGTAGGTCCAGCAGGGTTCAGAAAGAGGTCATGTGAAGTCCAGCAGGGTTCAGATAGAGGTCATGTGAAGTCCAGCAGGGTTCAGAAAGATGTCGTAGGAGGTCAATCAGGGTTCAGAAAGAGGTCAGAGGAGGTTCAGCAGGGTTCAGAAAGAGGTCATAGGAGGTCCAGCAGGGTACAGAAAGAGGTCGCAGTAGGTCCAGCAGGGTTCAGATATATGTCATGTGAAGTCCAGCATGGTTCAGATAGAGGTCGTGTGAAGTCCAGCAGGGTTCAGATAGAGGTCATGTGAAGTTCAGCAGGGTTCAGAAAGAGGTCATGTGAAGTCCAGCAGGGTTCAGATAGAGGTCATGTGAAGTCCAGCAGGGTTCAGAAAGATGTCGTAGGAGGTCAATCAGGGTTCAGAAAGAAGTCAGAGGAGGTTCAGCAGGGTTCAGAAAGAGGTCATAGGAGGTCCAGCAGGGTACAGAAAGAGGTCGCAGTAGGTCCAGCAGGGTTCAGAAAGAGGTCATGTGAAGTCCAGCAGGGTTCAGATAGAGGTCATGTGAAGTCCAGCAGGGTTCAGAAAGGAGTCATGTGAAGTCCAGCAGGGTTCAGATATATGTCATGTGAAGTCCAGCAGGGTTCAGAAAAGTTGGTGCATTCATTTGTGTTCAGCTGCAATTCCGAGTACTTGTCAGAGGCCTTTGTGCGCGTGGCTCAGGAACGTGCACGTCTGCGACAACCGGAGACCCCTTACGTTGATCACTCATTATTGCAGCACTAAAACATATCAGTAGGAGTGATAGCTCGTAGTCACATGGGCCAGTGGCGCAATGGATAACGCGTCTGACTACAAATCAGAAGTTTGTAGGTTCGACTCCTACCTGGCTCAAAACTGATTTTGACTTCACTTTTAGCAATATTTAATGAAGTCGCGTGGTCGCTTTGCTGCTTCAACATATTTTCCTGAAGTCGAATTAATTGGAGTGGTAGTCCACCCCTTGGTGACGATTGAGTAACCTTGGTCACCTCTTTAAAATACAGTCGCGACCCTCGCGTCAAGGATTTGGCAACAGATTACGTCATCTTCCCGTTCCAAACCTGCTTTTTTAGTTCTACTTCCTTGAGGAACAGAGAAACCCAAGGTATCACCGCCATCGGAACGAGGGTCAAGCTGGGCTCAAGTCTTTCACGAACCTGCTGGCCAGGCCCAACGTTCAAATATGGTTGGAGGAGGAATTTGTCATTTGTTCCGGCTGCCTGCGAAAGCTCGCCCATGCTTCCTGAAGTACACTGGGATCTGCAACGTCGACCAACGAAGACTGGCAGACCGTCAGTGAAAAGGCACGGTCATGTGAAGTCCAGCAGGGTTCAGAAAGATGTCGTAGGAGGTCAAGCAGGGTTCAGAAAGAGGTCAGAGGAGGTTCAGCAGGGTTCAGAAAGAGGTCATAGGAGGTCCAGCAGGGTACAGAAAGAGGTCGCAGTCGGTCCAGCAGGGTTCAGAAAGAGGTCATGTGAAGTCCAGCAGGGTTCAGATAGAGGTCATGTGAAGTCCAGCAGGGTTCAGATAGAGGTCATGTGAAGTCCAGCAGGGTTCATAAAGATGTCGTAGGAGGTCAATCAGGGTTCAGAAAGAGGTCAGAGGAGGTTCAGCAGGGTTCAGAAAGAGGTCATAGGAGGTCCAGCAGGGTACAGAAAGAGGTCGCAGTAGGACCAGCAGGGTTCAGAAAGAGGTCATGTGAAGTCCAGCAGGGTTCAGATAGAGGTCATGTGAAGTCCAGCAGGGTTCAGAAAGGAGTCATGTGAAGTCCAGCAGGGTTCAGATATATGTCATGTGAAGTCCAGCAGGGTTCAGAAAGATGTCGTAGGAGGTCAAGCAGGGTTCAGAAAGAGGTCAGAGGAGGTTCAGCAGGGTTCAGAAAGAGGTCATAGGAGGTCCAGCAGGGTACAGAAAGAGGTCGCAGTCGGTCCAGCAGGGTTCAGAAAGAGGTCATGTGAAGTCCAGCAGGGTTCAGATAGAGGTCATGTGAAGTCCAGCAGGGTTCAGATAGAGGTCATGTGAAGTCCAGCAGGGTTCAGAAAGATGTCGTAGGAGGTCAATCAGGGTTCAGAAAGAGGTCAGAGGAGGTTCAGCAGGGTTCAGAAAGAGGTCATAGGAGGTCCAGCAGGGTACAGAAAGAGGTCGCAGTAGGTCCAGCAGGGTTCAGAAAGAGGTCATGTGAAGTCCAGCAGGGTTCAGATATAGGTCATGTGAAGTCCAGCAGGGTTCAGAAAGGAGTCATGTGAAGTCCAGCAGGGTTCAGATATATGTCATGTGAAGTCCAGCAGGGTTCAGAAAAGTTGGTGCATTCATTTGTGTTCAGCTGCAATTCCGAGTACTTGTCAGAGGCCTTTGTGCGCGTGGCTCAGGAACGTGCACGTCTGCGACAACCGGAGACCTCTTACGTTGATCACTCATTATTGCAGCACTAAAACATATCAGTAGGAGTGATAGTTAGTAGTCACATGGGCCAGTGGCGCAATGGATAACGCGTCTGACTACGAATCAGAAGATTGTAGGTTCGACTCCTACCTGGCTCAAAACTGATTTTGACTTCACTTTTAGCAATATTTAATGAAGTCGCGTGGTCGCTTTGCTTCTTCAACATATTTTCCTGAAGTCGAATTCATTGGAGTGGTAGTCCACCCCTTGGTGACGATTGAGTAACCTTGGTCACCTCTTTAAAATACAGTCGCGACCCTCGCGTCAAGGATTTGGCAACAGATTACGTCATCTTCCCGTTCCAAACCTGCTTTTTTAGTTCTACTTCCTTGAGGAACAGAGAAACCCAAGGTATCACCGCCATCGGAACGAGGGTCAAGCTGGGCTCAAGTCTTTCACGAACCTGCTGGCCAGGCCCAACGTTCAAATATGGTTGGAGGAGGAATTTGTCATTTGTTCCGGCTGCCTGCGAAAGCTCGCCCATGCTTCCTGAAGTACACTGGGATCTGCAACGTCGACCAACGAAGACTGGCAGACCGTCAGTGAAAAGGCACGGTCATGTGAAGTCCAGCAGGGTTCAGAAAGATGTCGTAGGAGGTCAAGCAGGGTTCAGAAAGAGGTCAGAGGAGGTTCAGCAGGGTTCAGAAAGAGGTCATAGGAGGTCCAGCAGGGTACAGAAAGAGGTCGCAGTAGGTCCAGCAGGGTTCAGAAAGAGGTCATGTGAAGTCCAGCAGGGTTCAGATAGAGGTCATGTGAAGTCCAGCAGGGTTCAGATAGAGGTCATAGGAGGTCCAGCAGGGTTCAGAAAGATGTCGCAGTAGGTCCAGCAGGGTACAGAAAGAGGTCGCAGTAGGTCCAGCAGGGTTCAGAAAGAGGTCATGTGAAGTCCAGCAGGGTTCAGATAGAGGTCAGGTGAAGTCCAGCAGGGTTCAGAAAGGAGTCATGTGAAGTCCAGCAGGGTTCAGATATATGTCATGTGAAGTCCAGCATGGTTCAGATAGAGGTCGTGTGAAGTCCAGCAGGGTTCAGATAGAGGTCATGTGAAGTTCAGCAGGGTTCAGAAAGAGGTCATGTGAAGTCCAGCAGGGTTCAGAAAAGTTGGTGCATTCATTTGTGTTCAGCTGCAATTCCGAGTACTTGTCAGAGGCCTTTGTGCGCGTGGCTCAGGAACGTGCACGTCTGCGACAACCGGAGACCCCTTACGTTGATCACTCATTATTGCAGCACTAAAACATATCAGTAGGAGTGATAGCTAGTAGTCACATGGGCCAGTGGCGCATTGGATAACGCGTCTGACTACGAATTAGAAGATTGTAGGTTCGACTCCTACCTGGCTCAAAACTGATTTTGACTTCACTTTTAGCAATATTTAATGAAGTCGCGTGGTCGCTTTGCTTCTTCAACATATTTTCCTGAAGTCGAATTCATTGGAGTGGTAGTCCACCCCTTGGTGACGATTGAGTAACCTTGGTCACCTCTTTAAAATACAGTCGCGATCCTTGCGTCAAGGATTTGGCAACAGATTACGTCATCTTCCCGTTCCAAACCTGCTTTTTTAGTTCTACTTCCTTGAGGAACAGAGAAACCCAAGGTATCACCGCCATCGGAACGAGGGTCTTGGGCTCAAGTCTTTCACGAACCTGCTGGCCAGGCCCAACGTTCAAATATGGTTGGAGGAGGAATTTGTCATTTGTTCCGGCTGCCTGCGAAAGCTCGCCCATGCTTCCTGAAGTACACTGGGATCTGCAACGTCGACCAACGAAGACTGGCAGACCGTCAGTGAAAAGGCACGGTCATGTGAAGTCCAGCAGGGTTCAGAAAGATGTCGTAGGAGGTCAAGCAGGGTTCAGAAAGAGGTCAGAGGAGGTTCAGCAGGGTACAGAAAGAGGTTGCAGTAGGTCCAGCAGGGTTCAGAAAGAGGTCATGTGAAGTCCAGCAGGGTTCAGATAGAGGTCATGTGAAGTCCAGCAGGGTTCAGATAGAGGTCATGTGAAGTCCAGCAGGGTTCAGAAAGATGTCGTAGGAGGTCAATCAGGGTTCAGAAAGAGGTCAGAGGAGGTTCAGCAGGGTTCAGAAAGAGGTCATAGGAAGTCCAGCAGGGTACAGAAAGAGGTCATAGGAGGTCCAGCAGGGTAGAGAAAGAGGTCATGTGAAGTCCAGCAGGGTTCAGATAGAGGTCATGTGAAGTCCAGCAGGGTTCAGATAGAGGTCATGTGAAGTCCAGCAGGGTTCAGATAGAGGTCATGTGAAGTCCAGCAGGGTTCAGAAAGATGTCGTAGGAGGTCAATCAGGGTTCAGAAAGAGGTCAGAGGAGGTTCAGCAGGGTTCAGAGAGAGGCCATAGGAGGTCCAGCAGGGTACAGAAAGAGGTCATAGGAGGTCCAGCAGGGTACAGAAAGAGGTCGCAGTAGGTCCAGCAGGGTTCAGATATATGTCATGTGAAGTCCAGCAGGGTTCAGATAGAGGTCATGTGAAGTCCAGCAGGGTTCAGATAGAGGTCATGTGAAGTCCAGCAGGGTTCAGAAAGATGTCGTAGGAGGTCAATCAGGGTTCAGAAAGAGGTCAGAGGAGGTTCAGCAGGGTTCAGAGAGAGGCCATAGGAGGTCCAGCAGGGTACAGAAAGAGGTCATAGGAGGTCCAGCAGGGTACAGAAAGAGGTCGCAGTAGGTCCAGCAGGGTTCAGATATATGTCATGTGAAGTCCAGCATGGTTCAGATAGAGGTCGTGTGAAGTCCAGCAGGGTTCAGATAGAGGTCATGTGAATTTCAGCAGGGTTCAGAAAGAGGTCATGTGAAGTCCAGCAGGGTTCAGAAAAGTTGGTGCATTCATTTGTGTTCAGCTGCAATTCCGAGTACTTGTCAGAGGCCTTTGTGCGCGTGGCTCAGGAACGTGCACGTCTGCGACAACCGGAGACCCCTTACGTTGATCACTCATTATTGCAGCACTAAAACATATCAGTAGGAGTGATAGCTAGTAGTCACATGGGCCAGTGGCGCAATGGATAACGTGTCTGACTACGAATCAGAAGATTGTAGGTTCGACTCCTACCTGGCTCAAAACTGATTTTGACTTCACTTTTAGCAATATTTAATGAAGTCGCGTGGTCGCTTTGCTTCTTCAACATATTTTCCTGAAGTCGAATTCATTGGAGTGGTAGTCCACCCCTTGGTGACGATTGAGTAACCTTGGTCACCTCTTTAAAATACAGTCGCGACCCTCGCGTCAAGGATTTGGCAACAGATTACGTCATCTTCCCGTTCCAAACCTGCTTTTTTAGTTCTACTTCCTTGAGGAACAGAGAAACCCAAGGTATCACCGCCATCGGAACGAGGGTCAAGCTGGGCTCAAGTCTTTCACGAACCTGCTGGCCAGGCCCAACGTTCAAATATGGTTGGAGGAGGAATTTGTCATTTGTTCCGGCTGCCTGCGAAAGCTCGCCCATGCTTCCTGAAGTACACTGGGATCTGCAACGTCGACCAACGAAGACTGGCAGACCGTCAGTGAAAAGGCACGGTCATGTGAAGTCCAGCAGGGTTCAGAAAGATGTCGTAGGAGGTCAAGCAGGGTTCAGAAAGAGGTCAGAGGAGGTTCAGCAGGGTTCAGAAAGAGGTCATAGGAGGTCAATCAGGGTTCAGAAAGAGGTCAGAGGAGGTTCAGCAGGGTTCAGAAAGAGGTCATAGGAGGTCCAGCAGGGTACAGAAAGAGGTCGCAGTAGGTCCAGCAGGGTTCAGAAAGAGGTCATGTGAAGTCCATCAGGGTTCAGATAGAGGTCATGTGAAGTCCAGCAGGGTTCAGAAAGGAGTCATGTGAAGTCCAGCAGGGTTCAGATATATGTCATGTGAAGTCCAGCATGGTTCAGATAGAGGTCGTGTGAAGTCCAGCAGGGTTCAGATAGAGGTCATGTGAATTTCAGCAGGGTTCAGAAAGAGGTCATGTGAAGTCCAGCAGGGTTCAGAAAAGTTGGTG
This sequence comes from Myxine glutinosa, assembly GCF_964187855.1. NCBI lineage: Eukaryota > Metazoa > Chordata > Myxini > Myxiniformes > Myxinidae > Myxine > Myxine glutinosa. The sequence goes on along the minus strand of NC_136269.1, from coordinate 75,025,680 downwards.
CATTCATTTGTGTTCAGCTGCAATTCCGAGTACTTGTCAGAGGCCTTTGTGCGCGTGGCTCAGGGACGTGCACGTCTGCGACAACCGGAGACCCCTTACGTTGATCACTCATTATTGCAGCACTAAAACATATCAGTAGGAGTGATAGCTAGTAGTCACATGGGCCAGTATCGCAATGGATAACGCGTCTGACTACGAATCAGAAGATTGTAGGTTCGACTCCTACCTGGCTCGAAACTGATTTTGACTTCACTTTTAGCAATATTTAATGAAGTCGCGTGGTCGCTTTGCTTCTTCAACATATTTTCCTGAAGTCGAATTCATTGGAGTGGTAGTCCACCCCTTGGTGACGATTGAGTAACCTTGGTCACCTCTTTAAAATACAGTCGCGACCCTCGCGTCAAGGATTTGGCAACAGATTACGTCATCTTCCCGTTCCAAACCTGCTTTTTTAGTTCTACTTCCTTGAGGAACAGAGAAACCCAAGGTATCACCGCCATCGGAACGAGGGTCAAGCTGGGCTCAAGTCTTTCACGAACCTGCTGGCCAGGCCCAACGTTCAAATATGGTTGGAGGAGGAATTTGTCATTTGTTCCGGCTGCCTGCGAAAGCTCGCCCATGCTTCCTGAAGTACACTGGGATCTGCAACGTCGACCAACGAAGACTGGCAGACCGTCAGTGAAAAGGCACGGTCATGTGAAGTCCAGCGGGGTTCAGAAAGATGTCGTAGGAGGTCAAGCAGGGTTCAGAAAGAGGTCAGAGGAGGTTCAGCAGGGTTCAGAAAGAGGTCATAGGAGGTCCAGCAGGGTACAGAAAGAGGGCGCAGTAGGTCCAGCAGGGTTCAGAAAGAGGTCATGTGAAGTCCAGCAGGGTTCAGATAGAGGTCATGTGAAGTCCAGCAGGGTTCAGAAAGATGTCGTAGGAGGTCAATCAGGGTTCAGAAAGAGGTCAGAGGAGGTTCAGCAGGGTTCAGAAAGAGGTCATAGGAGGTCCAGCAGGGTACAGAAAGAGGTCGCAGTAGGTCCAGCAGGGTTCAGATATATGTCATGTGAAGTCCAGCATGGTTCAGATAGAGGTCGTGTGAAGTCCAGCAGGGTTCAGATAGAGGTCATGTGAAGTTCATCAGGGTTCAGAAAGAGGTCATGTGAAGTCCAGCAGGGTTCAGAAAAGTTGATGCATTCATTTGTGTTCAGCTGCAATTCCGAGTACTTGTCAGAGGCCTTTGTGCGCGTGGCTCAGGAACGTGCACGTCTGCGACAACCGGAGACCCCTTACGTTGATCACTCATTATTGCAGCACTAAAACATATCAGTAGGAGTAATAGGTAGTAGTCACATGGGCCAGTGGCGCAATGGATAACGCGTCTGACTACGAATCAGAAGATTGTAGGTTCGACTCCTACCTGGCTCAAAACTGATTTTGACTTCACTTTTAGCAATATTTAATGAAGTCGCGTGGTCGCTTTGCTTCTTCAACATATTTTCCTGAAGTCGAATTCATTGGAGTGGTCGTCCACCCCTTGGTGACGATTGAGTAACCTTGGTCACCTCTTTAAAATACAGTCGCGACCCTCGCGTCAAGGATTTGGCAACAGATTACGTCATCTTCCCGTTCCAAACCTGCTTTTTTAGTTCTACTTCCTTGAGGAACAGAGAAACCCAAGGTATCACCGCCATCGGAACGAGGGTCAAGCTGGGCTCAAGTCTTTCACGAACCTGCTGGCCAGGCCCAACGTTCAAATATGGTTGGAGGAGGAATTTGTCATTTGTTCCGGCTGCCTGCGAAAGCTCGCCCATGCTTCCTGAAGTACACTGGGATCTGCAACGTCGACCAACGAAGACTGGCAGACCGTCAGTGAAAAGGCACGGTCATGTGAAGTCCAGCAGGGTTCAGAAAGATGTCGTAGGAGGTCAAGCTGGGTTCAGAAAGAGGTCAGAGGAGGTTCAGCAGGGTTCAGAAAGAGGTCATAGGAGGTCCAGCAGGGTACAGAAAGAGGTCGCAGTAGGTCCAGCAGGGTTCAGAAAGAGGTCATGTGAAGTCCAGCAGGGTTCAGATAGAGGTCATGTGAAGTCCAGCAGGGTTCAGATAGAGGTCATGTGAAGTCCAGCAGGGTTCAGAAAGATGTCGTAGGAGGTCAATCAGGGTTCAGAAAGAGGTCAGAGGAGGTTCAGCAGGGTTCAGAAAGAGGTCATAGGAGGTCCAGCAGGGTACAGAAAGAGGTCGCAGTAGGTCCAGCAGGGTTCAGAAAGAGGTCATGTGAAGTCCAGCAGGGTTCAGATAGAGGTCATGTGAAGTCCAGCAGGGTTCAGAAAGGAGTCATGTGAAGTCCAGCAGGGTTCAGATATATGTCATGTGAAGTCCAGCAGGGTTCAAAAAAGTTGGTGCATTCATTTGTGTTCAGCTGCAATTCCGAGTACTTGTCAGAGGCCTTTGTGCGCGTGGCTCAGGAACGTGCACGTCTGCGACAACCGGAGACCCCTTACGTTGATCACTCATTATTGCAGCACTAAAACATATCAGTAGGAGTGATAGCTAGTAGTCACATGGGCCAGTGGTGCAATGGATAACGCTTCTGACTACGAATCAGAAGATTGTAGGTTCGACTCCTACCTGGCTCAAAACTGATTTTGACTTCACTTTTAGCAATATTTAATGAAGTCGCGTGGTCGCTTTGCTTCTTCAACATATTTTCCTGAAGTCGAATTCATTGGAGTGGCAGTCCACCCCTTGGTGACGATTGAGTAACCTTGGTCACCTCTTTAAAATACAGTCGCGACCTTCGCGTCAAGGATTTGGCAACAGATTACGTCATCTTCCCGTTTCAAACCTGCTTTTTTAGTTCTACTTCCTTGAGGAACAGAGAAACCCAAGGTATCACCGCCATCGGAACGAGGGTCAAGCTGGGCTCAAGTCTTTCACGAACCTGCTGGCCAGGCCCAACGTTCAAATATGGTTGGAGGAGGAATTTGTCATTTGTTCCGGCTGCCTGCGAAAGCTCGCCCATGCTTCCTGAAGTACACTGGGATCTGCAACGTCGACCAACGAAGACTGGCAGACCGTCAGTGAAAAGGCACGGTCATGTGAAGTCCAGCAGGGTTCAGAAAGATGTCGTAGGAGGTCAAGCAGGGTTCAGAAAGAGGTCAGAGGAGGTTCAGCAGGGTTCAGAAAGAGGTCATAGGAGGTCCAGCAGGGTACAGAAAGAGGTCGCAGTAGGTCCAGCAGGGTTCAGAAAGAGGTCATGTGAAGTCCAGCAGGGTTCAGAAAGAGGTCGCAGTAGGTCCAGCAGGGTTCAGAAAGAGGTCATGTGAAGTCCAGCAGGGTTCAGAAAAGTTGGTGCATTCATTTGTGTTCAGCTGCAATTCCGAGTACTTGTCAGAGGCCTTTGTGCGCGTGGCTCAGGAACGTGCACGTCTGCGACAACCGGAGACCCCTTACGTTGATCACTCATTATTGCAGCACTAAAACATATCAGTAGGAGTGATAGCTAGTAGTCACATGGGCCAGTGGCGCAATGGATAACGTGTCTGACTACGAATCAGAAGATTGTAGGTTCGACTCCTACCTGGCTCAAAACTGATTTTGACTTCACTTTTAGCAATATTTAATGAAGTCGCGTGGTCGCTTTGCTTCTTCAACATATTTTCCTGAAGTCGAATTCATTGGAGTGGTAGTCCACCCCTTGGTGACGATTGAGTAACCTTGGTCACCTCTTTAAAATACAGTCGCGACCCTCGCGTCAAGGATTTGGCAACAGATTACGTCATCTTCCCGTTCCAAACCTGCTTTTTTAGTTCTACTTCCTTGAGGAACAGAGAAACCCAAGGTATCACCGCCATCGGAACGAGGGTCAACCTGGGCTCAAGTCTTTCACGAACCTGCTGGCCAGGCCCAACGTTCAAATATGGTTGGAGGAGGAATTTGTCATTTGTTCCGGCTGCCTGCGAAAGCTCGCCCATGCTTCCTGAAGTACACTGGGATCTGCAACGTCGACCAACGAAGACTGGCAGACCGTCAGTGAAAAGGCACGGTCATGTGAAGTCCAGCAGGGTTCAGAAAGATGTCGTAGGAGGTCAAGCAGGGTTCAGAAAGAGGTCAGAGGAGGTTCAGCAGGGTTCAGAAAGAGGTCATAGGAGGTCAATCAGGGTTCAGAAAGAGGTCAGAGGAGGTTCAGCAGGGTTCAGAAAGAGGTCATAGGAGGTCCAGCAGGGTACAGAAAGAGGTCGCAGTAGGTCCAGCAGGGTTCAGAAAGAGGTCATGTGAAGTCCATCAGGGTTCAGATAGAGGTCATGTGAAGTCCAGCAGGGTTCAGAAAGGAGTCATGTGAAGTCCAGCAGGGTTCAGATATATGTCATGTGAAGTCCAGCATGGTTCAGATAGAGGTCGTGTGAAGTCCAGCAGGGTTCAGATAGAGGTCATGTGAATTTCAGCAGGGTTCAGAAAGAGGTCATGTGAAGTCCAGCAGGGTTCAGAAAAGTTGGTGCATTCATTTGTGTTCAGCTGCAATTCCGAGTACTTGTCAGAGGCCTTTGTGCGCGTGGCTCAGGGACGTGCACGTCTGCGACAACCGGAGACCCCTTACGTTGATCACTCATTATTGCAGCACTAAAACATATCAGTAGGAGTGATAGCTAGTAGTCACATGGGCCAGTGTCGCAATGGATAACGCGTCTGACTACGAATCAGAAGATTGTAGGTTCGACTCCTACCTGGCTCGAAACTGATTTTGACTTCACTTTTAGCAATATTTAATGAAGACGCGTGGTCGCTTTGCTTCTTCAACATATTTTCCTGAAGTCGAATTCATTGGAGTGGTAGTCCACCCCTTGGTGACGATTGAGTAACCTTGGTCACCTCTTTAAAATACAGTCGCGACCCTCACGTCAAGGATTTGGCAACAGATTACGTCATCTTCCCGTTCCAAACCTGCTTTTTTAGTTCTACTTCCTTGAGGAACAGAGAAACCCAAGGTATCACCGCCATCGGAACGAGGGTCAAGCTGGGCTCAAGTCTTTCACGAACCTGCTGGCCAGGCCCAACGTTCAAATATGGTTGGAGGAGGAATTTGTCATTTGTTCCGGCTGCCTGCGAAAGCTCGCCCATGCTTCCTGAAGTACACTGGGATCTGCAACGTCGACCAACGAAGACTGGCAGACCGTCAGTGAAAAGGCACGGTCATGTGAAGTCCAGCGGGGTTCAGAAAGATGTCGTAGGAGGTCAAGCAGGGTTCAGAAAGAGGTCAGAGGAGGTTCAGCAGGGTTCAGAAAGAGGTCATAGGAGGTCCAGCAGGGTACAGAAAGAGGGCGCAGTAGGTCCAGCAGGGTTCAGAAAGAGGTCATGTGAAGTCCAGCAGGGTTCAGATAGAGGTCATGTGAAGTCCAGCAGGGTTCAGAAAGATGTCGTAGGAGGTCAATCAGGGTTCAGAAAGAGGTCAGAGGAGGTTCAGCAGGGTTCAGAAAGAGGTCATAGGAGGTCCAGCAGGGTACAGAAAGAGGTCGCAGTAGGTCCAGCAGGGTTCAGATATATGTCATGTGAAGTCCAGCATGGTTCAGATAGAGGTCGTGTGAAGTCCAGCAGGGTTCAGATAGAGGTCATGTGAAGTTCAGCAGGGTTCAGAAAGAGGTCATGTGAAGTCCAGCAGGGTTCAGAAAAGTTGATGCATTCATTTGTGTTCAGCTGCAATTCCGAGTACTTGTCAGAGGCCTTTGTGCGCGTGGCTCAGGAACGTGCACGTCTGCGACAACCGGAGACCCCTTACGTTGATCACTCATTATTGCAGCACTAAAACATATCAGTAGGAGTGATAGGTAGTAGTCACTTGGGCCAGTGGCGCAATGGATAACGGGTCTGACTACGAATCAGAAGATTGTAGGTTCGACTCCTACCTGGCTCAAAACTGATTTTGACTTCACTTTTAGCAATATTTAATGAAGTCGCGTGGTCGCTTTGCTTCTTCAACATATTTTCCTGAAGTCGAATTCATTGGAGTGGTCGTCCACCCCTTGGTGACGATTGAGTAACCTTGGTCACCTCTTTAAAATACAGTCGCGACCCTCGCGTCAAGGATTTGGCAACAGATTACGTCATCTTCCCGTTCCAAACCTGCTTTTTTAGTTCTACTTCCTTGAGGAACAGAGAAACCCAAGGTATCACCGCCATCGGAACGAGGGTCAAGCTGGGCTCAAGTCTTTCACGAACCTGCTGGCCAGGCCCAACGTTCAAATATGGTTGGAGGAGGAATTTGTCATTTGTTCCGGCTGCCTGCGAAAGCTCGCCCATGCTTCCTGAAGTACACTGGGATCTGCAACGTCGACCAACGAAGACTGGCAGACCGTCAGTGAAAAGGCACGGTCATGTGAAGTCCAGCAGGGTTCAGAAAGATGTCGTAGGAGGTCAAGCAGGGTTCAGAAAGAGGTCAGAGGAGGTTCAGCAGGGTTCAGAAAGAGGTCATAGGAGGTCCAGCAGGGTACAGAAAGAGGTCATAGGAGGTCCAGCAGGGTTCAGAAAGAGGTCATGTGAAGTCCAGCAGGGTTCAGATAGAGGTCATGTGAAGTCCAGCAGGGTTCAGATAGAGGTCATGTGAAGTCCAGCAGGGTTCAGAAAGATGTCGTAGGAGGTCAATCAGGGTTCAGAAAGAGGTCAGAGGAGGTTCAGCAGGGTTCAGAAAGAGGTCATAGGAGGTCCAGCAGGGTACAGAAAGAGGTCGCAGTAGGTCCAGCAGGGTTCAGAAAGAGGTCATGTGAAGTCCAGCAGGGTTCAGATAGAGGTCATGTGAAGTCCAGCAGGGTTCAGAAAGGAGTCATGTGAAGTCCAGCAGGGTTCAGATATATGTCATGTGAAGTCCAGCATGGTTCAGATAGAGGTCGTGTGAAGTCCAGCAGGGTTCAGATAGAGGTCATGTGAAGTTCAGCAGGGTTCAGAAAGAGGTCATGTGAAGTCCAGCAGGGTTCAGAAAAGTTGGTGCATTCATTTGTGTTCAGCTGCAATTCCGAGTACTTGTCAGAGGCTTTTGTGCGCGTGGCTCAGGAACGTGCACGTCTGCGACAACCGGAGACCCCTTACGTTGATCACTCATTATTGCAGCACTAAAACATATCAGTAGGAATGATAGCTAGTAGTCACATGGGCCAGTGGCGCAATGGATAACGCGTCTGACTACGAATCAGAAGATTGTAGGTTCGACTCCTACCTGGCTCAAAACTGATTTTGACTTCACTTTTAGCAATATTTAATGAAGTCGCGTGGTCGCTTTGCTTCTTCAACATATTTTCCTGAAGTCGAATTCATTGGAGTGGTAGTCCACCCCTTGGTGACGATTGAGTAACCTTGGTCACCTCTTTAAAATACAGTCGCGACCCTCGCGTCAAGGATTTGGCAACAGATTACGTCATCTTCCCGTTCCAAACCTGCTTTTTTAGTTCTACTTCCTTGAGGAACAGAGAAACCCAAGGTATCACCGCCATCGGAACGAGGGTCAAGCTGGGCTCAAGTCTTTCACGAACCTGCTGGCCAGGCCCAACGTTCAAATATGGTTGGAGGAGGAATTTGTCATTTGTTCCGGCTGCCTGCGAAAGCTCGCCCATGCTTCCTGAAGTACACTGGGATCTGCAACGTCGACCAACGAAGACTGGCAGACCGTCAGTGAAAAGGCACGGTCATGTGAAGTCCAGCAGGGTTCAGAAAGATGTCGTAGGAGGTCAAGCAGGGTTCAGAAAGAGGTCAGAGGAGGTTCAGCAGGGTTCAGAAAGAGGTCATAGGAGGTCCAGCAGGGTACAGAAAGAGGTCGCAGTAGGTCCAGCAGGGTTCAGAAAGAGGTCATGTGAAGTCCAGCAGGGTTCAGATAGAGGTCATGTGAAGTCCAGCAGGGTTCAGATAGAGGTCATGTGAAGTCCAGCAGGGTTCAGATATATGTCATGTGAAGTCCAGCATGGTTCAGATAGAGGTCGTGTGAAGTCCAGCAGGGTTCAGATAGAGGTCATGTGAAGTTCAGCAGGGTTCAGAAAGAGGTCATGTGAAGTCCAGCAGGGTTCAGAAAAGTTGGTGCATTCATTTGTGTTCAGCTGCAATTCCGAGTACTTGTCAGAGGCCTTTGTGCGCGTGGCTCAGGAACGTGCACGTCTGCGACAACCTGAGACCCCTTACGTTGATCACTCATTATTGCAGCACTAAAACATATCAGTAGGAGTGATAGCTAGTAGTCACATGGGCCAGTGGCGCAATGCATAACACGTCTGACTACGAATCAGAAGATTGTAGGTTCGACTCCGACCTGGCTCAAAACTGATTTTGACTTCACTTTTACCAATATTTAATGAAGTCGCGTGGTCGCTTTGCTTCTTCAACATATTTTCCTGAAGTCGAATTCATTGGAGTGGTAGTCCACCCCTTGGTGACGATTGAGTAACCTTGGTCACCTCTTTAAAATACAGTCGCGACCCTCGCGTCAAGGATTTGGCAACAGATTACGTCATCTTCCCGTTCCAAACCTGCTTTTTTAGTTCTACTTCCTTGAGGAACAGAGAAACCCAAGGTATCACCGCCATCGGAACGAGGGTCAAGCTGGGCTCAAGTCTTTCACGAACCTGCTGGCCAGGCCCAACGTTCAAATATGGTTGGAGGAGGAATTTGTCATTTGTTCCGTCTGCCTGCGAAAGCTCGCCCATGCTTCCTGAAGTACACTGGGATCTGCAACGTCGACCAACGAAGACTGGCAGACCGTCAGTGAAAAGGCACGGTCATGTGAAGTCCAGCAGGGTTCAGAAAGATGTCGTAGGAGGTCAAGCAGGGTTCAGAAAGAGGTCAGAGGAGGTTCAGCAGGGTTCAGAAAGAGGTCATAGGAGGTCCAGCAGGGTACAGAAAGAGGTCGCAGTAGGTCCAGCAGGGTTCAGAAAGAGGTCATGTGAAGTCCAGCAGGGTTCAGATAGAGGTCATGTGAAGTCCAGCAGGGTTCAGATATAGGTCATGTGAAGTCCAGCAGGGTTCAAAAAGATGTCGTAGGAGGTCAATCAGGGTTCAGAAAGAGGTCAGAGGAGGTTCAGCAGGGTTCAGAAAGAGGTCATAGGAGGTCCAGCAGGGTACAGAAAGAGGTCGCAGTAGGTCCAGCAGGGTTCAGAAAGAGGTCATGTGAAGTCCAGCAGGGTTCAGATAGAGGTCATGTGAAGTCCAGCAGGGTTCAGAAAGGAGTCATGTGAAGTCCAGCAGGGTTCAGATATATGTCATGTGAAGTCCAGCATGGTTCAGATAGAGGTCGTGTGAAGTCCAGCAGGGTTCAGATAGAGGTCATGTGAAGTCCAGCAGGGTTCAAAAAGATTTCGTAGGAGGTCAATCAGGGTTCAGAAAGAGGTCAGAGGAGGTTCAGCAGGGTTCAGAAAGAGGTCATAGGAGGTCCAGCAGGGTACAGAAAGAGGTCGCAGTAGGTCCAGCAGGGTTCAGAAAGAGGTCATGTGAAGTCCAGCAGGGTTCAGATCGAGGTCATGTGAAGTCCAGCAGGGTTCAGATAGAGGTCATGTGAAGTCCAGCAGGGTTCAGATAGAGGTCATGTGAAGTCCAGCAGGGTTCAGAAAGATGTCGTAGGAGGTCAATCAGGGTTCAGAAAGAGGTCAGAGGAGGTTCAGCAGGGTTCAGAAAGAGGTCATAGGAAGTCCAGCAGGGTACAGAAAGAGGTCATAGGAGGTCCAGCAGGGTAGAGAAAGAGGTCATGTGAAGTCCAGCAGGGTTCAGATAGAGGTCATGTGAAGTCCAGCAGGGTTCAGATAGAGGTCATGTGAATCCAGCAGGGTTCAGATAGAGGTCATGTGAAGTCCAGCAGGGTTCAGAAAGATGTCGTAGGAGGTCAATCAGGGTTCAGAAAGAGGTCAGAGGAGGTTCAGCAGGGTTCAGAGAGAGGCCATAGGAGGTCCAGCAGGGTACAGAAAGAGGTCATAGGAGGTCCAGCAGGGTACAGAAAGAGGTCGCAGTAGGTCCAGCAGGGTTCAGATATATGTCATGTGAAGTCCAGCATGGTTCAGATAGAGGTCGTGTGAAGTCCAGCAGGGTTCAGATAGAGGTCATGTGAATTTCAGCAGGGTTCAGAAAGAGGTCATGTGAAGTCCAGCAGGGTTCAGAAAAGTTGGTGCATTCATTTGTGTTCAGCTGCAATTCCGAGTACTTGTCAGAGGCCTTTGTGCGCGTGGCTCAGGGACGTGCACGTCTGCGACAACCGGAGACCCCTTACGTTGATCACTCATTATTGCAGCACTAAAACATATCAGTAGGAGTGATAGCTAGTAGTCACATGGGCCAGTGTCGCAATGGATAACGCGTCTGACTACGAATCAGAAGATTGTAGGTTCGACTCCTACCTGGCTCGAAACTGATTTTGACTTCACTTTTAGCAATATTTAATGAAGTCGCGTGGTCGCTTTGCTTCTTCAACATATTTTCCTGAAGTCGAATTCATTGGAGTGGTAGTCCACCCCTTGGTGACGATTGAGTAACCTTGGTCACCTCTTTAAAATACAGTCGCGAGCCTCGCGTCAAGGATTTGGCAACAGATTACGTCATCTTCCCGTTCCAAACCTGCTTTTTTAGTTCTACTTCCTTGAGGAACAGAGAAACCCAAGGTATCACCGCCATCGGAACGAGGGTCAAGCTGGGCTCAAGTCTTTCACGAACCTGCTGGCCAGGCCCAACGTTCAAATATGGTTGGAGGAGGAATTTGTCATTTGTTCCGGCTGCCTGCGAAAGCTCGCCCATGCTTCCTGAAGTACACTGGGATCTGCAACGTCGACCAACGAAGACTGGCAGACCGTCAGTGAAAAGGCACGGTCATGTGAAGTCCAGCGGGGTTCAGAAAGATGTCGTAGGAGGTCAAGCAGGGTTCAGAAAGAGGTCAGAGGAGGTTCAGCAGGGTTCAGAAAGAGGTCATAGGAGGTCCAGCAGGGTACAGAAAGAGGGCGCAGTAGGTCCAGCAGGGTTCAGAAAGAGGTCATGTGAAGTCCAGCAGGGTTCAGATAGAGGTCATGTGAAGTCCAGCAGGGTTCAGAAAGATGTCGTAGGAGGTCAATCAGGGTTCAGAAAGAGGTCAGAGGAGGTTCAGCAGGGTTCAGAAAGAGGTCATAGGAGGTCCAGCAGGGTACAGAAAGAGGTCGCAGTAGGTCCAGCAGGGTTCAGATATATGTCATGTGAAGTCCAGCATGGTTCAGATAGAGGTCGTGTGAAGTCCAGCAGGGTTCAGATAGAGGTCATGTGAAGTTCAGCAGGGTTCAGAAAGAGGTCATGTGAAGTCCAGCAGGGTTCAGAAAAGTTGATGCATTCATTTGTGTTCAGCTGCAATTCCGAGTACTTGTCAGAGGCCTTTGTGCGCGTGGCTCAGGAACGTGCACGTCTGCGACAACCGGAGACCCCTTACGTTGATCACTCATTATTGCAGCACTAAAACATATCAGTAGGAGTGATAGGTAGTAGTCACATGGGCCAGTGGCGCAATGGATAACGCGTCTGACTACGAATCAGAAGATTGTAGGTTCGACTCCTACCTGGCTCAAAACTGATTTTGACTTCACTTTTAGCAATATTTAATGAAGTCGCGTGGTCGCTTTGCTTCTTCAACATATTTTCCTGAAGTCGAATTCATTGGAGTGGTCGTCCACCCCTTGGTGACGATTGAGTAACCTTGGTCACCTCTTTAAAATACAGTCGCGACCCTCGCGTCAAGGATTTGGCAACAGATTACGTCATCTTCCCGTTCCAAACCTGCTTTTTTAGTTCTACTTCCTTGAGGAACAGAGAAACCCAAGGTATCACCGCCATCGGAACGAGGGTCAAGCTGGGCTCAAGTCTTTCACGAACCTGCTGGCCAGGCCCAACGTTCAAATATGGTTGGAGGAGGAATTTGTCATTTGTTCCGGCTGCCTGCGAAAGCTCGCCCATGCTTCCTGAAGTACACTGGGATCTGCAACGTCGACCAACGAAGACTGGCAGACCGTCAGTGAAAAGGCACGGTCATGTGAAGTCCAGCAGGGTTCAGAAAGAGGTCATAGGAGGTCCAGCAGGGTACAGAAAGAGGTTGCAGTAGGTCCAGCAGGGTTCAGAAAGAGGTCATGTGAAGTCCAGCAGGGTACAGAAAGAGGTCGCAGTAGGTCCAGCAGGGTTCAGATAGAGGTCATGTGAAGTCCAGCAGGGTTCAGAAAGATGTCGTAGGAGGTCAATCAGGGTTCAGAAAGAGGTCAGAGGAGGTTCAGCAGGGTTCAGAAAGAGGTCATAGGAAGTCCAGCAGGGTACAGAAAGAGGTCATAGGAGGTCCAGCAGGGTAGAGAAAGAGGTCATGTGAAGTCCAGCAGGGTTCAGATAGAGGTCATGTGAAGTCCAGCAGGGTTCAGATAGAGGTCATGTGAAGTCCAGCAGGGTTCAGATAGAGGTCATGTGAAGTCCAGCAGGGTTCAGAAAGATGTCGTAGGAGGTCAATCAGGGTTCAGAAAGAGGTCAGAGGAGGTTCAGCAGGGTTCAGAGAGGGGCCATAGGAGGTCCAGCAGGGTACAGAAAGAGGTCATAGGAGGTCCAGCAGGGTACAGAAAGAGGTCGCAGTAGGTCCAGCAGGGTTCAGATATATGTCATGTGAAGTCCAGCATGGTTCAGATAGAGGTTGTGTGAAGTCCAGCAGGGTTCAGATAGAGGTCATGTGAAGTTCAGCAGGGTTCAGAAAGAGGTCATGTGAAGTCCAGCAGGGTTCAGAAAAGTTGGTGCATTCATTTGTGTTCAGCTGCAATTCCGAGTACTTGTCAGAGGCCTTTGTGCGCGTGGCTCAGGAACGTGCACGTCTGCGACAACCGGAGACCCCTTCCGTTGATCACTCATTATTGCAGCACTAAAACATATTAGTAGGAGTGGTAGCTAGTAGTCACATGGGCCAGTGTCGCAATGGATAACGCGTCTGACTACGAATCAGAAGATTGTAGGTTCGACTCCTACCTGGCTCGAAACTGATTTTGACTTCACTTTTAGCAATATTTAACGAAGTCGCGTGGGCTCTTTGCTTCTTGAACATATTTTCCTGAAGTCGAATTCATTGGAGTGGTAGTCCACCCCTTGGTGACGATTGAGTAACCTTGGTCACCTCTTTAAAATACAGTCGCGACCCTCGCGTCAAGGATTTGGCAACATATTACGTCATCTTCCCGTTCCAAACCTGCTTTTTTAGTTCTACTTCCTTGAGGAACAGAGAAACCCAAGGTATCACCGCCATCGGAACGAGGGTCAAGCTGGGCTCAAGTCTTTCACGAACCTGCTGGCCAGGCCCAACGTTCAAATATGGTTGGAGGAGGAATTTGTCATTTGTTCTGGCTGCCTGCGAAAGCTCGCCCATGCTTCCTGAAGTACACTGGGATCTGCAACGTCGACCAACGAAGACTGGCAGACCGTCAGTGAAAAGGCACGGTCATGTGAAGTCCAGCAGGGTTCAGAAAGATGTCGTAGGAGGTCAAGCAGGGTTCAGAAAGAGGTCAGAGGAGGTTCAGCAGGGTTCAGAAAGAGGTCATAGGAGGTCCAGCAGGGTACAGAAAGAGGTCGCAGTAGGTCCAGCAGGGTTCAGAAAGAGGTCATGTGAAGTCCAGCAGGGTTCAGATAGAGGTCATGTGAAGTCCAGCAGGGTTCAGATAGAGGTAATGTGAAGTCCAGCAGGGTTCAAAAAGATGTCGTAGGAGGTCAATCAGGGTTCAGAAAGAGGTCAGAGGAGGTTCAGCAGGGTTCAGAAAGAGGTCATAGGAGGTCCAGCAGGGTACAGAAAGAGGTCGCAGTAGGTCCAGCAGGGTTCAGAAAGAGGTCATGTGAAGTCCAGCAGGGTTCAGATAGAGGTCATGTGAAGTCCAGCAGGGTTCAGAAAGGAGTCATGTGAAGTCCAGCAGGGTTCAGATATATGTCATGTGAAGTCCAGCATGGTTCAGATGGAGGTCGTGTGAAGTCCAGCAGGGTTCAGATAGAGGTCATGTGAAGTTCAGCAGGGTTCAGAAAGAGGTCATGTGAAGTCCAGCAGGGTTCAGAAAAGTTGGTGCATTCATTTGTGTTCAGCTGCAATTCCGAGTACTTGTCAGAGGCCTTTGTGCGCGTGGCTCAGGAACGTGCACGTCTGCGACAACCGGAGACCCCTTACGTTGATCACTCATTATTGCAGCACTAAAACATATCAGTAGGAATGATAGCTAGTAGTCACATGGGCCAGTGGCGCAATGGATAACGCGTCTGACTACGAATCAGAAGATTGTAAGTTCGACTCCTACCTGGCTCAAAACTGATTTTGACTTCACTTTTAGCAATATTTAATGAAGTCGCGTGGTCGCTTTGCTTCTTCAACATATTTTCCTGAAGTCGAATTCATTGGAGTGGTAGTCCACCCCTTGGTGACGATTGAGTAACCTTGGTCACCTCTTTAAAATACAGTCGCGACCCTCGCGTCAAGGATTTGGCAACAGATTACGTCATCTTCCCGTTCCAAACCTGCTTTTTTAGTTCTACTTCCTTGAGGAACAGAGAAACCCAAGGTATCACCGCCATCGGAACGAGGGTCAAGCTGGGCTCAAGTCTTTCACGAACCTGCTGGCCAGGCCCAACGTTCAAATATGGTTGGAGGAGGAATTTGTCATTTGTTCCGGCTGCCTGCGAAAGCTCGCCCATGCTTCCTGAAGTACACTGGGATCTGCAACGTCGACCAACGAAGACTGGCAGACCGTCAGTGAAAAGGCACGGTCATGTGAAGTCCAGCAGGGTTCAGAAAGATGTCGTAGGAGGTCAAGCAGGGTTCAGAAAGAGGTCAGAGGAGGTTCAGCAGGGTTCAGAAAGAGGTCATAGGAGGTCCAGCAGGGTACAGAAAGAGGTCGCAGTAGGTCCAGCAGGGTTCAGAAAGAGGTCATGTGAAGTCCAGCAGGGTTCAGATAGAGGTCATGTGAAGTCCAGCAGGGTTCAGATAGAGGTCATGTGAAGTCCAGCAGGGTTCAGAAAGATGTCGTAGGAGGTCAATCAGGGTTCAGAAAGAGGTCAGAGGAGGTTCAGCAGGGTTCAGAAAGAGGTCATAGGAGGTCCAGCAGGGTACAGAAAGAGGTCGCAGTAGGTCCAGCAGGGTTCAGAAAGAGGTCATGTGAAGTCCAGCAGGGTTCAGATAGAGGTCATGTGAAGTCCAGCAGGGTTCAGAAAGGAGTCATGTGAAGTCCAGCAGGGTTCAGATATATGTCATGTGAAGTCCAGCAGGGTTCAGAAAAGTTGGTGCATTCATTTGTGTTCAGCTGCAATTCCGAGTACTTGTCAGAGGCCTTTGTGCGCGTGGCTCAGGAACGTGCACGTCTGCGACAACCGGAGACCCCTCACGTTGATCACTCATTATTGCAGCACTAAAACATATCAGTAGGAGTGGTAGCTAGTAGTCACATGGGAGAGTGGTGCAATGGATATCGCGTCTGACTACGAATCAGAAGATTGTAGGTTCGACTCCTACCTGGCTCAAACCTGATTTTGACTTCACTTTTAGCAATATTTAACGAAGTCGCATTGTCGCTTTGCTTCTAAAACATGTTTTCCTGAAGTCGAATTCATTGGAGTGGTCGTCCACCCCTTGGTGACGATTGAGTAACCTTGGTCACCTCTTTAAAATACAGTCGCGACCCTCGCGTCAAGGATTTGGCAACAGATTACGTCATCTTCCCGTTCCAAACCTGCTTCTTTAGTTCTACTTCCTTGTGGAACAGAGAAACCCAAGGTATCACCGCCATCGGAACGAGGGTCAAGCTGGGCTCAAATCTTTCACGAACCTGCTGGCCAGGCCCAACGTTCAAATATGGTTGAAGGAGGAATTTGTCATTTGTTCCGGCTGCCTGCGAAAGCTCGCCCATGCTTCCTGAAGTACACTGGGATCTGCAACGTCGACCAACGAAGACTGGCAGACCGTCAGTGAAAAGGCACGGTCATGTGAAGTCCAGCAGGGTTCAGAAAGATGTCGTAGGAGGTCAAGCAGGGTTCAGAAAGGGGTCAGAGGAGGTTCAGCAGGGTTCAGAAAGAGGTCATAGGAGGTCCAGCAGGGTACAGAAAGAGGTCGCAGTAGGTCCAGCAGGGTTCAGAAAGAGGTCATGTGAAGTCCAGCAGGGTTCAGATAGAGGTCATGTGAAGTCCAGCAGGGTTCAGATAGAGGTCATGTGAAGTCCAGCAGGGTTCAGATATATGTCATGTGAAGTCCAGCATGGTTCAGATAGAGGTCGTGTGAAGTCCAGCAGGGTTCAGATAGAGGTCATGTGAAGTTCAGCAGGGTTCAGAAAGAGGTCATGTGAAGTCCAGCAGGGTTCAGAAAAGTTGGTGCATTCATTTGTGTTCAGCTGCAATTCCGAGTACTTGTCAGAGGCCTTTGTGCGCGTGGCTCAGGAACGTGCACGTCTGCGACAACCTGAGACCCCTTACGTTGATCACTCATTATTGCAGCACTAAAACATATCAGTAGGAGTGATAGCTAGTAGTCACATGGGCCAGTGGCGCAATGCATAACACGTCTGACTACGAATCAGAAGATTGTAGGTTCGACTCCGACCTGGCTCAAAACTGATTTTGACTTCACTTTTACCAATATTTAATGAAGTCGCGTGGTCGCTTTGCTTCTTCAACATATTTTCCTGAAGTCGAATTCATTGGAGTGGTAGTCCACCCCTTGGTGACGATTGAGTAACCTTGGTCACCTCTTTAAAATACAGTCGCGACCCTCGCGTCAAGGATTTGGCAACAGATTACGTCATCTTCCCGTTCCAAACCTGCTTTTTTAGTTCTACTTCCTTGAGGAACAGAGAAACCCAAGGTATCACCGCCATCGGAACGAGGGTCAAGCTGGGCTCAAGTCTTTCACGAACCTGCTGGCCAGGCCCAACGTTCAAATATGGTTGGAGGAGGAATTTGTCATTTGTTCCGTCTGCCTGCGAAAGCTCGCCCATGCTTCCTGAAGTACACTGGGATCTGCAACGTCGACCAACGAAGACTGGCAGACCGTCAGTGAAAAGGCACGGTCATGTGAAGTCCAGCAGGGTTCAGAAAGATGTCGTAGGAGGTCAAGCAGGGTTCAGAAAGAGGTCAGAGGAGGTTCAGCAGGGTTCAGAAAGAGGTCATAGGAGGTCCAGCAGGGTACAGAAAGAGGTCGCAGTAGGTCCAGCAGGGTTCAGAAAGAGGTCATGTGAAGTCCAGCAGGGTTCAGATAGAGGTCATGTGAAGTCCAGCAGGGTTCAGATATAGGTCATGTGAAGTCCAGCAGGGTTCAAAAAGATGTCGTAGGAGGTCAATCAGGGTTCAGAAAGAGGTCAGAGGAGGTTCAGCAGGGTTCAGAAAGAGGTCATAGGAGGTCCAGCAGGGTACAGAAAGAGGTCGCAGTAGGTCCAGCAGGGTTCAGAAAGAGGTCATGTGAAGTCCAGCAGGGTTCAGATAGAGGTCATGTGAAGTCCAGCAGGGTTCAGAAAGGAGTCATGTGAAGTCCAGCAGGGTTCAGATATATGTCATGTGAAGTCCAGCATGGTTCAGATAGAGGTCGTGTGAAGTCCAGCAGGGTTCAGATAGAGGTCATGTGAAGTCCAGCAGGGTTCAAAAAGATTTCGTAGGAGGTCAATCAGGGTTCAGAAAGAGGTCAGAGGAGGTTCAGCAGGGTTCAGAAAGAGGTCATAGGAGGTCCAGCAGGGTACAGAAAGAGGTCGCAGTAGGTCCAGCAGGGTTCAGAAAGAGGTCATGTGAAGTCCAGCAGGGTTCAGATCGAGGTCATGTGAAGTTCAGCAGGGTTCAGAAAGAGGTCATGTGAAGTCCAGCAGGGTTCAGAAAAGTTGGTGCATTCATTTGTGTTCAGCTGCAATTCCGAGGACTTGTCAGAGGCCTTTGTGCGCGTGGCTCAGGAACGTGCACGTCTGCGACAACCGGAGACCCCTTACGTTGATCACTCATTATTGCAGCACTAAAACATATCAGAAGGAGTGATAGCTAGTAGTCACATGGGCCAGTGGCGCAATGGATAACGCGTCTGACTACGAATCAGAAGATTGTAGGTTCGACTCCTACCTGGCTCAAAACTGATTTTGACTTCACTTTTAGCAATATTTAATGAAGTCGCGTGGTCGCTTTGTTCTTCAACATATTTTCCTGAAGTCGAATTCATTGGAGTGGTAGTCCACCCCTTGGTGACGATTGAGTAACCTTGGTCACCTCTTTAAAATACAGTCGCGACCCTCGCGTCAAGGATTTGGCAACAGATTACGTCATCTTCCCGTTCCAAAACTGCTTTTTTAGTTCTACTTCCTTGAGGAACAGAGAAACCCAAGGTATCACCGCCATCGGAACGAGGGTCAAGCTGGGCTCAAGTCTTTCACGAACCTGCTGGCCAGGCCCAACGTTCAAATATGGTTGGAGGAGGAATTTGTCATTTGTTCCGGCTGCCTGCGAAAGCTCGCCCATGCTTCCTGAAGTACACTGGGATCTGCAACGTCGACCAACGAAGACTGGCAGACCGTCAGTGAAAAGCACGGTCATGTGAAGTCCAGCAGGGTTCAGAAAGATGTCGTAGGAGGTCAAGCAGGGTTCAGAAAGAGGTCAGAGGAGGTTCAGCAGGGTTCAGAAAGAGGTCATAGGAGGTCCAGCAGGGTACAGAAAGAGGTCGCAGTAGGTCCAGCAGGGTTCAGAAAGAGGTCATGTGAAGTCCAGCAGGGTTCAGATAGAGGTCATGTGAAGTCCAGCAGGGTTCAGATAGAGGTCATGTGAAGTCCAGCAGGGTTCAGAAAGATGTCGTAGGAGGTCAATCAGGGTACAGAAAGAGGTCAGAGGAGGTTCAGCAGGGTTCAGAAAGAGGTCATAGGAGGTCCAGCAGGGTACAGAAAGAGGTCGCAGTAGGTCCAGCAGGGTTCAGAAAGAGGTCATGTGAAGTCCAGCAGGGTTCAGATAGAGGTCATGTGAAGTCCAGCAGGGTTCAGAAAGGAGTCATGTGAAGTCCAGCAGGGTTCAGATATATGTCATGTGAAGTCCAGCAGGGTTCAGAAAGATGTCGTAGGAGGTCAAGCAGGGTTGAGAAAGAGGTCAGAGGAGGTTCAGCAGGGTTCAGAAAGAGGTCATAGGAGGTCCAGCAGGGTACAGAAAGAGGTCGCAGTCGGTCCAGCAGGGTTCAGAAAGAAGTCATGTGAAGTCCAGCAGGGTTCAGATAGAGGTCATGTGAAGTCCAGCAGGGTTCAGATAGAGGTCATGTGAAGTCCAGCAGGGTTCAGAAAGATGTCGTAGGAGGTCAATCAGGGTTCAGAAAGAGGTCAGAGGAGGTTCAGCATGGTTCAGAAAGAGGTCATAGGAGGTCCAGCAGGGTACAGAAAGAGGTCGCAGTAGGTCCAGCAGGGTTCAGAAAGAGGTCATGTGAAGTCCAGCAGGGTTCAGATATAGGTCATGTGAAGTCCAGCAGGGTTCAGAAAGGAGTCATGTGAAGTCCAGCAGGGTTCAGATATATGTCATGTGAAGTCCAGCAGGGTTCAGAAAAGTTGGTGCATTCATTTGTGTTCAGCTGCAATTCCGAGTGCTTGTCAGAGGCCTTTGTGCGCGTGGCTCAGGAACGTGCACGTCTGCGACAACCGGAGACCTCTTACGTTGATCACTCATTATTGCAGCACTAAAACATATCAGTAGGAGTGATAGCTAGTAGTCACATGGGCCAGTGGCGCAATGGATAACGCGTCTGACTACGAATCAGAAGATTGTAGGTTCGTACTCCTACCTGGCTCAAAACTGATTTTGACTTCACTTTTAGCAATATTTAATGAAGTCGCGTGGTCGCTTTGCTTCTTCAACATATTTTCCTGAAGTCGAATTCATTGGAGTGGTAGTCCACCCCTTGGTGACGATTGAGTAACCTTGGTCACCTCTTTAAAATACAGTCGCGACCCTCGCGTCAAGGATTTGGCAACAGATTACGTCATCTTCCCGTTCCAAACCTGCTTTTTAAGTTCTACTTCCTTGAGGAACAGAGAAACCCAAGGTATCACCGCCATCGGAACGAGGGTCAAGCTGGGCTCAAGTCTTTCACGAACCTGCTGGCCAGGCCCAACGTTCAAATATGGTTGGAGGAGGAATTTGTCATTTGTTCCGGCTGCCTGCGAAAGCTCGCCCATGCTTCCTGAAGTACACTGGGATCTGCAACGTCGACCAACGAAGACTGGCAGACCGTCAGTGAAAAGGCACGGTCATGTGAAGTCCAGCAGGGTTCAGAAAGATGTCGTAGGAGGTCAAGCAGGGTTCAGAAAGAGGTCAGAGGAGGTTCAGCAGGGTTCAGAAAGAGGTCATAGGAGGTCCAGCAGGGTACAGAAAGAGGTCGCAGTAGGTCCAGCAGGGTTCAGAAAGAGGTCATGTGAAGTCCAGCAGGGTTCAGATAGAGGTCATGTGAAGTCCAGCAGGGTTCAGATAGAGGTCATGTGAAGTCCAGCAGGGTTCAAAAAGATGTCGTAGGAGGTCAATCAGGGTTCAGAAAGAGGTCAGAGGAGGTTCAGCAGGGTTCAGAAAGAGGTCATAGGAGGTCCAGCAGGGTACAGAAAGAGGTCGCAGTAGGTCCAGCAGGGTTCAGAAAGAGGTCATGTGAAGTCCAGCAGGGTTCAGATAGAGGTCATGTGAAGTCCAGCAGGGTTCAGAAAGGAGTCATGTGAAGTCCAGCAGGGTTCAGATATATGTCATGTGAAGTCCAGCATGGTTCAGATAGAGGTCGTGTGAAGTCCAGCAGGGTTCAGATAGAGGTCATGTGAAGTCCAGCAGGGTTCAGAAAGAGGTCAGAGGAGGTTCAGCAGGGTTCAGAAAGAGGTCATAGGAGGTCCAGCAGGGTACAGAAAGAGGTCGCAGTAGGTCCAGCAGGGTTCAGAAAGAGGTCATGTGAAGTCCAGCAGGGTTCAGATAGAGGTCATGTGAAGTCCAGCAGGGTTCAGAAAGGAGTCATGTGAAGTCCAGCAGGGTTCAGATATATGTCATGTGAAGTCCAGCAGGGTTCAGAAAAGTTGGTGCATTCATTTGTGTTCAGCTGCAATTCCGAGTACTTGTCAGAGGCCTTTGTGCGCGTGGCTCAGGAACGTGCACGTCTGCGACAACCGGAGACCCCTCACGTTGATCACTCATTATTGCAGCACTAAAACATATCAGTAGGAGTGATAGCTAGTAGTCACATGGGAGAGTGGCGCAATGGATATCGCGTCTGACTACGAATCAGAAGATTGTAGGTTCGACTCCTACCTGGCTCAAAACTGATTTTGACTTCACTTTTAGCAATATTTAACGAAGTCGCATTGTCGCTTTGCTTCTTAAACATGTTTTCCTGAAGTCGAATTCATTGGAGTGGTCGTCCACCCCTTGGTGACGATTGAGTAACCTTGGTCACCTCTTTAAAATACAGTCGCGACCCTCGCGTCAAGGATTTGGCAACAGATTACGTCATCTTCCCGTTCCAAACCTGCTTCTTTAGTTCTACTTCCTTGTGGAACAGAGAAACCCAAGGTATCACCGCCATCGGAACGAGGGTCAAGCTGGGCTCAAATCTTTCACGAACCTGCTGGCCAGGCCCAACGTTCAAATATGGTTGAAGGAGGAATTTGTCATTTGTTCCGGCTGCCTGCGAAAGCTCGCCCATGCTTCCTGAAGTACACTGGGATCTGCAACGTCGACCAACGAAGACTGGCAGACCGTCAGTGAAAAGGCACGGTCATGTGAAGTCCAGCAGGGTTCAGAAAGATGTCGTAGGAGGTCAAGCAGGGTTCAGAAAGGGGTCAGAGGAGGTTCAGCAGGGTTCAGAAAGAGGTCATAGGAGGTCCAGCAGGGTACAGAAAGAGGTCGCAGTAGATCCAGCAGGGTTCAGAAAGAGGTCATGTGAAGTCCAGCAGGGTTCAGATAGAGGTCATGTGAAGTCCAGCAGGGTTCAGATAGAGGTCATGTGAAGTCCAGCAGGGTTCAGATATATGTCATGTGAAGTCCAGCATGGTTCAGATAGAGGTCGTGTGAAGTCCAGCAGGGTTCAGATAGAGGTCATGTGAAGTTCAGCAGGGTTCAGAAAGAGGTCATGTGAAGTCCAGCAGGGTTCAGAAAAGTTGGTGCATTCATTTGTGTTCAGCTGCAATTCCGAGTACTTGTCAGAGGCCTTTGTGCGCGTGGCTCAGGAACGTGCACGTCTGCGACAACCTGAGACCCCTTACGTTGATCACTCATTATTGCAGCACTAAAACATATCAGTAGGAGTGATAGCTAGTAGTCAGATGGGCCAGTGGCGCAATGGATAACGCGTCTGACAACGAATCAGAAGATTGTAGGTTCGACTCCTACCTGGTTCAAAACTGATTTTGACTTCACTTTTACCAATATTTAATGAAGTCGCGTGGTCGCTTTGCTTCTTCAACATATTTTCCTGAAGTCGAATTCATTGGAGTGGTAGTCCACCCCTTGGTGACGAGTGAGTAACCTTGGTCACCTCTTTAAAATACAGTCGCGACCCTCGCGTCAAGGATTTGGCAACAGATTACGTCATCTTCCCGTTCCAAACCTGCTTTTTTAGTTCTACTTCCTTGAGGGACAGAGAAACCCAAGGTATCACCGCCATCGGAACGAGGGTCAAGCTGGGCTCAAGTCTTTCACGAACCTGCTGGCCAGGCCCAACGTTCAAATATGGTTGGAGGAGGAATTTGTCATTTGTTCCGTCTGCCTGCGAAAGCTCGCCCATGCTTCCTGAAGTACACTGGGATCTGCAACGTCGACCAACGAAGACTGGCAGACCGTCAGTGAAAAGGCACGGTCATGTGAAGTCCAGCAGGGTTCAGAAAGATGTCATAGGAGGTCAAGCAGGGTTCAGAAAGAGGTCAGAGGAGGTTCAGCAGGGTTCAGAAAGAGGTCATAGGAGGTCCAGCAGGGTACAGAAAGAGGTCGCAGTAGGTCCAGCAGGGTTCAGAAAGAGGTCATGTGAAGTCCAGCAGGGTTCAGATAGAGGTCATGTGAAGTCCAGCAGGGTTCAGATAGAGGTCATGTGAAGTCCAGCAGGGTTCAAAAAGATGTCGTAGGAGGTCAATCAGGGTTCAGAAAGAGGTCAGAGGAGGTTCAGCAGGGTTCAGAAAGAGGTCATAGGAGGTCCAGCAGGGTACAGAAAGAGGTCGCAGTAGGTCCAGCAGGGTTCAGAAAGAGGTCATGTGAAGTCCAGCAGGGTTCAGATAGAGGTCATGTGAAGTCCAGCAGGGTTCAGAAAGGAGTCATGTGAAGTCCAGCAGGGTTCAGATATATGTCATGTGAAGTCCAGCATGGTTCAGATAGAGGTCGTGTGAAGTCCAGCAGGGTTCAGATAGAGGTCATGTGAAGTCCAGCAGGGTTCAAAAAGATTTCGTAGGAGGTCAATCAGGGTTCAGAAAGAGGTCAGAGGAGGTTCAGCAGGGTTCAGAAAGAGGTCATAGGAGGTCCAGCAGGGTACAGAAAGAGGTCGCAGTAGGTCCAGCAGGGTTCAGAAAGAGGTCATGTGAAGTCCAGCAGGGTTCAGATCGAGGTCATGTGAAGTCCAGCAGGGTTCAGAAAGGAGTCATGTGAAGTCCAGCAGGGTTCAGATATATGTCATGTGAAGTCCAGCAGGGTTCAGAAAAGTTGGTGCATTCATTTGTGTTCAGCTGCAATTCCGAGTACTTGTCAGAGGCCTTTGTGCGCGTGGCTCAGGAACGTGCACGTCTGCGACAACCGGAGACCTCTTACGTTGATCACTCATTATTGCAGCACTAAAACATATCAGTAGGAGTGATAGCTAGTAGTCACATGGGCCAGTGGCGCAATGGATAACGCATCTGACTACGAATCAGAAGATTGTAGGTTCGACTCCTACCTGGCTCAAAACTGATTTTGACTTCACTTTTAGCAATATTTAATGAAGTCGCGTGGTCGCTTTGCTTCTTCAACATATTTTCCTGAAGTCGAATTCATTGGAGTGGTAGTCCACCCCTTGGTGACGATTGAGTAACCTTGGTCACCTCTTTAAAATACAGTCGCGACCCTCGCGTCAAGGATTTGGCAACAGATTACGTCATCTTCCCGTTCCAAACCTGCTTTTTTAGTTCTACTTCCTTGAGGAACAGAGAAACCCAAGGTATCACCGCCATCGGAACGAGGGTCAAGCTGGGCTCAAGTCTTTCACGAACCTGCTGGCCAGGCCCAACGTTCAAATATGGTTGGAGGAGGAATTTGTCATTTGTTCCGGCTGCCTGCGAAAGCTCGCCCATGCTTCCTGAAGTACACTGGGATCTGCAACGTCGACCAACGAAGACTGGCAGACCGTCAGTGAAAAGGCACGGTCATGTGAAGTCCAGCAGGGTTCAGAAAGATGTCGTAGGAGGTCAAGCAGGGTTCAGAAAGAGGTCAGAGGAGGTTCAGCAGGGTTCAGAAAGAGGTCATAGGAGGTCCAGCAGGGTACAGAAAGAGGTCGCAGTAGGTCCAGCAGGGTTCAGAAAGAGGTCATGTGAAGTCCAGCAGGGTTCAGATAGAGGTCATGTGAAGTCCAGCAGGGTTCAGATAGAGGTCATGTGAAGTCCAGCAGGGTTCAAAAAGATGTCGTAGGAGGTCAATCAGGGTTCAGAAAGAGGTCAGAGGAGGTTCAGCAGGGTTCAGAAAGAGGTCATAGGAGGTCCAGCAGGGTACAGAAAGAGGTCGCAGTAGGTCCAGCAGGGTTCAGAAAGAGGTCATGTGAAGTCCAGCAGGGTTCAGATAGAGGTCATGTGAAGTCCAGCAGGGTTCAGAAAGGAGTCATGTGAAGTCCAGCAGGGTTCAGATATATGTCATGTGAAGTCCAGCATGGTTCAGATAGAGGTCGTGTGAAGTCCAGCAGGGTTCAGATAGAGGTCATGTGAAGTCCAGCAGGGTTCAGAAAGAGGTCAGAGGAGGTTCAGCAGGGTTCAGAAAGAGGTCATAGGAGGTCCAGCAGGGTACAGAAAGAGGTCGCAGTAGGTCCAGCAGGGTTCAGAAAGAGGTCATGTGAAGTCCAGCAGGGTTCAGATAGAGGTCATGTGAAGTCCAGCAGGGTTCAGAAAGGAGTCATGTGAAGTCCAGCAGGGTTCAGATATATGTCATGTGAAGTCCAGCAGGGTTCAGAAAAGTTGGTGCATTCATTTGTGTTCAGCTGCAATTCCGAGTACTTGTCAGAGGCCTTTGTGCGCGTGGCTCAGGAACCTGCACGTCTGCGACAACCGGAGACCCCTCACGTTGATCACTCATTATTGCAGCACTAAAACATATCAGTAGGAGTGATAGCTAGTAGTCACATGGGAGAGTGGCGCAATGGATATCGCGTCTGACTACGAATCAGAAGATTGTAGGTTCGACTCCTACCTGGCTCAAAACTGATTTTGACTTCACTTTTAGCAATATTTAACGAAGTCGCATTGTCGCTTTGCTTCTTAAACATGTTTTCCTGAAGTCGAATTCATTGGAGTGGTCGTCCACCCCTTGGTGACGATTGAGTAACCTTGGTCACCTCTTTAAAATACAGTCGCGACCCTCGCGTCAAGGATTTGGCAACAGATTACGTCATCTTCCCGTTCCAAACCTGCTTCTTTAGTTCTACTTCCTTGTGGAACAGAGAAACCCAAGGTATCACCGCCATCGGAACGAGGGTCAAGCTGGGCTCAAATCTTTCACGAACCTGCTGGCCAGGCCCAACGTTCAAATATGGTTGAAGGAGGAATTTGTCATTTGTTCCGGCTGCCTGCGAAAGCTCGCCCATGCTTCCTGAAGTACACTGGGATCTGCAACGTCGACCAACGAAGACTGGCAGACCGTCAGTGAAAAGGCACGGTCATGTGAAGTCCAGCAGGGTTCAGAAAGATGTCGTAGGAGGTCAAGCAGGGTTCAGAAAGGGGTCAGAGGAGGTTCAGCAGGGTTCAGAAAGAGGTCATAGGAGGTCCAGCAGGGTACAGAAAGAGGTCGCAGTAGATCCAGCAGGGTTCAGAAAGAGGTCATGTGAAGTCCAGCAGGGTTCAGATAGAGGTCATGTGAAGTCCAGCAGGGTTCAGATAGAGGTCATGTGAAGTCCAGCAGGGTTCAGATATATGTCATGTGAAGTCCAGCATGGTTCAGATAGAGGTCGTGTGAAGTCCCGCAGGGTTCAGATAGAGGTCATGTGAAGTTCAGCAGGGTTCAGAAAGAGGTCATGTGAAGTCCAGCAGGGTTCAGAAAAGTTGGTGCATTCATTTGTGTTCAGCTGCAATTCCGAGTACTTGTCAGAGGCCTTTGTGCGCGTGGCTCAGGAACGTGCACGTCTGCGACAACCTGAGACCCCTTACGTTGATCACTCATTATTGCAGCACTAAAACATATCAGTAGGAGTGATAGCTAGTAGTCAGATGGGCCAGTGGCGCAATGGATAACGCGTCTGACTACGAATCAGAAGATTGTAGGTTCGACTCCTACCTGGCTCAAAACTGATTTTGACTTCACTTTTACCAATATTTAATGAAGTCGCGTGGTCGCTTTGCTTCTTCAACATATTTTCCTGAAGTCGAATTCATTGGAGTGGTAGTCCACCCCTTGGTGACGATTGAGTAACCTTGGTCACCTCTTTAAAATACAGTCGCGACCCTCGCGTCAAGGATTTGGCAACAGATTACGTCATCTTCCCGTTCCAAACCTGCTTTTTTAGTTCTACTTCCTTGAGGAACAGAGAAACCCAAGGTATCACCGCCATCGGAACGAGGGTCAAGCTGGGCTCAAGTCTTTCACGAACCTGCTGGCCAGGCCCAACGTTCAAATATGGTTGGAGGAGGAATTTGTCATTTGTTCCGTCTGCCTGCGAAAGCTCGCCCATGCTTCCTGAAGTACACTGGGATCTGCAACGTCGACCAACGAAGACTGGCAGACCGTCAGTGAAAAGGCACAGTCATGTGAAGTCCAGCAGGGTTCAGAAAGATGTCATAGGAGGTCAAGCAGGGTTCAGAAAGAGGTCAGAGGAGGTTCAGCAGGGTTCAGAAAGAGGTCATAGGAGGTCCAGCAGGGTACAGAAAGAGGTCGCAGTAGGTCCAGCAGGGTTCAGAAAGAGGTCATGTGAAGTCCAGCAGGGTTCAGATAGAGGTCATGTGAAGTCCAGCAGGGTTCAGATAGAGGTCATGTGAAGTCCAGCAGGGTTCAAAAAGATGTCGTAGGAGGTCAATCAGGGTTCAGAAAGAGGTCAGAGGAGGTTCAGCAGGGTTCAGAAAGAGGTCATAGGAGGTCCAGCAGGGTACAGAAAGAGGTCGCAGTAGGTCCAGCAGGGTTCAGAAAGAGGTCATGTGAAGTCCAGCAGGGTTCAGATAGAGGTCATGTGAAGTCCAGCAGGGTTCAGAAAGGAGTCATGTGAAGTCCAGCAGGGTTCAGATATATGTCATGTGAAGTCCAGCATGGTTCAGATAGAGGTCGTGTGAAGTCCAGCAGGGTTCAGATAGAGGTCATGTGAAGTCCAGCAGGGTTCAAAAAGATTTCGTAGGAGGTCAATCAGGGTTCAGAAAGAGGTCAGAGGAGGTTCAGCAGGGTTCAGAAAGAGGTCATAGGAGGTCCAGCAGGGTACAGAAAGAGGTCGCAGTAGGTCCAGCAGGGTTCAGAAAGAGGTCATGTGAAGTCCAGCAGGGTTCAGATAGAGGTCATGTGAAGTCCAGCAGGGTTCAGAAAGGAGTCATGTGAAGTCCAGCAGGGTTCAGATATATGTCATGTGAAGTCCAGCATGGTTCAGATAGAGGTCGTGTGAAGTCCAGCAGGGTTCAGATAGAGGTCATGTGAAGTTCAGCAGGGTTCAGAAAGAGGTCATGTGAAGTCCAGCAGGGTTCAGAAAGAGGACGCAGTAGGTCCAGCAGGGTTCAGAAAGAGGTCATGTGAAGTCCAGCAGGGTTCAGATAGAGGTCATGTGAAGTTCAGCAGGGTTCAGAAAGAGGTCATGTGAAGTCCAGCAGGGTTCAGAAAAGTTGGTGCATTCATTTGTGTTCAGCTGCAATTCCGAGTACTTGTCAGAGGCCTTTGTGCGCGTGGCTCAGGAACGTGCACGTCTGCGACAACCGGAGACCCCTTACGTTGATCACTCATTATTGCAGCACTAAAACATATCAGTAGGAGTGATAGCTAGTTGTCA
The DNA here is from genome assembly GCF_964187855.1 of Myxine glutinosa. NCBI lineage: Eukaryota > Metazoa > Chordata > Myxini > Myxiniformes > Myxinidae > Myxine > Myxine glutinosa. The sequence goes on along the minus strand of NC_136269.1, from coordinate 74,997,596 downwards.
CATGGGCCAGTGGCGCAATGGATAACGCGTCTGACTACGAATCAGAAGATTGTAGGTTCGACTCCTACCTGGCTCAAAACTGATTTTGACTTCACTTTTAGCAATATTTAATGAAGTCGCGTGGTCGCTTTGCTTCTTCAACATATTTTCCTGAAGTCGAATTCATTGGAGTGGTAGTTCACCCCTTGGTGACGATTGAGTAACCTTGGTCACCTCTTTAAAATACAGTCGCGACCCTCGCGTCAAGGATTTGGCAACAGATTACGTCATCTTCCCGTTCCAAACCTGCTTTTTTAGTTCTACTTCCTTGAGGAACAGAGAAACCCAAGGTATCACCGCCATCGGAACGAGGGTCAAGCTGGGCTCAAGTCTTTCACGAACCTGCTGGCCAGGCCCAACGTTCAAATATGGTTGGAGGAGGAATTTGTCATTTGTTCCGGCTGCCTGCGAAAGCTCGCCCATGCTTCCTGAAGTACACTGGGATCTGCAACGTCGACCAACGAAGACTGGCAGACCGTCAGTGAAAAGGCACGGTCATGTGAAGTCCAGCAGGGTTCAGAAAGATGTCGTAGGAGGTCAAGCAGGGTTCAGAAAGAGGTCAGAGGAGGTTCAGCAGGGTTCAGAAAGAGGTCATAGGAGGTCCAGCAGGGTACAGAAAGAGGTCGCAGTCGGTCCAGCAGGGTTCAGAAAGAGGTCATGTGAAGTCCAGCAGGGTTCAGATAGAGGTCATGTGAAGTTCAGCAGGGTTCAGAAAGAGGTCATGTGAAGTCCAGCAGGGTTCAGAAAAGTTGGTGCATTCATTTGTGTTCAGCTGCAATTCCGAGTACTTGTCAGAGGCCTTTGTGCGCGTGGCTCAGGAACGTGCACGTCTGCGACAACCGGAGACCCCTTACGTTGATCACTCATTATTGCAGCACTAAAACATATCAGTAGGAGTGATAGCTAGTAGTCACATGGGCCAGTGGCGCAATGGATAACGCGTCTGACTACGAATCAGAAGATTGTAGGTTCGACTTCCTACCTGGCTCAAAACTGATTTTGACTTCACTTTTAGCAATATTTAATGAAGTCGCGTGGTCGCTTTGCTTCTTCAACATATTTTCCTGAAGTCGAATTCATTGGAGTGGTAGTCCACCCCTTGGTGACGATTGAGTAACCTTGGTCACCTCTTTAAAATACAGTCGCGACCCTCGCGTCAAGGATTTGGCAACAGATTACGTCATCTTCCCGTTCCAAACCTGCTTTTTTAGTTCTACTTCCTTGAGGAACAGAGAAACCCAAGGTATCACCGCCATCGGAACGAGGGTCAAGCTGGGCTCAAGTCTTTCACGAACCTGCTGGCCAGGCCCAACGTTCAAATATGGTTGGAGGAGGAATTTGTCATTTGTTCCGGCTGCCTGCGAAAGCTCGCCAATGCTTCCTGAAGTACACTGGGATCTGCAACGTCGACCAACGAAGACTGGCAGACCGTCAGTGAAAAGGCACGGTCATGTGAAGTCCAGCAGGGTTCAGAAAGATGTCGTAGGAGGTCAAGCAGGGTTCAGAAAGAGGTCAGAGGAGGTTCAGCAGGGTTCAGAAAGAGGTCATAGGAGGTCAATCAGGGTTCAGAAAGAGGTCAGAGGAGGTTCAGCAGGGTTCAGAAAGAGGTCATAGGAGGTCCAGCAGGGTACAGAAAGAGGTCGCAGTAGGTCCAGCAGGGTTCAGAAAGAGGTCATGTGAAGTCCAGCAGGGTTCAGATAGAGGTCATGTGAAGTCCAGCAGGGTTCAGAAAGGAGTCATGTGAAGTCCAGCAGGGTTCAGATATATGTCATGTGAAGTCCAGCATGGTTCAGATAGAGGTCGTGTGAAGTCCAGCAGGGTTCAGATAGAGGTCATGTGAAGTTCAGCAGGGTTCAGAAAGAGGTCATGTGAAGTCCAGCAGGGTTCAGAAAAGTTGGTGCATTCATTTGTGTTCAGCTGCAATTCCGAGTACTTGTCAGAGGCCTTTGTGCGCGTGGCTCAGGAACGTGCACGTCTGCGACAACCGGAGACCCCTTACGTTGATCACTCATTATTGCAGCACTAAAACATATCAGTAGGAGTGATAGCTAGTAGTCACATGGGCCAGTGGCGCAATGGATAACGCGTCTGACTACGAATCAGAAGATTGTAGGTTCGACTCCTACCTGGCTCAAAACTGATTTTGACTTCACTTTTAGCAATATTTAATGAAGTCGCGTGGTCGCTTTGCTTCTTCAACATATTTTCCTGAAGTCGAATTCATTGGAGTGGTAGTTCACCCCTTGGTGACGATTGAGTAACCTTGGTCACCTCTTTAAAATACAGTCGCGACCCTCGCGTCAAGGATTTGGCAACAGATTACGTCATCTTCCCGTTCCAAACCTGCTTTTTTAGTTCTACTTCCTTGAGGAACAGAGAAACCCAAGGTATCACCGCCATCGGAACGAGGGTCAAGCTGGGCTCAAGTCTTTCACGAACCTGCTGGCCAGGCCCAACGTTCAAATATGGTTGGAGGAGGAATTTGTCATTTGTTCCGGCTGCCTGCGAAAGCTCGCCCATGCTTCCTGAAGTACACTGGGATCTGCAACGTCGACCAACGAAGACTGGCAGACCGTCAGTGAAAAGGCACGGTCATGTGAAGTCCAGCAGGGTTCAGAAAGATGTCGTAGGAGGTCAAGCAGGGTTCAGAAAGAGGTCAGAGGAGGTTCAGCAGGGTTCAGAAAGAGGTCATAGGAGGTCCAGCAGGGTACAGAAAGAGGTCGCAGTAGGTCCAGCAGGGTTCAGAAAGAGGTCATGTGAAGTCCAGCAGGGTTCAGATAGAGGTCATGTGAAGTTCAGCAGGGTTCAGAAAGAGGTCATGTGAACTCCAGCAGGGTTCAGAAAAGTTGGTGCATTCATTTGTGTTCAGCTGCAATTCCGAGTACTTGTCAGAGGCCTTTGTGCGAGTGGCTCAGGAACGTGCACGTCTGCGACAACCGGAGACCCCTTCCGTTGATCACTCATTATTGCAGCACTAAAACATATCAGTAGGAGTGATAGCTAGTAGTCACATGGGCCAGTGGCGCAATGGATAACGCGTCTGATTACGAATCAGAAGATTATAGGTTCGACTCCTACCTGGCTCAAAACTGATTTTGACTTCACTTTTAGCAATATTTAATGAAGTCGCATGGTCGCTTTGCTTCTTCAACATATTTTCCTGAAGTCGAATTCATTGGAGTGGTAGTCCACCCCTTGGTGACGATTGAGTAACTTTGGTCACCTCTTTAAAATACAGTCGCGACCCTCGCGTCAAGGATTTGGCAACAGATTACGTCATCTTCCCGTTCCAAACCTGCTTTTTTAGTTCTACTTCCTTGAGGAACAGAGAAACCCAAGGTATCACCGCCATCGGAACGAGGGTCAAGCTGGGCTCAAGTCTTTCACGAACCTGCTGGCCAGGCCCAACGTTCAAATATGGTTGGAGGAGGAATTTGTCATTTGTTCCGGCTGCCTGCGAAAGCTCGCCCATGCTTCCTGAAGTACACTGGGATCTGCAACGTCGACCAACGAAGACTGGCAGACCGTCAGTGAAAAGGCACGGTCATGTGAAGTCCAGCAGGGTTCAGAAAGATGTCGTAGGAGGTCAAGCAGGGTTCAGAAAGAGGTCAGAGGAGGTTCAGCAGGGTTCAGAAAGAGGTCATAGGAGGTCCAGCAGGGTACAGAAAGAGGTCGCAGTAGGTCCAGCAGGGTTCAGAAAGAGGTCATGTGAAGTCCAGCAGGGTTCAGATAGAGGTCATGTGAAGTCCAGCAGGGTTCAGAAAGGAGTCATGTGAAGTCCAGCAGGGTTCAGATATATGTCATGTGAAGTCCAGCAGGGTTCAGAAAAGTTGGTGCATTCATTTGTGTTCAGCTGCAATTCCGAGTACTTGTCAGAGGCCTTTGTGCGCGTGGCTCAGGAACGTGCACGTCTGCGACAGCCGGAGACCCCTTACGTTGATCACTCATTATTGCAGCACTAAAACATATCAGTAGGAGTGATAGGTGATAGCTAGTAGTCACATGGGCCAGTGGCGCAATGGATAACGCGTCTGACGACGAATCAGAAGATTGTAGGTTCGACTCCTACCTGGCTCAAAACTGATTTTGACTCCACTTTAGCAATATTTAATGAAGTCGCGTGGTCGCTTTGCTTCTTCAACATATTTTCCTGAAGTCGAATTCATTGGAGTGGTAGTCCACCCCTTGGTGACGATTGAGTAACCTTGGTCACCTCTTTAAAATACAGTCGCGACCCTCGCGTCAAGGATTTGGCAACAGATTACGTCATCTTCCCGTTCCAAACCTGCTTTTTTAGTTCTACTTCCTTGAGGAACAGAGAAACCCAAGGTATCACCGCCATCGGAACGAGGGTCAAGCTGGGCTCAAGTCTTTCACGAACCTGCTGGCCAGGCCCAACGTTCAAATATGGTTGGAGGAGGAATTTGTCATTTGTTCTGGCTGCCTGCGAAAGCTCGCCCATGCTTCCTGAAGTACACTGGGATCTGCATCGTCGACCAACGAAGACTGGCAGACCGTCAGTGAAAAGGCACGGTCATGTGAAGTCCAGCAGGGTTCAGAAAGATGTCGTACGAGGTCAAGCAGGGTTCAGAAAGAGGTCAGAGGAGGTTCAGCAGGGTTCAGAAAGAGGTCATAGGAGGTCCAGCAGGGTACAGAAAGAGGTCGCAGTAGGTCCAGCAGGGTTCAGAAAGAGGTCATGTGAAGTCCAGCAGGGTTCAGATAGAGGTCATGTGAAGTCCAGCAGGGTTCAGATAGAGGTCATGTGAAGTCCAGCAGGGTTCAGATATATGTCATGTGAAGTCCAGCATGGTTCAGATAGAGGTCGTGTGAAGTCCAGCAGGGTTCAGATAGAGGTCATGTGAAGTTCAGCAGGGTTCAGAAAGAGGTCATGTGAAGTCCAGCAGGGTTCAGAAAAGTTGGTGCATTCATTTGTGTTCAGCTGCAATTCCGAGTACTTGTCAGAGGCCTTTGTGCGCGTGGCTCAGGGACGTGCACGTCTGCGACAACCGGAGACCCCTTACGTTGATCACTCATTATTGCAGCACTAAAACATATCAGTAGGAGTGATAGCTAGTAGTTACATGGGCCAGTGGCGCAATGGATAACGCGTCTTACTACAAATCAAAAGATTGTAGGTTCAACTCCTACCTGGCTCAAAACTGATTTTGACTTCACTTTTAGCAATTTTTAATGAAGTCGCGTGGTCGCTTTGCTTCTTCAACATATTTTCCTGAAGTCGAATTCATTGGAGTGGTAGTCCACCCCTTGGTGACGATTGAGTAACCTTGGTCACCTCTTTAAAATACAGTCGCGACCCTCGCGTCAAGGATTTGGCAACAGATTACGTCATCTTCCCGTTCCAAACCTGCTTTTTTAGTTCTACTTCCTTGAGGAACAGAGAAACCCAAGGTATCACCGCCATCGGAACGAGGGTCAAGCTGGGCTCAAGTCTTTCACGAACCTGCTGGCCAGGCCCAACGTTCAAATATGGTTGGAGGAGGAATTTGTCATTTGTTCCGGCTGCCTGCGAAAGCTCGCCCATGCTTCCTGAAGTACACTGGGATCTGCATCGTCGACCAACGAAGACTGGCAGACCGTCAGTGAAAAGGCACGGTCATGTGAAGTCCAGCAGGGTTCAGAAAGATGTCGTAGGAGGTCAAGCAGGGTTCAGAAAGAGGTCAGAGGAGGTTCAGCAGGGTTCAGAAAGAGGTCATAGGAGGTCCAGCAGGGTACAGAAAGAGGTCGCAGTAGGTCCAGCAGGGTTCAGAAAGAGGTCATGTGAAGTCCAGCAGGGTTCAGATAGAGGTCATGTGAAGTCCAGCAGGGTTCAGATAGAGGTCATGTGAAGTCCAGCAGGGTTCAGAAAGATGTCGTGAGAGGTCAATCAGGGTTCAGAAAGAGGTCAGAGGAGGTTCAGCAGGGTTCAGAAAGAGGTCATAGGAGGTCCAGCAGGGTACAGAAAGAGGTCATAGGAGGTCCAGCAGGGAACAGAAAGAGGTCATGTGAAGTCCAGCAGGGTTCAGATAGAGGTCATGTGAAGTCCAGCAGGGTTCAGAAAGAGGTCATGTGAAGTCCAGCAGGGTTCAGATAGAGGTCATGTGAAGTCCAGCAGGGTTCAGAAAGGAGTCATGTGAAGTCCAGCAGGGTTCAGATATATGTCATGTGAAGTCCAGCATGGTTCAGATAGAGGTCGTGTGAAGTCCAGCAGGGTTCAGATAGAGGTCATGTGAAGTTCAGCAGGGTTCAGAAAGAGGTCATGTGAAGTCCAGCAGGGTTCAGAAAAGTTGGTGCATTCATTTGTGTTCAGCTGCAATTCCGAGTACTTGTCAGAGGCCTTCGTGCGCGTGGCTCAGGAACGTGCACGTCTGCGACAACCGGAGACCCCTTACGTTGATCACTCATTATTGCAGCACTAAAACATATCAGTAGGAGTGATAGCTAGTAGTCACATGGGCCAGTGGCGCAATGGATAACGTGTCTGACTACGAATCAGAAGATTGTAGGTTCGACTCCTACCTGGCTCAAAACTGATTTTGACTTCACTTTTAGCAATATTTAATGAAGTCGCGTGGTCGCTTTGTTCTTCAACATATTTTCCTGAAGTCGAATTCATTGGAGTGGTAGTCCACCCCTTGGTGACGATTGAGTAACCTTGGTCACCTCTTTAAAATACAGTCGCGACCCTCGCGTCAAGGATTTGGCAACAGATTACGTCATCTTCCCGTTCCAAACCTGCTTTTTTAGTTCTACTTCCTTGAGGAACAGAGAAACCCAAGGTATCACCGCCATCGGAACGAGGGTCAAGCTGGGCTCAAGTCTTTCACGAACCTGCTGGCCAGGCCCAACGTTCAAATATGGTTGGAGGAGGAATTTGTCATTTGTTCTGGCTGCCTGCGAAAGCTCGCCCATGCTTCCTGAAGTACACTGGGATCTGCAACGTCGACCAACGAAGACTGGCAGACCGTCAGTGAAAAGGCACGGTCATGTGAAGTCCAGCAGGGTTCAGAAAGATGTCGTAGGAGGTCAAGCAGGGTTCAGAAAGAGGTCAGAGGAGGTTCAGCAGGGTTCAGAAAGAGGTCATAGGAGGTCCAGCAGGGTACAGAAAGAGGTCGCAGTAGGTCCAGCAGGGTTCAGAAAGAGGTCATGTGAAGTCCAGCAGGGTTCAGATAGAGGTCATGTGAAGTCCAGCAGGGTTCAGAAAGGAGTCATGTGAAGTCCAGCAGGGTTCAGATATAGGTCATGTGAAGTCCAGCAGGGTTCAGATAGAGGTCATGTGAAATCCAGCAGGGTTCAGAAAGAGGTCATGTGAAGCCCAGCAGGGTTCAGGAAGAGGTCGCAGTAGGTCCAGCAGGGTTCAGATATAGGTCATGCAAAGTCCAGCAGGGTTCAGATAGAGGTCATGTGAAGTCCAGCAGGGTTCAGAAAGAGGTCATGTGAAGTCCAGCAGGGTTCAGATAGAGGTCATGTGAAGTCCAGCAGTGTACAGAAAGAGGTCATAGGAGGTCAAGCAGGGTACAGAAAGAGGTCGCAGTAGGTCCAGCATTGTTCAGAAAGAGGTCATGTGAAGTCCAGCAGGGTTCAGGAAGAGGTCATGTGAAGTCCAGCAGGGTTCAGAAAGAAGTCATGTGAAGTCCAACAGGGTTCAGATATAGGTCATGTGAAGTCCAGCAGGGTTCAGATAGAGGTCATGTGAAGTCCAGCAGGGTTCAGAAAGAGGTCATGTGAAGTCCAGCAGGGTTCAGAAAGATGTCGTAGGAGGTCAAGCAGGGTTCAGAAAGAGGTCAGAGGAGTTTCAGCAGGGTTCAGAAAGAGGTCATAGGAGGTCCAGCAGGGTACAGAAAGAGGTCGCAGTAGGTCCAGCAGGGTTCAGAAAGAGGTCATGTGAAGTCCAGCAGGTTCAGATAGAGGTCATGTGAAGTCCAGCAGCGTTCAGAAAGGAGTCATGTGAAGTCCAGCAGGGTTCAGATATAGGTCATGTGAAAAGTCTAGCATGGTTCAGTCTAGCATGCTAAGTCTAGCATGGTTCAGAAAAGTTGGTGCATTCATTTGTGTACAGCTGTAATTCCGAGTACTTGTCAGTGGCCTTTGTTCGCGTGGCTCAGGACCATGCACGTCTGCGACAACCGGAGACCCCCAACGTTCATCACTCATTATTGCAGCACTAAACCATATTAGTAGTAGTGGTAGCTAGTAGTCACATGGGCTATTGGCGCAATGGATAACGCGTCTGACTATGGATCAGAAGATTGTAGGTTCGACTCCTACCTGGCTCAAAACTGATTTTGACTACACTTTTAGCAATATTTAATGAAGTCGCGTGGTCGCTTTGCTTCTGAAACATATTTTCCTGAAGTCGAATTCATTGGAGTGGGAGTCCACCCCTTGGTGACGATTGAGTAACCTTGGTCACATCTTTAAAATACAGTCGCGACCCTCGCGTCAAGGATTTGGCAAAAGATTACGTCATCTTCCCGTTCCAAACCTGCTTTTTTAGTTCTACTTCCTTGTGGAACAGAGAAACCCAAGGTATCACCGACATCGGAACGAAGGTCAAGCTGGGCTCAAGTCTTTCACGAACCTGCTGGCCAGGCCCAACGTTCAAATATGGTTGGAGGAGGAATTTGTCATTTGTTCCGGCTGCCTGCGAAAGCTCGCCCATGCTTCGTGAAATACACTGGGATCTGCAACGTCGACCAACGAAGACTGGCAGACCGTCAGTGAAAAGGCACGGTCATGTGAAGTCCAGCAGGGTTCAGAAAGATGTCGTAGGAGGTCAAGCAGGGTTCAGAAAGAGGTCAGAGGAGGTTCAGCAGGGTTCAGAAAGAGGTCATAGGAGGTCCAGCAGGGTACAGAAAGAGGTCGCAGTCGGTCCAGCAGGGTTCAGAAAGAGGTCATGTGAAGTCCAGCAGGGTTCAGATAGAGGTCATGTGAAGTCCAGCAGGGTTCAGAAAGGAGTCATGTGAAGTCCAGCAGGGTTCAGATATATGTCATGTGAAGTCCAGCATGGTTCAGATAGAGGTCGTGTGAAGTCCAGCAGGGTTCAGATAGAGGTCATGTGAAGTTCAGCAGGGTTCAGAAAGAGGTCATGTGAAGTCCAGCAGGGTTCAGAAAAGTTGGTGCATTCATTTGTGTTCAGCTGCAATTCCGAGTACTTGTCAGAGGCCTTTGTGCGCGTGGCTCAGGGACGTGCACGTCTGCGACAACCGGAGACCCCTTACGTTGATCACTCATTATTGCAGCACTAAAACATATCAGTAGGAGTGATAGCTAGTAGTTACATGGGCCAGTGGCGCAATGGATAACGCGTCTTACTACAAATCAAAAGATTGTAGGTTCAACTCCTACCTGGCTCAAAACTGATTTTGACTTCACTTTTAGCAATTTTTAATGAAGTCGCGTGGTCGCTTTGCTTCTTCAACATATTTTCCTGAAGTCGAATTCATTGGAGTGGTAGTCCACCCCTTGGTGACGATTGAGTAACCTTGGTCACCTCTTTAAAATACAGTCGCGACCCTCGCGTCAAGGATTTGGCAACAGATTACGTCATCTTCCCGTTCCAAACCTGCTTTTTTAGTTCTACTTCCTTGAGGAACAGAGAAACCCAAGGTATCACCGCCATCGGAACGAGGGTCAAGCTGGGCTCAAGTCTTTCACGAACCTGCTGGCCAGGCCCAACGTTCAAATATGGTTGGAGGAGGAATTTGTCATTTGTTCCGGCTGCCTGCGAAAGCTCGCCCATGCTTCCTGAAGTACACTGGGATCTGCAACGTCGACCAACGAAGACTGGCAGACCGTCAGTGAAAAGGCACGGTCATGTGAAGTCCAGCAGGGTTCAGAAAGATGTCGTAGGAGGTCAAGCAGGGTTCAGAAAGAGGTCAGAGGAGGTTCAGCAGGGTTCAGAAAGAGGTCATAGGAGGTCCAGCAGGGTACAGAAAGAGGTCGCAGTAGGTCCAGCAGGGTTCAGAAAGAGGTCATGTGAAGTCCAGCAGGGTTCAGATAGAGGTCATGTGAAGTCCAGCAGGGTTCAGATAGAGGTCATGTGAAGTCCAGCAGGGTTCAGAAAGATGTCGTGAGAGGTCAATCAGGGTTCAGAAAGAGGTCAGAGGAGGTTCAGCAGGGTTCAGAAAGAGGTCATAGGAGGTCCAGCAGGGTACAGAAAGAGGTCATAGGAGGTCCAGCAGGGAACAGAAAGAGGTCATGTGAAGTCCAGCAGGGTTCAGATAGAGGTCATGTGAAGTCCAGCAGGGTTCAGATAGAGGTCATTTGAAGTCCAGCAGGGTTCAGATAGAGGTCATGTGAAGTCCAGCAGGGTTCAGAAAGATGTCGTAGGAGGTCAATCAGGGTTCAGAAAGAGGTCAGAGGAGGTTCAGCAGGGTTCAGAAAGAGGTCATAGGAGGTCCAGAAGGGTACAGAAAGAGGTCGCAGTAGGTCCAGCAGGGTTCAGATATATGTCATGTGAAGTCCAGCATGGTTCAGATAGAGGTCGTGTGAAGTCCAGCAGGGTTCAGATAGAGGTCATGTGAAGTTCAGCAGGGTTCAGAAAGAGGTCATGTGAAGTCCAGGAGGGTTCAGAAAAGTTGGTGCATTCATTTGTGTTCAGCTGCAATTCCGAGTACTTGTCAGAGGCCTTTGTGCACGTGGCTCAGGAACGTGCACGTCTGCGACAACCGGAGACCCCTCACGTTGATCACTCATTATTGCAGCACTAAAACATATCAGTAGGAGTGATAGCTAGTAGTCACATGGGCCAGTGGCGCAATGGATAAAGCGTCTGACTACGAATCAGAAGATTGTAGGTTCGACTCCTACCTGGCTCAAAACTGATTTTGACTTCACTTTTAGCAATATTTAATGAAGTCGCGTGGTCGCTTTGCTTCTTCAACATATTTTCCTGAAGTCGAATTCATTGGAGTGGTAGTCCACCCCTTGGTGACGATTGAGTAACCTTGGTCACCTCTTTAAAATACAGTCGCGACCCTCGCGTCAAGGATTTGGCAACAGATTACGTCATCTTCCCGTTCCAAACCTGCTTTTTTAGTTCTACTTCCTTGAGGAACAGAGAAACCCAAGGTATCACCGCCATCGGAACGAGGGTCAAGCTGGGCTCAAGTCTTTCACGAACCTGCTGGCCAGGCCCAACGTTCAAATATGGTTGGAGGAGGAATTTGTCATTTGTTCCGGCTGCCTGCGAAAGCTCACCCATGCTTCCTGAAGTACACTGGGATCTGCAACGTCGACCAACGAAGACTGGCAGACCGTCAGTGAAAAGGCACGGTCATGTGAAGTCCAGCAGGGTTCAGAAAGATGTCGTACGAGGTCAAGCAGGGTTCAGAAAGAGGTCAGAGGAGGTTCAGCAGGGTTCAGAAAGAGGTCATAGGAGGTCCAGCAGGGTACAGAAAGAGGTCGCAGTAGGTCCAGCAGGGATCAGAAAGAGGTCATGTGAAGTCCAGCAGGGTTCAGATAGAGGTCATGTGAAGTCCAGCAGGGTTCAGATAGAGGTCATGTGAAGTCCAGCAGGGTTCAGATATATGTCATGTGAAGTCCAGCATGGTTCAGATAGAGGTCGTGTGAAGTCCAGCAGGGTTCAGATAGAGGTCATGTGAAGTTCAGCAGGGTTCAGAAAGAGGTCATGTGAAGTCCAGCAGGGTTCAGAAAAGTTGGTGCATTCATTTGTGTTCAGCTGCAATTCCGAGTACTTGTCAGAGGCCTTTGTGCGCGTGGCTCAGGGACGTGCACGTCTGCGACAACCGGAGACCCCTTACGTTGATCACTCATTATTGCAGCACTAAAACATATCAGTAGGAGTGATAGCTAGTAGTTACATGGGCCAGTGGCGCAATGGATAACGCGTCTTACTACAAATCAAAAGATTGTAGGTTCAACTCCTACCTGGCTCAAAACTTATTTTGACTTCACTTTTAGCAATTTTTAATGAAGTCGCGTGGTCGCTTTGCTTCTTCAACATATTTTCCTGAAGTCGAATTCATTGGAGTGGTAGTCCACCCCTTGGTGACGATTGAGTAACCTTGGTCACCTCTTTAAAATACAGTCGCGACCCTCGCGTCAAGGATTTGGCAACAGATTACGTCATCTTCCCGTTCCAAACCTGCTTTTTTAGTTCTACTTCCTTGAGGAACAGAGAAACCCAAGGTATCACCGCCATCGGAACGAGGGTCAAGCTGGGCTCAAGTCTTTCACGAACCTGCTGGCCAGGCCCAACGTTCAAATATGGTTGGAGGAGGAATTTGTCATTTGTTCCGGCTGCCTGCGAAAGCTCGCCCATGCTTCCTGAAGTACACTGGGATCTGCAACGTCGACCAACGAAGACTGGCAGACCGTCAGTGAAAAGGCACGGTCATGTGAAGTCCAGCAGGGTTCAGAAAGATGTCGTAGGAGGTCAAGCAGGGTTCAGAAAGAGGTCAGAGGAGGTTCAGCAGGGTTCAGAAAGAGGTCATAGGAGGTCCAGCAGGGTACAGAAAGAGGTCGCAGTAGGTCCAGCAGGGTTCAGAAAGAGGTCATGTGAAGTCCAGCAGGGTTCAGATAGAGGTCATGTGAAGTCCAGCAGGGTTCAGATAGAGGTCATGTGAAGTCCAGCAGGGTTCAGAAAGATGTCGTGAGAGGTCAATCAGGGTTCAGAAAGAGGTCAGAGGAGGTTCAGCAGGGTTCAGAAAGAGGTCATAGGAGGTCCAGCAGGGTACAGAAAGAGGTCATAGGAGGTCCAGCAGGGAACAGAAAGAGGTCATGTGAAGTCCAGCAGGGTTCAGATAGAGGTCATGTGAAGTCCAGCAGGGTTCAGATAGAGGTCATGTGAAGTCCAGCAGGGTTCAGATAGAGGTCATGTGAAGTCCAGCAGGGTTCAGAAAGATGTCGTAGGAGGTCAATCAGGGTTCAGAAAGAGGTCAGAGGAGGTTCAGCAGGGTTCAGAAAGAGGTCATAGGAGGTCCAGCAGGGTACAGAAAGAGGTCATAGGAGGTCCAGCAGGGTACAGAAAGAGGTCGCAGTAGGTCCAGCAGGGTTCAGATATATGTCATGTGAAGTCCAGCATGGTTCAGATAGAGGTCGTGTGAAGTCCAGCAGGGTTCAGATAGAGGTCATGTGAAGTTCAGCAGGGTTCAGAAAGAGGTCATGTGAAGTCCAGGAGGGTTCAGAAAAGTTGGTGCATTCATTTGTGTTCAGCTGCAATTCCGAGTACTTGTCAGAGGCCTTTGTGCACGTGGCTCAGGAACGTGCACGTCTGCGACAACCGGAGACCCCTTACGTTGATCACTCATTATTGCAGCACTAAAACATATCAGTAGGAGTGATAGCTAGTAGTCACATGGGCCAGTGGCGCAATGGATAACGCGTCTGACTACGAATCAGAAGATTGTAGGTTCGACTCCTACCTGGCTCAAAACTGATTTTGACTTCACTTTTAGCAATATTTAATGAAGTCGCGTGGTCGCTTTGCTTCTTCAACATATTTTCCTGAAGTCGAATTCATTGGAGTGGTAGTCCACCCCTTGGTGACGATTGAGTAACCTTGGTCACCTCTTTAAAATACAGTCGCGACCCTCGCGTCAAGGATTTGGCAACAGATTACGTCATCTTCCCGTTCCAAACCTGCTTTTTTAGTTCTACTTCCTTGAGGAACAGAGAAACCCAAGGTATCACCGCCATCGGAACGAGGGTCAAGCTGGGCTCAAGTCTTTCACGAACCTGCTGGCCAGGCCCAACGTTCAAATATGGTTGGAGGAGGAATTTGTCATTTGTTCCGGCTGCCTGCGAAAGCTCACCCATGCTTCCTGAAGTACACTGGGATCTGCAACGTCGACCAACGAAGACTGGCAGACGGTCAGTGAAAAGGCACGGTCATGTGAAGTCCAGCAGGGTTCAGAAAGATGTCGTACGAGGTCAAGCAGGGTTCAGAAAGAGGTCAGAGGAGGTTCAGCAGGGTTCAGAAAGAGGTCATAGGAGGTCCAGCAGGGTACAGAAAGAGGTCGCAGTAGGTCCAGCAGGGTTCAGAAAGAGGTCATGTGAAGTCCAGCAGGGTTCAGATAGAGGTCATGTGAAGTCCAGCAGGGTTCAGATAGAGGTCATGTGAAGTCCAGCAGGGTTCAGAAAGATGTCGTAGGAGGTCAATCAGGGTTCAGAAAGAGGTCAGAGGAGGTTCAGCAGGGTTCAGAAAGAGGTCATAGGAGGTCCAGCAGGGTACAGAAAGAGGTCGCAGTAGGTCCAGCAGGGTTCAGAAAGAGGTCATGTGAAGTCCAGCAGGGTTCAGATAGAGGTCATGTGAAGTCCAGCAGGGTTCAGAAAGGAGTCATGTGAAGTCCAGCAGGGTTCAGATATATGTCATGTGAAGTCCAGCAGGGTTCAGAAAGAGGTCAGAGGAGGTTCAGCAGGGTTCAGAAAGAGGTCATAGGAGGTCCAGCAGGGTACAGAAAGAGGTCATAGGAGGTCCAGCAGGGTACAGAAAGAGGTCGCAGTAGGTCCAGCAGGGTTCAGATATATGTCATGTGAAGTCCAGCATGGTTCAGATAGAGGTCGTGTGAAGTCCAGCAGGGTTCAGATAGAGGTCATGTGAAGTCCAGCAGCGTTCAGATAGAGGTCATGTGAAGTCCAGCAGGGTTCAGAAAGATGTCGTAGGAGGTCAATCCGGGTTCAGAAAGAGGTCAGAGGAGGTTCAGCAGGGTTCAGAAAGAGGTCATAGGAGGTCCAGCAGGGTTCAGAAAGAGGTCATGTGAAGTCCAGCAGGGTTCAGATAGAGGTCATGTGAAGTCCAGCAGGGTTCAGAAAGGAGTCATGTGAAGTCCAGCAGGGTTTAGATATATGTCATGTGAAGTCCAGCAGGGTTCAGAAAAGAAAATTTGACTACACACCCATTTGCATGTCAGTCGACCACTGACCTATCAATCATGCGGAACACTAGTCCGACATTCCCACCTGATCATCATGTGACCCTTGTCCCTTGGTTTCAAAAATTTGCAAAGCAATTGTTCCAACTTTGTAAATTTAAAATTGTGTGCCCAACATAAAAGATCCAATTTCGGCATGTGATCAATTAATTACTAATTTGCTTACAAGCAAAAGAAAAAATGAATAATTCTTGCTCCGAAAACTTTTCAGACCCAAGAATCATCGACAGTTATTCATGTTTGTCCAGTAATCGAATCTGTTGAGGCCAATCATCATTTGGGATTTGCAGCAATGAAGGCCTAATCATTGTCTGAGGTATCGGTCAGCACTGGTACCCTTGATCTTGGTTTACCCTATGAACTTGTCTTCCTTTTGGTATACGGACATCCTCTTTTCCAATGTCCCATCCGTCCACACTTGAAACACCGGTTTCTGTCGTTGCCTGGTCTGTGCACCTGTGCACTTGTATTGCTGGGCTGCATCTCTACATCCCTGAGTTGCCACTGCAATCTCTCGTTATCTCCTGAAACACGAAAAAATTCTCTGTACCGTCCTTTTTGGGGAGACAACTGGAAATCAGATGGGACAACTGTCACTTTCATTCCTAATTTCGAGGGCAGTTGTGCATTTGTCTCCTCCACTGTATCCTGTATCCTTTTTATTTTAAGTTCTAGATCCGTTATCCGTTCTTGCTGTTCCCGTTGTCTGGATTCACCATCCCAAAGATGGAATGCAAGCCAGTCTACTGTTAAATTATGTCGCTTCCTGGCTTTCAATACTTGTCCTAATCTCTCCAATCGACTTCGCTCAAATGTACCATCTCTTGGAAACTCCTTATCATGTCTCTTTGTCCACAAATACCAATTTTCAACCTCACTAATAGCCTCTTCACCATATCGGTCGTACATATAATATGCACAAGTACCTTTTTTTGGAATATCTGGTTGTCCTTGTGTATTCTTACAAGCTGCATTCCCCATTCTGCCTGTATATGAATAACACTCAGTATTTACTCAATGTAACAGATAACTACCAAGACTACACCTCGGACTACACCTGTACCCACTAACAACTGTGTGTACTGCAAAAATCTCAGAAGTTTGTTCCACCTTATACAAAGTAGCGTTGAATGCGTTGTTGTCTAGCTTATTCCTATAAGCTCCACTCTGTGGTTTTCCAGGAAGTATCTCTCCACCTGTCCACTTGATGACTGCAGGTGATTTCCAGAGAGTCCCCCTGCCCTGTGGCTTTTCCCACACCCCAATCTCACCGATCAGTGTTGCAGATGAGTCTGGATCAGTAAGTCCTGTTAAGGGGGGGTCAAACAAAATAACCACATAATATAACAAATAACCACTAGACTCACCACCTCGCTCATCATTCCAGGTTGTCTGCACATTGATGTTTTGCAAATGTCTCAAAGCTTCTTTCCTGAGACCGCACTTT
Source organism: Myxine glutinosa (assembly GCF_964187855.1). Lineage (NCBI taxonomy): Eukaryota > Metazoa > Chordata > Myxini > Myxiniformes > Myxinidae > Myxine > Myxine glutinosa. Next base: position 74,981,216 of record NC_136269.1, on the reverse strand, counting down.
TTATTCATCCATCAATTGACTTGTTTAAATTAAATTTAAATAAAATCAGATCAGATTAAATTAATCAGATCAATCGGATCAGAATCAGAATCAATTCAAATATGCAATTTCAATCAATTCACCAACATTTATCAATAAAATCCGAGTAATAATACATAATAAAATATCATAAATGATAATATCAAAATTCAAATATCAAATCATCATTGAACTTATCATTGAAAATATCAAAATATCAAATATCAAACTAGCAAAATTCACATTTATCAGTCTGATAACTCTATATCTATGCCTGTTCCCAACGTAGGCAAAACAGTTCCGTCCGCTGGCGGAGGTATTTGATCATGGACGTCACTTTCGACCCATACCTTCCGTCAATTGACAAATAACCGTTCTGCCTCTGGATCATATCTGACATATTTGTTCAATCCTGTGTGGTCATTATATCACAAATTAAAGCTGAACAACCACTGAAGGCAACTCAACCCTTCATTTGTGAGACAATCAGCGAAAATTGATCCAACAGATATGAGCCAGTCCATTGGGCAATGTCGCACATGTCACGTGCCACATGTCACACGTGTCACATGTGATGTGTCACCCACCATGTCGCACTTTGAAAGAGACTCAAAGTTCTTGACAATTAAAATGGTGTAATATTCCTGAAATGTGTACCAATGAATGGCAATCAATTTATAATATTTATCAATGGAATCCAATCATACCGAAATTTCGACACTCCAATAAACTTTGTAACTTGTAATACATCATTAATCCTGCAGGGCTATAAAGCTATCCTTAAAGTCCATGCAATCGATTTACATCAAAACCCAATGATGACCTGCCTGATAATCATAGCAATTTTCATGATTGTAAAATCATGACCATTGTAAATCATTGTAATTATAAATTGTAAATATAAATTTACCATAATTATACAAAATTTGAGAATGAACATCAATAATAATCAGCATATGACAATCATGATGACAATGATGAAGCTCATCAATAATGAGAGAAAACAATGAGAATGAGAAACAATGAGAGAAATGAGAAAACAATGAGAACTATGAAAGGTGAAAACAGGTAAAAGAAGAAGCAAAAGAGGAGGAAAGGAGAAGGAAAGGGGGGAGGAAAAGGGTGGGGAAGGGAGAAGGGGAAGTGGCAGAATGCCAAGGGAGGAATGAGGCTGGGGGAGGGATGGGGCTTAAGGGTATCAATACTATGCGAAATACGACACTCATTGTATTTTTCTAAAAATAACTGTGTATGATTGGCTGCACTTATTCTCCCTTACAAGGCTGTGAAAAGTTATATGATGGATACTATTGTCCCTCTCAACCTTGGTGCAAATCATACACTCATCTGTGTATTATTTTAACGATGTAAACTGTGTCGTACCATTTCTTTAGCACTATGGGGCCATGGTTTGAGGGGGGGGGGGGGGGGAGGAAGAGAGGTGAGGATAAAGGGCACATACCCATACACACAAAAACACATAAAGCCACATAATGAGGTGATATGCTAAATCAACATGGGATCCAATGGGATATGGGATCAACAATCCTGTACATGCCTCATACAATCAGTAATATAACATGATTTGGAGAGGATGGATAATGGTAGAATGAAGTTAGGGTTAAGATTGGGTTGGGGTCAACAAATTCATGTACATGTAAATTCATTCATGTATAAACAGATCACAATATATTTCATCATTGGTTTCCCTCCATTTAATTGCCTTGTCAAATGTCATAGTATCTTATAGCAATAAATTCCCTTTTTTAAATCTTAAAAGACAGATGAAATATAACATGATCAAAGGTACCTTCGATAGTTCTATTTTTTAGAGATTACGGATCACAGTAGCATGGGATTGGCTCTCATTAAATTTCATCTTGATTGAAGGATTTTTAGCTGTGGTCCAAGATGGCCGCCGCCATAAAAATCCTAAAAATATATATATATTTTTTTCTAATCAGGATGTAAAGAGGTTACATTTAAAAAATCGCTTCTGATTCCATAGATAAGTGGACACAACACCAAACGGTTACCATGGGCAACCTGCCTGCACGCATTCCAGTGGCAGGGTCAGTGTGTGCACATCTTACGGGACCCAGGACACAACACCAAACGGTTACCATGGGCAACCTGCCTGCACGCATTCCAGTGGCAGGGTCAGTGTGTGCAAATCTTACGGGACCCAGGACACAGAAAACTTTTTTTTTTTTTTTTTTTAAATTACATTGCATTACAAACATTACATTACATTAGAAATTAACAGTTATCATTACTGTCCTACATGGGAAAAATGAATTGATGGTGCACTTCATCAAGTCATCCCTGTCAGAACATCATAATTCATAAGATTACAATTTCTTGTGTTCATAAGAGCACATTTGGCCAATCACACACATAAATGTGCATAAAATGCAGACGTGCATCCAAACCGCTTCGAATTAACTCTTATGAAGGTACAAAAACCCATATTTGTGCCACAATGGAATTTTTTATGACTTAAAATCGAGCCAGTCGATTTTACCATTATTTGGCTTACTGTACAGACGCTGTATAAAATCGCTTTTTACAAAACCCGCTAATATGATTATAAATCAAATAGTGTCCATTCTGCAATCTGCTCGTGTGTGTGGTCACAACCAAGCAGGATCTCAACCATTATTTTAACGGGAAAATCGACACACTTATAAGTCGTTTGATCACGAAAACGAGCAGAGATTTGAATGCAGACCATTGCTGGAAATCATTTTAAAGATATTTACAAAATTGACGCTCTATTTCATGAATTCATGACGTTCGTGAAATGAGCAAGAAATATACAAAATCCATATTTCAGTTGTACATGACAAGACGAATGCAGCACCTGTTGGCTAACGCCCGGGGTTCGTTAGTGGTTCTTTGCAATCGTCTCATTAAACTCGTAAAATGTACCGAAAAAAAATTCAAATTACAGAAAAAACAAAAAAATAATTGATTATTAATTTTTAAAATTTTTTTATCGTCATGACTTCTGAAATTTTAAAACAAATCCTTCATGAAAGCACAGCACCTTTTCTAAAGACACCAAGCTTTAGTGGATATTTGTGACAGTTCATGGCACCATCCCTCAAAAATGCGTATACATAAATTTTGGAAGAAAAAAAATTGGCATGATTTCTGAAACCTGTTAAAGGCCTCGTGTTTTTTCCTTCCACACATCAACAAACGTACACAAAACTCAAACACTGAACTATTTTCACAGATTAACATCAGACTACACAGATAACAAACAAAAGCTTACCTGGGCAGTTGAGTCCCTACGGGCCACCACTTGTTGGAGAATTATTAACAATTACTGATGTTATGTTAGTAAAACTTCAAGAGACTCGGTTTAGCAAAATCAATGGTTTATTCACTTTAGAGAATTTGTTGTATACTAAGCCGAGATCTTTAATGAGTCTTTGTTCCAGAGTTTGTTGAAGCTCGTTTGGTCGGTCTTTTGAAGCTCGTTCAGTAGGTCTTTCTGAAGCTCGTTCAGTTGTTGACAATCTCCAGTTGGTTGATCAGTTTCAACTGGTCTTCAGTGTACAACATGTTATGATGCTACAGGAGAAGAGGGGTCCTATGCAGAGCGGGTTTTTAAATACCTGCACACCAAGTATGATATACATCTGACGTCATTGTGGGTGGGACGACAGGGAGTTGGGATGTCAGTGTCTTTGACGCCAGACCAACAACTCCTGTGGAATCAACCCGAAACAACAACCCCACACGTCACCTTAGCGGTGGCACAAGGGTACGAATCGAATGATACTGACGATATTGGGGTATACCTACTCAGCTCTGACGCTGACGGTGACCAGGACCCACTCGATCAAATACCAATATGCTTGTGGACAACGCATCCAAATGATGTGGGACGAATCAAGAGTATTGCACCTGTAAGGATCACAGTAGATGATTCTAAGCCATTGCCTAGAAAGCGCCAATATCCATTGAGACCAGAGGCAAAAGCTGGTATTGCACCAGTGATTCGATCATTGGTGGAACAGGGAGTTATAGTTCGCACTGTGAGCATGTGCAACACTCCTATTTTACCTGTAAAGAAGCCAGGCAAGACTACTTGGAGATTTGTTCAAGATCTTCGAGCAATTAATGATTGTGTCATCCCAGCCTATCCAGTGGTCCCTAACCCGATCACTGTACTGTCAAGTATTCCATGCAACACGAAGTTTTATTCTGTGGTGGACTTATGTTCAGCGTTCTTTAGTGTACCCATTCATGAGGATTCGCGTTATCTTTTCGCATTCACGTACGAAAATTTACAGTTTACCTGGACTGTGTTACCACAAGGGTACACGGAGAGCCCAACTTTGTTTTCACGTGCTCTACATGAAGACCTCAGCGATGTTGAATTTCCTGGGGGTTCAGTGATGGTACAATATGTTGATGACCTTCTCATATGCTCGACTTCAAAGGAAGCATGTGAGCAGGACACTGTTGTGTTACTGACAGCGTTGGCAGACAAAGGCCACAAGGCCTCGAGAGATAAGTTGCAGTTCTGTAAGGAAGAGGTGAAATATTTAGGACATATTTTGTAAGGCGACACGAGACGATTGTGCCCTGAACGTGTAAAAGTGATCAGGACACTTCCAAAACCTAAAACTGTCAAGCAGATGAAATCTTTTCTGGGGACAACGGGGTTTTGCCATCAATGGATTGCTGATTACGCAGTACTGACTCGCCCCCTGTTGGACATCAGCTTACCAAACAGTCCAAATCCTTTGAAATGGACCCCGGAAGCTGAACAAGCCTTTACGACATTGAAAGATGCCTTAGCATCGGCTCCTGCTTTAGGACTGCCAGATTATGACAAAAATTTCTTTCTCTATTCACATGAGAAAGGAGGATATGCCCAATCGGTGTTGGCTCAAAAAACATGGGGGAAAACTGCGCCCCGTAGCATATCACAGCACTAGATTGGATTCAGTAGCACGAGGGTTTCCACTGTGCTTGCGAGCAGTGGCAGCAGCGTCATATGCAGTAGAAGCCACAGCTACAATAGTCCTGGGGTGCCCCTTAATTCTTCTTGTTGAGCATGCGGTGGCGATGGTTTTGCTGAAGGCAGGAACACAGCACCTTTCAGCATCAAGGGCTACAACATATGAACTAGGGTTATTAACGCCATCAAACCTTACCATTCAGCGTTGTCCAACGCTGAACCCAGCATCTATGTTACCAACAGAGGATGATGGTGAGCCCCATGATTGTGCGGAGGTATTGGCACATGCACTAGTGCCTCGCATTGATTTGAAGGACATTCCCATCCCAGATGCAGATCTGGTACTGTATGTTGATGGATCATCATCAAGAGCATTGGATGGTTCACTATTGACGGGATATGCAGTATGCACGGATGTTGAGACATGGGAGAGCGGAAAATTACCAAACACCTACTCAGCTCAACAGGCAGAACTTTATGCATTAACTAGAGCCTGTTGTTTAGCAGAAAGCCAGAGAGTCATCATTTATACAGACTCCAGGTACGCACATGGGGTTGTTCATGATTATGGTGCTCTCTGGAAACAGAGAGGTTTTTTGACATCTTCAGGCAGCCAAATTAAAACATGAATAGTGCTGAATAGTCCCAACATGAATAATTGTTCCTGCTTCTTGTCTCAAAAATTTTTTCGGAGCAAGAATGAATTTTACTTTTGCTTATTAGCGGATTAATAATTAATTGATTAAATGCCAAAATTGGATTTTTTTGGAACACGAATTAAAAGATCCAGAATTAGAGTTCATTCTGGGAGCCTCATATTTGCCAATTATAAATGTGGTTTTAGGGAGTATTTTGGGCAAAACAATTTTTTACAACAAAACAATTACCAAAGTGTGGAACATTGCTTTGCAAAATTTTTTGGAAACCAAGTGACGAGCATCACATGATCAGCAAGTGGGCATTTTGGACTATTTTTTGCATGCTGATAGGTCAGTGGTCGACTGCCATGTCAATAGAGGTGTTGTACAATTTGTTGGTAAAACAAAAAATTTGTTGGTAATTTGTTGGTGTTGTAAAATTTGGATAAATTATTGTGGGACCGAAAAGGGTACTTTCAATGTGACATTATAGGGGTTTTCTAAAAAAATAAACTTTTTGTCTATTTGTGTATTAGCGTTTCTAAAATTAAAGGATAAATTTTACAAAATTGAAATGCAATTGACACCCATCTTGATCTGTTAATGATGGTTCAAATGCAAGCAAATATACATAATGCTTGGGTTTGTGTATGTTTGTGTGTCAATGTTTTTTGTTTTGTGTGTCAATCTTATAAGAATAGTCAGAAAATTCGTAAAATAAAATAGGAATATAATTTGATTATGAACATTATCTCTTTTGTCAAGGGCGATGGAATATACGGATTTGATGTGCTGGGTTATGAGGAGCCATTAATTAATAGTAAAATTGTGAGTAATCTTGGGATTCCATTTTTGATAGAATTCATATGAAAATAACAGCTATTTATGGATATGAGCTTCATAAAAAATGAGGGAGTACAAAATTAGTCAAATTTGGAAGAGGTCATACACTGACTTCCCAGAGTACTCTGCTCACAGATTTTTGACAAATATAAACTTGACTTTTATCAGCATATAAATTGTGCTGTATGTATGGATGTTTCTTAGGCATAGATGATATGGGCAGATAGTAAAGACAATTTGTTGAATTGAACTATTGTGAGTTTTATAACGAAATGCATTGTGAATCTTAAAACCAAGGGGCAGACGTGAACGTGCTGTTATGTTTTTACACTCAGAACACGATGTTACGTGTACCTGCAACATATTTTGTTAATCTGCCACACCTATATTGGCATACTGGTGTCAGTAGTATTCATTAAGTTGCATAGACAATGGAGGAACAACTTTTAAGGGAATATACAACCACGTATTTGGATATTTTCTACAAAAGTAGGGGTTTCAATAAGTGGTAGCTGTACACATGGGATTTATCAAATTAAGTTATGCAGTTTAAACAAAGTTACTGGTAAACAGAAGGGAAATGGATAGTAAATAAATTCTTCAATGCTGGGTAAATTTAATGAGATATTACAAAGACTTATAAGAGCTACTGCTCTTCCTTATAGCAGTGGGAGAAGAGAGAATTCGAACCAAATGAATTTATAAATGAATGTGATAGGGATAATATCCTCAATTTGTGTTACTTATTTGATTGTGGGTAAAGAAATTATTTTATCGTAATGGATTGATAACAGCAGCCTGCAATGTCCTGAGAGTGTGCATCCATGTAATTAGAAATCCCAGATTTGTTTTTACAAACAACATTTGGTAGAGGTCTTATGTCGACGCGCACTTACTTGGTAGATAAAAAAGGTACTGCATGTTGGCAGCCACTTTTGCGGCCATTTAGGCCAAACACATTGAGAGAAAAAATTGTCGTTCAATACGTAATTTACACATGGCTATTTGTAAAAGGGAAGTTGTTGCGATGGGCAACATTTCTGAAGGTTTATTAAAATGTTATAATATGACATGTGTCAAGGCAAACTATTGGATGGGAAAATTAGATCTGGTTATACAATGAATTTGCTGACCCTTTGAAGTTAATTCTTTGAAATTGATTGTTTTACTAGTATTTTGAGTTCACATTGGAAATAGTTTGGTAGAGCTTTGTTAAAACCTATGTTGTGGTATTTTGGAACGAATTCACAGATCATAGGAAGTTGGTAACAATAGAAATAATTATGGACCCCGGGAGATAGGGGCATCTGGATAAGGCAAATAATCAGATTTATGTTACATATTAAGGGATTTTTCTTTAGTCACATTTTAAGAAGTTTGTTAGTTTGGTATATAATGTTGAATGTCATTGACATAAATGAGGGCATAACAACTTGTTGTGCACTATGTCCGTTTTACACGATCGATGAACTCATATCACCACAAGTAACACTGTTAAAGAAAAAAAAAAAAAAAAAAAGCGGGGAGGACTATGCTAATAACACATTAGGCATAGTTTGCTTGTTTGCAAGAATTGTTGGGAATTAGATATTCCTGTTTGTGATTTAAATCATATAATCATTATTAATGCATTTATTTTCTTTGAGTTGAGTTACAACACCTGCATGTGTTTAATTTTTTGAATTATATGAACCTGAAAGTAATTGTGGATGCTATTCTTAGTTTTAGTAGTGTAAAACACATGTCTGATTTGAATATTATTCGTGTGAAGTTGTTATAAAATATAGTGATTTCATGTTACAATGTACCCCATCTGATTCAATCTGTGCGGAGAGCAGATATAAATGTGGCTAAGTAAAGGAAAGACAAGACCACATCCCAAATGGAGTGATAACGACATCTGGGAAGAAGTTTGGAAAAAGAAAATTTGTGAAAATGAAGTTAATCTTGGCATACACCCTCTTTCTCAAAGAATGATGAAGAAATGCTCCTTTGGAAGATGGATGTTTACCTTCACCAAGGGAAAATTATGTGACCATTTGTCTGGGTCACACTGCAACATATGGAAAAGGGCGATCACTTACTTGTGTTCAAATACCTCGAACAGTCATCACATCAGCATCTGCATCTGCATCAGCATCAGCATCTGCATCAGCATCAGCATCAGCATCAGCATCAGCATCATCAGCAGCATCAGCATCTGCAACGTTTACGGGATACGGTGACGTGTGTCATTACTTCACCAACTTCTGGGGAGCCAGCATGGAGCTGCAAGCGAACGACTGCCTTTTCCTTCACAACAGCTGTGCACGATTCTGCTGTGTGCTCCTGGTATGGACCATGGACAACTGAGTACCATGGTCCCAACATCATCATTGCGGATGCATCCGGCATCCCTGCTCCACATCTTGTTGACAAATCAACATCACATCAATACTTGCTCCATGCTCACGATTAGTGAGGAGGCAAGTCGACTACAACTGGATGGAGGCCTTGTTCAAATCTACTATGGCTCACAGCAAGAGTGGCAAGGATGCTGCATGGAGAGCAGGGTCAGTCTTTGACTCTGCCCAGCTATCACAACAGCAGAAAATCCTATGCAAATAGTGAAGGTGTGATGAAGACAACAGGAGAAAAATGTTTTATGCTGAAATTCCAAACACAAGTGATCCGCCCCTTTTTTCAAACAAAGAAAGTCAATATTTGATTAAAGGCAAATATTTTGCCAAATGTTGCAGATGCTTTATTATTTTGATGAACTGAAATTATTGCGTTTTGGTGAAGGTGAAATGTTTTGTGATCTTTATGCAAATGAGTTGAATTGAATTATCAACATAGAAAGAGTCAATGAACAAGGAAATGTATTGTGATCAAAATTCTTCCAGAATGACGGTGTATGCCTTAGGAAATTGAATTACCAGATTAGTGGTATGAATATTTAATGTGGTAATGTTTAGATTAATGGTTAATATAAACATAAAAGAAAAACTGGGGATTGTCAGGGAATAAATATTCATATTGACAATATTGCTAGAATATATATCAATGTAATCTTGTTTAAAGTGGAATTATGTTTTACTTTACGAATGAGCAAAAGAGCATAGAACTAGCATTAACATGTGGTCAGGAGAGTTAATTTCAGACAAGAATGTGTAACGCTCTTGGACCGCCACCTGTCGATCATTAATAGCCTCTGTTCAGGGCACTGCGCACACGCTGCAAATTCTTTTTCAGCAGGTCAGAGTATTTGACCTCTTGAACAGAAATAAGTATTTGCTGGCCAAGAAAGCCATATAAGGTTTTTTGGATAAGGAACACCCTGCATGCTCTGCAACATCAAAGGAGTTTGGGGCTTTAAAACCAGGAGAAAGTTGCGAGGAGAGAGAAAAGAGTGGACTGGGACAGTGAACTGAAGAGGAGTGAAAACTGAAGACCAGTTGAAACTGATCAACCAACTGGAGATTGTCAACAACTGGACGAGCTTCAGAAGACCTACTGAACGAGCTTCAAAAGACCGACCAAACGAGCTTCAACAAACTCTGGAACAAAGACTCATTAAAGATCTCGGCTTAGTATACAACAAATTCTCAAAAGTGAATAAAACATTGATTTTGCTAAAACGAGTTTCTGAAGTTTCTGAAGTAGAACAGTAGTTAAAATTATTATTCTACAAGGTCATGTGAAGTCCAGCAGGGTTCAGAAAAGTTGGTGCATTCATTTGTGTTCAGCTGCAATTCCGAGTACTTGTCAGAGGCCTTTGTGCGCGTGGCTCAGGAACGTGCACGTCTGCGACAACCGGAGACCCCTTACGTTGATCACTCATTATTGATATTGCAGCACTAAAACATATCAGTAGGAGTGATAGCTAGTAGTCACATGGGCCAGTGGCGCAATGGATAACGCGTCTGACTACGAATCAGAAGATTGTAGGTTCGACTCCTACCTGGCTCAAAACTGATTTTGACTTCACTTTTAGCAATATTTAATGAAGTCGCGTGGTCGCTTTGCTTCTTCAACATATTTTCCTGAAGTCGAATTCATTGGAGTGGTAGTCCACCCCTTGGTGACGATTGAGTAACCTTGGTCACCTCTTTAAAATACAGTCGCGACCCTCGCGTCAAGGATTTGGCAACAGATTACGTCATCTTCCCGTTCCAAACCTGCTTTTTTAGTTCTACTTCCTTGAGGAACAGAGAAACCCAAGGTATCACCGCCATCGGAACGAGGGTCAAGCTGGGCTCAAGTCTTTCACGAACCTGCTGGCCAGGCCCAACGTTCAAATATGGTTGGAGGAGGAATTTGTCATTTGTTCCGGATGCCTGCGAAAGCTCGCCCATGCTTCCTGAAGTACACTGGGATCTGCAACGTCGACCAACGAAGACTGGCAGACCGTCAGTGAAAAGGCACGGTCATGTGAAGTCCAGCAGGGTTCAGAAAGATGTCGTAGGAGGTCAAGCAGGGTTCAGAAAGAGGTCAGAGGAGGTTCAGCAGGGTTCAGAAAGAGGTCATAGGAGGTCCAGCAGGGTACAGAAAGAGGTCGCAGTAGGTCCAGCAGGGTTCAGAAAGAGGTCATGTGAAGTCCAGCAGGGTTCAGATAGAGGTCATGTGAAGTCCAGCAGGGTTCAGATAGAGGTCATGTGAAGTCCAGCAGGGTTCAGAAAGATGTCGTAGGAGGTCAATCAGGGTTCAGAAAGAGGTCAGAGGATGTTCAGCAGGGTTCAGAAAGAGGTCATAGGAGGTCCAGCAGGGTACAGAAAGAGGTCGCAGTAGGTCCAGCAGGGTTCAGAAAGAGGTCATGTGAAGTCCAGCAGGGTTCAGATAGAGGTCATGTGAAGTCCAGCAGGGTTCAGAAAGGAGTCATGTGAAGTCCAGCAGGGTTCAGATATATGTCATGTGAAGTCCAGCAGGGTTCAGAAAAGTTGGTGCATTCATTTGTGTTCAGCTGCAATTCCGAGTACTTGTCAGAGGCCTTTGTGCGCGTGGCTCAGGAACGTGCACGTCTGCGACAACCGGAGACCCCTCACGTTGATCACTCATTATTGCAGCACTAAAACATATCAGTAGGAGTGATATGTAGTAGTCAAATGGGCCAGTGGCGCAATGGATAACGTGTCTGACTACGAATCAGAAGATTGTAGGTTCAACTCCTACCTGGCTCAAAACTGATTTTGACTTCACTTTTAGCAATATTTAATGAAGTCGCGTGGTCGCTTTGCTTCTTCAACATATTTTCCTGAAGTCGAATTCATTGGAGTGGTAGTCCACCCCTTGGTGACGATTGAGTAACCTTGGTCACCTCTTTAAAATACAGTCGCGACCATCGCGTCAAGGATTTGGCAACAGATTACGTCATCTTCCCGTTCCAAACCTGCTTTTTTAGTTCTACTTCCTTGAGGAACAGAGAAACCCAAGGTATCACCGCCATCGGAACGAGGGTCAAGCTGGGCTCAAGTCTTTCACGAACCTGCTGGCCAGGCCCAACGTTCAAATATGGTTGGAGGAGGAATTTGTCATTTGTTCCGGCTGCCTGCGAAAGCTCGCCCATGCTTCCTGAAGTACACTGGGATCTGCAACGTCGTCCAACGAAGACTGGCAGACCGTCAGTGAAAAGGCACGGTCATGTGAAGTCCAGCAGGGTTCAGAAAGATGTCGTAGGAGGTCAAGCAGGGTTCAGAAAGAGGTCAGAGGAGGTTCAGCAGGGTTCAGAAAGAGGTCATAGGAGGTCCAGCAGGGTACAGAAAGAGGTCGCAGTAGGTCCAGCAGGGTTCAGAAAGAGGTCATGTGAAGTCCAGCAGGGTTCAGATAGAGGTCATGTGAAGTCCAGCAGGGTTCAGATATAGGTCATGTGAAGTCCAGCAGGGTTCAGAAAGATGTCGTAGGAGGTCAATCAGGGTTCAGAAAGAGGTCAGAGGAGGTTCAGCATGGTTCAGAAAGAGGTCATAGAAGGTCCAGCAGGGTACAGAAAGAGGTCGCAGTAGGTCCAGCAGGGTTCAGAAAGAGGTCATGTGAAGTCCAGCAGGGTTCAGATAGAGGTCATGTGAAGTCCAGCAGGGTTCAGAAAGGAGTCATGTGAAGCCCAGCAGGGTTCAGATATATGTCATGTGAAGTCCAGCAGGGTTCAGAAAAGTTGGTGCATTCATTTGTGTTCAGCTGCAATTCCGAGTACTTGTCAGAGGCCTTTGTGCGCGTGGCTCAGGAACGTGCACGTCTGCGACAACCGGAGACCCCTTACGTTGATCACTCATTATTGCAGCACTAAAACATATCAGTAGGAGTGATAGCTAGTAGTCACATGGGCCAGTGGCGCGATGGATAACGCGTCTGACTCCAAATCAGAAGATTGTAGGTTCGACTCCTACCTGGCTCAAAACTGATTTTGACTTCACTTTTAGCAATATTTAATGAAGTCGCGTGGTCGCTTTGCTTCTTCAACATATTTTCCTGAAGTCGAATTCATTGGAGTGGTAGTCCACCCCTTGGTGACGATTGAGTAACCTTGGTCACCTCTTTAAAATACAGTCGCGACCTTCGCGTCAAGGATTTGGCAACAGATTACGTCATCTTCCCGTTCCAAACCTGCTTTTTTAGTTCTACTTCCTTGAGGAACAGAGAAACCCAAGGTATCACCGCCATCGGAACGAGGGTCAAGCTGGGCTCAAGTCTTTCACGAACCTGCTGGCCAGGCCCAACGTTCAAATATGGTTGGAGGAGGAATTTGTCATTTGTTCCGGCTGCCTGCGAAAGCTCGCCCATGCTTCCTGAAGTACACTGGGATCTGCAACGTCGACCAACGAAGACTGGCAGACCGTCAGTGAAAAGGCACGGTCATGTGAAGTCCAGCAGGGTTCAGAAAGATGTCGTAGGAGGTCAAGCAGGGTTCAGAAAGAGGTCAGAGGAGGTTCAGCAGGGTTCAGAAAGAGGTCATAGGAGGTCCAGCAGGGTACAGAAAGAGGTCGCAGTAGGTCCAGCAGGGTTCAGAAAGAGGTCATGTGAAGTCCAGCAGGGTTCAGATAGAGGTCATGTGAAGTCCAGCAGGGTTCAGATAGAGGTCATGTGAAGTCCAGCAGGGTTCAGAAAGATGTCGTAGGAGGTCAATCAGGGTTCAGAAAGAGATCAGAGGAGGTTCAGCAGGGTTCAGAAAGAGGTCATAGGAGGTCCAGCAGGGTACAGAAAGAGGTCGTGTGAAGTCCAGCAGGGTTCAGATAGAGGTCATGTGAAGTCCAGCATGGTTCAGAAAGATGTCGTAGGAGGTCAATCAGGGTTCAGAAAGAGGTCGCAGTAGGTCCAGCAGGGTTCAGATATATGTCATGTGAAGTCCAGCATGGTTCAGATAGAGGTCGTGTGAAGTCCAGCAGGGTTCAGATAGAGGTCATGTGAAGTTCAGCAGGGTTCAGAAAGAGGTCATGTGAAGTCCAGCAGGGTTCAGAAAAGTTGGTGCATTCATTTGTGTTCAGCTGCAATTCCGAGTACTTGTCAGAGGCCTTTGTGCGCGTGGCTCAGGAACGTGCACGTCTGCGACAAACGGAGACCCCTTACGTTGATCACTCATTATTGCAGCACTAAAACATATCAGTAGGAGTGAAAGCTAGTAGTCACATGGGCCAGTGGCGCAATGGATAACGCGTCTGACTACGAATCAGAAGATTGTAGGTTCGACTCCTACCTGGCTCAAAACTGATTTAGACTTCACTTTTAGCAATATTTAATGAAGTCGCGTGGTCGCTTTGCTTCTTCAACATATTTTCCTGAAGTCGAATTCATTGGAGTGGTAGTCCACCCCTTGGTGACGATTGAGTAACCTTGGTCACCTCTTTAAAATACAGTCGCGACCCTCGCGTCAAGGATTTGGCAACAGATTACGTCATCTTCCCGTTCCAAACCTGCTTTTTTAGTTCTACTTCCTTGAGGAAAAGAGAAACCCAAGGTATCACCGCCATCGGAACGAGGGTCAAGCTGGGCTCAAGTCTTTCACGAACCTGCTGGCCAGGCCCAACGTTCAAATATGGTTGGAGGAGGAATTTGTCATTTGTTCCGGCTGCCTGCGAAAGCTCGCCCATGCTTCCTGAAGTACACTGGGATCTGCAACGTCGACCAACGAAGACTGGCAGACCGTCAGTGAAAAGGCACGGTCATGTGAAGTCCAGCAGGGTTCAGAAAGATGTCGTAGGAGGTCAAGCAGGGTTCAGAAAGAGGTCAGAGGAGGTTCAGCAGGGTTCAGAAAGAGGTCATAGGAGGTCCAGCAGGGTACAGAAAGAGGTCGCAGTAGGTCCAGCAGGGTTCAGAAAGAGGTCATGTGAAGTCCAGCAGGGTTCAGATAGAGGTCATGTGAAGTCCAGCAGGGTTCAGATAGAGGTCATGTGAAGTCCAGCAGGGTTCAGAAAGATGTCGTAGGAGGTCAATCAGGGTTCAGAAAGAGATCAGAGGAGGTTCAGCAGGGTTCAGAAAGAGGTCATAGGAGGTCCAGCAGGGTACAGAAAGAGGTCGTGTGAAGTCCAGCAGGGTTCAGATAGAGGTCATGTGAAGTCCAGCATGGTTCAGAAAGATGTCGTAGGAGGTCAATCAGGGTTCAGAAAGAGGTCGCAGTAGGTCCAGCAGGGTTCAGATATATGTCATGTGAAGTCCAGCATGGTTCAGATAGAGGTCGTGTGAAGTCCAGCAGGGTTCAGATAGAGGTCATGTGAAGTTCAGCAGGGTTCAGAAAGAGGTCATGTGAAGTCCAGCAGGGTTCAGAAAAGTTGGTGCATTCATTTGTGTTCAGCTGCAATTCCGAGTACTTGTCAGAGGCCTTTGTGCGCGTGGCTCAGGAACGTGCACGTCTGCGACAAACGGAGACCCCTTACGTTGATCACTCATTATTGCAGCACTAAAACATATCAGTAGGAGTGAAAGCTAGTAGTCACATGGGCCAGTGGCGCAATGGATAACGCGTCTGACTACGAATCAGAAGATTGTAGGTTCGACTCCTACCTGGCTCAAAACTGATTTAGACTTCACTTTTAGCAATATTTAATGAAGTCGCGTGGTCGCTTTGCTTCTTCAACATATTTTCCTGAAGTCGAATTCATTGGAGTGGTAGTCCACCCCTTGGTGACGATTGAGTAACCTTGGTCACCTCTTTAAAATACAGTCGCGACCCTCGCGTCAAGGATTTGGCAACAGATTACGTCATCTTCCCGTTCCAAACCTGCTTTTTTAGTTCTACTTCCTTGAGGAACAGAGAAACCCAAGGTATCACCGCCATCGGAACGAGGGTCAAGCTGGGCTCAAGTCTTTCACGAACCTGCTGGCCGATCCCAACGTTCAAATATGGTTGGAGGAGGAATTTGTCATTTGTTCCGGCTGCCTGCGAAAGCTCGCCCATGCTTCCTGAAGTACACTGGGATCTGCAACGTCGACCAACGAAGACTGGCAGACCGTCAGTGAAAAGGCACGGTCACGTGAAGTCCAGCAGGGTTCAGAAAGATGTCGTAGGAGGTCAAGCAGGGTTCAGAAAGAGGTCAGAGGAGGTTCAGCAGGGTTCAGAAAGAGGTCATAGGAGGTCCAGCAGGGTACAGAAAGAGGTCGCAGTAGGTCCAGCAGGGTTCAGAAAGAGGTCATGTGAAGTCCAGCAGGGTTCAGATAGAGGTCATGTGAAGTCCAGCAGGGTTCAGATAGAGGTCATGTGAAGTCCAGCAGGGTTCAGAAAGATGTCGTAGGAGGTCAAGCAGGGTTCAGAAAGAGGTCAGAGGAGGTTCAGCAGGGTTCAGAAAGAGGTCATAGGAGGTCCAGCAGGGTACAGAAAGAGGTCGCAGTAGGTCCAGCAGGGTTCAGAAAGAGGTCATGTGAAGTCCAGCAGGGTTCAGATAGAGGTCATGTGAAGTCCAGCAGGGTTCAGATAGAGGTCATGTGAAGTCCAGCAGGGTTCAGAAAGGAGTCATGTGAAGTCCAGCAGGGTTCAGATATATGTCATGTGAAGTCCAGCAGGGTTCAGAAAAGTTGGTGCATTCATTTGTGTTCAGCTGCAATTCCGAGTACTTGTCAGAGGCCTTTGTGCGCGTGGCTCAGGAACGTGCACGTCTGCGACAACCGGAGACCCCTCACGTTGATCACTCATTATTGCAGCACTAAAACATATCAGTAGGAGTGATAGCTAGTAGTCACATGGGCCAGTGGCGCAATGGATAACGCATCTGACTACGAATCAGAAGATTGTAGGTTCGACTTCCTACCTGGCTCAAAACTGATTTTGACTTCACTTTTAGCAATATTTAATGAAGTCGCGTGGTCGCTTTGCTTCTTCAACATATTTTCCTGAAGTCGAATTCATTGGAGTGGTAGTCCACCCCTTGGTGACGATTGAGTAACCTTGGTCACCTCTTTAAAATACAGTCGCGACCCTCGCGTCAAGGATTTGGCAACAGATTACGTCATCTTCCCGTTCCAAACCTGCTTTTTTAGTTCTACTTCCTTGAGGAACAGAGAAACCCAAGGTATCACCGCCATCGGAACGAGGGTCAAGCTGGGCTCAAGTCTTTCACGAACCTGCTGGCCAGGCCCAACGTTCAAATATGGTTGGAGGAGGAATTTGTCATTTGTTCCGGCTGCCTGCGAAAGCTCGCCCATGCTTCCTGAAGTACACTGGGATCTGCAACGTCGACCAACGAAGACTGGCAGACCGTCAGTGAAAAGGCACGGTCATGTGAAGTCCAGCAGGGTTCAGAAAGATGTCGTAGGAGGTCAAGCAGGGTTCAGAAAGAGGTCAGAGGAGGTTCAGCAGGGTTCAGAAAGAGGTCATAGGAGATCCAGCAGGGTACAGAAAGAGGTCGCAGTAGGTCCAGCAGGGTTCAGAAAGAGGTCATGTGAAGTCCAGCAGGGTTCAGATAGAGGTCATGTGAAGTCCAGCAGGGTTCAGATAGAGGTCATGTGAAGTCCAGCAGGGTTCAGAAAGATGTCGTAGGAGGTCAATCAGGGTTCAGAAAGAGGTCAGAGGAGGTTCAGCAGGGTTCAGAAAGAGGTCATAGGAGGTCCAGCAGGGTACAGAAAGAGGTCATAGGAGGTCCAGCAGGGTACAGAAAGAGGTCGCAGTAGGTCCAGCAGGGTTCAGATATATGTCATGTGATGTCCAGCATGGTTCAGATAGAGGTCGTGTGAAGTCCAGCAGGGTTCAGAAAGATGTCGTAGGAGGTCAATCAGGGTTCAGAAAGAGGTCATAGGAGGTCCAGCAGGGTACAGAAAGAGGTCGCAGTAGGTCCAGCAGGGTTCAGAAAGAGGTCATGTGAAGTCCAGCAGGGTTCAGATAGAGGTCATGTGAAGTCCAGCAGGGTTCAGAAAGATGTCGTAGGAGGTCAATCAGGGTTCAGAAAGAGGTCAGAGGAGGTTCAGCAGGGTTCAGAAAGAGGTCATAGGAGGTCCAGCAGGGTACAGAAAGAGGTCATAGGAGGTCCAGCAGGGTACAGAAAGAGGTCGCAGTAGGTCCAGCAGGGTTCAGATATATGTCATGTGAAGTCCAGCATGGTTCAGATAGAGGTCGGGTGAAGTCCAGCAGGGTTCAGAAAGATGTCGTAGGAGGTCAAGCAGGGTTCAGAAAGAGGTCAGAGGAGGTTCAGCAGGGTTCAGAAAGAGGTCATAGGAGGTCCAGCAGGGTACAGAAAGAGGTCATAGGAGGTCCAGCAGGGTACAGAAAGAGGTCGCAGTAGGTCCAGCAGGGTTCAGAAAGAGGTCATGTGAAGTCCAGCAGGGTTCAGATAGAGGTCATGTGAAGTCCAGCAGGGTTCAGAAAGATGTCGTAGGAGGTCAATCAGGGTTCAGAAAGAGGTCAGAGGAGGTTCAGCAGGGTTCAGAAAGAGGTCATAGGAGGTCCAGCAGGGTACAGAAAGAGGTCGCAGTAGGTCCAGCAGGGTTCAGATATATGTCATGTGAAGTCCAGCATGGTTCAGATAGAGGTCGTGTGAAGTCCAGCAGGGTTCAGATAGAGGTCATGTGAAGTTCAGCAGGGTTCAGAAAGAGGTCATGTGAAGTCCAGCAGGGTTCAGAAAAGTTGGTGCATTCATTTGTGTTCAGCTGCAATTCCGAGTACTTGTCAGAGGCCTTTGTGCGCGTGGCTCAGGAACGTGCACGTCTGCGACAACCGGAGACCCCTTACGTTGATCACTCATTATTGCAGCACTAAAACATATCAGTAGGAGTGATAGGTAGTAGTCAAATGGGCCAGTGGCGCAATGGATAACGCGTCTGACTACGAATCAGAAGATTGTAGGTTCAACTCCTACCTGGCTCAAAACTGATTTTGACTTCACTTTTAGCAATATTTAATGAAGTCGCGTGGTCGCTTTGCTTCTTCAACATATTTTCCTGAAGTCGAATTCATTGGAGTGGTAGTCCACCCCTTGGTGACGATTGAGTAACCTTGGTCACCTCTTTAAAATACAGTCGCGACCATCGCGTCAAGGATTTGGCAACAGATTACGTCATCTTCCCGTTCCAAACCTGCTTTTTTAGTTCTACTTCCTTGAGGAACAGAGAAACCCAAGGTATCACCGCCATCGGAACGAGGGTCAAGCTGGGCTCAAGTCTTTCACGAACCTGCTGGCCAGGCCCAACGTTCAAATATGGTTGGAGGAGGAATTTGTCATTTGTTCCGGCTGCCTGCGAAAGCTCGCCCATGCTTCCTGAAGTACACTGGGATCTGCAACGTCGTCCAACGAAGACTGGCAGACCGTCAGTGAAAAGGCACGGTCATGTGAAGTCCAGCAGGGTTCAGAAAGATGTCGTAGGAGGTCAAGCAGGGTTCAGAAAGAGGTCAGAGGAGGTTCAGCAGGGTTCAGAAAGAGGTCATAGGAGGTCCAGCAGGGTACAGAAAGAGGTCGCAGTAGGTCCAGCAGGGTTCAGAAAGAGGTCATGTGAAGTCCAGCAGGGTTCAGATAGAGGTCATGTGAAGTCCAGCAGGGTTCAGATAGAGGTCATGTGAAGTCCAGCAGGGTTCAGAAAGATGTCGTAGGAGGTCAATCAGGGTTCAGAAAGAGATCAGAGGAGGTTCAGCAGGGTTCAGAAAGAGGTCATAGGAGGTCCAGCAGGGTACAGAAAGAGGTCATAGGAGGTCCAGCAGGGTACAGAAAGAGGTCGCAGTAGGTCCAGCAGGGTTCAGAAAGAGGTCATGTGAAGTCCAGCAGGGTTCAGAAAGATGTCGTAGGAGGTCAATCAGGGTTCAGAAAGAGGTCAGAGGAGGTTCAGCAGGGTTCAGAAAGAGGTCATAGGAGGTCCAGCAGGGTACAGAAAGAGGTCGCAGTAGGTCCAGCAGGGTTCAGATATATGTCATGTGAAGTCCAGCATGGTTCAGATAGAGGTCGTGTGAAGTCCAGCAGGGTTCAGATAGAGGTCATGTGAAGTTCAGCAGGGTTCAGAAAGAGGTCATGTGAAGTCCAGCAGGGTTCAGAAAAGTTGGTGCATTCATTTGTGTTCAGCTGCAATTCCGAGTACTTGTCAGAGGCCTTTGTGCGCGTGGCTCAGGAACGTGCACGTCTGCGACAACCGGAGACCCCTTACGTTGATCACTCATTATTGCAGCACTAAAACATATCAGTAGGAGTGATAGCTAGTAGTCACATGGGCCAGTGGCGCAATGGATAACGCGTCTGACTACGAATCAGAAGATTGTAGGTTCGACTCCTACCTGGCTCAAAACTGATTTTGACTTCACTTTTAGCAATATTTAATGAAGTCGCGTGGTCGCTTTGCTTCTTCAACATATTTTCCTGAAGTCGAATTCATTGGAGTGGTAGTCCACCCCTTGGTGTCGATTGAGTAACCTTGGTCACCTCTTTAAAATACAGTCGCGACCCTCGCGTCAAGGATTTGGCAACAGATTACGTCATCTTCCCGTTCCAAACCTGCTTTTTTAGTTCTACTTCCTTGAGGAACAGAGAAACCCAAGGTATCACCGCCATCGGAACGAGGGTCAAGCTGGGCTCAAGTCTTTCACGAACCTGCTGGCCAGGCCCAACGTTCAAATATGGTTGGAGGAGGAATTTGTCATTTGTTCCGGCTGCCTGCGAAAGCTCGCCCATGCTTCCTGAAGTACACTGGGATCTGCAACGTCGACCAACGAAGACTGGCAGACCGTCAGTGAAAAGGCACGGTCATGTGCAGTCCAGCAGGGTTCAGAAAGATGTCGTAGGAGGTCAAGCAGGGTTCAGAAAGAGGTCAGAGGAGGTTCAGCAGGGTTCAGAAAGATGTCGTAGGAGGTCAATCAGGGTTCAGAAAGAGGTCAGAGGAGGTTCAGCAGGGTTCAGAAAGAGGTCATAGGAGGTCCAGCAGGGTACAGAAAGAGGTCGCAGTAGGTCCAGCAGGGTTCAGATATATGTCATGTGAAGTCCAGCATGGTTCGGATAGAGGTCGTGTGAAGTCCAGCAGGGTTCAGAAAGAGGTCATGTCAAGTCCAGCAGGGTTCAGAAAAGTTGGTGCATTCATTTGTGTTCAGCTGCAATTCCGAGTACTTGTCAGAGGCCTTTGTGCGCGTGGCTCAGGAACGTGCACGTCTGCGACAACCGGAGACCCCTTACGTTGATCACTCATTATTGCAGCACTAAAACATATCAGTAGGAGTGATAGCTAGTCGTCACATGGGCCAGTGGCGCAATGGATAACGTGTCTGACTACGAATCAGAAGATTGTAGGTTCGGCTCCTACCTGGCTCAAAACTGATTTTGACTTCACTTTTAGCAATATTTAATGAAGTCGCGTGGTCGCTTTGCTTCTTCAACATATTTTCCTGAAGTCGAATTCATTGGAGTGGTAGTGCACCCCTTGGTGACGATTGAGTAACCTTGGTCACCTGTTTAAAATACAGTCGCGACCCTCGCGTCAAGGATTTGGCAACAGATTACGTCATCTTCCCGTTCCAAACCTGCTTTTTTAGTTCTACTTCCTTGAGGCACAGAGAAACCCAAGGTATCACCGCCATCGGAACGAGGGTCAAGCTGGGCTCAAGTCTTTCACGAACCTGCTGGCCAGGCCCAACGTTCAAATATGGTTGGAGGAGGAATTTGTCATTTGTTCCGGCTGCCTGCGAAAGCTCGCCCATGCTTCCTGAAGTACACTGGGATCTGCAACGTCGACCAACGAAGACTGGCAGACCGTCAGTGAAAAGGCACGGTCATGTGAAGTCCAGCAGGGTTCAGATAGAGGTCATGTGAAGTCCAGCAGGGTTCAGATAGAGGTCATGTGAAGTCCAGCAGGGTTCAGAAAGATGTCGTAGGAGGTCAATCAGGGTTCAGAAAGAGGTCAGAGGAGGTTCAGCAGGGTTCAGAAAGAGGTCATAGGAGGTCCAGCAGGGTACAGAAAGAGGTCGCAGTAGGTCCAGCAGGGTTCAGATATATGTCATGTGAAGTCCAGCATGGTTCAGATAGAGGTCGTGTGAAGTCCAGCAGGGTTCAGAAAGAGGTCATGTCAAGTCCAGCAGGGTTCAGAAAAGTTGGTGCATTCATTTGTGTTCAGCTGCAATTCCGAGTACTTGTCAGAGGCCTTTGTGCGCGTGGCTCAGGAACGTGCACGTCTGCGACAACCGGAGACCCCTTACGTTGATCACTCATTATTGCAGCACTAAAACATATCAGTAGGAGTGATAGCTAGTAGTCACATGGGCCAGTGGCGCAATGGATAACGCGTCTGACTACGAATCAGAAGATTGTAGGTTCGACTCCTACCTGGCTCAAAATTGATTTTGACTTCACCTTTAGCAATATTTAATGAAGTCGCATGGTCGCTTTGCTTCTTCAACATATTTTCCTGAAGTCGAATTCATTGGAATGGGAGTCCACCCCTTGGTGACGATTGAGTAACCTTGGTCACCTCTTTAAAATACAGTCGCGACGCTCGCGTCAAGGATTTGGCAACAGATTACGTCATCTTCCCGTTCCAAACCTGCTTTTTTAGTTCTACTTCCTTGAGGAACAGAGAAACCCAAGGTATCACCGCCATCGGAACGAGGGTCAAGCTGGGCTCAAGTCTTTCACGAACCTGCTGGCCAGGCCCAACGTTCAAATATGGTTGGAGGAGGAATTTGTCATTTGTTCCGGCTGCCTGCGAAAGCTCGCCCATGCTTCCTGAAGTACACTGGGATCTGCAACGTCGACCAACGAAGACTGGCAGACCGTCAGTGAAAAGGCACGGTCATGTGAAGTCCAGCAGGGTTCAGAAAGATGTCGTAGGAGGTCAAGCAGGGTTGAGAAAGAGGTCAGAGGAGGTTCAGCAGGGTTGAGAAAGAGGTCATAGGAAGTCCAGCAGGGTACAGAAAGAGGTCATAGGAGGTCCAGCAGGGTACAGAAAGAGGTCGCAGTAGGTCCAGCAGGGTTCAGAAAGAGGTCATGTGAAGTCCAGCAGGGTTCAGATAGAGGTCATGTGAAGTCCAGCAGGGTTCAGAAAGATGTCGTAGGAGGTCAATCAGGGTTCAGAAAGAGGTCAGAGGAGGTTCAGCAGGGTTCAGAAAGAGGTCATAGGAGGTCCAGCAGGGTACAGAAAGAGGTCGCAGTAGGTCCAGCAGGGTTCAGATATATGTCATGTGAAGTCCAGCATGGTTCAGATAGAGGTCGTGTGAAGTCCAGCAGGGTTCAGATAGAGGTCATGTGAAGTTCAGCAGGGTTCAGAAAGAGGTCATGTGAAGTCCAGCAGGGTTCAGAAAAGTTGGTGCATTCATTTGTGTTCAGCTGCAATTCCGAGCACTTGTCAGAGGCCTTTGTGCGCGTGGCTCAGGAACGTGCACGTCTGCGACAACCGGAGACCCCTTACGTTGATCACTCATTATTGCAGCACTAAAACATATCAGTAGGAGTGATAGCTAGTAGTCACATGGGCCAGTGGCGCAATGGATAACGCGTCTGACTACGAATCAGAAGATCGTAGGTTCGACTCCTACCTGGCTCAAAACTGATTTTGACTTCACTTTTAGCAATATTTAATGAAGTCGCGTGGTCGCTTTGCTTCTTCAACATATTTTCCTGAAGTCGAATTCATTGGAGTGGTAGTCCACCCCTTGGTGACGATCGAGTAACCTTGGTCACCTCTTTAAAATACAGTCGCGACCCTCGCGTCAAGGATTTGGCAACAGATTACGTCATCTTCCCGTTCCAAACCTGCTTTTTTAGTTCTACTTCCTTGAGGAACAGAGAAACCCAAGGTATCACCGCCATCGGAACGAGGGTCAAGCTGGGCTCAAGTCTTTCACGAACCTGCTGGCCAGGCCCAACGTTCAAATATGGTTGGAGGAGGAATTTGTCATTTGTTCCGGCTGCCTGCGAAAGCTCGCCCATGCTTCCTGAAGTACACTGGGATCTGCAACGTCGTCCAACGAAGACTGGCAGACCGTCAGTGAAAAGGCACGGTCATGTGAAGTCCAGCAGGGTTCAGAAAGATGTCGTAGGAGGTCAAGCAGGGTTCAGAAAGAGGTCAGAGGAGGTTCAGCAGGGTTCAGAAAGAGGTCATAGGAGGTCCAGCAGGGTACAGAAAGAGGTCGCAGTAGGTCCAGCAGGGTTCAGAAAGAGGTCATGTGAAGTCCAGCAGGGTTCAGATAGAGGTCATGTGAAGTCCAGCAGGGTTCAGATAGAGGTCATGTGAAGTCCAGCAGGGTTCAGAAAGATGTCGTAGGAGGTCAATCAGGGTTCAGAAAGAGATCAGAGGAGGTTCAGCAGGGTTCAGAAAGAGGTCATAGGAGGTCCAGCAGGGTACAGAAAGAGGTCATAGGAGGTCCAGCAGGGTACAGAAAGAGGTCGCAGTAGGTCCAGCAGGGTTCAGAAAGAGGTCATGTGAAGTCCAGCAGGGTTCAGAAAGATGTCGTAGGAGGTCAATCAGGGTTCAGAAAGAGGTCAGAGGAGGTTCAGCAGGGTTCAGAAAGAGGTCATAGGAGGTCCAGCAGGGTACAGAAAGAGGTCGCAGTAGGTCCAGCAGGGTTCAGATATATGTCATGTGAAGTCCAGCATGGTTCAGATAGAGGTCGTGTGAAGTCCAGCAGGGTTCAGATAGAGGTCATGTGAAGTTCAGCAGGGTTCAGAAAGAGGTCATGTGAAGTCCAGCAGGGTTCAGAAAAGTTGGTGCATTCATTTGTGTTCAGCTGCAATTCCGAGTACTTGTCAGAGGCCTTTGTGCGCGTGGCTCAGGAACGTGCACGTCTGCGACAACCGGAGACCCCTTACGTTGATCACTCATTATTGCAGCACTAAAACATATCAGTAGGAGTGATAGCTAGTAGTCACATGGGCCAGTGGCGCAATGGATAACGCGTCTGACTACGAATCAGAAGATTGTAGGTTCGACTCCTACCTGGCTCAAAACTGATTTTGACTTCACTTTTAGCAATATTTAATGAAGTCGCGTGGTCGCTTTGCTTCTTCAACATATTTTCCTGAAGTCGAATTCATTGGAGTGGTAGTCCACCCCTTGGTGTCGATTGAGTAACCTTGGTCACCTCTTTAAAATACAGTCGCGACCCTCGCGTCAAGGATTTGGCAACAGATTACGTCATCTTCCCGTTCCAAACCTGCTTTTTTAGTTCTACTTCCTTGAGGAACAGAGAAACCCAAGGTATCACCGCCATCGGAACGAGGGTCAAGCTGGGCTCAAGTCTTTCACGAACCTGCTGGCCAGGCCCAACGTTCAAATATGGTTGGAGGAGGAATTTGTCATTTGTTCCGGCTGCCTGCGAAAGCTCGCCCATGCTTCCTGAAGTACACTGGGATCTGCAACGTCGACCAACGAAGACTGGCAGACCGTCAGTGAAAAGGCACGGTCATGTGCAGTCCAGCAGGGTTCAGAAAGATGTCGTAGGAGGTCAAGCAGGGTTCAGAAAGAGGTCAGAGGAGGTTCAGCAGGGTTCAGAAAGATGTCGTAGGAGGTCAATCAGGGTTCAGAAAGAGGTCAGAGGAGGTTCAGCAGGGTTCAGAAAGAGGTCATAGGAGGTCCAGCAGGGTACAGAAAGAGGTCGCAGTAGGTCCAGCAGGGTTCAGATATATGTCATGTGAAGTCCAGCATGGTTCAGATAGAGGTCGTGTGAAGTCCAGCAGGGTTCAGAAAGAGGTCATGTCAAGTCCAGCAGGGTTCAGAAAAGTTGGTGCATTCATTTGTGTTCAGCTGCAATTCCGAGTACTTGTCAGAGGCCTTTGTGCGCGTGGCTCAGGAACGTGCACGTCTGCGACAACCGGAGACCCCTTACGTTGATCACTCATTATTGCAGCACTAAAACATATCAGTAGGAGTGATAGCTAGTCGTCACATGGGCCAGTGGCGCAATGGATAACGTGTCTGACTACGAATCAGAAGATTGTAGGTTCGGCTCCTACCTGGCTCAAAACTGATTTTGACTTCACTTTTAGCAATATTTAATGAAGTCGCGTGGTCGCTTTGCTTCTTCAACATATTTTCCTGAAGTCGAATTCATTGGAGTGGTAGTGCACCCCTTGGTGACGATTGAGTAACCTTGGTCACCTGTTTAAAATACAGTCGCGACCCTCGCGTCAAGGATTTGGCAACAGATTACGTCATCTTCCCGTTCCAAACCTGCTTTTTTAGTTCTACTTCCTTGAGGCACAGAGAAACCCAAGGTATCACCGCCATCGGAACGAGGGTCAAGCTGGGCTCAAGTCTTTCACGAACCTGCTGGCCAGGCCCAACGTTCAAATATGGTTGGAGGAGGAATTTGTCATTTGTTCCGGCTGCCTGCGAAAGCTCGCCCATGCTTCCTGAAGTACACTGGGATCTGCAACGTCGACCAACGAAGACTGGCAGACCGTCAGTGAAAAGGCACGGTCATGTGAAGTCCAGCAGGGTTCAGATAGAGGTCATGTGAAGTCCAGCAGGGTTCAGATAGAGGTCATGTGAAGTCCAGCAGGGTTCAGAAAGATGTCGTAGGAGGTCAATCAGGGTTCAGAAAGAGGTCAGAGGAGGTTCAGCAGGGTTCAGAAAGAGGTCATAGGAGGTCCAGCAGGGTACAGAAAGAGGTCGCAGTAGGTCCAGCAGGGTTCAGATATATGTCATGTGAAGTCCAGCATGGTTCAGATAGAGGTCGTGTGAAGTCCAGCAGGGTTCAGAAAGAGGTCATGTCAAGTCCAGCAGGGTTCAGAAAAGTTGGTGCATTCATTTGTGTTCAGCTGCAATTCCGAGTACTTGTCAGAGGCCTTTGTGCGCGTGGCTCAGGAACGTGCACGTCTGCGACAACCGGAGACCCCTTACGTTGATCACTCATTATTGCAGCACTAAAACATATCAGTAGGAGTGATAGCTAGTAGTCACATGGGCCAGTGGCGCAATGGATAACGCGTCTGACTACGAATCAGAAGATTGTAGGTTCGACTCCTACCTGGCTCAAAATTGATTTTGACTTCACCTTTAGCAATATTTAATGAAGTCGCATGGTCGCTTTGCTTCTTCAACATATTTTCCTGAAGTCGAATTCATTGGAATGGGAGTCCACCCCTTGGTGACGATTGAGTAACCTTGGTCACCTCTTTAAAATACAGTCGCGACGCTCGCGTCAAGGATTTGGCAACAGATTACGTCATCTTCCCGTTCCAAACCTGCTTTTTTAGTTCTACTTCCTTGAGGAACAGAGAAACCCAAGGTATCACCGCCATCGGAACGAGGGTCAAGCTGGGCTCAAGTCTTTCACGAACCTGCTGGCCAGGCCCAACGTTCAAATATGGTTGGAGGAGGAATTTGTCATTTGTTCCGGCTGCCTGCGAAAGCTCGCCCATGCTTCCTGAAGTACACTGGGATCTGCAACGTCGACCAACGAAGACTGGCAGACCGTCAGTGAAAAGGCACGGTCATGTGAAGTCCAGCAGGGTTCAGAAAGATGTCGTAGGAGGTCAAGCAGGGTTGAGAAAGAGGTCAGAGGAGGTTCAGCAGGGTTGAGAAAGAGGTCATAGGAAGTCCAGCAGGGTACAGAAAGAGGTCATAGGAGGTCCAGCAGGGTACAGAAAGAGGTCGCAGTAGGTCCAGCAGGGTTCAGAAAGAGGTCATGTGAAGTCCAGCAGGGTTCAGATAGAGGTCATGTGAAGTCCAGCAGGGTTCAGAAAGATGTCGTAGGAGGTCAATCAGGGTTCAGAAAGAGGTCAGAGGAGGTTCAGCAGGGTTCAGAAAGAGGTCATAGGAGGTCCAGCAGGGTACAGAAAGAGGTCGCAGTAGGTCCAGCAGGGTTCAGATATATGTCATGTGAAGTCCAGCATGGTTCAGATAGAGGTCGTGTGAAGTCCAGCAGGGTTCAGATAGAGGTCATGTGAAGTTCAGCAGGGTTCAGAAAGAGGTCATGTGAAGTCCAGCAGGGTTCAGAAAAGTTGGTGCATTCATTTGTGTTCAGCTGCAATTCCGAGCACTTGTCAGAGGCCTTTGTGCGCGTGGCTCAGGAACGTGCACGTCTGCGACAACCGGAGACCCCTTACGTTGATCACTCATTATTGCAGCACTAAAACATATCAGTAGGAGTGATAGCTAGTAGTCACATGGGCCAGTGGCGCAATGGATAACGCGTCTGACTACGAATCAGAAGATCGTAGGTTCGACTCCTACCTGGCTCAAAACTGATTTTGACTTCACTTTTAGCAATATTTAATGAAGTCGCGTGGTCGCTTTGCTTCTTCAACATATTTTCCTGAAGTCGAATTCATTGGAGTGGTAGTCCACCCCTTGGTGACGATCGAGTAACCTTGGTCACCTCTTTAAAATACAGTCGCGACCCTCGCGTCAAGGATTTGGCAACAGATTACGTCATCTTCCCGTTCCAAACCTGCTTTTTTAGTTCTACTTCCTTGAGGAACAGAGAAACCCAAGGTATCACCGCCATCGGAACGAGGGTCAAGCTGGGCTCAAGTCTTTCACGAACCTGCTGGCCAGGCCCAACGTTCAAATATGGTTGGAGGAGGAATTTGTCATTTGTTCCGGCTGCCTGCGAAAGCTCGCCCATGCTTCCTGAAGTACACTGGGATCTGCAACGTCGACCAACGAAGACTGGCAGACCGTCAGTGAAAAGGCACGGTCATGTGAAGTCCAGCAGGGTTCAGAAAGATGTCGTAGGAGGTCAAGCAGGGTTGAGAAAGAGGTCAGAGGAGGTTCAGCAGGGTTGAGAAAGAGGTCATAGGAAGTCCAGCAGGGTACAGAAAGAGGTCATAGGAGGTCCAGCAGGGTACAGAAAGAGGTCGCAGTAGGTCCAGCAGGGTTCAGAAAGAGGTCATGTGAAGTCCAGCAGGGTTCAGATAGAGGTCATGTGAAGTCCAGCAGGGTTCAGAAAGATGTCGTAGGAGGTCAATCAGGGTTCAGAAAGAGGTCAGAGGAGGTTCAGCAGGGTTCAGAAAGAGGTCATAGGAGGTCCAGCAGGGTACAGAAAGAGGTCGCAGTAGGTCCAGCAGGGTTCAGATATATGTCATGTGAAGTCCAGCATGGTTCAGATAGAGGTCGTGTGAAGTCCAGCAGGGTTCAGATAGAGGTCATGTGAAGTTCAGCAGGGTTCAGAAAGAGGTCATGTGAAGTCCAGCAGGGTTCAGAAAAGTTGGTGCATTCATTTGTGTTCAGCTGCAATTCCGAGTACTTGTCAGAGGCCTTTGTGCGCGTGGCTCAGGAACGTGCACGTCTGCGACAACCGGAGACCCCTTACGTTGATCACTCATTATTGCAGCACTAAAACATATCAGTAGGAGTGATAGCTAGTAGTCACATGGGCCAGTGGCGCAATGGATAACGCGTCTGACGACGAATCAGAAGATTGTAGGTTCGACTCCTACCTGGCTCAAAACTGATTTTGACTTCACTTTTAGCAATATTTAATGAAGTCGCGTGGTCGCTTTGCTTCTTCAACATATTTTCCTGAAGTCGAATTCATTGGAGTGGTAGTCCACCCCTTGGTGTCGATTGAGTAACCTTGGTCACCTCTTTAAAATACAGTCGCGACCCTCACGTCAAGGATTTGGCAACAGATTACGTCATCTTCCCGTTCCAAACCTGCTTTTTTAGTTCTACTTCCTTGAGGAACAGAGAAACCCAAGGTATCACCGCCATCGGAACGAGGGTCAAGCTGGGCTCAAGTCTTTCACGAACCTGCTGGCCAGGCCCAACGTTCAAATATGGTTGGAGGAGGAATTTGTCATTTGTTCCGGCTGCCTGCGAAAGCTCGCCCATGCTTCCTGAAGTACACTGGGATCTGCAACGTCGACCAACGAAGACTGGCAGACCGTCAGTGAAAAGGCACGGTCATGTGCAGTCCAGCAGGGTTCAGAAAGATGTCGTAGGAGGTCAAGCAGGGTTCAGAAAGAGGTCAGAGGAGGTTCAGCAGGGTTCAGAAAGAGGTCATAGGAGGTCCAGCAGGGTACAGAAAGAGGTCGCAGTAGGTCCAGCAGGGTTCAGAAAGAGGTCATGTGAAGTCCAGCAGGGTTCAGATAGAGGTCATGTGAAGTCCAGCAGGGTTCAGATAGAGGTCATGTGAAGTCCAGCAGGGTTCAGAAAGATGTCGTAGGAGGTCAATCAGGGTTCAGAAATAGGTCAGAGGAGGTTCAGCAGGGTTCAGAAAGAGGTCATAGGAGGTCCAGCAGGGTACAGAAAGAGGTCGCAGTAGGTCCAGCAGGGTTCAGATATATGTCATGTGATGTACAGCATGGTTCAGATAGAGGTCGTGTGAAGTCCAGCAGGGTTCAGAAAGATGTCGTAGGAGGTCAATCAGGGTTCAGAAAGAGGTCATAGGAGGTCCAGCAGGGTACAGAAAGAGGTCGCAGTAGGTCCAGCAGGGTTCAGAAAGAGGTCATGTGAAGTCCAGCAGGGTTCAGATAGAGGTCATGTGAAGTCCAGCAGGGTTCAGAAAGATGTCGTAGGAGGTCAATCAGGGTTCAGAAAGAGGTCAGAGGAGGTTCAGCAGGGTTCAGAAAGAGGTCATAGGAGGTCCAGCAGGGTACAGAAAGAGGTCATAGGAGGTCCAGCAGGGTACAGAAAGAGGTCGCAGTAGGTCCAGCAGGGTTCAGATATATGTCATGTGAAGTCCAGCATGGTTCAGATAGAGGTCGTGTGAAGTCCAGCAGGGTTCAGAAAGATGTCGTAGGAGGTCAAGCAGGGTTCAGAAAGAGGTCAGAGGAGGTTCAGCAGGGTTCAGAAAGAGGTCATAGGAGGTCCAGCAGGGTACAGAAAGAGGTCATAGGAGGTCCAGCAGGGTACAGAAAGAGGTCGCAGTAGGTCCAGCAGGGTTCAGAAAGAGGTCATGTGAAGTCCAGCAGGGTTCAGATAGAGGTCATGTGAAGTCCAGCAGGGTTCAGAAAGATGTCGTAGGAGGTCAATCAGGGTTCAGAAAGAGGTCAGAGGAGGTTCAGCAGGGTTCAGAAAGAGGTCATAGGAGGTCCAGCAGGGTACAGAAAGAGGTCGCAGTAGGTCCAGCAGGGTTCAGATATATGTCATGTGAAGTCCAGCATGGTTCAGATAGAGGTCGTGTGAAGTCCAGCAGGGTTCAGATAGAGGTCATGTGAAGTTCAGCAGGGTTCAGAAAGAGGTCATGTGAAGTCCAGCAGGGTTCAGAAAAGTTGGTGCATTCATTTGTGTTCAGCTGCAATTCCGAGTACTTGTCAGAGGCCTTTGTGCGCGTGGCTCAGGAACGTGCACGTCTGCGACAACCGGAGACCCCTAACGTTGATCACTCATTATTGCAGCACTAAAACATATCAGTAGGAGTGATAGGTAGTAGTCAAATGGGCCAGTTGCGCAATGGATAACGCGTCTGACTACGAATCAGAAGATTGTAGGTTCGACTCCTACCTGGCTCAAAACTGATTTTGACTTCACTTTTAGCAATATTTAATGAAGTCGCGTGGTCGCTTTGCTTCTTCAACATATTTTCCTGAAGTCGAATTCATTGGAGTGGTAGTCCACCCCTTGGTGACGATTGAGTAACCTTGGTCACCTCTTTAAAATACAGTCGCGACCATCGCGTCAAGGATTTGGCAACAGATTACGTCATCTTCCCGTTCCAAACCTGCTTTTTTAGTTCTACTTCCTTGAGGAACAGAGAAACCCAAGGTATCACCGCCATCGGAACGAGGGTCAAGCTGGGCTCAAGTCTTTCACGAACCTGCTGGCCAGGCCCAACGTTCAAATATGGTTGGAGGAGGAATTTGTCATTTGTTCCGGCTGCCTGCGAAAGCTCGCCCATGCTTCCTGAAGTACACTGGGATCTGCAACGTCGTCCAACGAAGACTGGCAGACCGTCAGTGAAAAGGCACGGTCATGTGAAGTCCAGCAGGGTTCAGAAAGATGTCGTAGGAGGTCAAGCAGGGTTCAGAAAGAGGTCAGAGGAGGTTCAGCAGGGTTCAGAAAGAGGTCATAGGAGGTCCAGCAGGGTACAGAAAGAGGTCGCAGTAGGTCCAGCAGGGTTCAGAAAGAGGTCATGTGAAGTCCAGCAGGGTTCAGATAGAGGTCATGTGAAGTCCAGCAGGGTTCAGATAGAGGTCATGTGAAGTCCAGCAGGGTTCAGAAAGATGTCGTAGGAGGTCAATCAGGGTTCAGAAATAGGTCAGAGGAGGTTCAGCAGGGTTCAGAAAGAGGTCATAGGAGGTCCAGCAGGGTACAGAAAGAGGTCGCAGTAGGTCCAGCAGGGTTCAGAAAGAGGTCATGTGAAGTCCAGCAGGGTTCAGATAGAGGTCATGTGAAGTCCAGCAGGGTTCAGAAAGGAGTCATGTGAAGTCCAGCAGGGTTCAGATATATGTCATGTGAAGTCCAGCAGGGTTCAGAAAAGTTGGTGCATTCATTTGTGTTCAGCTGCAATTCCGAGTACTTGTCAGAGGCCTTTGTGCGCGTGGCTCAGGAACGTGCACGTCTGCGACAACCGGAGACCCCTTACGTTGATCACTCATTATTGCAGCACTAAAACATATCAGTAGGAGTGATAGCTAGTAGTCACATGGGCCAGTGGCGCAATGGATAACGCGTCTGACTACGAATCAGAAGATTGTAGGTTCGACTCCTACCTGGCTCAAAACTGATTTTGACTTCACTTTTAGCAATATTTAATGAAGTCGCGTGGTCGCTTTGCTTCTTCAACATATTTTCCTGAAGTAGAATTCATTGGAGTGGTAGTCCACCCCTTGGTGACGATCGAGTAACCTTGGTCACCTCTTTAAAATACAGTCGCGACCCTCGCGTCAAGGATTTGGCAACAGATTACGTCATCTTCCCGTTCCAAACCTGCTTTTTTAGTTCTACTTCCTTGAGGAACAGAGAAACCCAAGGTATCACCGCCATCGGAACGAGGGTCAAGCTGGGCTCATGTCTTTCACGAACCTGCTGGCCAGGCCCAACGTTCAAATATGGTTGGAGGAGGAATTTGTCATTTGTTCCGGCTGCCTGCGAAAGCTCGCCCATGCTTCCTGAAGTACACTGGGATCTGCAACGTCGACCAACGAAGACTGGCAGACCGTCAGTGAAAAGGCACGGTCATGTGAAGTCCAGCAGGGTTCAGAAAGATGTCGTAGGAGGTCAAGCAGGGTTGAGAAAGAGGTCAGAGGAGGTTCAGCAGGGTTGAGAAAGAGGTCATAGGAAGTCCAGCAAGGTACAGAAAGAGGTCATAGGAGGTCCAGCAGGGTACAGAAAGAGGTCGCAGTAGGTCCAGCAGGGTTCAGAAAGAGGTCATGTGAAGTCCAGCAGGGTTCAGATAGAGGTCATGTGAAGTCCAGCAGGGTTCAGAAAGATGTCGTAGGAGGTCAATCAGGGTTCAGAAAGAGGTCAGAGGAGGTTCAGCAGGGTTCAGAAAGAGGTCATAGGAGGTCCAGCAGGGTACAGAAAGAGGTCGCAGTAGGTCCAGCAGGGTTCAGATATATGTCATGTGAAGTCCAGCATGGTTCAGATAGAGGTCGTGTGAAGTCCAGCAGGGTTCAGATAGAGGTCATGTGAAGTTCAGCAGGGTTCAGAAAGAGGTCATGTGAAGTCCAGCAGGGTTCAGAAAAGTTGGTGCATTCATTTGTGTTCAGCTGCAATTCCGAGTACTTGTCAGAGGCCTTTGTGCGCGTGGCTCAGGAACGTGCACGTCTGCGACAACCGGAGACCCCTTACGTTGATCACTCATTATTGCAGCACTAAAACATATCAGTAGGAGTGATAGCTAGTAGTCACCTGGGCCAGTGGCGCAATGGATAACGCGTCTGACTACAGAATCAGAAGATTGTAGGTTCGACTCCTACCTGGCTCAAAACTGATTTTGACTTCACTTTTAGCAATATTTAATGAAGTCGCGTGGTCGCTTTGCTTCTTCAACATATTTTCCTGAAGTCGAATTCATTGGAGTGGTAGTCCACCCCTTGGTGTCGATTGAGTAACCTTGGTCACCTCTTTAAAATACAGTCGCGACCCTCGCGTCAAGGATTTGGCAACAGATTACGTCATCTTCCCGTTCCAAACCTGCTTTTTTAGTTCTACTTCCTTGAGGAACAGAGAAACCCAAGGTATCACCGCCATCGGAACGAGGGTCAAGCTGGGCTCAAGTCTTTCACGAACCTGCTGGCCAGGCCCAACGTTCAAATATGGTTGGAGGAGGAATTTGTCATTTGTTCCGGCTGCCTGCGAAAGCTCGCCCATGCTTCCTGAAGTACACTGGGATCTGCAACGTCGACCAACGAAGACTGGCAGACCGTCAGTGAAAAGGCACGGTCATGTGCAGTCCAGCAGGGTTCAGAAAGATGTCGTAGGAGGTCAAGCAGGGTTCAGAAAGAGGTCAGAGGAGGTTCAGCGGGGTTCAGAAAGAGGTCATAGGAGGTCCAGCAGGGTACAGAAAGAGGTCGCAGTAGGTCCAGCAGGGTTCAGAAAGAGGTCATGTGAAGTCCAGCAGGGTTCAGATAGAGGTCATGTGAAGTCCAGCAGGGTTCAGATAGAGGTCATGTGAAGTCCAGCAGGGTTCAGAAAGATGTCGTAGGAGGTCAATCAGGGTTCAGAAATAGGTCAGAGGAGGTTCAGCAGGGTTCAGAAAGAGGTCATAGGAGGTCCAGCAGGGTACAGAAAGAGGTCGCAGTAGGTCCAGCAGGGTTCAGATATATGTAATGTGATGTCCAGCATGGTTCAGATAGAGGTCGTGTGAAGTCCAGCAGGGTTCAGAAAGATGTCGTAGGAGGTCAATCAGGGTTCAGAAAGAGGTCATAGGAGGTCCAGCAGGGTACAGAAAGAGGTCGCAGTAGGTCCAGCAGGGTTCAGAAAGAGGTCATGTGAAGTCCAGCAGGGTTCAGATAGAGGTCATGTGAAGTCCAGCAGGGTTCAGAAAGATGTCGTAGGAGGTCAATCAGGGTTCAGAAAGAGGTCAGAGGAGGTTCAGCAGGGTTCAGAAAGAGGTCATAGGAGGTCCAGCAGGGTACAGAAAGAGGTCATAGGAGGTCCAGCAGGGTACAGAAAGAGGTCGCAGTAGGTCCAGCAGGGTTCAGATATATGTCATGTGAAGTCCAGCATGGTTCAGATAGAGGTCGTGTGAAGTCCAGCAGGGTTCAGAAAGATGTCGTAGGAGGTCAAGCAGGGTTCAGAAAGAGGTCAGAGGAGGTTCAGCAGGGTTCAGAAAGAGGTCATAGGAGGTCCAGCAGGGTACAGAAAGAGGTCATAGGAGGTCCAGCAGGGTACAGAAAGAGGTCGCAGTAGGTCCAGCAGGGTTCAGAAAGAGGTCATGTGAAGTCCAGCAGGGTTCAGATAGAGGTCATGTGAAGTCCAGCAGGGTTCAGAAAGATGTCGTAGGAGGTCAATCAGGGTTCAGAAAGAGGTCAGAGGAGGTTCAGCAGGGTTCAGAAAGAGGTCATAGGAGGTCCAGCATGGTTCAGATAGAGGTCGTGTGAAGTCCAGCAGGGTTCAGATAGAGGTCATGTGAAGTTCAGCAGGGTTCAGAAAGAGGTCATGTGAAGTCCAGCAGGGTTCAGAAAAGTTGGTGCATTCATTTGTGTTCAGCTGCAATTCCGAGTACTTGTCAGAGGCCTTTGTGCGCGTGGCTCAGGAACGTGCACGTCTGCGACAACCGGAGACCCCTAACGTTGATCACTCATTATTGCAGCACTAAAACATATCAGTAGGAGTGATAGGTAGTAGTCAAATGGGCCAGTGGCGCAATGGATAACGCGTCTGACTACGAATCAGAAGATTGTAGGTTCGACTCCTACCTGGCTCAAAACTGATTTTGACTTCACTTTTAGCAATATTTAATGAAGTGGCGTGGTCGCTTTGCTTCTTCAACATATTTTCCTGAAGTCGAATTCATTGGAGTGGTAGTCCACCCCTTGGTGACGATTGAGTAACCTTGGTCACCTCTTTAAAATACAGTCGCGACCATCGCGTCAAGGATTTGGCAACAAATTACGTCATCTTCCCGTTCCAAACCTGCTTTTTTAGTTCTACTTCCTTGAGGAACAGAGAAACCCAAGGTATCACCGCCATCGGAACGAGGGTCAAGCTGGGCTCAAGTCTTTCACGAACCTGCTGGCCAGGCCCAACGTTCAAATATGGTTGGAGGAGGAATTTGTCATTTGTTCCGGCTGCCTGCGAAAGCTCGCCCATGCTTCCTGAAGTACACTGGGATCTGCAACGTCGTCCAACGAAGACTGGCAGACCGTCAGTGAAAAGGCACGGTCATGTGAAGTCCAGCAGGGTTCAGAAAGATGTCGTAGGAGGTCAAGCAGGGTTCAGAAAGAGGTCAGAGGAGGTTCAGCAGGGTTCAGAAAGAGGTCATAGGAGGTCCAGCAGGGTACAGAAAGAGGTCGCAGTAGGTCCAGCAGGGTTCAGAAAGAGGTCATGTGAAGTCCAGCAGGGTTCAGATAGAGGTCATGTGAAGTCCAGCAGGGTTCAGATAGAGGTCATGTGAAGTCCAGCAGGGTTCAGAAAGATGTCGTAGGAGGTCAATCAGGGTTCAGAAAGAGGTCAGAGGAGGTTCAGCATGGTTCAGAAAGAGGTCATAGAAGGTCCAGCAGGGTACAGAAAGAGGTCGCAGTAGGTCCAGCAGGGTTCAGAAAGAGGTCATGTGAAGTCCAGCAGGGTTCAGATAGAGGTCATGTGAAGTCCAGCAGGGTTCAGAAAGGAGTCATGTGAAGCCCAGCAGGGTTCAGATATATGTCATGTGAAGTCCAGCAGGGTTCAGAAAAGTTGGTGCATTCATTTGTGTTCAGCTGCAATTCCGAGTACTTGTCAGAGGCCTTTGTGCGCGTGGCTCAGGAACGTGCACGTCTGCGACAACCGGAGACCCCTTACGTTGATCACTCATTATTGCAGCACTAAAACATATCAGTAGGAGTGATAGCTAGTAGTCACATGGGCCAGTGGCGCGATGGATAACGCGTCTGACTACAAATCAGAAGATTGTAGGTTCGACTCCTACCTGGCTCAAAACTGATTTTGACTTCACTTTTAGCAATATTTAATGAAGTCGCGTGGTCGCTTTGCTTCTTCAACATATTTTCCTGAAGTCGAATTCATTGGAGTGGTAGTCCACCCCTTGGTGACGATTGAGTAACCTTGGTCACCTCTTTAAAATACAGTCGCGACCCTCGCGTCAAGGATTTGGCAACAGATTACGTCATCTTCCCGTTCCAAACCTGCTTTTTTAGTTCTACTTCCTTGAGGAACAGAGAAACCCAAGGTATCACCGCCATCGGAACGAGGGTCAAGCTGGGCTCAAGTCTTTCACGAACCTGCTGGCCAGGCCCAACGTTCAAATATGGTTGGAGGAGGAATTTGTCATTTGTTCCGGCTGCCTGCGAAAGCTCGCCCATGCTTCCTGAAGTACACTGGGATCTGCAACGTCGACCAACGAAGACTGGCAGACCGTCAGTGAAAAGGCACGGTCATGTGAAGTCCAGCAGGGTTCAGAAAGATGTCGTAGGAGGTCAAGCAGGGTTCAGAAAGAGGTCAGAGGAGGTTCAGCAGGGTTCAGAAAGAGGTCATAGGAGGTCCAGCAGGGTACAGAAAGAGGTCGCAGTAGGTCCAGCAGGGTTCAGAAAGAGGTCATGTGAAGTCCAGCAGGGTTCAGATAGAGGTCATGTGAAGTCCAGCAGGGTTCAGATAGAGGTCATGTGAAGTCCAGCAGGGTTCAGAAAGATGTCGTAGGAGGTCAATCAGGGTTCAGAAAGAGATCAGAGGAGGTTCAGCAGGGTTCAGAAAGAGGTCATAGGAGGTCCAGCAGGGTACAGAAAGAGGTCATAGGAGGTCCAGCAGGGTACAGAAAGAGGTCGCAGTAGGTCCAGCAGGGTTCAGAAAGAGGTCATGTGAAGTCCAGCAGGGTTCAGAAAGATGTCGTAGGAGGTCAATCAGGGTTCAGAAAGAGGTCAGAGGAGGTTCAGCAGGGTTCAGAAAGAGGTCATAGGAGGTCCAGCAGGGTACAGAAAGAGGTCGCAGTAGGTCCAGCAGGGTTCAGATATATGTCATGTGAAGTCCAGCATGGTTCAGATTGAGGTCGTGTGAAGTCCAGCAGGGTTCAGATAGAGGTCATGTGAAGTTCAGCAGGGTTCAGAAAGAGGTCATGTGAAGTCCAGCAGGGTTCAGAAAAGTTGGTGCATTCATTTGTGTTCAGCTGCAATTCCGAGTACTTGTCAGAGGCCTTTGTGCGCGTGGCTCAGGAACGTGCACGTCTGCGACAACCGGAGACCCCTTACGTTGATCACTCATTATTGCAGCACTAAAACATATCAGTAGGAGTGATAGCTAGTAATCACATGGGCCAGTGGCGCAATGGATAACGCGTCTGACTACGAATCAGAAGATTGTAGGTTCGACTCCTACCTGGCTCAAAACTGATTTTGACTTCACTTTTAGCAATATTTAATGAAGTCGCGTGGTCGCTTTGCTTCTTCAACATATTTTCCTGAAGTCGAATTCATTGGAGTGGTAGTCCACCCCTTGGTGTCGATTGAGTAACCTTGGTCACCTCTTTAAAATACAGTCGCGACCCTCGCGTCAAGGATTTGGCAACAGATTACGTCATCTTCCCGTTCCAAACCTGCTTTTTTAGTTCTACTTCCTTGAGGAACAGAGAAACCCAAGGTATCACCGCCATCGGAACGAGGGTCAAGCTGGGCTCAAGTCTTTCACGAACCTGCTGGCCAGGCCCAACGTTCAAATATGGTTGGAGGAGGAATTTGTCATTTGTTCCGGCTGCCTGCGAAAGCTCGCCCATGCTTCCTGAAGTACACTGGGATCTGCAACGTCGACCAACGAAGACTGGCAGACCGTCAGTGAAAAGGCACGGTCATGTGCAGTCCAGCAGGGTTCAGAAAGATGTCGTAGGAGGTCAAGCAGGGTTCAGAAAGAGGTCAGAGGAGGTTCAGCAGGGTTCAGAAAGAGGTCATAGGAGGTCCAGCAGGGTACAGAAAGAGGTCGCAGTAGGTCCAGCAGGGTTCAGATATATGTCATGTGAAGTCCAGCATGGTTCAGATAGAGGTCGTGTGAAGTCCAGCAGGGTTCAGAAAGAGGTCATGTCAAGTCCAGCAGGGTTCAGAAAAGTTGGTGCATTCATTTGTGGTCAGCTGCAATTCCGAGTACTTGTCAGAGGCCTTTGTGCGCGTGGCTCAGTAACGTGCACGTCTGCGACAACCGGAGACCCCTTACGTTGATCACTCATTATTGCAGCACTAAAACATATCAGTAGGAGTGATAGCTAGTAGTCACATGGGCCAGTGGCGCAATGGATAACGCGTCTGACTACGAATCAGAAGATTGTAGGTTCGACTCCTACCTGGCTCAAAATTGATTTTGACTTCACCTTTAGCAATATTTAATGAAGTCGCATGGTCGCTTTGCTTCTTCAACATATTTTCCTGAAGTCGAATTCATTGGAATGGTAGTCCACCCCTTGGTGACGATTGAGTAACCTTGGTCACCTCTTTAAAATACAGTCGCGACGCTCGCGTCAAGGATTTGGCAACAGATTACGTCATCTTCCCGTTCCAAACCTGCTTTTTTAGTTCTACTTCCTTGAGGAACAGAGAAACCCAAGGTATCACCGCCATCGGAACGAGGGTCAAGCTGGGCTCAAGTCTTTCACGAACCTGCTGGCCAGGCCCAACGTTCAAATATGGTTGGAGGAGGAATTTGTCATTTGTTCCGGCTGCCTGCGAAAGCTCGCCCATGCTTCCTGAAGTACACTGGGATCTGCAACGTCGACCAACGAAGACTGGCAGACCGTCAGTGAAAAGGCACGGTCATGTGAAGTCCAGCAGGGTTCAGAAAGATGTCGTAGGAGGTCAAGCAGGGTTGAGAAAGAGGTCAGAGGAGGTTCAGCAGGGTTGAGAAAGAGGTCATAGGAAGTCCAGCAGGGTACAGAAAGAGGTCATAGGAGGTCCAGCAGGGTACAGAAAGAGGTCGCAGTAGGTCCAGCAGGGTTCAGAAAGAGGTCATGTGAAGTCCAGCAGGGTTCAGATAGAGGTCATGTGAAGTCCAGCAGGGTTCAGATAGAGGTCATGTGAAGTCCAGCAGGGTTCAGAAAGATGTCGTAGGAGGTCAATCAGGGTTCAGAAATAGGTCAGAGGAGGTTCAGCAGGGTTCAGAAAGAGGTCATAGGAGGTCCAGCAGGGTACAGAAAGAGGTCGCAGTAGGTCCAGCAGGGTTCAGAAAGAGGTCATGTGAAGTCCAGCAGGGTTCAGATAGAGGTCATGTGAAGTCCAGCAGGGTTCAGAAAGGAGTCATGTGAAGTCCAGCAGGGTTCAGATATATGTCATGTGAAGTCCAGCAGGGTTCAGAAAAGTTGGTGCATTCATTTGTGTTCAGCTGCAATTCCGAGTACTTGTCAGAGGCCTTTGTGCGCGTGGCTCAGGAACGTGCACGTCTGCGACAACCGGAGACCCCTTACGTTGATCACTCATTATTGCAGCACTAAAACATATCAGTAGGAGTGATAGCTAGTAGTCACATGGGCCATTGGCGCAATGGATAACACGTCTGACTACGAATCAGAAGATTGTAGGTTCGACTCCTACCTGGCTCAAAACTGATTATGACTTCACTTTTAGCAATATTTAATGAAGTCGCGTGGTCGCTTTGCTTCTTCAACATATTTTCCTGAAGTCGAATTCATTGGAGTGGTAGTCCACCCCTTGGTGACGATTGAGTAACCTTGGTCACCTGTTTAAAATACAGTCGCGACCCTCGCGTCAAGGATTTGGCAACAGATTACGTCATCTTCCCGTTCCAAACCTGCTTTTTTAGTTCTACTTCCTTGAGGCACAGAGAAACCCAAGGTATCACCGCCATCGGAACGAGGGTCAAGCTGGGCTCAAGTCTTTCACGAACCTGCTGGCCAGGCCCAACGTTCAAATATGGTTGGAGGAGGAATTTGTCATTTGTTCCGGCTGCCTGCGAAAGCTCGCCCATGCTTCCTGAAGTACACTGGGATCTGCAACGTCGACCAACGAAGACTGGCAGACCGTCAGTGAAAAGGCACGGTCATGTGAAGTCCAGCAGGGTTCAGATAGAGGTCATGTGAAGTCCAGCAGGGTTCAGATAGAGGTCATGTGAAGTCCAGCAGGGTTCAGAAAGATGTCGTAGGAGGTCAATCAGGGTTCAGAAAGAGGTCAGAGGAGGTTCAGCAGGGTTCAGAAAGAGGTCATAGGAGGTCCAGCAGGGTACAGAAAGAGGTCGCAGTAGGTCCAGCAGGGTTCAGATATATGTCATGTGAAGTCCAGCATGGTTCAGATAGAGGTCGTGTGAAGTCCAGCAGGGTTCAGAAAGAGGTCAGAGGAGGTTCAGCAGGGTTCAGAAAGAGGTCATAGGAGGTCCAGCAGGGTACAGAAAGAGGTCGCAGTAGGTCCAGCAGGGTTCAGATATATGTCATGTGAAGTCCAGCATGGTTCAGATAGAGGTCGTGTGAAGTCCAGCAGGGTTCAGATAGAGGTCATGTGAAGTTCAGCAGGGTTCAGAAAGAGGTCATGTGAAGTCCAGCAGGGTTCAGAAAAGTTGGTGCATTCATTTGTGTTCAGCTGCAATTCCGAGTACTTGTCAGAGGCCTTTGTGCGCGTGGCTCAGGAACGTGCACGTCTGCGACAACCGGAGACCCCTTACGTTGATCACTCATTATTGCAGCACTAAAACATATCAGTAGGAGTGATAGCTAGTAGTCACATGGGCCAGTGGCGCAATGGATAACGCGTCTGACTACGAATCAGAAGATTGTAGGTTCGACTCCTACCTGGCTCAAAACTGATTTTGACTTCACTTTTAGCAATATTTAATGAAGTCGCGTGGTCGCTTTGCTTCTTCAACATATTTTCCTGAAGTCGAATTCATTGGAGTGGTAGTCCACCCCTTGGTGTCGATTGAGTAACCTTGGTCACCTCTTTAAAATACAGTCGCGACCCTCGCGTCAAGGATTTGGCAACAGATTACGTCATCTTCCCGTTCCAAACCTGCTTTTTTAGTTCTACTTCCTTGAGGAACAGAGAAACCCAAGGTATCACCGCCATCGGAACGAGGGTCAAGCTGGGCTCAAGTCTTTCACGAACCTGCTGGCCAGGCCCAACGTTCAAATATGGTTGGAGGAGGAATTTGTCATTTGTTCCGGCTGCCTGCGAAAGCTCGCCCATGCTTCCTGAAGTACACTGGGATCTGCAACGTCGACCAACGAAGACTGGCAGACCGTCAGTGAAAAGGCACGGTCATGTGCAGTCCAGCAGGGTTCAGAAAGATGTCGTAGGAGGTCAAGCAGGGTTCAGAAAGAGGTCAGAGGAGGTTCAGCATGGTTCAGAAAGAGGTCATAGGAGGTCCAGCAGGGTACAGAAAGAGGTCGCAGTAGGTCCAGCAGGGTTCAGAAAGAGGTCATGTGAAGTCCAGCAGGGTTCAGATAGAGGTCATGTGAAGTCCAGCAGGGTTCAGATAGAGGTCATGTGAAGTCCAGCAGGGTTCAGAAAGATGTCGTAGGAGGTCAATCAGGGTTCAGAAATAGGTCAGAGGAGGTTCAGCAGGGTTCAGAAAGAGGTCATAGGAGGTCCAGCAGGGTACAGAAAGAGGTCGCAGTAGGTCCAGCAGGGTTCAGAAAGAGGTCATGTGAAGTCCAGCAGGGTTCAGATAGAGGTCATGTGAAGTCCAGCAGGGTTCAGAAAGGAGTCATGTGAAGTCCAGCAGGGTTCAGATATATGTCATGTGAAGTCCAGCAGGGTTCAGAAAAGTTGGTGCATTCATTTGTGTTCAGCTGCAATTCCGAGTACTTGTCAGAGGCCTTTGTGCGCGTGGCTCAGGAACGTGCACGTCTGCGACAACCGGAGACCCCTTACGTTGATCACTCATTATTGCAGCACTAAAACATATCAGTAGGAGTGATAGCTAGTAGTCACATGGGCCAGTGGCGCAATGGATAACGCGTCTGACTACGAATCAGAAGATTTCAGGTTCGACTCCTACCTGGCTCAAAACTGATTTTGACTTCACTTTTAGCAATATTTAATGAAGTCGCGTGGTCGCTTTGCTTCTTCAACATATTTTCCTGAAGTCGAATTCATTGGAGTGGTAGTCCACCCCTTGGTGACGATCGAGTAACCTTGGTCACCTCTTTAAAATACAGTCGCGACCCTCGCGTCAAGGATTTGGCAACAGATTACGTCATCTTCCCGTTCCAAACCTGCTTTTTAGTTCTACTTCCTTGAGGAACAGAGAAACCCAAGGTATCACCGCCATCGGAACGAGGGTCAAGCTGGGCTCAAGTCTTTCACGAACCTGCTGGCCAGGCCCAACGTTCAAATATGGTTGGAGGAGGAATTTGTCATTTGTTCCGGCTGCCTGCGAAAGCTCGCCCATGCTTCCTGAAGTACACTGGGATCTGCAACGTCGACCAACGAAGACTGGCAGACCGTCAGTGAAAAGGCACGGTCATGTGAAGTCCAGCAGGGTTCAGAAAGATGTCGTAGGAGGTCAAGCAGGGTTGAGAAAGAGGTCAGAGGAGGTTCAGCAGGGTTGAGAAAGAGGTCATAGGAAGTCCAGCAGGGTACAGAAAGAGGTCATAGGAGGTCCAGCAGGGTACAGAAAGAGGTCGCAGTAGGTCCAGCAGGGTTCAGAAAGAGGTCATGTGAAGTCCAGCAGGGTTCAGATAGAGGTCATGTGAAGTCCAGCAGGGTTCAGAAAGATGTCGTAGGAGGTCAATCAGGGTTCAGAAAGAGGTCAGAGGAGGTTCAGCAGGGTTCAGAAAGAGGTCATAGGAGGTCCAGCAGGGTACAGAAAGAGGTCGCAGTAGGTCCAGCAGGGTTCAGATATATGTCATGTGAAGTCCAGCATGGTTCAGATAGAGGTCGTGTGAAGTCCAGCAGGGTTCAGATAGAGGTCATGTGAAGTTCAGCAGGGTTCAGAAAGAGGTCATGTGAAGTCCAGCAGGGTTCAGAAAAGTTGGTGCATTCATTTGTGTTCAGCTGCAATTCCGAGTACTTGTCAGAGGCCTTTGTGCGCGTGGCTCAGGAACGTGCACGTCTGCGACAACCGGAGACCCCTTACGTTGATCACTCATTATTGCAGCACTAAAACATATCAGTAGGAGTGATAGCTAGTAGTCACATGGGCCAGTGGCGCAATGGATAACGCGTCTGACTACGAATCAGAAGATTGTAGGTTCGACTCCTACCTGGCTCAAAACTGATTTTGACTTCACTTTTAGCAATATTTAATGAAGTCGCGTGGTCGCTTTGCTTCTTCAACATATTTTCCTGAAGTCGAATTCATTGGAGTGGTAGTCCACCCCTTGGTGTCGATTGAGTAACCTTGGTCACCTCTTTAAAATACAGTCGCGACCCTCGCGTCAAGGATTTGGCAACAGATTACGTCATCTTCCCGTTCCAAACCTGCTTTTTTAGTTCTACTTCCTTGAGGAACAGAGAAACCCAAGGTATCACCGCCATCGGAACGAGGGTCAAGCTGGGCTCAAGTCTTTCACGAACCTGCTGGCCAGGCCCAACGTTCAAATATGGTTGGAGGAGGAATTTGTCATTTGTTCCGGCTGCCTGCGAAAGCTCGCCCATGCTTCCTG
Organism: Myxine glutinosa; assembly: GCF_964187855.1. Classification (NCBI taxonomy): domain Eukaryota; kingdom Metazoa; phylum Chordata; class Myxini; order Myxiniformes; family Myxinidae; genus Myxine; species Myxine glutinosa. The sequence continues at coordinate 74,936,806 of NC_136269.1, read as the reverse complement.
AAGTACACTGGGATCTGCAACGTCGACCAACGAAGACTGGCAGACCGTCAGTGAAAAGGCACGGTCATGTGCAGTCCAGCAGGGTTCAGAAAGATGTCGTAGGAGGTCAAGCAGGGTTCAGAAAGAGGTCAGAGGAGGTTCAGCAGAGTTCAGAAAGAGGTCATAGGAGGTCCAGCAGGGTACAGAAAGAGGTCGCAGTAGGTCCAGCAGGGTTCAGAAAGAGGTCATGTGAAGTCCAGCAGGGTTCAGATAGAGGTCATGTGAAGTCCAGCAGGGTTCAGATAGAGGTCATGTGAAGTCCAACAGGGTTCAGAAAGATGTCGTAGGAGGTCAATCAGGGTTCAGAAATAGGTCAGAGGAGGTTCAGCAGGGTTCAGAAAGAGGTCATAGGAGGTCCAGCAGGGTACAGAAAGAGGTCGCAGTAGGTCCAGCAGGGTTCAGAAAGAGGTCATGTGAAGTCCAGCAGGGTTCAGATAGAGGTCATGTGAAGTCCAGCAGGGTTCAGAAAGGAGTCATGTGAAGTCCAGCAGGGTTCAGATATATGTCATGTGAAGTCCAGCAGGGTTCAGAAAAGTTGGTGCATTCATTTGTGTTCAGCTGCAATTCCGAGTACTTGTCAGAGGCCTTTGTGCGCGTGGCTCAGGAACGTGCACGTCTGCGACAACCGGAGACCCCTTACGTTGATCACTCATTATTGCAGCACTAAAACATATCAGTAGGAGTGATAGCTAGTAGTCACATGGGCCAGTGGCGCAATGGATAACGCGTCTGACTACGAATCAGAAGATTGTAGGTTCGACTCCTACCTGGCTCAAAACTGATTTTGACTTCACTTTTAGCAATATTTAATGAAGTCGCGTGGTCGCTTTGCTTCTTCAACATATTTTCCTGAAGTCGAATTCATTGGAGTGGTAGTCCACCCCTTGGTGACGATCGAGTAACCTTGGTCACCTCTTTAAAATACAGTCGCGACCCTCGCGTCAAGGATTTGGCAACAGATTACGTCATCTTCCCGTTCCAAACCTGCTTTTTTAGTTCTACTTCCTTGAGGAACAGAGAAACCCAAGGTATCACCGCCATCGGAACGAGGGTCAAGCTGGGCTCAAGTCTTTCACGAACCTGCTGGCCAGGCCCAACGTTCAAATATGGTTGGAGGAGGAATTTGTCATTTGTTCCGGCTGCCTGCGAAAGCTCGCCCATGCTTCCTGAAGTACACTGGGATCTGCAACGTCGACCAACGAAGACTGGCAGGCCGTCAGTGAAAAGGCACGGTCATGTGAAGTCCAGCAGGGTTCAGATAGAGGTCATGTGAAGTCCAGCAGGGTTCAGATAGAGGTCATGTGAAGTCCAGCAGGGTTCAGAAAGATGTCGTAGGAGGTCAATCAGGGTTCAGAAAGAGGTCAGAGGAGGTTCAGCAGGGTTCAGAAAGAGGTCATAGGAGGTCCAGCAGGGTACAGAAAGAGGTCGCAGTAGGTCCAGCAGGGTTCAGATATATGTCATGTGAAGTCCAGCATGGTTCAGATAGAGGTCGTGTGAAGTCCAGCAGGGTTCAGATAGAGGTCATGTGAAGTCCAGCAGGGTTCAGAAAAGTTGGTGCATTCATTTGTGTTCAGCTGCAATTCCGAGTACTTGTCAGAGGCCTTTGTGCGCGTGGCTCAGGAACGTGCACGTCTGCGACAACCGGAGACCCCTTACGTTGATCACTCATTATTGCAGCACTAAAACATATCAGTAGGAGTAATAGCTAGTAGTCACATGGGCCAGTGGCGCAATGCATGACGCGTCTGACTACGAATCAGAAGATTGTAGGTGCGACTCCTACCTGGCTCAAAACTGATTTTGACTTCACCTTTAGCAATATTTAATGAAGTCGCGTGGTCGCTTTGCTTCTTCAACATATTTTCCTGAAGTCGAATTCATTGGAGTGGTAGTCCACCCCTTGGTGACGATTGAGTAACCTTGGTCACCTCTTTAAAATACAGTCGCGACCCTCGCGTCAAGGATTTGGCAACAGATTACGTCATCTTCCCGTTCCAAACCTGCTTTTTTAGTTCTACTTCCTTGAGGAACAGAGAAACCCAAGGTATCACCGCCATCGGAACGAGGGTCAAGCTGGGCTCAAGTCTTTCACGAACCTGCTGGCCAGGCCCAACGTTCAAATATGGTTGGAGGAGGAATTTGTCATTTGTTCCGGCTGCCTGCGAAAGCTCGCCCATGCTTCCTGAAGTACACTGGGATCTGCAACGTCGACCAACGAAGACTGGCAGACCGTCAGTGAAAAGGCACGGTCATGTGAAGTCCAGCAGGGTTCAGAAAGATGTCGTAGGAGGTCAAGCAGGGTTGAGAAAGAGGTCAGAGGAGGTTCAGCAGGGTTGAGAAAGAGGTCATAGGAAGTCCAGCAGGGTACAGAAAGGGGTCGCAGTAGGTCCAGCAGGGTTCAGAAAGAGGTCATGTGAAGTCCAGCAGGGTTCAGATAGAGGTCATGTGAAGTCCAGCAGGGTTCAGATAGAGGTCATGTGAAGTCCAGCAGGGTTCAGAAAGATGTCGTAGGAGGTCAATCAGGGTTCAGAAAGAGGTCAGAGGAGGTTCAGCAGGGTTCAGAAAGAGGTCATAGGAGGTCCAGCAGGGTACAGAAAGAGGTCGCAGTAGGTCCAGCAGGGTTCAGAAAGAGGTCATGTGAAGTCCAGCAGGGTTCATATAGAGGTCATGTGAAGTCCAGCAGGGTTCAGAAAGGAGTCATGTGAAGTCCAGCAGGGTTCAGATATATGTCATGTGAAGTCCAGCAGGGTTCAGAAAAGTTGGTGCATTCATTTGTTTTCAGCTGCAAATCCGAGTACTTGTCAGAGGCCTTTGTGCGCGTGGCTCAGGAACGTGCACGTCTGCGACAACCAAGACCCCTTACGTTGATCACTCATTATTGCAGCACTAAAACATATCAGTAGGAGTGATAGCTAGTAGTCACATGGGCCAGTGGCGCAATGCATAACGCGTCTGACTACGAATCAGAAGATTGTAGGTGCGACTCCTACCTGGCTCAAAACTGATTTTGACTTCACCTTTAGCAATATTTAATGAAGTCGCGTGGTCGCTTTGCTTCTTCAACATATTTTCCTGAAGTCGAATTCATTGGAGTGATAGTCCACCCCTTGGTGACGATTGAGTAACCTTGGTCACCTCTTTAAAATACAGTCGCGACCCTCGCGTCAAGGATTTGGCAACAGATTACGTCATCTTCCCGTTCCAAACCCGCTTTTTTAGTTCTACTTCCTTGAGGAACAGAGAAACCCAAGGTATCACCGCCATCGGAACGAGGGTCAAGCTGGGCTCAAGTCTTTCACGAACCTGCTGGCCAGGCCCAACGTTCAAATATGGTTGGAGGAGGAATTTGTCATTTGTTCCGGCTGCCTGTGAAAGCTCGCCCATGCTTCCTGAAGTACACTGGGATCTGCAACGTCGACCAACGAAGACTGGCAGACCGTCAGTGAAAAGGCACGGTCATGTGAAGTCCAGCAGGGTTCAGAAAGATGTCGTAGGAGGTCAAGCAGGGTTGAGAAAGAGGTCAGAGGAGGTTCAGCAGGGTTGAGAAAGAGGTCATAGGAAGTCCAGCAGGGTACAGAAAGGGGTCGCAGTAGGTCCAGCAGGGTTCAGAAAGAGGTCATGTGAAGTCCAGCAGGGTTCAGATAGAGGTCATGTGAAGTCCAGCAGGGTTCAGATAGAGGTCATGTGAAGTCCAGCAGGGTTCAGAAAGATGTCGTAGGAGGTCAATCAGGGTTCAGAAAGAGGTCAGAGGAGGTTCAGCAGGGTTCAGAAAGAGGTCATAGGAGGTCCAGCAGGGTACAGAAAGAGGTCGCAGTAGGTCCAGCAGGGTTCAGAAAGAGGTCATGTGAAGTCCAGCAGGGTTCAGATAGAGGTAATGTGAAGTCCAGCAGGGTTCAGAAAGGAGTCATGTGAAGTCCAGCAGGGTTCAGATATATGTCATGTGAAGTCCAGCAGGGTTCAGAAAAGTTGGTGCATTCATTTGTGTTCAGCTGCAAATCCGAGTACTTGTCAGAGGCCTTTGTGCGCGTGGCTCAGGAACGTGCACGTCTGCGACAACCAAGACCCCTTACGTTGATCACTCATTATTGCAGCACTAAAACATATCAGTAGGAGTGATAGTTAGTAGTCACATGGGCCAGTGGCGCAATAGATAACGCGTCTGACTACTAAATCTAGAACGATTGTAGGTTCGACTCCTACCTGGCTCAAAACTGATTTTGACTTCACTTTTAGCAATATTTAATGAAGTCGCGTGGTCGCTTTGCTTCTTCAACATATTTTCCTGAAGTCGAATTCATTGGAGTGGTAGTCCACCCCTTGGTGACGATTGAGTAACCTTGGTCACCTCTTTAAAATACAGTCGCGACCCTCGCGTCAAGGATTTGGCAACAGATTACGTCATCTTCCCGTTCCAAACCTGCTTTTTTAGTTCTACTTCCTTGAGGAACAGAGAAACCCAAGGTATCACCGCCATCGGAACGAGGGTCAAGCTGGGCTCAAGTCTTTCACGAACCTGCTGGCCAGGCCCAACGTTCAAATATGGTTGGAGGAGGAATTTGTCATTTGTTCCGGCTGCCTGCGAAAGCTCGCCCATGCTTCCTGAAGTACACTGGGATCTGCAACGTCGACCAACGAAGACTGGCAGACCGTCAGTGAAAAGGCACGGTCATGTGAAGTCCAGCAGGGTTCAGAAAGATGTCGTAGGAGGTCAAGCAGGGTTCAGAAAGAGGTCAGAGGAGGTTCAGCAGGGTTCAGAAAGAGGTCATAGGAGGTCCAGCAGGGTACAGAAAGAGGTCGCAGTAGGTCCAGCAGGGTTCAGAAAGAGGTCATAGGAGGTTCAGCAGGGTTCAGAAAGAGGTCATAGGAGGTCCAGCAGGGTTCAGAAAGATGTCGTAGGAGGTCAATCATGGTTCAGAAAGAGGTCAGAGGAGGTTCAGCAGGGTTCAGAAAGAGGTCATAGGAGGTCCAGCAGGGTACAGAAAGAGGTCGCAGTAGGTCCAGCAGGGTTCAGATATATGTCATGTGAAGTCCAGCATGGTTCAGATAGAGGTCGTGTGAAGTCCAGCAGGGTTCAGATAGAGGTCATGTGAAGTTCAGCAGGGTTCAGAAAGAGGTCATGTGAAGTCCAGCAGGGTTCAGAAAGAGGTCATGTGAAGTCCAGCATGGTTCAGATAGAGGTCGTGTGAAGTCCAGCAGGGTTCAGATAGAGGTCATGTGAAGTTCAGCAGGGTTCAGAAAGAGGTCATGTGAAGTCCAGCAGGGTTCAGATATATGTCATGTGAAGTCCAGCATGGTTCAGATAGAGGTCATGTGAAGTTCAGCAGGGTTCAGAAAGAGGTCATGTGAAGTCCAGCAGGGTTCAGAAAAGTTGGTGCATTCATTTGTGTTCAGCTGCAATTCCGAGTACTTGTCAGAGGCCTTTGTGCGCGTGGCTCAGGAACGTGCACGTCTGCGACAACCGGAGACCCCTTACGTTGATCACTCATTATTGCAGCACTAAAACATATCAGTAGGAGTGATAGCTAGTAGTCACATGGGACAGTGGCGCAATGGATAACGCGTCTGACTACGAATCAGAAGATTGTAGGTTCGACTCCTACCTGGCTCAAAACTGATTTTGATTTCACTTTTAGCAATATTTAATGAAGTCGCGTGGTCGCTTTGCTTCTTCAACATATTTTCCTGAAGTCGAATTCATTGGAGTGGTAGTCCACCCCTTGGTGACGATTGAGTAACCTTGGTCACCTCTTTAAAATACAGTCGCGACCCTCGCGTCAAGGATTTGGCAACAGATTACGTCATCTTCCCGTTCCAAACCTGCTTTTTTAGTTCTACTTCCTTGAGGAACAGAGAAACCCAAGGTATCACCGCTATCGGAACGAGGGTCAAGCTGGGCTCAAGTCTTTCACGAACCTGCTGGCCAGGCCCAACGTTCAAATATGGTTGGAGGAGGAATTTGTCATTTGTTCCGGCTGCCTGCGAAAGCTCGCCCATGCTTCCTGAAGTACACTGGGATCTGCAACGTCGACCAACGAAGACTGGCAGACCGTCAGTGAAAAGGCACGGTCATGTGAAGTCCAGCAGGGTTCAGAAAGATGTCGTAGGAAGTCAAGCAGGGTTCAGAAAGAGGTCAGAGGAGGTTCAGCAGGGTTCAGAAAGAGGTCATAGGAGGTCCAGCAGGGTACAGAAAGAGGTCGCAGTAGGTCCAGCAGGGTTCAGAAAGAGGTCATGTGAAGTCCAGCAGGGTTCAGATAGAGGTCATGTGAAGTCCAGCAGGGTACAGATAGAGGTCATGTGAAGCCAGCAGGTTTCAGAAAGAGGTCGCAGTAGGTCCAGCAGGGTTCAGAAAGAGGTCATGTGAAGTCCAGCAGGGTTCAGAAAGAGGTCGCAGTAGGTCCAGCAGGGTTCAGAAAGAGGTCATGTGAAGTCCAGCAGGGTTCAGAAAAGTTGGTGCATTCATTTGTGTTCAGCTGCAATTCCGAGTACTTGTCAGAGGCCTTTGTGCGCGTGGCTCAGGTACGTGCACGTCTGCGACAACCGGAGACCCCTTACGTTGATCACTCATTATTGCAGCACTAAAACATATCAGTAGGAGTGATAGCTAGTAGTCACATGGGCCAGTGGCGCAATGGATAACGCGTCTGACTACGAATCAGAAGATTGTAGGTTCGACTCCTACCTGGCTCAAAACTGATTTTGACTTCACTTTTAGCAATATTTAACGAAGTCGCGTGGTCGCTTTGCTTCTTCAACATATTTTCCTGAAGTCGAATTCATTGGAGTGGTAGTCCACCCCTTGGTGACGATTGAGTAACCTTGGTCACCTCTTTAAAATACAGTCGCGACCCTCGCGTCAAGGATTTGGCAACAGATTACGTCATCTTCCCGTTCCAAACCTGCTTTTTTAGTTCTACTTCCTTGAGGAACAGAGAAACCCAAGGTATCACCGCCATTGGAACGAGGGTCAAGCTGGGCTCAAGTCTTTCACGAACCTGCTGGCCAGGCCCAACGTTCAAATATGGTTGGAGGAGGAATTTGTCATTTGTTCCGGCTGCCTGCGAAAGCTCGCCCATGCTTCCTGAAGTACACTGGGATCTGCAACGTCGACCAACGAAGACTGGCAGACCGTCAGTGAAAAGGCACGGTCATGTGAAGTCCAGCAGGTTTCAGAAAGATGTCGTAGGAGGTCAAGCAGGGTTCAGAAAGAGGTCAGAGGAGGTTCAGCAGGGTTCAGAAAGAGGTCATAGGAGGTCCAGCAGGGTACAGAAAGAGGTCGCAGTAGGTCCAGCAGGGTTCAGAAAGAGGTCATGTGAAGTCCAGCAGGGTTCAGATAGAGGTCATGTGAAGTCCAGCAGGGTTCAGATAGAGGTCATGTGAAGTCCAGCAGGGTTCAGAAAGATGTCGTAGGAGGTCAATCAGGGTTCAGAAAGAGGTCAGAGGAGGTTCAGCAGGGTTCAGAAAGAGGTCATAGGAGGTCCAGCAGGGTACAGAAAGAGGTCGCAGTAGGTCCAGCAGGGTTCAGAAAGAGGTCATGTGAAGTCCAGCAGGGTTCAGATATAGGTCATGTGAAGTCCAGCAGGGTTCAGAAAGGAGTCATGTGAAGTCCAGCAGGGTTCAGATATATGTCATGTGAAGTCCAGCAGGGTTCAGAAAAGTTGGTGCATTCATTTGTGTTCAGCTGCAATTCCGAGTACTTGTCAGAGGCCTTTGTGCGCGTGGCTCAGGAACGTGCACGTCTGCGACAACCAGAGACCCCTTACGTTGATCACTCATTATTGCAGCACTAAAACATATCAGTAGGAGTGATAGCTAGCAGTCACATGGGCCAGTGGCGCAATGGATAACGTGTCTGACTACGAATCAGAAGATTGTAGGTTCGACTCCTACCTGGCTCAAAACTGATTTTGACTTCACTTTTAGCAATATTTAATGAAGTCGCGTGGTCGCTTTGCTTCTTCAACATATTTTCCTGAGGTCGAATTCATTGGAGTGGTAGTCCACCCCTTGGTGACGATTGAGTAACCTTGGTCACCTCTTTAAAATACAGTCGCGACCCTCGCGTCAAGGATTTGGCAACAGATTACGTCATCTTCCCGTTCCAAACCTGCTTTTTTAGTTCTACTTCCTTGAGGAACAGAGAAACCCAAGGTATCACCGCCATCGGAACGAGGGTCAAGCTGGGCTCAAGTCTTTCACGAACCTGCTGGCCAGGCCCAACGTTCAAATATGGTTGGAGGAGGAATTTGTCATTTGTTCCGGCTGCCTGCGAAAGCTCGCCCATGCTTCCTGAAGTACACTGGGATCTGCAACGTCGACCAACGAAGACTGGCAGACCGTCAGTGAAAAGGCACGGTCATGTGAAGTCCAGCAGGGTTCAGAAAGATGTCGTAGGAGGTCAAGCAGGGTTCAGAAAGAGGTCAGAGGAGGTTCAGCAGGGTTCAGAAAGAGGTCATAGGAGGTCCAGCAGGGTACAGAAAGAGGTCGCAGTAGGTCCAGCAGGGTTCAGAAAGAGGTCATGTGAAGTCCAGCAGGGTTCAGATAGAGGTCATGTGAAGTCCAGCAGGGTTCAGATAGAGGTCATGTGAAGTCCAGCAGGGTTCAGAAAGATGTCGTAGGAGGTCAATCAGGGTTCAGAAAGAGGTCAAAGGAGGTTCAGCAGGGTTCAGAAAGAGGTCATAGGAGGTCCAGCAGGGTACAGAAAGAGGTCGCAGTAGGTCCAGCAGGGTTCAGAAAGAGGTCATGTGAAGTCCAGCAGGGTTCAGATAGAGGTCATGTGAAGTCCAGCAGGGTTCAGAAAGGAGTCATGTGAAGTCCAGCAGGGTTCAGATATATGTCATGTGAAGTCCAGCATGGTTCAAATAGAGGTCGTGTGAAGTCCAGCAGGGTTCAGATAGAGGTCATGTGAAGTTCAGCAGGGTTCAGAAAGAGGTCATGTGAAGTCCAGCAGGGTTCAGAAAAGTTGGTGCATTCATTTGTGTTCAGCTGCAATTCCGAGTACTTGTCAGAGGCCTTTGTGCACGTGGCTCAGGAACGTGCACGTCTGCGACAACCAGAGACCCCTTCCGTTGATCACTCATTATTGCAGCACTAAAACATATCAGTAGGAGTGATAGCTAGTAGTCACATGGGCCAGTGGCGCAATGGATAACGTGTCTGACTACGAATCAGACGATTGTAGGTTCGACTCCTACCTGGCTCAAAACTGATTTTGACTTCACTTTTAGCAATATTTAATGAAGTCGCGTGGTCGCTTTGCTTCTTCAACATATTTTCCTGAAGTCGAATTCATTGGAGTGGTAGTCCACCCCTTGGTGACGATTGAGTAACCTTGGTCACCTCTTTAAAATACAGTCGCGACCCTCGCGTCAAGGATTTGGCAACAGATTACGTCATCTTCCCGTTCCAAACCTGCTTTTTTAGTTCTACTTCCTTGAGGAACAGAGAAACCCAAGGTATCACCGCCATCGGAACGAGGGTCAAGCTGGGCTCAAGTCTTTCACGAACCTGCTGGCCAGGCCCAACGTTCAAATATGGTTGGAGGAGGAATTTGTCATTTGTTCCGGCTGCCTGCGAAAGCTCGCCCATGCTTCCTGAAGTACACTGGGATCTGCAACGTCGACCAACGAAGACTGGCAGACCGTCAGTGAAAAGGCACGGTCATGTGAAGTCCAGCAGGTTTCAGAAAGATGTCGTAGGAGGTCAAGCAGGGTTCAGAAAGAGGTCAGAGGAGGTTCAGCAGGGTTCAGAAAGAGGTCATAGGAGGTCCAGCAGGGTACAGAAAGAGGTCGCAGTAGGTCCAGCAGGGTTCAGAAAGAGGTCATGTGAAGTCCAGCAGGGTTCAGATAGAGGTCATGTGAAGTCCAGCAGGGTTCAGATAGAGGTCATGTGAAGTCCAGCAGGGTTCAGAAAGATGTCGTAGGAGGTCAATCAGGGTTCAGAAAGAGGTCAGAGGAGGTTCAGCAGGGTTCAGAAAGAGGTCATAGGAGGTCCAGCAGGGTACAGAAAGAGGTCGCAGTAGGTCCAGCAGGGTTCAGAAAGAGGTCATGTGAAGTCCAGCAGGGTTCAGATAGAGGTTGTAGTGGAAGTGGTGCGTGAGACTCAAGACGCCAATGGCCGGAAACAGGTTTTACAAAAGGTCTGGTTTATTAACTGGTTATTCACTTCATTCCATTACCAAATAATACCGTTTAACTCAATGGACCAGGTTAACTCTATTCGCATGGTCCTTCTCGTTCGGCCGATGTTCCTCCGCCACTCCCGTCGTGCAGAGGGTCTGATGATGAGTGCTCGTCCGTTCCGTCGGTCAGAGCTTCTGGTGACAAGTCTCCTGACTCATAGTTTGCTCTGGTTTTTATGGGCCTTGTCGCGCTAATCCCTTCTCCGCTAATGCCCCAAGGTCATGCATGCACCGAGTCCTGGCACCAGCTCGCTCCCCTCCTGCTGCGAGTTCCCTTTACCAAACGATAGGGGGGTGCTCCAGCCTGGGGCTGTGACCAGGTGGACAAGAGATTACCATGTTTGTGCACATTCTTGGCATTCATTTACGAAATCATCTATCTGCTTCGTTACCAGTCTTAATCAATGAGTTACCAGTGCCAATCAATAAGTTACACTGAGTTACACTTCCACAATTCCCTCATCTTTTTGTTTTTGTTTATATTAACCATTAATCAAAACATCAATATAAGTAAACAATCAATCACTACAAGTAAACATCATTACAAGTATAAGTAAATAATCAATCACTGCAAGTAAACATCATTACAAGTATAAGTAAATAATCAATCACTGCAAGTAAACATCATTACAAGTATCAGTAAATAATCAATCACTGCAAGTAAACATCATTACAAGTATAAGTAAATAATCAATCACTGCAAGTAAACATCATTACAAGTATAAGTAAATAATCATAACTTTGGTAATCAAATTCCCTTAGGCATACACCGTCATCCTGCAAGAATCACAAAACATTTCGTTGGTCATTGACTCCTTCCATATTGTTCAATCTATTGCATTTGCATCACAAATATATTTTCAAAACAACACTTCACCATCACCAAGATACAACAATTTCACTTCATTTTCAAGTTTTGTAAAGCATCTGCACCATCTGGCAAAAACGTTTGCCTCCACACAAATGTTGACTTTGTTTGAAAGGAAGGGCTGATCACTTGTGTTTGAATCCAGGTATGAAACATTTTCTCCTAATGTCTTCATAGCTCCTGCACTACTTCGTGTAGGATTTCGCTGTTGTGGTAACATTGCGGAGTCATAGACTGACCCTGCTCTCCTTGTAGCATTCTTGCCACTTTTTTTGCTGTAAACCATAGTAATTCCTGAACAAGGCCTTCACCCAGTTGTAGTCGACTTGCCTCCTCCCTCATTGTGAGTGGGCAGCAAGTATTGGTGTGACGTTGATTGGCCAGCAAGATGTGGAACAGGGATGCCGGATGCATCCACAATGATGTTGGGACCATGGTGTTCAGGTCATCCATGGTCCATACCAGGAGTGGCCCGCAGAATCGCGCACAGCTGTTGTGAAAAGGCACAGCCATTGGTTTGCAGCTCCATGCTGGCTCCCCGGAAGTTGGTGAAGTAATAACATATGTCCCCGCATTTCACAGAGGTTGCAGGTAAAATGTCGTTGTCCTGCAACTTCTGATGTGATGAATGTTCGAAGCCTTCGAACAAGAGTAAGTGATCGCCTTTCTTTCATATGTTGCAGTGTGATCCAGGCAAATGGTCACATAAATTTCCTTGGTGAAGGTAAGCATCCATCTTCCAAGTTACACGGGAGAATGTCTTCATCATTCTTTTAGAAAGAGGGTGTATGCCACGTTTAACTTCATTTTTTAGCCACAAATTTTCTTTCTCGAACTTCTTCCCAATTCCGTTAGCACCCCTTTCAAATGTGATCTCGTCTTATCCTTATGCTCAGTCACATCTGAATCTGCTTTCCACACACACTGAATCAGATAGGGTACATCTTACCATGAAATCAGCATAATCATGTATATCTTCCGACAGTTTCACATTCAACAATTTGTTGTTTTCCCTTACAACATTCAAAAAGTTATATTCATTTATATGCGTCACACAAATAATATTCAATCAGGTATGTATTTTACGACTAAACTAAGAATAGCATCCACAATTGCTTTCAGGTTAATATAGTTCAAAAATTAAATTGTGCAGGTATTTTAGCACTACTCTAAGAAAATAAATTGTATATGATTACAATCACAAACAGGAATATCTAATTCCCAACAACAATTTTCCCAAACCAACAAATTAAGCATAATGTATTATTACCATAATTCCCTCTCCACTTTTCTTTTTCCTTTTTTTTTTCTAACAGTGTGTCACTCGTGGTGATATGAGTTCACTGATATTGTAATTGACACAACTCATAACATTGTCGTTATGCCATTATCTTAATTCTACTGTATTCATTTGCAACATCACTTGATTTAATCTTTTAATCTCAGTATTTATGTCGCCATAAAAGTCTTCCTTTTCTGGTTCCACATTTCTTTCCTCATTTGTCACTTCATGTGTTATCATCGTGTTGTTGGTTACCTTATTCAAACACACCGTCACTAAGGCTTTCAAGCAAGCCACCACTAAAACAATTGCCAATATAACTACTAAACCAACAAACAAATATTGGAGTATCTTAGCTACCACCCCTCCAAATGTGTTTCCCAACCATGCAAAGGCACCCCCTTTTATATAATCGTGGTATCTTGCTCCCTCTTGTCTGATTGTATCGGCTATGTTATAAATTTCTTCTGAATCATCAGGTATGTACGTACAACAATCTGTACCAATGACTGCACATGTACCTCCTTTTTCTGCTAACAGCATATCTAACGCTATACGATTTTGTAATGCCATCGTTCTTGTTGCTGCCAGTTCTCTCGTAAGTTTTTCCAATCCACTAGCTGTTTTATTTGCCAACTCCTCCATAGCCAATGCCATGTGCCTAAGTTCTCGCCCTGCCTTCCATAACCTGCCTGTGGTGGGAGAGTGAAAGGACCTCAGAATTAGCTTTATTGCGGGAGATACAAATGATTCTAAAAGCCTTTGTTTCTACAGCGTGAAGCCGAGCTCGATGTGAGGCAGGAGCACCAGCCCAGAGGGGAGAGCAGTATTCCATTGAGCTGCGGATTTTTTTTTTTGATTTTTTTTTGTATACAGAGTCGAGGCTCGTGAAAGAGCTAACATTTATCAAACAAACATATCAAACAAACAAGTAAACAAAGTATATAAAAATGGGAGCGGTCGACAAGATGGGGAGAGAAGGGGAGGAAGCACACAAACACAACGTTTGAGGGCAGGGACATCGGGAGATGATGTGGGGGGCAGAGGGCCTGGGGGGAGGCAGGATAGGTTTAAAACGCAAGGACACCAAGGACTTCCAGGAAAGAAGACAAAGGTCACCTCAAAAAAGTGGATTTGGGGTGAAATTAGCGGGGGTAGAAAAGATCAAGGTTTTGGATTGGGGAAGATAAGAGATGGTGGTGAACAGCCGTTTTAAAGACCTGGAGGGAGGAGTGGGATTGAAGAGAGTGAGGGAGTTTGTTCCAGAGGCGGGAGAAGAGAGGAAAGAAGGAATGAAGGTGAGCAGAGAGTCTTGATTTTGGCAGTTTAACCATAAGAGGGTTGCAGGCAGATCTTGTGCGACCTGCAGGAATATTTGGGGGACAGAGCCCAGAGAGAGCTGGGGGAGCAAGGCCGGAGAGGAGTCGGTAGAAGACGGAAAGACCACCAACTTGCCTGCGGTGAGTAAGTGAAAGGCCCTCGGAGATAGCGTCATCGCGGGAGATTCCAATGATTCTGAACGCTTTGGTTTCAACAGCGTGAAGACGAGCTAGGTGTGAGGCAGGAGCACCAGCCCAGAGGGGACAGCAGTATTCCATTGAGCTGCGGATGAAAGCCTTGTATGTGGTGAGGAGCTCAGGTGTGCCAAGGAAGGACTTCGCACGACGGAGGATGCCCAGTCGGCGACTGGCTTTGGAAGCCAGCTTGGAAATGTGGTTTTCCCAGGAAAGATCATGGCAGATAGTGAGACCCAAAAGCTTGAGTGACAGAACTTCTTGGAGAGGATTATTCAGAAAGTAGATGGGAGGGTTGTCCAATCGGTCTTTTCGGAGAGACATCGTAAGAATGTGAGATTTGTCAGGATTGAAAGACATGTTCCACTTGTTTGCCAAGTCTGTGATTTTGCCCAGGTCTGCAGAGAGTGAGGAGGCTGCAGACTGCCGATCTGAGGGATGAGGAATGGAGCGGCAGAGAGTGGAGTCATCAGCAAAGAGATAGAGAGGATTTTCAAGAGAGTCAGAAAGATCATTGATGAAGACCAGAAAAAGCACAGGGCCCAGAACACTGCCTTGGGGAACTCCAGCCTGAACAGGAAGAGGAGATGAGAGGAACCCATTCAGGGCCACATGTTGACTACAACGAGAGAGGAAGTCCGCCAGCCATGCATGGAGATTTCCATGGATACCAAAGGACGACCGTTTGGTGAGCAGAGCGGGGTGCCAGACCGTATCGAAGGCACGTGATATGTCGAGGGAGACAGCTCTAATTTCCTGTTTGGCATTGAGGACCTCCATCCATTGTTGAGACAGCAGAAGCAGCATGTCCAGAGTAGAGTGACCTGGTCTGAAACCAAATTGATGATCAGAGATCAAGCCATTGGAGAAGAGGAAATATTTCATATCCGAAGCAATGATGGATTCCATGACTTTACTGATAATTGGGAGAAGGCTGATTGGTCTGTAGTTGCTAGGATCTGTTTTTGCACCTTTTTTGTGCAAAGCGGTGATGTTGGCTGATTTCCAAGCAGATGGCAGTAGACCTTGAGCAAAAGAGAGGGTGAAGAGTACAGAGAGAGGGATTGAAAGAGCGGAAGAACAGGATTTTAGGACCCGTGGGCTGATGCCGTCAGGTCCAGTTGCAGAATCAGAGTCGAGGGTTGACAGAAACTTTTCCACCTTGTCAGGAGGAAAGGACACGGAGTCCAGGAGCAGCTGGGTACGACTGGGTACGGTGGGTACAGAGAGGGATGGGTTTGGGACACAAGATTTAGAGGCAAACACAGAGTTGAGGCATTCAGCTTTTTCACGTGTGGAGTCAGCTGTGTAGCCGTTTGAGGTAAGGGAGGGGATGGAGGGGGAACAAACACCAGAAACAGATTTGACCAGACGCCACCAGGATTTGGAAGAGGGAGACAGATAAGAGAGTTCGGTCTTGAGAACGGAGAGATATTGTTTCCTGGCTCTCCTGAGGGTGGACACACACTTGTTTCGGGCTTTGTGAAAGGAAATGAGATTTCCTTCCATTGGATTTGCTTTCCAGGAGACGAAGGCAAGTTGTTTCTGGGCAACAGCCTCACCACAAGATTCCATGTACCATGGATGGGAGGAAGGGTATGACAACTGAAGACGAGATGGGATAAATCTGTGCATGAGAGAGAGCAATTTACTTTGGAAGAATTCCCAGGATGAGTTGATGTCAGAGGTGGTAGAGATGGGAGACCAGTCCAGATGATTGATGGCTGCTTGAAGACCGTGCCAGTTGGCCTGAGTGAAATGCCAGACTCGTCGACGCTGAGGAGGCTCCCTGAGAATGGTCAGAGAGATGTCCACTTTAACAAGCACATGATCAGATGAGCCGATTGGAGCAGAAGAAGAGCAGCAGACATTTTCAGGGAAGTTAGTCATAACCAAGTCCAGAAGAGAAGATGCACCGTTGACTGAGATCCGGGTCAGGAAATTGACAGATTGTGTCAGTCCCAGTGAGTCGCAGAAGTCCTTTGCTGAGGAGCCATGGCTGGTGAGAGAGGTACCCACACCCAGCCAACTGGCATGGTGACAATTGAAATCACCACATATGAGGAAGAGAGAGTTAGGATGAGTAGACAGAAGTTGGTCCATATTATCAGACAGCGAGATGTAGATGGAGTCATCACTGTTTGGTGGACGGTACAACACACATATGAACAAGAGGTGGGAGCGAAGGGGAAGCCGTAGCCAGAGGTATTCCTGGGGTGAGGTGGAGAGAGTGCTGTGCAGGGCGAGTGAGGAAGAGAGTTTTTGATAAAGATAGCAACCCCACCTCCAGGAAGGCGGATGAAAGCTTTGTATGTGGCGAGAAGCTCAGTAGTGCCAAGGAAGGACTTCGCACAATGGAGGATGCCCAGTCGGTGACTGGCTTTGGAGGCCAGCTTGGAAGGTGGTTTTTCCCAAGAAAGATCATGGCAGATAGTGAGACTCAAAAACTTAAGTGACAGAACTTCTTCGAGAGGATTGTTCAGAAAGTAGATTGGAGGGTTGTCCAGACGGTTTTTTTTCGGAGAGACAAAGTGAGAGTGTGAGATTTGTCAGGATTGAAAGACATGTTCCACTTGTTTGACCAGTTTGTGATTTTGTCCAGGTCTGCAGAGAGTGAAGAGGCTGCTGCCTGCCGATCTGAGGAATGAGGAATGGATCGGCAGAGAGTGGAGTCATCAGCAAATAGACAGAGAGGATTTTCCAGAGAGTCAGCTCAATCATTAATGAAGACCAGAAAAAGCACAGGGCCTAGAACACTGCCTTGATGAACTCCAGCCTGAACTGGACGGGGAGATGAGAGAATTCCATTCAGGGCCACACGTTGACTGCGACTAGTGAGGAAGTCCGCAAGCCATGCGTGGAGGTTTCCATAGATACCATAACAGGGGAGTTTGGTGAGCTGGGCGGGGTGCGAGACCGTATCGAAGGCAAGAGATATGTCAAGGGAGACAGCTCTGATTTCCTGTTTGGTATTGAGGATCTCTATCCATTCTTAAGACAGCAGAAAGAAGCAGCATGTCTAGAGTAGAGTACAGTGGTCTGGTCTGAATCCAAATTGATGAACTTGGATCAAGCCATTGGAGAAAAGGAAGGATTTAATATCAGAAGCGATAATGGATTCTATGACCCTGCTGATGATTGGGAGCAGTCTGGTTGGTCTGTAGTTGGAAGGATCTGTTTTTGCACCTTTTTTGTCTAAAGCGGTAATGTTGGCTGATTTCCAAGCTGATGTCAGATGACCTTGAGTAAAAGAGATTGTGAAGAGAACAGAGAGGGTGAGATAGAGCGGCAGAGCGGGATGTTAGGAACTGTGGGCCGTCTGGTCCAGTTGCAGAATCAGAGTCGAGGTTTGACCGAAACTTTGGTGTTGAAAAGTCATCCGAAGAACTTGTAAATTTAATTTATGAGAATTTGAGACTGACATGCTGTTTCTTCAGATCCAACAGTTACATCCACAAATTTGCAATGAATCTCTGGCTGAAATGTGCCAAAACCCCTTGGAACATGAACAGTATCCTTCCTAGAAAGCCACAGTTGCCAAATTGTTCTCGATGTTCGGGTCTACGTGGATGTGCGAGTCAACGTTTTCTTCCGGGATACAGATAAAGTCGAAGAACCGATCTCACCTCGTTGATATGAATCTGGGAGCAGAACTGAGCTGTGCATTGCGTTTAAATTTTGAGCCGAAGTTTCTTGAATTTGTGAGAGAAGAAGAATTCAAATCTCGCATTTAAATTTCATGCTTTTGTACTTTTGAAAAAGTTATTTTTGGGACTTTTGCGTTGTGCTGTTATAATTGACCTTGACTGTCATTAGAATCCTGAAATAAATTCATTTAGCAAAATCTTTTATAGTGTCGCCATTTCTGTGATCGATTGGCCACATCCATGGCCAGGAAAAAAATTTGTTTGCCCACCCCTGGTCTCGGGCATCCTGCCAGCCCATTGAGAATATATGGATCGGGAAAGGTTTTGTTTGGAATCAAATGGAACAGGAAAGAAGGAATTTCGAAAGAACAAAGAAAGAATAAAAGAGCCCTGCATTAAATGGAGATAAGCCAAGTGAAGGACTTATTTTTTTCCAACTAGTTATTTATTTTAACAATAAATACCGTGCCAGGAAACATGCATGTGCATGTAATTCTTCATTATTTTATATTCCCCTTAAATTTCTCATCTTCCAAACGCACACTCCTTCCCCATGACTGTCTCTGTGTGTGTGTCTGCATCTATATATTTTCACTTTAAAAATGTTTTTCTATGCAATCGCTAGTCCGATAGATGCAAAACTTACCTCCCCAAACAAACAAAACTTAAACTTAACTTCCCCAAACAAAACTTAACTCAAAACAAAATATAGGACACTCCCCATGGAGAATATGTTATTGCAACTAACGTCATAGGTCATATGGTATGGTAGCCATGTTGGATTAAAGGGAAAAATTGGACATAATTTTCTCTGAAACCGCTCAAACGAAAAAAATTGAAGCTTGGCATATGTCATCAACTCCCCATGGGATATACAGGGTGATGCAACAACAACAACAACAACAACAACAACATGCATTTTAAGGCCATTTTCCCTGCTAGAGCGGGGGTTAGCCTTGTGGTCCCCATGACAATCTTCTCCATTTTGCCCTATTTTCTGCATCTCTCCTTGTTAACCCCCTTGCCCGCATTTCTTCTTCCACCATCTTTAGCCAAGTCTTTCTCGGTCTTCCCCGTCCTCTACTTCCTTCTACATTCATTTCCATCACTCTTCTCAACCAGTCACTTTCATCCTTCCTCAACACATGACCAAACCATCTCAACCTGTTCCTCTTCACAGCATCAATCACAGGCTCTATTCCCATCATCTTTTGCAATTCATCATTTGCCTTCCTCTCTCTCAACGATACTCCGCACATCCACCGAACCATTTGCATTTCCACCCTTTCCAGCCTTCGTTGCTGCTCTACGTTCATCTCTATATATAAAGGAGGAGTGTCTGTGTGTCTGTCTGGATGTCCGCTTATAACTCATGAACTACACATCGGAGAAAAGTTTTAGACACAGATTCGGAATCAGCATAAAATTCCGGTGGTTATAGGCTACTTTTTATTTTAATATCAATGGTTTAAAAAACCGCGCCAGCTGCAATTCCATGGTGTAGTTTGTGGCGGCGCTATTGCCCCTTCCGATCCCATAACGCATTGCGGTTCGGATTCGCGATAAGGTCTATGCGCTATCACCGACACTTTTCCACCTTTTCCATACCTTTTAATCAGATTTACCTTATCGTCCATCGTAACCACATTACGCTTGGAAACACTAGCATTATCCTTCTTCGGACCCATGGCTAACACAGACACAGTAAAGGAATACTGTACGTCGCCTCTGTTTTGAATGAGAATCAGCGGTTGCGCGTACGTACAGTATAATGTACGTACATATTTATATATTTTTAATGTGCTTTTTATTATATTTTAAATTGTTTTTTAGCTTCTTTTATCGTTAATTTATGTACTATTTTATTTATTTTAAATATATTTTTAAGGAAAACAAATGTTTTCACGTCCGTAGGAGTGACGTAATGTCGCACATAATGACGTTCGCTGCCCGGTCATGAAAGAAATTATGATTCTCTTGACAAAGTGACATGCAGATCAGGCAGTAAACCTCCCAACTGAGTTTCTCAACAATCGTCAGCCTCAATTCTAAAATCCTTAATTTTCATCCTATTGACTTGAACTTTGAATAGGATTTACATATCGGCTTACTGAATTAAACCACCAACTATTTTTGAGATAGGCATAGGCCAAAAGGTCAACGTAGGCCAAAGGTCAACCACTCTTTTTTTTTAGTTTCTAAAATCCTCAATTTTCATCCGATTCACTTGAAATTTGAATGGGATTTACATATCAGCAAACTGAATTCAACCAACAACTATTTTTGAGATCACCATAGGCCAAAAGAGCAACATAGGCCAAAAGTCAACAACAATTTCAAATTTCTAAAATCCTCAACTTTCATCTGATTGACTTGAAATGTGAAGAGGATTTGCATATCAGGTCACTGAAATTGAACCACCAATTCCTTTTGAGGTCAGCATAGGCCAAAAAGTAAACATAGGCCAAAGGTCAACAACTTAAAGTGAAGTTTTTAAAATCCTACATTTTCATCCAATTGACTTGAAATTTGGATAGGATTTGCATATCGGGTCACCTAATTCAACCACCAATTATTTTTGAGGTCTAAAGGTGAAAATATCAATATGGGCCAAATTTCTAAGATCGTCAATTTTCATCTAATTGACTTGAAATTTGAAGAGGATTTGCACATCAGATCACTGAATTAAACCACCAATTATTTTTGAGGTTAACATAGGCCAAAAGGTCAACAACTTATTTCAGGAATATTTCAAGACATATTTCTGGCACAGAATGTAGGTTGTAGGTTGTAGGTTGTAGGCCTACAATCAATGAATGAATGAATGAATGAATCAATCAATGAAGGTTGTAGGCCTGAACTTCACAGAACAAGTGTTTGCCCATTACCAGCTGTACGTGGGCTGCTCGAGGGTTGGAAAACCAAGCAATCTTTATGTCTTGGCACCAAGTAAGAAAACCAGAAATGTTGCATACCCAGAGGTTTTGAGAAATTGAAAATTGAAAAAACGTCATGTAGGAAATGTACTGTGATATTGCTCTAAATATATACATGTTCTTTTCATCATATCTTTGTATTATTCTTATTCAACCCGGGCGAAGCCGGGTACCTCAGCTAGTTACCCATGTGTCGCTCCCATAAATCATAACACTTCTCACACATGCAGCATACACCTTTCCCTTCAGCTTCAATGACACTCCCCTCCTCATCAGCACGCCACTCAGTTCCCGAAACTTCTTCCATGCACATCTCACTCCAGCAACCGTTGCCGAGTCTGATCCACCTTCTCCATTCAGCATGTCTCCGAGGTAGCAAAATGTTTTCACACCTTCCAGCTTCACGCCGTCTCCAAGATCCAACTCAACATTTCCACCATCTGCAGCTCCCTCTTTGCACACCTTACATTTGAATGTAGCTGCCACACTGGTTAATGACCCTCTCAGACCGCTACATTTTTGATGAACCCACTCAGCGCACATTGTACATTGAATGGAGTTCACTCCGACACCCTTCCTGCACACAGCACACGGCCACTTCCCAGTTCTTTCCACTTTCAAGGTGGAACAAGGTTCAGCGTCGGAAAAACGCCACGATTAGCTATCTTATTACTGATATACACCTTAACACGGATTTTGCCCAAGACAGAAAACCCCTTTTAGGGAGGGGGCAAATGATGTTGCTGCAGCCTCCATCGAGTGACCCTTAGTCCTCCTCTGTCAAAGTTTTGTTGAGACTGGATAAGTAATGACTGAAAGTATCTTGTCAAAAATATACACAGACGGACAGCAAGTTGTGTATTTTAGTATTGAAGGAACTGCGCTCCAACGCGAGTCGAAAGAATTGACGCGACCAAAGACGGAATTCGTCCGAGTTGCTTTATTGAAACAAAACAGCTCAGGTATTCTGACAAGCCCGTTTATCGGGCAGCAATATATATACACATTTATGTCGGGAAGTTTGCCCGGCAAAAGCTATACCGGGCATGCCCGGGTGTCAAGGGCGAGCCTTGGAAAGGCGAGTCTGGACCTGCCCGGGCGTGTTTGGCTGCGGCCTGGCAAGTCGAGGCTGGGCGTGCCCGGGCGCTCTGGGCGAGCCCTGGAAAGGCGATAGCGGGCATGCCCGGACGCTCTGGGCGAGCCCTGGAAAGGCGATAGCGGGCATGCCCGGACGCTCTGGGCGAGCCCTGAAAAGGCGATAGCGGGCATGCCCGGACGCTCTGGGCGAGCCCTGGAAAGGCGAGAGCGGGCATGCCCGGGAAAGACGAGACCGGGCGTGCCCGGGAGGTTCGGGCGTGCCCGGGAACAGTGAGTCCGGGCATGCCTGGGAGAGGCGCGTCTGGCCGTGTTCTGGCCGGTGCAAGGCGATTGTGTGCATCCAGTGGTAACCGCTACACACGCCCCTCCAGAATCGACCTGCACCGGCAGGGTCAATTTAAGGGGGGTCCGGATGACCCGGCCGAAGCGACCCCTGGAGGGTCGTGGGGTGGGGTCCGACGTGGTGGTGGGTGGTCGAGCGGGGGGAACTGTGGACGGGGGGCGGCCTCGCCGCGGAGGAAGGGCCAACCGTGGTGGTTCTGTCGATGTCCATGTGCGCCGGTTTGAGGCGTTCCACAGAAATCCGGTCCGGCCGGCCGCCGAAGTCGACGATGAAAGACTTGTCGCCCTGTCGCAGGACCCGGAAGGGCCCGTCGTACGGCGGCCAGAGTGGCCCCCGGTGCGCGTCATGACGCACAAAGACGTACTCCGCTGTGCGAAGCGCCGGGGGGACGTAGGACTGGGGGCCACCGTGGCGGGACGTCGGCACGGGGGCAAATCGTCGGGCGGCCTCCTGGAGGTCCGAGCGCTGGCGAGCGGCGGACCAGGGACTGGTAGCGTCGGGCACGAATTCGCCCGGGACGCGGAGCGGCTGGCCGTAGACGAGCTCGGCGGCGGACGCCTGGAGGTCTTCCTTGGGGGCCGTGCGAAGGCCCAAAAGGACCCACGGCAGCCGGTCGGCCCAACCGTCGTCCTGAAGGCCGGCCATGAGTGCGGCCTTCATGGAGCGGTGAAACCGCTCGCACAACCCGTTGGCTTGGGGGTGGTAGGCCGTGGTGCGGTAGAGCGTGACCCCCAACGAACGGGCGACCGCGCCCCAAAGCTCAGACGTGAACTGTGGGCCGCGGTCGGACGAGATGTCCGCTGGTGCGCCGAAGCACGCGACCCAGGTGGCGATGAACGCCTGCGCCACGTCGGCGGTGGTGGTGGAGGCGAGGGGCACGGCCTCCGGCCACCTGGTGGTCCTGTCCACCATGGTGAGCAGGTGGGTGAACCCCCGCGAGGGGGGCAGGGGACCCACCAGGTCCACGTGGACGTGGTCGAAACGCCGTTCAGGCACGGCGAAAGGTGCCAGCGGGGCCTGGGTGTGGCGGTGGACCTTGACCCGCTGGCAGGCCATGCAGGCATTGGCCCAGTCGCGGATGTTTCGTCGAAGGCCGTGCCAGACGAAACGCGCCGACACCAGCTTCTGAGAAGCTTTCCGGCCCGGGTGAGAAAGGCCGTGGATGGAGGCGAAGATGCGGCGCTGCCAGGAAACGGGCACGATGGGGCGAGGCTGGCCCTGGGAGACGTCGCAGAGCAGGACGGTGCCCGCGAAGGGAATGTCGGCCAGGCGGAGGCCCGTGTCCGCCGCACGGAGTGCCTGCACCGAGGCGTCGGTGGTCTGGTCGGCCGCCATGAGCGCGAAGTCCACGCCGAGGTGGACTGCGTTCGCGCTGGCCCGAGAAAGACAGTCGGCCACGGCGTTGTCTTTGCCGGCGACGTGCCGGATGTCCGTGGTGAACTCCGACACGGCGGAGAGGTGGCGCTGCTGGCGGGCCGACCACGGCTCCGTGACCTTAGCCATTGCGTAGACCAACGGCTTGTGGTCGACGAAAGCCGTGAACGGGCGGCCCTCCAGGAGGTGTCGGAAATGGCGAACGGCCAGGAATAGCCCGAGCAGCTCGCGGTCGAACGTGCTGTAGTTTAACTCGTTCGGCCGGAGTTGCCGGCTGAAAAAAGTGAGTGGCTGCCAAACCCCGTCCACCCATTGCTCATGGACGGCGCCCACCGCGTAGTTGGAGGCGTCCGTAGTGAGGGCGATGGGCGCATTGAGCACGGGGTGAGCCAGCAGCGTTGCGTCAGCGAGGGCCCGTTTGGCGCTGGCGAAGGCCGCGTCCATGGCCGCGGACCAAACAATGTCATGCTTGGCCGGCTTGCCCCGGAGGGCCTCGTAAAGGGGCCGCATGAGCTGAGCAGCGCGGGGCACGAATCGGTGATAAAAATTCACCATGCCGAGGAACTCTTGGAGGGCCTTGATGGAACGGGGACGCGGGAACGTGGTGATGGCCTCGACCTTGGTCGGCAGCGGCACGGCCCCGGTCTTGGTGATGCGGTGGCCCAAAAAGTCAACGGTCATCGTGCCGAAGTGGCATTTGACCGGGTTGACAATTAAGCCGTGCTCGCTGAGGCGACCGAACAGTGTTCCGAGGTGGAGGAGGTGCTCGGCGCGGGACGTGCTGGCGACGAGGATATCGTCCAGATAGACGAAAAGCAACGGCAGGTCGCGCAGCACGCCGTCCATCAAGCGCTGGAACGCCTGGGCCGCGTTCTTGAGGCCAAACGGCATCCGCAAAAATTCGAACAGGCCGAACGGCGTGATGACGGCCGTCTTCGGGACGTCGGCCGCCCGGACAGGTACCTGGTGGTAGCCCCGTATCAGGTCAATTTTCGAAAAGATGACCCGTCCCGCCAAACGGGCGGAAAAGTCCTGAATATGCGGGATCGGGTACCTGTCGGGGGTGGTAGCGTCGTTGAGACGGCGGTAGTCGCCACACGGGCGCCATCCACCCCCCGGCTTTGGCACGATGTGCAGTGGTGAGGCCCACGCGCTATCGGAGCGCCGCACTATGCCGAGGTGCTCCAACGCGTCGAACTCGGCCTTCGCCACGGCGAGCTTGGCCGGGTCGAGGCAGCGGGCCCTGGCATAGACCGGCGGGCCCGTAGTGGGTATGTGGTGCTCGATCCCATGCCGCACCGCGACGGCCGAAAACGTCGGCCGCGTGAGGGCCGGGAATTCCGCGAGCAGGCGAGCGAACTCGTTCGCTGCCGGGAGGGCGCACGCCAGTTCGGTCGGCGCGGAGCTGCTCATCGTGCACGCCAGGGAGCTGAAGGTCTCGGCGTTGACAAGGCGACGACGTTTGACGTCGACCAGCAGCCCGTGCGCGCAGAGGAAGTCGGCGCCCAGCAAAGCCATGGGGACGCAGGCGGTCACAAAAGTCCATTGAAAACGCTGGCTGCCGAAGCAGAGGGTGACGACGCGTGGGCCGAAAGTGCGTATGGCTGAGCCATTAGCAGCGACCAAAGAGGGGCCGCAAACGGCGTCCCGCCTGTCCTGCTCGGAGGCGGGTATGACGCTCAGTTGGGCGCCGGTGTCACACAGGAAACGCCGCCCAGACGCTTTGTCCCGAATAAACAGCAAGTTGCCCGAGTGGCCGGCGCTCATGGCTGGGAATGAACGCCGGCCCGGCCGTTTCCCGACCTGCCGAAAGTGCACGGGGGCCGGCACGTCCGAGCCTTGTGTCCGAACCTGGCGTGGTAATAACACCACGCCCGGTCAGGTGGAGGCCCCGGCCGTCGTGTCGGAAGCGGGCGGTGCGGCGTGGCGGCCGCCAGTTGCACCGGCAGTTCGGCCTCCAAGCGCGCAGGGCGCTCGGGTGTCGTGGGCGTCGCCTCGGACGGCGGCGGGCTCCAGGTAACCGCGCTGATGTGCTGGCCCACCGAGGAGATCTTATCGGCTTCCCTGGCGAGGGTGCGGGAATCCGTGATCAACGTGCCAGCCAGGGCGAGGCGTACCGGGTGAGGCAGCTGGCGAAGGAACAGCTTGCGGAACAGAAAATCCGGAGAGTGCTCACCGAGCAACGAGAGCATATAGTCCATGCGCTCGGACGGGCGCGTGTCGCCGAGTTCGGGCAGAGCGAGCAGGCGCCGTGTGCGTGCTGCCGGTGAGAGGGCGAAAGCGTCGAGGAGGAGTGTCTTCAGCGCGTCGTATTTGTCAGCAGCCGGCGGGTGCTCGAGGAGGCTCAAGGCGCGGGCCGCGGTGGCGGAACCGAGCGCCGCCACAACATGGTGGCAGCGGGTGTCGTCCGCGGTGATGCCTCGCAGGGCGAACTGAGAGTCCGCCTGAGCGAACCAAACAGCCGCGTGAGCCTCCCAGAAGGTAGGCAGTTTAAGCGTCACTGCCATATCCATGTCGGTAGGTCACCAATGAAGGAACTGCGCTCCAACGCGAGTCGAAAGAATTGACGCGACCAAAGACGGAATTCGTCCGAGTTGCTTTATTGAAACAAAACAGCTCAGGTATTCTGACAAGCCCGTTTATCGGGAAGCAATATATATACACATTTATGTCGGGAAGTTTGCCCGGCAAAAGCTATACCGGGCATGCCCGGGTGTCAAGGGCGAGCCTTGGAAAGGTGAGTCTGGACCTGCCCGGGCGTGTTTGGCTGCGGCCTGACAAGTCGAGGCTGGGCGTGCCCGGGCGCTCTGGGCGAGCCCTGGAAAGGCGATAGTGGGCATGCCCGGACGCTCTGGGCGAGCCCTGGAAAGGCGATAGCGGGCATGCCCGGACGCTCTGGGCGAGCCCTGAAAAGGCGATAGCGGGCATGCCCGGACGCTCTGGGCGAGCCCTGGAAAGGCGAGAGCGGGCATGCCCGGGAAAGACGAGACCGGGCGTGCCCGGGAGGTTCGGGCGTGCCCGGGAACAGTGAGTCCGGGCATGCCCGGGAGAGGCGCGTCTGGCCGTGTTCTGGCCGGTGCAAGGCGATTGTGTGCATCCAGCGGTAACCGCTACAGTATGATACATATTACATCATACATACATACCATTACTCTCTTCTCTTTTCCTCCCATTCTACTGATTCCTGTACTTTTGAATACAATACGCTTCCGCTACAAGGTGAGACTTGAGGCAAATCGATCCTGGATTATTTTGGATTATAAACCTTTTCATGGACCATGGCATGCTGGAAACCGATGTTGACTACAACGCTTAAATTCATTCTGATAAATAAACAAACGTACGTTACACTTGCAGACACAAAAGTGACGTGTTTACTGATAAGCAACATTACCAGGATGTTCCTGATATGTCATAAATTACCGATAGATGTTTCGATGATGATTCGTGTCTGTTTACGTTATACCCAATTGTCAACTACAATATGATTAAAGCACATGAATATACACACACATGGCTATAACTTACATGGCGACAACTATCAGGGATGCCTTTTCATGGTGGTTGTATGGTGGTTTTCACTTCTTGAAGGCGGGGATACACCATCCTGGATGTGGGGGGGATCTTTGTGTCCCTCCTGCGAGATCGATCGGCTGTCTCCGTTCCATGGGCTTGTTTGAGAGAACTGTCCGGAGCTATACAACAACAAGAATTACCTGCCGCATAAACCACGCCAAAGTGCTGTTCCATCTCAGACGACAAACTTTATTTCCTCAAATGTTTTCCTTCCAGGATCTGGATGGAATCTGCACATTTTGAAACCCTTCTCTGATTGATTGGTGCATCTGATGCCACAGCATATTGTCATTTTATAAAGAATGATGAGCTATCGACCTTCGTGCGCTTATTCCATGAACGATCGATGGAAACAAAATGGGGCCCATGACCCACGTGACCAGACATTTTCATCATAGTATATGGGGACTCTAGCTGGGTCCACACCCCACAGGACCAGGGAAGTTCTGCTTGCCTGGGACTGGTCATCAAGAACAAAATTTAAAAGCTCTTTATATTCTTGTCTTGTAAATAAAATAATGCACCTGCCTGTGCACGTACACACCACGTGTTTTATCGACAGTCAACCCCTCCGTTTTCAACCTCTCACAGTGTTTTCATTACCTTGAACTTTCGGACCTTCAAACCATCCATTAGACCTTTGACTGGTAGTTATGTACAGAACACTTGGATTGCCGCAATTGTATCACAGAAAATTTGAATCGTATTACCTGGGCTACGTGTTTCATCTAACATTCCGTACCAGTTCTGGGAGGTTATCAGTGACGAGCATGGCATCGACCCCACTGGCGCCTACCATGGGGACAGTGACTTGCAGCTGGAGAGAATCAACGTGTACTACAATGAAGCCTCAGGTTTGTACATCCCAGCACTCTGACACTTGCTATCATTCACCTGGTATCGACAACCAGAATACATCATTGCGCTATGTATGAGTCTGACCTGTCAGGCATAACAGGCTCTCACACAGGAACACCTATGTGTACACTTGCACTACACCTCGTGATATCCTGCAAGTCCCTGGAAAGTGGCATCTCTCAAGGTGTGCTTCTTGGGTCACAAGTTGAATGTTTGTTTTGAAAGTGTGGCTATACAATCCATCTCTCACCCAGCTCATAATCACCACTTCCGTGTAAATAAACCACCACTTCCGGTTCCGGTTAAAACCACTTCCGGTTCCGGCTAACACCACTTCCGGTTTGTTATAAAATAAAGGTCATGGACAGTCTGGTGGAGGATCCATCTCTCTGAAAACGTCTGATAGGTTTTTGTTATTTTGTATCAGACACCGCAGCATGTTGGTTGCATACAGGTGTTGTGTGACACAGAAATATTCATCATTTTATCATGAAATATATTCACAATGCCAGAGCACCCGGAGACGCCATTTTGAATATCCACCATCACAAAACACGTGCAATTGGGTTTAAAAATGGACACATTGGTTAATTTTGCTTTGAAGTACATGGTCATGTTACCCTTTTTAAAGTTGTCACCGAATGTTTCAGGAGGGAAGTACGTGCCACGGGCCGTGCTGGTTGACCTCAAACCGGGGACCATGGACTCGGTGCGTTTGGGTCCTTTTGGCCAAATCTTTAGACCCGACAACTATGTGTTTGGTGAGTGCTTGTGGACCAGGAATCAGGGAGTTCTACTTTTGTGCGCCCAACCTGTATCACCATGGCAACACTTTCCTACGCTGCATACATCAAGGCTGGTTTAAGCTAGCCCAGAGTCCTGAGGTTAATCCCATTGAACCACTAAGGGGTGTTGATGGGTAATTGGAGGTTAACCAACAGCGAGCACAAAATCCTAATTCGTATTTTTGCCACTTCTTCCCCCCTACATAATCAACAAATCGTCAATTTAATTTAGAATTTCCTTTATTTATTTAAAATAACACTGACTAATTTCATTAAGATTTCACTGAGATATTAACTTGTTTTGAAATTTAATTGTATTCCATTTCCGCTACCTTTGTTCTGTGTACCTAGGCCATGGTGGTGCCGGTAGCAACTGGGCCAAAGGGCACTACACGGAGGGTGCGGAGCTGGTGGATTCGGTGCTCGACGTGGTGCGGAAGGAGGCGGAGAACTGCGACTGCCTACAGGGATTCCAAATGACCCATTCGCTGGGTGGAGGCACAGGCTCAGGAATGGGCACTCTGCTCATCAGCAAGGTACGCGAAGAATATCCCGACCGCATCATGAACACTTTCAGTGTGGTACCCTCTCCCAAGGTGAGCGACACCGTGGTGGAGCCGTACAACGCCACGCTGTCGGTGCACCAGCTGGTGGAGAACACCGACGAGACGTTCTGCATCGACAATGAGGCCCTTTATGACATCTGCTTCCGCACTCTCAAGCTCACCACTCCGACCTACGGGGACCTGAACCACCTGGTTTCGGCCACCATGAGCGGAGTGACCACTTGCTTTCGCTTTCCCGGGCAGCTGAACGCGGATCTGCGCAAACTCACAGTCAACATGGTGCCGTTCCCACGTCTCCACTTCTTCATGCCTGGTTTCGCGCCACTCACGTCCCGTGGAAGCCAGCAATACCGTGCGCTCACTGTGCCCGAACTCACACAACAGATGTTTGACGCCAAGAACATGATGGCCGCCTGCGACCCGCGCCACGGTCGATACCTCACGGCGGCGGCCATCTTCCATGGACGGATGTCGATGAAGGAAGTGGACGAGCAGATGCTCAACGTGCAGAACAAGAACAGCAGCTACTTTGTCGAATGGATTCCGAACAACGTCAAGACTGCCGTGTGCGACATCCCAACACGCGGCCTCAAGATGTCGGCGACCTTCATCGGTAACAGCACGGCCATCCAGGAGCTCTTCAAGCACATCTCGGAGCAATTCACGGCCATGTTCCGCCGCAAGGCCTTCCTCCATTGGTACACTGGCGAAGGGATGGACGAGATTGAGTTCACCGAAGCCGAAAGCAACATGAACGATCTCGTGACCGAGTAACAGCAGTACCAGGATGCCACCGCTGAAGATGAAGATGAATTTGACGAAGAGGAGGAGGAAGGTGGTTGAAGACCCCTTTGATGAAAGGAGGAACTTTACATGAAGTTATGGTTCATTCGTAGTCCAGGGGTGTGTGTATTCCCATGGGAATTTTGTGATAAATCTAATATTTCACTCGAAATTTATTGATATGTAATATAACATTGGAAAAAAGTAGGGTTCCATTTTTTATGACTTTAATGATAATTTTGAGATCCTAGAATGAGGAGACCTGAAAATCGGCTTTCCAGCTGAAATGTTCAAAATTTGAATTTGTTGATATTGAATACAAAATAACAAAGTCATATCAAATGAAAGAGTACGGTATTGAGAAACTGAATAAACCAGTGTTGTTGATATTTTGTGTTGTTGCAATGGCATTTTGATCTTTTAGTGAAATATGAGTGGCTAAAGTTGTTTCATATAACATGCACACGTTCTTATATGAGCATTAGATGGTCCAACTGCATTTGAGCAAACAGTGATGGATTCTTCTTGATCTCAACAACATGAGAGGCTAACTTGATTTTTGTTGTCTTTGAAGCAGATTTCCACGTTAGTAAATTGAGCTTCATCATCTTTTCCCAAGGACTGATTGGACCAACTTTGCTCTTTGTTATGAAGTCCTAATGGCGCTGCTTTCCAGCTTCATCGTTCCTGAGAATGTCACCTTCGACTGTCCGTGTCACTATATTCACCAAGCAGTCGTTTTCATGTTTGAATGGATTGCAATCTTTGATAATATACCGTAGTTTGTTAACTTGGTGGTTGGTGCACCTGGCGTTCTGTGATTGATGGAGAAAGCTCATGATGTTTTTCTCGT
Source organism: Myxine glutinosa (assembly GCF_964187855.1). Lineage (NCBI taxonomy): Eukaryota > Metazoa > Chordata > Myxini > Myxiniformes > Myxinidae > Myxine > Myxine glutinosa. Next base: position 74,906,107 of record NC_136269.1, on the reverse strand, counting down.
TGCTGTGTGGAGACATTGGCCATGTCATGCACTTGTTCAATCTGTTCATCACCGGTGTGACCAAAAATAACCTCACCAATGCTGCAGGTTTCAGGAACACAATGAACTAATATTATCAAATAATTATACTGTGGCGGACACGAAAGCTCACTGGCGTGATGACATCATTCCGCGCGCCAAGTGGGCGGCGGCCACGCCCGAGGGGTAGGCGTGGCCGCAGGATATACACCGGGCGCGCAGCCCGGAAGGCTCCAGTGTTACAGTGGAGCTCTTGAATAAAGACTCTTACAACTTACCGCGTTGTCCGCTTCCTCCTTGCTTACAAGCAGCACGCGCAACACCGCGCTTCATTGGTGACCTCCGACGTTCTGGTCAGTCGTCACTGACCACCCGAACCCACCACAGCCATGGCAACCAACGCGGTAGCGATAAAGCTCCCCGAGTTCTGGGAAGCTCAGGCGGAGATCTGGTTCCTGCAGGCCGAAGCCCAGTTCAGGCTTCGAGGCATCACGGCGGATGAGACACGCTACTGCCACGTGGTCGCCTCCCTCGGGGCCGGCAGGGCCGCCCGCGTCGTGTTGGTCCTGAGGAACCCCCGGCCGATGACAGGTACGAGGCGATCAAGCGTCTCCTCCTCGCCACGTTCGGCCTCACGGTGGACGCACGGGCCGATTGCCTCTTGGACCTCCCCGAGCTCGGTGACACGCGACCGTCGGTCCGAATGGACCATATGCTGTCGCTCATGGGCGACGAAACCCCGAACGCTCTATTCCGGGCATTATTTCGACGCCAGCTGCCGGCACGAGTACGCCTCGCGTTGGCCGGTTCTGCAACAACGGAACCCCGAGCGCTCGCGGCCGAGGCCGACAAGTTCTACGCGGCTTTGGACACGCAGGCGAGTTTCGGTGCGGCCATAGCGGCTCCCGAGCCCGAAACTGCTGCGGGTGCCCACCCCTACTACGCAACGCACCGCGTAGCCGCTGAACCTCCTGCGGGTGCCCACCGCTACTCCGAGAGGCGCCTCGTGGCGGCCGCCACGCCTCGCCCACCACCACCGCGGAAACCGCGGCCTCCGGCTTCGCCGCAAACCTGGTGCCATTTCCACGCTAGGTTCGGCCACGAGGCTCGGCAATGTCGCCCGCCGTGCTCATTCGGCAGGTCGGGAAACGCCCGGGCCGGCCCTCGGTGGCAACGGTGAGCGTCGGCAATTCCAACAGCCTGCTGTACATAACGGACACCTTGTCCGGGCGCCGTTACCTGTGCGATACGGGAGCGCAGGTGAGTGTCGTTCCTGCAGGTACGTCCGACAAGCACACCGCGGGCCGAGGTCCCGCGCTGCTTGCGGCCAATGGTACGTCTATACGCACGTATGGAAAACACTGTCTCTCCCTGCGGTTCGGAGGTCAGGTTTTCCGTTGGTCGTTCGTTTTGGCCGACGTGCCCATGGCACTGCTCGGCGCGGACTTCCTCTGTGCCAATGGCCTGTTGGTTGACGTAAATCACAGAAGGCTTGTCCAGGCTGAGACGTTCAGCTCGCTCGCGTGCGCGCTGCCCGCCTCGTTGAGCAGCTCACGGAGCGGCTCATCGAGCGGCTCGCCGAGCGGCTTGCTGGGCGGTTCGGTTCCGGCCAGGTTCATCTGTACGCTTCCGGCAGCGGACGAATTCATCGGCCTCCTCACCCGTTTCCCAGCCCTCACGCGGCCCACCTTCTCGGCGGGGACTGTCAAGCACGGGGTGGAACATCACATCCCCACCGCCGGGCCACCGGTCTACGCCTGGGCACGCCGCCTCGAGCCGACGAAGCTCGCCGTAGCTAAAGCGGGGTTCGCTACGCTGGAGCGGCTCGGCATCGTGCGGCGCTCCGAGAGTGCTTGGGCGTCGCCCCTCCACATCGTGCCCAAGCCCGGCGGGGGGATGGCGACCATGCGGGGACTACCGCCGTCTCAACGATGCCACCACCCCCGACCGCTACCCCGTCCCCCATATTCAGGACTTTTCCACCCGCTTGGCGGGCATGTCCTTCTTTTCGAAGGTGGACCTCATACGCGATTACCACCAGGTCCCCGTCAGGCCGGAGGACATCCCGAAGACGGCTGTCATCACGCCGTTTGGTCTTTTCGAATTTCTTCGGATGCCCTTCGGTTTGAAGAATGCGGCTCAGGCGTTCCAGCGCCTCATGGACAGCGTCTTGCGCGACTTGGATTTCGTCTGCGTCTATCTGGATGATATCCTCGTCGCAAGCGCGTCCCACCAAGAGCACCTACACCATCTCCGCACGCTCTTCGAACGTCTGGGCCAGCATGGCCTGATCATGAACCCCGCCAAGTGCCGGTTCAGTGTCACTGAAATCGACTTTTTGGGGCACTGCGTCACCAGGCACGGGGCCGTCCCCCTACCGGCCAAGGTGGAGGCGGTGAAGGGGTTTCCGCGCCCCCGAAAGATCAGGGGGCTCCAGGAGTTCCTGGGCATGGTAAACTTTTACCATCGGTTCCTGTCCCGCATCGCCCAGCTCCTGCGCGCCCTGCACGAGGCCCTCCGAGGGAAGCCGGGCAAAGGTGACGTTACCTGGACCGAGCAGATGGACGCGGCGTTCGTGGGCGCGAAGCTCGCCTTGGCTAATGCCACCATGCTCGCGCACCCGGCGCCTGATGCACCAATCGCCCTCACCACCGACGCCTCGGACTACGCGGTGGGCGCGGTGCACGAGCAATGGGTGCGTGGAGCTTGGCAACCGCTGGCGTTCTTCAGCCGGCAGCTTCGCCCGCCCGAATGCCGGTACAGTACCTTCGACCGCGAGTTGCTCGGGCTCCACCTGGCGGTCAGGCACTTCCGCCATCTGCTCGAGGGCCGTGCGTTCACGGCCTTCGTCGACCACAAGCCACTGGTGTTCGCGATGGGCAAGGTCGCTGAGCCATGGTCGGCCCGGCAGCAGCGTTACCTCTCGGCCGTGTCCGAATACACGATGGACATCCGGCACGTTGCGGGGAAGGACAACCCGGTGGCGGATTGCCTTTCCCGGTCCGTTGCCCACGCGGTCCACCTCGGCATCGACTATGCCCGGATGGCGGCGGACCAGGCCGCCGACCCCGACGTCCAGGCCTTCCGGACCGCCATTACGGGCCTCCGTGTCACCGAGGTGCCGTTCGACGGTGCTGGCACGGCCCTCTGGTGCGACGTCTCCCTCAGGCGGCCTCGCCCCATCGTGCCCGCGGGCTGGCAGCGCCAGATTTTCGACGCCATCCACGGCCTGTCCCACCCGGGCACGAGGGCCTCCCAGAGGTTGATCGCCGACAAGTTTGTCTGGCATGGCCTCCGGAAGGCCGTCCGTGGCTGGGCCAGGACATGCCTCGCGTGCCAGCGCGCGAAGGTGCACCGACACACCCAGGCCCCATTGGCCCCATTTGCGGTGCCGGAACGTCGGTTTGACCATGTTCATGTGGACCTGGTGGGACCTCCGCCCCCCTCGCGGGGTTTCACCCACGTCCTGACCATGATGGACCGCACCACCCGGTGGCCGGAGGCCGTGCCTTTGGCGTCAACGACGGCGGCGGACGTCGCACAGGCGTTCATCGCCACCTGGGTCGCCCGGTTCGGCGCCCCCTCGGACATCTCGTCCGACCGCGGCCCCCAGTTCACCTCGGAGCTCTGGGGGCGGTCGCGCGGGGGCTCGGGGTCCAGCTGCACCACACCACGGCCTACCACCCCCAGGCTAACGGCCTGTGCGAGCGGTTCCACCGCTCGTTGAAGGCCGCGCTCCGGGCGACCCTCCGCGACAGCGGCTGGGTCGACAGGTTCCCCTGGGTGCTGCTGGGCCTCCGGACGGTGCCCAAGGACGACCTGCGCGCATCCGCGGTGGAGTTGGTCTTCGGGCAACCGCTGCGGGTGCCGGGCGAGTTCCTCCCCGACTCCACGGCACCATGGTCGGCGGCGCAGGAGCGCTCCGCGCTGCAGGAGACCGCCCAGAGGTTCACCCCGGTGCCCACAGCGCACCACGGGCACCCACCTACGCACGTCGCCCCGGAGCTTCGCATTGCGGAGTACGTCTTTGTCCGGCACGACGCCCACCGGACACCACTGCGGCCCCCGTACGACGGGCCTTTCCGCGTGCTGGAGACCGGGGTGAAACATTTAACCTTGGACATCGGCGGCACTCCTGACCGTGTCTCCATAGACTGCCTCAAGCCGGCCCACCTCGACGTGGACCACCCACCGCCGGTGGCTCGGCCCCCGCGTCGGGGCCGCCCCCCGGCGGGCGAACCCCCGGCCCGGCCGGTACGCTGCCCCCCGAGCCTGCACCCATCCCGGGTGCAGCCGGAGGCATCCCAGCTGGCATCCCTGCACCCCGGACGCCGCCAGTCGCCAGAGGGCGCTTCGGCCGGGTCATCCGTTTGCCCCGCAAACTGGCCCTCCAGGTGCGCGGGAATTCTGGGGGGGCGCGTGTGGCGGACACGAAAGTTCACTGGCGTGATGACATCATTCCACGTGCCAAGTGGGCGGCGGCCACGCCCCAGGGATAGGCGTGGCCGCGAGATATACACCGGGGGCGCAGCCCGGAACGCTCCAGTGTTACAGTGGAGCTCTTGAATAAAGACTCTTACAACTTACCGCGTTGTCCGCTTCCTCCTTGCTTACAAGCAGCGCGCGTAACACCACGCTTCAATACCAGGATTTCCTACCTGATGTAGTCTTATCCCCTCACGGTGGATAGGCTCTGAGCCAGACCCCCCAAATTGACCGGTCATATTGGAGTCTCCTGAGTCTTAAAACATTCTCCAACAACTTGGTGGCCCGTACGGGGATCAAGTGGACATCGACAAGGTCGCCAAGGTAAGCATGGCTTCTTGTGGATTGACCATTATGATATACGAACCTGTGTATAGTTATTTTGTATGTACAGTATATGGAGAAAGTGGTGTTTGGGCTTCTCCACGCACTATTGGTGCAGGAGAGCCCTCAGAAGGAAGATATAGATGAGACCTTTTGGCTCCGGTGATGTGCTCGCGACACAGAGATCCATTTGAGTTGGTCTAGGGTGCTGGGTAGTGGATCACAAAGAACCATTTCTGAGCTGGTACTCCCGGGTGCTGTGGCTACTACCCAAAGAACCATTTTTTTGTATGATTAAGATGGAACGTTTTAAACGATTGTAGCTATTATTCGTGTTTTTCTCATGATTTCTGTAAAATACGTATTTTTCCTGCGCTGCGTAATTCTTCTGACACGCGCCACTGATGTGCGCGAAGCGAACGAATGTCTGCCTGCATTCGCCTGTGTGATTGAGACTGCGTCTTTGCGAAGATTAAGTGCATAGTCACGCGAATACGCTGGTTATTAAGGGCCTGGCTGTGAACTGGGAGCGGATGGCCCGTGAGTGCACCATGAGACCATCTGCTTCCAAGTCGTGTAAGGCCGGTACACTCGTTTACACACCCGTACACGTGTAAAGTGGTTTTTTTTGCACTTGCTCAAAGCACGCGACTTGCTCGGCGTGCGACAGGGAGCCGGGAAATGGAGTTATATTTATATATATATATTTTTACCTCATTCCAATTTATGGTATTGCGACAAAACGGCTTATATCTTTGGAACGACTGGTCGGATTTAGACAAATTAAACGGAATTGTGTAGGACGAAAGCCGTGGGTCCAAAGTAAGAAAAAAAAAAAAAAAAAAAAAAGGGGTGGAGGAGAGAAAAAAATTTTTTTCAGTTTTCCCGCCATGTCTAAAACTCGTTCGATCAACAAATGGATTCATGACAGACAACCCCATCTCATACCGGTCCAGAATTATTATGAAAGATGGCGATTGGATGAAAATTGCATCAAATTTTATCCAGGTCCATCACTAAGAAATAGGCAGCAGAATGAAAATCAACAGACAATGGAACAGCTAGCGACGAGTGTTTGTGAGTAACAACCACCCTCTGGTCGAGGCTCATAGGAAAAGTGATACTTATTGATTCGGCACGCTTACAATAGATATTAATGGCGAAGGTTGTGGTTGGTTCGATTTTGCGAAATGAACGTTCTTTGAACAAGTTAAATGGAAAAATAAGAAAAAAGTATATAACTGTTTACTCTCTGAAACTGGGTATTGTATAGAACTCTGGGTATAGTTCTCAAATCACTCTGGGTTGTGCCTTGAGTGAGGTAATATTGAGTTATGGAATTAATTGCTTTCAACAATGCAAAGGGTGACAAGATATGGGATTTTAATGGGATTTTAATGGGATTTTAATGGGATTTTAATGGGATTTTAATGGGATTTTAATGGGATAAATATAGAAGATGTTTGTTTTTGTCAAGAGAAAGTAACAATTGGCGGAGAAGTCACAGAGGCCGGGTTTTGGGCCTTTGACAGCAGAGAAATTGAGTTTGACAGCAAAAGACTTCCAAATAATGGTTGTGGCAAACAGTGACTTCTGGGATGACAGGGGTGTGGGGTATTTGGCATCGCCAGACTAGCTTATTGATTTAGGAATGTTTAGAGGTCATTGCAATGTGATAATTACTTGTGATCATTTGTTGTTGGAACGTTTTGGGAACATTCAAATGTTGGGTTTTGCTAACGTTTCCACAACGTCGCCACAACGTTTCACTTTCGTTGTTGCAACGTTTTGCTCCAACGTTTTGGGAACATTTAAATGTTGGGTTTTGCTGACGTTTCCACAACGTCGCCACAACGTTTCACTTTCGTTGTTGCAACGTTTTGCTCCAACGTTTTGGGAACATTTAAATGTTGGGTTTTGCTGACGTTTCCACAACGTCGCCACAACGTTTCACTTTCGTTGTTGCAACGTTTTGCTCCAACGTTTTGGGAACATTCAAATGTTGGGTTTTGCTAACGTTTCCACAACGTCGCCACAACGTTTCACTTTCGTTGTTGCAACGTTTTGCTCCAACGTTTTGGGAACATTCAAATGTTGGGTTTTGCTAACGTTTCCACAACGTCGCTACAACGTTTCACTTTCGTTGTTGCAACGTTTTGCTCCAACGTTTTGGGAACATTCAAATGTTGGGTTTTGCTAACGTTTCCACAACGTCGCCACAACGTTTCACTTTCGTTGTTGCAACGTTTTGCTCCAACGTTTTGGGAACATTCAAATGTTGGGTTTTGCTAACGTTTCCACAACGTCGCTACAACGTTTCACTTTCGTTGTTGCAACGTTTTGCTCCAACGTTTTGGGAACATTCAAATGTTGGGTTTTGCTAACGTTTCCACAACGTCGCCACAACGTTTCACTTTCGTTGTTGCAACGTTTTGCTCCAACGTTTTGGGAACATTCAAATGTTGGGTTTTGCTAACGTTTCCACAACGTCGCCACAACGTTTCACTTTCGTTGTTGCAACGTTTTGCTCCAACGTTTTGGGAACATTCAAATGTTGGGTTTTGCTGACGTGTCCACAACGTCGCTACAACGTTTCACTTTCGTTGTTGCAACGTTTTGCTCCAACGTTTTGGGGACACTCAAATGTTAAGTAAATCGGATAAGAATTCACGAGTTATTTAATTATTAGCGATTAATGAAGTACTTATTTAATTAATTACATTTCTTATTACATTACAGTAATTACATTACAGTAATTACCTGAGGTAATTACAGTAATTACAGTTCCGGTAATTACAGTAATTACAATAATCATTACAGTAATTGCAGTAATCTTATTACAGTAATTACATTACATTAACTCAGGCACCTTTTGAGTAAGGAAGCTGATATTTGGACATGACACTGACCAAGTGATGTGGCTGTCAAGGAAAATTTTGATTTATTGATTAATCATTTAATAAATTAACTCGTTGATTTATAAATGACTTATTTAATTAAAATTCCTCAGAGATACATCTTCGGATGAGATACTTGCAGATTGGTTATGCTATGAGCCAATTGATTAAGGAAAATATTTCGTGATGGCCATATTGGCAATTTCGTGGCCATATTCGTGGCAACTCAGTTAGTGCCACTGCACCTTTAAAATGCATCCCTGCGTTCATTTTTCGATCGATTGAGTTGAAATTTTGAACAATCGGATCTGGACTGTCGTTGTTAACGACTCTAGCATGCACCCGTCCAATCAGGATGGAGCGGTATGGTCCCCGGATCATCACTGCCCGCAGTTTTAATTAGTTTTACTTTTCTCTTGGTCATATAATTTTGAAGACATGCATGTCATGATATAGGAAATGTTTGTTCTGTTGAACGGAATAAATGTTGTTTATTTGTGTGGGTGTGTATTTTTGCGTATTTTGGATATATTTTCACGACTAATTCCAGTTAACATCCTGCAAAATTTGCTCGTTTTCTGGCCGAGTCGAAATTGCGTTGAGTTCCTATGGCATGCGCCATTAAAAGCGCTGTGTAATGGTTGAGCTCCCTTTATTTCGTTTTGGTCATGCGGATGAGCAGACAAAGTGACGAATGCTGCGGCTGGAGCAGTAGAAGCGATTTTTGAATTGTTCAATGATTATTCGATATTGTTATGACTTATTGTCAATAGGTATACTAAGTGGCCATGAGGTAGCCTGTTGCTATGTACAGTTTTATTCTATTGTTGATTATACCACATAGCTGTGGTGATAAAGGAAATGTTCGTTTTAAATAGATGATTATGATATGACCATGACTATAAAATCATGATGATTATTATGAATGATATCATAGGGTTCAAATGCAGAATGATTGCATGAACTTGGGAAAGAACTTTCAAGCCCTATGGGATAAATTGGGTGTTACAAGCGATGGAGTTTCAAAATTTAGCATGATTGAAGGAATTTTACAGTCTTATTTCAGGAGTTTTACGAAATTTAAATTGCCAAGAGATTTTGGGTACTATTAAAAGAAAAAATGATGAGATATTTTTCCCAATGAACTTTAATATCTGCCATCCATTTTGGCTGTCTCACGAATGAAGGATGAGTTGCCTTTAGTGGTTGCAAAGAAAATTTGTGGAGACCAGGCAAAATGGGGAAATATGTCAGATATGACCCTAGGACAGGACGGTGATTCATCAATTGACATGAGGTACGAACCAGAGGTGACGACCGATGAGATTCGATCTCAGTCAATGGATGGACCTGTCCTGACATCATTGGGGAAAGGGCTTATGCAAGGAGTCATCCAAAATGATTAATTTGATTTATTGATGAATATTGATGAATTAATTGAAATTGAATAATTGATTGAATTGTTGATTGATTGAATCTAATTGATTGAATTTAATTGAATAAATTTAACTGAATAAATTGAACTGAATAAATTGAATTGAATATATTGATTGTTTGATTGATGAAAATGCGGTCTCAAGAAAGAAGCTTTGATATCTTTGTGAGATATTATCAATGTGAAGACAACCTTGGAAAATTGAGCAAGGTGGTGAGTTTATATACAGATATATATGTGCGGTTACCATTGTGTGATTTCGCCGTCAACAGAGCGGACACCTGAGGATTCACCCATTTCATACTGACCCTCCGGCTCATCTGCAAATACTGATCTGTGAGATTGGATTGTGTAAAAGCCACAGGTGAGGGAGATTCTCTGGAAATCACCGTTTGAACAGGTGGAGAGATCCTTCCTGGAGGTACGAGTGAAGCTTTAGAGGAACAAACTACAACACATCCAACGCTACTTTGATAAAAGGCAGAATGGGAAATGGAGCCTGCAAGAACACACAAGGACAACCAGAGATTCCACAAAAAGGTACTTGTACACATCATATGTACGACCGTTATGGTGCCGAAGCTATAAGGCAGGTCGAGAATTGGTATTTGTGGACAAAGGGACATGATGAGGAGTTTCCAAGAGATGGTACATTTGAGCGAAGTCGATTGGAAAGATTGGAACAAAGATTGAAAGCCAGGAAGAGACAGAATCTAACGGTAGACTGGCTTGCATTCCATCTTTGGGATGGTGAATCCAGACAACGGGAACAGCAAGAACGGATAACGGATCTAGAACTTAAAATAAAAAGGATACAGGATACAGTGGAGGAGACAAATGCACAACTGCCCTCGAAATTAGGAATGAAAGTGACAGTTGTCCCATCTGATTTCCAGTTGTCTCCCCAAAAAGGACGGTACAGAGAATTTTTTCGTGTTTCAGGAGATAACGAGAGATTGCAGTGGCAACTCAGGGATGTAGAGATGCAGCCCAGCAATACAAGTGCACAGGTGCACAGACCAGGCAACGACAGAAACCGGTGTTTCAAGTGTGGACGGATGGGACATTGGAAAAGAGGATGTCCGTATACCAAAAGGAAGACAAGTTCATAGGGTAAACCAAGATCAAGGGTACCAGTGCTGACCGATACCTCAGACAATGATTAGGCCTTCATTGTGACAAATCCCAAATGACGATTGGCCTCAACAAATTAGATTACTGGACAAACATGAATAACTGTCGATGATTCTTGGGTCTGAAAAGTTGTCGGAGCAAGAATTATTCATTTTTCTTTTGCTTGTAAGCAAATTGATAATTAATTGATCAAATGCCGAAATTGGATCTTTTATGTTGGGCACAAAATTTTAAATTTACAAAGTTTGGAACAATTGCTTTGCAATTTTTTTGGCAAACCAAGTGACAAGAGTCACATCATGACCAGGTGGGAATTTCGGACTATTGTTCCACACGAATGATAGGTCAGTGGTCGACTGACATACAAATGGGTGGGTAGTCAAATTTGGATAAATTATTGTGAGAACTGAAAGGGTAATGTCAATGTGACGTCATAGGGGTTTTCTAAGAATAAACTTTTTGGTCCATTTGTGTATTAGCGCTTATAAAATTGAAGGACAAATTTTGAGAAATTGAAATAAAGTTGACACCCATCCGGATCTGTAAATAAGGGTTCCAACGCAAACAAATACGCATAATGCATGTGTGCGTGGGTATTTTGTGTGTCAGTGTTTTTTTGTTTTTGTGTATCAATCTTACAAGATTGTTGACACCGACAGTGTGCCTTGTCTGGAAAATAGATAGTTCCATGGGGATGGGATCGCATATCGAGAGAATTCGTAAAATAAAAAAATAGAAATATAATTTGATTATAAAAATTATCACTTTTGTCAAGGGAGATGGAGAATAAAGATTTGATTTGCTGAGTTATGAGCAGCTATTCATTAATAGTAAAAATTGGGAGTAATCTTGGGATTCCATTGTGATCTAATTTATATGAGAATCAAAGCTATTTATGGATATGAGCTTCATAAAAATGTGGGAGTACAAAATTAGCCAAATTTTGGAGAGGTCTTACACTGACTTCCCAGAGTACTCTGCTCATGGATTTTTATAAATATAAACTTGAATTTTACCAGCATATAAATTGTGCTGTATGTATGGATGTGTTTTAGGCATAGATGATATGGGAAAATAGTAAAGAAAATTTTGCTGGTTTGAACTATTATGAGTTTTTCAGTTCTGGAGTTCAAACAAAGTCACTGGTTAACAGATGAGAAAGGATAGTAAATAAATTATTCGATGATGGGTAAATTAAGTACGATATTACTAAGACTTATGAGAGCTATTGTTCTTCCTTACAGCAGTGGAAAATTATTGGGAAAAAAATTAGATCCAACATCATGAATCTATAAAAGAATGTGATAGGGATAATATCCTCAATTTGTACTAATTATTTGATTGTGGGTAAAGGAATTAATTTATCGTAGTGGATTGTTAACAGCAGCCTGAAAATGTCCTGAGAGTGTGCATCCATGTAATCAGAAATCCCAGATTTATTTTTACAAACAACATTTTGGTAGAGGTCTTGTGTGGACGAACACTTCCTTGGTAGATAAAAAAAACGGTACTGCATGCTGGCAGCCACTTTTGCGGCCAGTTAGGCCAAACAAATTGAGAGGAAATTGTAGTTAAATACGTAAGTTACACATGGCTATTTGAAAAAAGGAAATTTGTTGAGATGGGAAACATTTTTCGAAGGTTTATTAAAGTGTTATAATATGACATGTGGCAAGGCAAACTATTGGATGGGAAAATTAGATCTGGCTATAGAATAAATTTATTGACCCCTTGAAGTTAATTCTTCGAATCATTGTTTCACTGGCATTTTTGTTCAAATTGGAAATAGTTTGGTAGAGCTTTGGTTAAAACCTTTGGTTGCGGTATCTTGGAACGAAATGACAAACCATAGGAGATTGATAAGAATAGAAAAAAAATATGGACCCAAAATAGAAAGTTGGATTCATGCCCCTCATTGCAAACAAGCACATGGGGCTAAGGTGGACGATCCCACAGAAAATGAGGCTGCACCTAGCAGCCCAGCAGAACATTCAGTGGCAGATAAATGATAGTCGTGATTTACAGTCATTTGAATTACATTTTAACACCCCTTGCATTGATAAACATTACATTTTCAAAATGTGATATTCCTACTTGGGATAGTGACATTTATTTGCCTACATGACATACAATTACCTGCTGATATTAATACAACATGAGTAAAAAATGTATCACAACTACACTCATGATCAGGGGATTGAGTTCAACCCCGGGAGATAGGGGGATCAGGGTAAGACAAATAATCTGATTTATGTTACATATTAAGGGATTTTCTTTATTTACCTTTTATGAAGCTTGTTAGTTTGGTATATAATGTTGAATGTCATCAACATATAATTATGTCATAGGTATGAATATATACAAGGAGTAGCAGACTTGTTTGTTGGTTTAGTAGTTATATTGGCAATTGTTTTAGTGGTGGCTTGCTTGAAAGCCTTAGTGACGGTGTGTCTGAATAAGGCAACCAACAACACGATGATAACGCATGAAGTGACAAATGAGGAAAGAAATGTGGAACCAGAAAAGGAAGACTTTTATGGCGACATAAATACTGAGATTAAAAGATTAAATCAAGTGATGTTGCAAATGAATACAGTAGAATTAAGATAATGGCATAACGACAATGTTATGAGTTGTGTCAATTACAATATCAGTGAACTCATATCACCACGAGTGACACACTGTTAGGAAAAAAAAAAAAAGAAAAAAGAAAAGTGGAGAGGGAATTATGGTAATAATACATTATGCTTAATTTGTTGGTTTGGGAAAATTGTTGTTGGGAATTAGATATTCCCGTTTGTGATTGTAATCATATACAATTTATTTTCTTAGAGTAGTGCTAAAATACCTGCATGAGTTAATTTTTGAACTATATTAACCTGAAAGCAATTGTGGATGCTATTCTTAGTTTAGTAGTGAAATACATACCTGATTGAATATTATTTGTGTGACGCATATAAATGAATATAACTTTTTGAATGTGTTAAGGAAAAACAACAAATTGTTGAATGTGAAACTGTCGGAAGATATACATGATTATGCTGATTTCATGGTAAGATGTACCCTATCTGATTCAGTGTGTGCGGAAAGCAGATTCAGATGTGACTGAGCATAAGGATAAGACGAGATCACATTTTGAAGGGAGTGCTAACGGAATTGGGAAGAAGTTCGAGAAAGAAAATTTGTGGCTAAAAATGAAGTTAATCATGGCATACACCCTCTTTCTCAAAGAATGATGAAGACATTCTCCCGTGTAACTTGGAGATGAATGCTTACCTTCACCAAGGAAATTTATGTGACCATTTGCCTGGATCACACTGCAACATATGAAAGAAAGGCGATCACTTACTCTTGTTCGAAGGCTTCGAACATTCATCACATCAGAAGTTGCAGGACAACGACATTTTACCCGCAACCTCTGTGAAATGCGGGGACATATGTTATTACTTCACCAACTTCCGGGGAGCCAGCATGGAGCTGCAAACCAATGGCTGTGCCTTTTCACAACATCTGTGCGCGATTCTGCGGGCCACTCCTGGTATGGACCATGGATGACCTGAACACCATGGTCCCAACATCATTGTGGATGCATCCGGCATCCCTGTTCCACATCTTGCTGGCCAATCAACGTCACACCAATACTTGCTGCCCACTCACAATGAGGGAGGAGGCAAGTCGACTACAACTGGGTGAAGGCCTTATTCAGGAATTACAATGGTTTACAGCAAAAAGTGGCAAGAATGCTACAAGGAGAGCAGGGTCAGTCTATGACTCCGCAATGTTACCACAACAGCGAAATCCTACACGAAGTAGTGCAGGAGCTATGAAGGCATTAGGAGAAAATGTTTCATACCTGGATTCAAACACAAGTGATCAGCCCTTCCTTTCAAACAAAGTCAACATTTGTGTGGAGGCAAACGTTTTTGCCAGATGGTGCAGATGCTTTACAAAACTTGAAAATGAAGTGAAATTGTTGTATCTTGGTGATGGTGAAGTGTTGTTTTGAAAATATATTTGTGATGCAAATGCAATAGATTGAACAATATGGAAGGAGTCAATGACCAACGAAATGTTTTGTGATTCTTGCAGGATGACGGTGTATGCCTAAGGGAATTTGATTACCAAAGTTATGATTATTTACTTATACTTGTAATGATGTTTACTTGCAGTGATTGATTATTTACTTATACTTGTAATGATGTTTACTTGTAGTGATTGACGGTTTACTTATATTGATGTTTAGATTAATGGTTAATATAAACAAAAACAAAAAGATGAGGGAATTGTGGAAGTGTAACTCAGTGTAACTTATTGATTGGCACTGGTAACTCATTGATTAAAGACTGGTAACGATTTCGTAAATGGATGCCAAGAATGTGCACGAACATGGTAATCTCTTGTCCACCTGGTCACAGCCCCAGGCTGGAGCACCCCCCTATCGTTTGGTAAACGGAACTCGCAGCAGGAGGGGAGCGAGCTGATGCCAGGACTCGGTGCATGCATGACCTCGGGGCATTAGCGGAGAAAGGATTAGCACGACAAGGCCTATAAAAACCAGAGCCAACGATGAGTCAGGAGACTTGTGACCAGAAGCTCTGACCTACGGAACGGAACGGAACCCTGTGAACAGCGCTGAGAGAGGACCGGCCGAAGAAGAAGAACCAACGACTTGAATTAACAATCCGTTTAGCTATTGTAGTAATTATTGAATTGAAACAAGTGACTTACCAAATGATAATAAATCCTTGCTTATAAAGCTGTTTCGGTCATATTGGAGTCTCCTGAGTCTTAAAACATTCTCCAACAGTACCATACAGATGGAGTAAGGCTCATTGTGATTTTTAGCAAGATATATGTCCCTAGATATGAAAAAAAAGTGATAGCAGTGTATAACTCTCGGCCATCTCTGTGTTATCACCCGAAATATTATTATACGCCTGCTTCGCTTCGCCAAAAAATGTGATATTTGCTAAAATTGGAATAAATATGTTTTTAAGGACCACAGAGTGCCGAGATCGAGATCGAGATCGTATTTGTTCGAGAGATCATGATAAACCTAGAGTGTGGAGCAAGTTTGCATGCATTGTGAAATATAATGTAGCTGATGTTACAAACCTACTTTAGGATACTAGCTAATACCAAAAATTACACTGAGATACCAAAAGTAGTGGACGAATAAACCTAAAATGTTCAAAAGCTATGTTTCATTCCAAAATATCAATATTAGGGGGTATGGTTGAACATATTTTGAACTTTGCCCAAATATGTGCCCCAAACAACCACCATATTACAAAGTAATGATATATTCCAATGCAGTGGTTCCTTGCGAAGATTTTGAGGGGTCAAATGTTACTCTGGGAGTTTTCATTTTTGAAATATTGACAAAAATGTACAATGTGAATTCTGAACTCGAAGCGATTTCGACCACTTTTTCACTAAATTTAACATCTTTTTTGTCATTATATCAATATTTTGATAAATAACCCCCACAAATGTTCTATATTTCTATTACTATATTAGTTGGCATCCAGTATGCAAATTATTGGCACTCTGTGGTCCTTAAAAACATATTTATTCCAATTTTAGCAAATATCACATTTTTTGGCGAAGCGAAGCAGGCGTATAATAATATTTCGGGTGATAACACAGAGATGGCCGAGAGTTATACACTGCTATCACTTTTTTTTCATATCTAGGGACATATATCTTGCTAAAAATCACAATGAGCCTTACTCCATCTGTATGGTACCGACCAACCCCCTTGGCTCATAGCCTAGGATGCCTGTTTCATCTCGTGATATCGTCTATAATAAACCATAAGTGAATTCTGCCATTATGATAAAAACACTACTGTGTGTGAGCTGCGTTTACAACAAGAAATGGTTTCATGAATTGTTCAAACATCTATATCTGTTTTCTACTTTGCCATAATTACCATGGAATATGTTTCAATGATTGTCCTTACAACATCCATAAAATATCCTTCAATTTCATTTGCTACACAACTATATTCCAGACAGTTACAAAAACTAGATTTTGTTCAAAACACATTTTTAGGGGTCATGACCTTCAGTGACCTCAAAATGACCTTCAGGATTATGAAGGAAAAAAATGGAACCCTGTTTTATTGTATTCTTCATACATTTTTGATGTAATATAGCTTGGGTGCCAAGATGTATCATGAGATTCCCATGGGAGTTGTTGATGAAATTTATTCCTTGTTTTGTTGGGATTTCTTGTTGACCTTTGAAAAAGTTACAGTTCATTCGTTGTTTAAATGTATTAGTTGTGGTTTCTTGTTGACGTGAAGAGTCATTGATTCCTTATTCCTTCCTTCAACCACTTTCACTGTTCAGTTAAAGATGTTAATACATTAACTTGAAAGTTTAAATAAACATGTTGAATGACAAACCTTCACATTCGTGCTTTATCAGCCTCGCTCACTCCTAAACTGTGTGTGTGTGTGTGTGTGTGTGTGTGTGTGTGTGTGTGTGTGTGTGTGTGTGTGTGTGTGTGTGTGTGTGTGTGTGTGTGTGTGTGTGTGTGTGTGTGTGTGTGTGTGTGTAAGTAAGATTATAAAGTGGATTTCCTTTACACATCACTTGTTATTCTTTGAAGAACGGTCTTGCTTTGCTCACAAAACTGCTTGCACTTCCACCACAACCAACCCACAACTTTCACTACGTGTCCACAACCTGCCCCTCCACAACCAACCCACACCTTCCACTACCACTACCTACCCACACCTTGCATTTCCACCATCACCATCCCATACCTTGAACGACCAACTCACACCTTACGCTTCCACCACCTCCCTGCACGTTACACTTCCACCACCATCAATGCACACCTTTCACTATCTATCAACACCTTGTGCTTCCACCAACCCACACGGACCATCTCAGATCACCCTCGATCCAAAAAACAGAATCTTCTCTACCCCCGGCAACACCCTACCCCACCTCCTTTCAAATTTTCATTTTTTGCTTCCATCCACCCCATGCATCCTTACCCCTCAATACCCTCATCCCTCCTTGGGCCAATTGTTTGTCCAAGTGTCCCTCTATTTTGTCCTTCAGCTCCACTGTTGGTCTCGGTCTTTGTCTCTCTGCTGTTCCTTTTGTTCTGTTGCATCATGATCCGTTCACTGTTCCAGCTCTTCCCGAGCCTTGGCCTTGTTTTCCAAAAACATCTCATAACCACCTTCTTTCTTATGTATACAACCCTGTCTCCTTCAGCCACTAGTAATAGTTGAGTCAAGCTTGGCCTGGAATGAATCAATCTGCATTCCGCATGGTGAGTCATAAATCCCAGGACGCTGGTTTGTTCGCTGCTTATACAAGATTTGTTTATACCATGTATTTGTAGTTTTCTTTTTTTCAAATAATACATTAAACCAAGATGGCAGACACCAGTCCATTTGCAGTGGAAGAGAGGCTTGGAGCAGTGGTGTGGTACCACGAGAGGAGAAACACAAACAAGACAATTAAACAGGTGCAAGAAGACGTCGAGCATTTTAGAAAGCCAGCACCATCAAAATCAAACGGTCATCTTTGGGAAAAAAAGGAATTTCAGATTGAAAGTGAACTCGACAGAAAGCACAACGGACGATTAAAAATTCGTGATTTGGGAATTAAAACCATTCAAACATCTTCTCTCAGGTTTCCAAAGAAAAATCATTACGGAAACGTTCTGCAGAGTTGGGTGTCTCGTATTCATTGTTACGTCGCACAATGAAAGACCACATGAAACCACATAAACCACCTGCCATTTGTGAATTGTCAGATGCAGATCATGAAAACATGCTGACATCTTGTGACAGAATGGTGCAGCACTTCAATACAATTCCTTAAAGATCAAACGTGATGTTTCGTGATGAGTGTTCTGGTTACCTCAGTTCATCTCCATGCAATGTTTACCTCTGCTACTGAAGGTGGATGGAGGTTATGTTTTCACCCCTGTCTGTCTGTTTGTTTGTTTGTCTGTCAACAACATATCTCAAAAAGTTGTGGACGGATTCGGACGAAATTTGGCAGAGAGATTGTGAATGTGAGTGACTAGGACGAAATGACTAGATTTTGGTGAAGATCCGGATCGGGCTGGTAGATTTTTCAAAGTGATTCTTCACCATTTGGAGATAGGGCCAAAAACGATATATATAACCTCATGACTCATAACTAGTGGATTCGGCTGTTTCATACACACCCATTGCTGACAGGTATATATAATCAAGCACACAGCCATGCAGTCTCCAAAGACAAACATTGGCAGTAGAATGGGCCGTACTGAAGATATCAGTGAGTCCTCGGTGAGTAGGATATCTCAAAAGTAGGATATCTCAAAAGTAGGATATATAGTAGGATATCTCAAAAAGTTGTGGACGGATTCAGACGAAACTTGGTGGAGAGGTCTTCTATGTGACTGAAGCATTGATTCAATTTTGGTGAAGATCCGGATCAGAGATTTTAAAAAGTGATTCTTCACCATTGAGCAATAGGGCTAAAACCAATATACACCACATAGCCAAAAGTATACGGACACCCCTTGTAATTAGTGGATTCGGCTGTTTCATACACACCCATTGCTGACAGGTATATATAATCAAGCACACAGCCATGCAGTCTCCAAAGACAAACATTGGCAGTAGAATGGGCCGTACTGAAGATATCAGTGAGTCCTCGGTTGCAGCATTCACTAAGGAGTTCCAAACTGCCTATGGAAGCAAGGTCAGCACAACAACTGTTTGTCGGGAGCTTCATGAAATGGGTTTCCATGGCTGAGTAACCGCACACAAGCCTAAGATCACCATGCGCAATGCCAAGCGTTGGCTGGAGTGGTGTAAAGCTCGCCGCCATTGGACTCTGGAGAAGTGGAAATGTGTTCTCTGGAGTGATGAATCAGGCTTTACCATCTGGCAGTCGGAAGGAAGAATCTGGGTTTTGCGGATGCCAAGAGAACGCTACCTGCCCAAATGCATAGTGCCAACTGTAATGTTTGGTGGAGGAGGAATAATGGTCTGGGGCTGTTTATCATGGTTCGGACTCAACCACTTAGTTCCAGTGAAGGGAAATCTTAACGCTACAGCATACAATGACATTCTAGAATATTGTGTGCTTCCAACATTGTGGCAACAGTTTGGGGAAGGCCCTTTCCTGTTTCAACATGACTGCCCCCGTGCACAAAGCGAGGTCCATACAGAAATGGTTTGTCGAGTTCAATGTGGAAGAACTTGACTGGCCTGCACAGAGCCCTGACCTCAACCCCATCGAACACCTTTGGGATGAATTGGAACGCCAACTGCGAGCCAGGCCTAATTGCCCAACATCAATTCCCGACCTCACTAATGCTCTTGTGGCTGAATGGAAGCAAATCCCTGCAGCAATGTTCCAAAATCTAGTGAAAAGCCTTCCGAGAAGAGTGGAGGCTGCTATAGCAGCAAAGGGGGGGGGGGGGACCAACTCAATATTAATGCCCATGATTTTGGAAGGAGATGTTCGACGAGCACATACGGTGTGTGATGTTCGGTTATGTGACAAGAAGAGGTCGATTCGATTTTGGTTCAGGTACGAATCCAGATCCGGTCTATCAGTGGGATACAAAACGTAACCTGTTCAGTGTTCAGCCTGGTGGAGGTATGCGCTCTATCGATCACCGTTCTAATTACTTTTGGGGTGATGCTAATCCACATTGTGTTGAAGAAGTGCAAGACCATCCACCACACGTTATGGTTTGAGCAGCGTATCTGCCCACCACCTCATTGGTCCTCATTGGTCCTCAATCAATTTTTTCCCAACCAGTTGGATTGGCGAGATTTTCGCCAACACTTCTGTGGCCACTGCACACCAGTTGTGACAATGCTCTGTGTGGGTACGTCAAAGTAAAGGCTGCAAAACACCACATGGCATCTCTTGATGGACTGAAACAATGCATTCAGGAAGCATATTGTCACCATAAAATATGGTATTTTGCGTCGGTTTTCACACCGCACGTGGAGAAAAAGTATCCTCTGGCATGACAACGGCGGAAGTCATATGGATGCACTCGATGTCTCAGGAGGTTTTGTAATTTCTGTAATATGTTACTATTACTCCTGTTATTATGTATCACTGTTATTACTGTGATATTTTATGACTCCTGGGGTTTATGGCTCACCCTGGTAGATGGTATAAATAAATCTTGTATAAGTAGCTAAAACCGTGTCCTCATGACTCAACAACTGTAGTAGCCCTGCGCTGACCCCTCTTTATGGCAGTGATGTCCTTCCAAAGTTATGGTGACCAAAACTGTACAATATTCTGGATGAGTCCTCACTAAATTCCTCTAGTGTTAACACTACCTCTTTTAATGTATAATTTATCCCTTTATTACTGTAACCCAAAGCTCTGTTAGTTTTACCAATATCTGTCTGACACAGTACTGTCTGCTAATTCCCGGTATATACTCCTGTCGGATGGGTATATACATCTTATCTTATTACACTGCGCTCGCGAAGCGAAAAGCGGGGTTAAGCATTCAGTTACGTACGTGTGCCGTGTGCCGTACGTGTCTGCATTTTAAAAATTCATTTTTTCTCGGCAACCGTTGGTTCGATTGACACGAAATTTTGCCACAGAAGTACCTCCGCCTGTAGATTTTTTTGTTTTTTTGTATACAAGATCGAGGCTCGTGTAAGAACTGGCACATTGAACATGAAAACATGCACGGACACATAAAACATGCAATGACGGGAGCGGGAAATAAGATGGGTAGAGAGGGGGAAGCACGCAAGTACAACATTTGAGAGCAGGGACATCGGGAGATCTGTGGGAGGGAGATGGCTTGGGGTGATGGAAGGGGGGTGGGGGATGGGAGAGTTTTTAAAAAACATATGGACACTGCTATGACTTCCAGGAAAGAAGTCGGTATTTCAGAAAAGTGGATCTGGGGTGAATTAACGGGGGTAGAAAAGATCAAGGTTTTGGATAGGGGAAGATGGTGGTGAACAGTTGTTATAAAGACCTGGAGGGATGAATGGGATTGAAGAGAGTGGGGGAGTTTGTTCCAGAGGTGGGAGAAAAGAGGAATGAAAGAGTGAAGGTGAGCAGAGAGTCTTGATTTTGGCAGTTTGACCAGAAGAGGGCTGCAGGCAGATCTTGTGCGCCCTGTAGGTGTACTTGGGGGACAGAAAACAGACAGGGTTGGGGGGGGGGGGGTGCTCGGCCAGAGAAGAGTCGGTAGAAGACAGAAAGACCACCAACCTGCCTGCGGTGAGTGAGTGAAAGGCCCTCACAATCGGATTTGCGGGAGATTCCAATGATTCTGAAAGGTTTGGTTTCAACAGCGTGAAGCTGAGCGAGGTGTGAGGCAGGAGCACGAGCCCAGAGGGGAGAGCAGTATTCCATTGAGCTGCGGATGAAAGCCTTGTGTGTGGTGAGGAGCTCAGGTGTGCCTAGGAAAGACTTTCCACGACGAAGAATGCCCAGTCAGCGACTGGCTTTGGAGGTCAGCTTGGAAATGTATTTTTCCCAGGAAAGATCATGGCAGATTGTGAGACCCAAGAGATTGAGTGACAGAGCTTCTTGGAGAAGATTGTTGAGAAAGTAGATGGGAGGGTTGTCCAGACGGTCTTTTCGAAGAGACATAGTGAGAGTGTGGGATTTGTCAGGATTGAAAGACATTTTCCACTTGTATGACAAGTCTGTGATTTTGACCAGGTCTGCAGAGAGTGAGGAGGCTGTGGACTGCCGATCTGAGGGATGAGGTATGGAGCGGCAGAGAGTGGAGTCATTTTATTCGTAATTATGACGTCATAGGTCACGTGGTACGGACGCCATCTTGGAAAAACGTTACACCTCTATATCTCCCAAACCGTTGAATGAAAAAAATTGAAACGTGGCTCATTGTCAAGTACTCACCGTGGGGAATAAGATATGTTGATGGCGATGTCATCAGTGCCTTAATTATGACGGCATAATTCGACAAGTACAATGCTTGATCTGTTCAGTATGAATAAAACAAAAATTCCTCTGCAACTGTTAGACCGATGGACACGAAATTTTCAAAATATGTGCCGCTCCTGCAGAATTTTTTAATGATAATTATAACGTCATAGGTCACGTGGCACAGACGCCATCTTGGAAAAAATATATATAAAGTTGCACCTCTATATCTCTGAAACCGGTCCATGAAAAAAAATGAAACATGGCTCATTGTCAAGCACTCCCATTGGGGAATAAGATATGTTAATGATGATGTCATCAGTGCCTTCGTTATGACGTCATAATTCGACTAAGTACAACACATCCGATCATTGTGAAAAAAAATTCTCAGCAACTGTTGGTCCGATGGGCACGAAATTTTCACAAAAGGAGCGCCTCCTCTTGTAGAATATTTTAATGATAATCATGACGTAATAGGTCATGTGGTACAGGCGCCATCTTGGAAAAACCTAAAAATGTTGCACCTCTATATCTCCAAAACCACGGCATGGAAAAAATTGAAACATGGCTCATTGTAAAGAACTCCATATGGGGAATAGATGTTGTTAACGATGACGTCATTGGTGCCATAATTATGACGTCATGATTCGACAGGGACGACGCTTAGTCTGATCAGTTTGAAATGTATTGAGCGTGATCTATGCAACAATTATCTTAGAGAATATAAATTTATGATGTCATCACTCACGTGGTCTGGCAGCCATATTGGATGAAAATGTTCAAAAACAGAAGAGGTGGCTCGCAACAAGTTGACTGCGCAGGGTAAGTATTCTATGAATACCATCTAGTTTTTAAAGCTGAGGTCGTGTCTGTGAGTCATAAGCGCAGCTCATTCTACAGATCACGTCCTCCTTCCTCCCCCCCCCCCTCCCCTCCCCTCCCCTTCCTCCCCCACTCCTCTTCCTCGCCCACTCTCTCCCTCCCCTATCTCCCCACTCCTCTTCATCCCCACTCCTCTTCATCCCCACTCTCTTCCTCCCCTCACATCCCACTCCTTCTCCCGCCCCTCCCAGCCCACTTCTTCTTCCTCTCCTCCCATCCCACTTCCTCCCCTCCCATCCCACTCCTCCCTCCCCACTCCTCTTCATCCCTCACTCTCTCCCTCCACTCACATCCCCCCCTGTCTCCCTCCCTTCACATCCCGTTCCTTCTCCCTCCCCTCACATCCCGCTCCTTCTCCCTTCCCTCTCTCCCAACTCCTCTTCATCCCTCACTCTCTCCCTCCACTCACATCCCCCACTGTCTCCCTCCCTTCACATCCCGCTCCTTCTCCCTTCCCTCACATCCCGCTCCTTCTCCCTTCCCTCTCTCCCAACTCCTCTTCATCCCTCACTCTCTCCCTCCACTCACATCCCCCACTGTCTTCCTCCCTTCACATCCCGCTCCTTCTCCCTTCCCTCACATCCCGCTCCTTCGCCCTCCCCTCTCTTACTTATATTTGATATCTGATGTCCCAAACTCGTCACAGAGCATCTGTACCGCCAAAGCAGCTTCCATAGCAAGGGCTATACCGGGTGGTTTGCCATTGCCTTCCCAGCAGGAATTTGTAATTTGTTCAGGATGCCGGCGATAACTCGCCCACTCTTTGCGAAGGACACGATGGGGATCTTTAATGTCCACCAACTAAAGTCGGAAGACGAGACGTCCAGTTTAACGTTCATCGGTCGCGTCCTCCTTTTAAAGCGGTCACCAAGGTCACTCAATCGTCACCAAGGGACGGACAACCAGTTCAATGAACATTACTTTAGGAAGAAATAACCAAGAAGTGAAAGCGACCACGTGACGTCATGAAATGTGGTTAAAAATGAAGTCAAAATCAGTTTTGAGCCAGATAGGAGTCGAACCTACAATCTTCTGATCCGTAGTCAGACGCGTTATCCATTGCGCCAATGGCCCAGGTGATTGACATCGCCCCTTTTATTTACCTAATGACGTAATGACGTACAGATGAAGTCACCGTGTCGTCCATTCTCCTTCCTCATTCTCAATTCCGGCATCGAAACTTCACTCCATGAACTTCTGTTTGTCCATCTTGAGAATTCGAGTGAAAAGTAGGGTAACAATAAAAGTATGAAATGCACGTTTTAATAATTTATGAGGAAACATACCAAAGGGTATCTATGCCTCTGATATTTCCTTGGTTGTGGTGTCGATACCCCGACCCGTGCGTACGTAATAAATAGATAGTCCCTTCTTATTGTAATAAAGTGACGTGGTGTATTTTAATTAATTATACATTTTTACAACTCCGGTAAAACATATATTCAAGGATTGCAGCGCATCGCTTCCCTCTCGCTATTTCCAATGACTTCACAACTCACCGAACTGGGGTGTGTCGGTGAGCTGTGCGTGCCACGCCCACTAGGTGAACTGTGCGTGCCACGCCCACTAGGTGAACTGTGCGTGCCACGCCCAGGCACGTATGGGCTCATCGCTCACACCTCTCCACCTCATCAACACAGATTATTCCATGCTTGTACTTCATTCATTTCTTCATACAGTATATTCAGGTCTTCCATCTTCAATTGGATCTCTATCAGGTTTAATAATCTACCTATTCGAGTGTTCGCTACCTGTGTTCGTGCTTTGATGATATTGTACTTTGTACAGTGTAGTTATTTCTCGTTTGAACGACGTACTTTGCGTGGTTTTCTCGTTCACGACAGCAGCTCGATGGTATGGGATCCCTTTTCGTTGTGTTGTGGCTGTTTATTGCCAGGATAGTCTCCTTAGCAGGTAAGGGCGACTGCACTTCCCATCACCTTTCGGTGCTGTTTTGATCATTAATTGTGATGCTATATACATGTACTAGTGGGGTCACCCGTGGGAATCCCACGGGCATGGACGTGTGTGACATTTGGACATCTTCATTTAGTTGCTGCAAATTCAGTTTTACAAAATGGTTACAGGCAATTTATCAGATCCACAAATGATCTAATCTACACAATATATTTACTTCTGATAACATGTGAATGCATGTGCGTACACATGGGAAATACAGTTTGAAATGTGATGCACACACACACACACACACACACATAAACACAAACACACATACATCCACACACACACACACACACACACACACACACACACACACATACGCAGTATATGCACATATGTACACATATACATACACACACACACACACATATATATATATATGCATATATATATACACATATACACATATATTATACATCCACACACACATACACACACATCCACACATCCGCACACATGTACACCGACACACATGCATACACATATACACATATATACACACACACACACACACACACACACACACACACACACACACATATATACACATATACACATATAAACATACACACATACACACACACACACACGTACACACACATGTACATGTGTCTTTTGGGCGGTGTATAAGCACATCACATACCTATCTCTCCCGGGAAAACCAATGTTACTCTTTTCGTTACAGAATACAAAATGACGTTTTTAAAATCAAAGATTTCAAATAATCTTCTTTAAAGTGCACGTGCACACGTGAAATGAACACGTGAACCTTTACTTCTGGATAATAGTTGTTGAATGAAATAAGAACGAAGAAATATATGTCGGCATCATTGTTGACGTTTTTGTGACGACTGTCATCAAAAGTAAAAGTAATATATTGTTGCGGATCTCCCGAAGCCCGTTCCACGTTACAAAGGGGGGATTAAACCCCTTTTTCCCCCTGAGTCTTCGTGTCCACGAGGCCGAATCGCCACTTCTTATACACCGCCACCATGTTGTGGTGCACCACCATGTTGTTGTGGTGCACCACCATGTTGCACCACCATGTTGTGGTGCAAGCGTGAAAAAGGGTATTGGGTCAACGTCGCACGTACCTTTAACCCACGCTGCCACGAAAGCGGGGACTGAACCTCGCACAAGCCACGCTTAATCGAGTACGCCGAGCGGTATGCGTATCACGTGACTCGTGCCATTACTTTTATGGAACCCGATTCGAGCGGTTCTAGTCCTACCATGCGAGGCCAATCAATGGAAGGGACGGGAATAGTCAAATCAGAGGAAGAACACAATTTATTTACACTGTACAATGATCAGGATGAAGGAAAGGGGACACAGAGCAGAAGCTTAACCAATTTAACTAAATCCCAGACACAGGGCCCACTCACGCACACTGGGAGAAGAAGAGAAGAAGTTTGCGCACCAAACGCGCTTTGCCGTCGGTCGCTCCGGGGCAGCTCGCCCGGCGTGGCTCTTTGGCGGTCACGGCACGTATTCGGGAGAAGGCAGGCAGGGAGGTCGCGCGTCTGTGGCCCGGAATGGTCGTCTTCTCGAGCGCCGATTAATACAGCGCAGAGCGCAGGGCACGGGGCACGGGGAAAGTTCGTGTACAATCACGATAACCGGCAATTCAATGCACTCGTTCTGTGGCGCGTTCTCGTGCGTTCTCAAGCTCAACTCAACTCCACTCACTCTCACAGGGGCTCCGACTCAACTGAACTGAGAACTCCGAACTCATCTCATCTCATCTGAACTCAACTGAGGTGGGGGGGCTCGGAGCATGGTTTTATGGCTCCGCCCCGGCCTTACTCGAATGTTCCAAACCCCACCTCTCATCATCGTGGTTAGCCACTCCCCTCGAGCCCTGATTGGCGGCTCATTGCTTACCGGCCACTCCCTCCCGCAGCGCCTCCCTTCGGACTCGCCAGACTTGTTCAGGCCTGCCACGTGGCATGCTATCGCCAAAAGACCGCCCTACTCACGAGCCTGCTCAACACAAAACTAACACAGGAAAGGACTACGCTTACATTCACTAAGAAATAACTGAACTATCGCGAGGCTTCATGTTGTGGGGCGTCTACCTACGAGGGGGAATTATCCTTTATTCCAAAACCACAACAATATCTTAACGGAAAAGAAAAAGCGAATTTTTAATATGTCGACATTTTCCCCGTCTGTTATTTTAGGCGGTGTATTTTCGTGTATCATCGTGGCGCGATTTTAAAATATATATCTCGGCATTTTCCCGTGTGTGTGTGAATGTTCTCAATTATTTCTGAGACCGAGTATAAAACCATCCATAAAAATGAAATCAGATGGTGAATTAGATTGGAGATAAAGGCATGAGAGAGACTTGAAATTACAGGCCTGTGAGAATTCATTTTGTTCTATAAATCGGATTTTCTTCCCGTTTTTTTTAACTGAGTCTAAAACGATGTCACCGACTGTGAAAAATGAAATGATATATCGAATTTGAGTTGAAATAAACTGGGAGAGAAAGCAAGACACCACGGGCCTACAAAACAGGCCTCAAAGCTTATGCAAGTTAATAAAATGGTGGATTGTGGCGGACACAAAAGCCCACTGGCGTGGTGACATCATTCCACGCACCAAGTGGGCGGTGGCCACGCCCGAGGGGTAGGCGTGGCCTCATGATATACACCGGGCGACCAGCCCGGAGGAGTTCAGTGTTACAGTGTAGTCTTACAATAAAGACGTTTATATGTTACCGCTTGTCCGCTTCCTCCTTGCTCACAAGCAGCGCGCGTAACGCCACGCTTTACTGGTGACCCTCGACGTTGGATCTGCCGGAGCGATCCTTCCACACGCGACGCCATCGCCATGGCCGCCTTCGTCAAACTTCCGGAATTTTGGGAGGCTCAGGCCGAAGTCTGGTTCGTCCAGGCCGAAGCCCAATTTCAGCTTCGGCACCTCACCGGCGATGACACGCGCTACTGCCACGTCGTCGCCTCCCTCGGGCCCGGCACGGCCGCTCGAGTTGTGTCCGTCCTTCGCCACCCACCGGACGGCCACAAGTACGAGGCACTCAAGCGGCTACTCCTAGCCACGTTCAGCCTCACGGACGACGCACGGGCCGACCGCCTCCTGGATCTCCCCGAGCTCGGTGAGACGCGCCCGTCGGTCCGAATGGACCATATGCTGTCACTGTTGGGCGACGAAGCCCCCGGTTCGCTATTCCGGGCGCTTTTCCGTCGCCAACTTCCAGCGCAGGTTCGCCTCGCGTTGGCCGGGACCGGGCTAACGGAACCCCGAGCATTGGCGGCCGAGGCGGACAAGTACTTCGCCGCTTCAGACACGCGGGCGAGCGTTGGCGTGGCCGTCACGGCCTTCGACGCTGATGTTCCACAGCATCATC
The DNA here is from genome assembly GCF_964187855.1 of Myxine glutinosa. Lineage (NCBI taxonomy): Eukaryota > Metazoa > Chordata > Myxini > Myxiniformes > Myxinidae > Myxine > Myxine glutinosa. The sequence continues at coordinate 74,877,679 of NC_136269.1, read as the reverse complement.
TTCTACAGCACGCTGAAGTTCAGCAGCATGCTGATACGCACCTCGTGAACGCCGCCACGCCCCGCCCACCGCCGCGGCGAAAACCGCCACCACGGGGAAACCCGTCGACTCCACCGGCCTGGCGGAGCCAGCCGCGCTCCTCCAGCTCCACCACCTGGTGCTGGTTCCACGCCAAGTTCGGCCACGAAGCTCGGCGGTGTCATCCGCCGTGCTCCTTCAACGGGTCGGGAAATGCCCGGGCCGGCGCTCAATTGTGGCGATGAGCGCCGGCCGTTCGAGCAGCCTGCTGTTCATAACGGACACCTTCTCCGGGCGCCGTTACCTGTGCGACACGGGAGCGCAGGTGAGTGTCATTCCCGCCGGCACGTCAGACAAGCACGCCGCGGGTGGGGGCCCCGCGCTGCTTGCCGCGAACGGGACGCCCATCCGTACGTACGGAAAACGCTGCCTCTCTCTGCGGTTTGGAGGGCAGGTTTTCCGATGGACGTTCGTCACCGCCGACGTGCCCATGGCACTGCTTGGCGTGGACTTCCTGTGCGCTAATGGGCTCCTGGTCGACGTCAAGCGCAGACGGCTTGTCCAGGCCGAGACGTTCAGCTCGCTCGCGTGTGCGTTGCCCAGCTCAACGAGCGGCTTGCCAAGCGGCTTGCCGAACGATTCGGTTCCGGCCACGTTGGTCTGTACGCTTCCGGCAGCGGACGCATTCACCCACCTCCTCGCCGGCTTCCCGGCCCTCACGCGGCCCACCTTCTCGGCGGGGGCCGTCAAGCACGGGGTGGCCCATCACATCCCCACCGTCGGGCCACCGGTCTACGCCCGGGCACGCCGCCTCGAGCCGACGAAGCTGGCGGTGGCAAAAGCGGGGTTCGCTACCCTGGAGTGACTCGGCATCGTTCGGCGCTCAGAGAGCGCTTGGGCGTCGCCGCTGCACATCGTGCCGAAGCCCGGCGGGGGATGGCGACCGTGCGGGGACTATCGCCGTCTCAATGACGCCACGACTCCCGACCGCTACCCCGTCCCCCACCTTCAGGACTTTTCCGCCCGTTTGGCGGGCAGGTCCTTCTTCTCGAAGGTGGACCTCATACACGGCTACCATCAGGTCCCCGTCAGGCCGGAGGACGTCCCGAAGACGGCGGTCATCACGCCATTCGGACTCTTCGAGTTCCTGCGCATGCCCTTCGGTCTGAAGAATGCGGCTCAGGCGTTCCAGCGACTGATGGACAGCGGGCTGCGCGACTTGGATTTTGTCTACGTCTACCTGGACGATATCCTCGTCGCCAGCGCGTCCCGCGAAGAGCACCTACGCCACCTCCGCACGCTCTTCGAACGCCTGGGCCAGCATGGCCTGATTGTGAACCCCGCAAAGTGCCGGTTCGGCGCCGCCACAATCGATTTTCTGGGGCACCGTGTCACCAGGCACGGCGCCGTCCCCCTGCCGGCCAAGGTGGAGGCGGTGAAGGGGTTTCCGCGCCCCCGCACGATCAGAGGGCTGCAGGAGTTCCTGGGCATGGTGAACTTTTACCATCGGTTCCTGCCCCGTATCGCCCAGCTCCTGCGCCCCCTGCACGAAGCTCTCCGAGGTAAGCCGGGCAAAGGCGACGTTACCTGGACCGAGCAGATGGACACGGCGTTCACGGGCGCGAAGCTCGCCTTGGCTAACGCCACCATGCTCGCGCACCCGGCGCCCGATGCACCGATCGCCCTCACCACCGATGCCTCGGACTACGCGGTGGGCGCGGTGCACGAGCAATGGGTGCGTGGAGCTTGGCAACCGCTGGCGTTCTTTAGCCGGCAGCTTCGCCCGCCCGAACGCCGTTACAGTACCTTCGACCGCGAGTTGCTCGGACTTCACTTGGCGGTCAGGCACTTCCGCCATCTGCTCGAGGGCCGGGCGTTCACTGCCTTCGTCGACCACAAGCCGCTGATCTTCGCGATGGGCAAGGTCACCGAGCCGTGGTCGGCCCGGCAGCAGCGTCACCTCTCGGCCGTGTCTGAGTACACGACGGACATCCAGCACGTCGCGGGGAAGGACAACCCGGTGGCGGATTGCCTTTCCCGGGCCGTCGCCCACGCAGTCCACCTCGGCATCGACTATGCCCGGATGGCAGCGGACCAGGCCGCTGACCCCGACGTCCAGGCCTTGCGGACCGCCGTCATGGGCCTCCGCGTCACCGAGGTGCCGTTCGACGGCGCGGGCGCGGCCCTCTTGTGCGACGTCTCCCTCGGGCGTCCTTGCCCCATTGTGCCCGCGGGCTGGCAGCGCCAGGTGTTTGACGCCATCCACGGCCTGTCCCACCCGGGCGCGAGGGCCTCCCAAAGGCTGATCGCCGACAAGTTCGTCTGGCATGGCCTCCGGAAGGCCGTCCGCGGCTGGGCCAGGACGTGCCTCGCGTGCCAGCGCGCCAAGGTGCACCGGCACACCCAGGCCCCGTTGGCCCCGTTCACGGTGCCGGAACGCCGGTTTGACCACGTCCACGTGGACCTGGTGGGACCTCTGCCCCCCTCGCGGGGTTTCACCTACGTCCTCACCATGGTGGACCGCACCACCCGGTGGCCGGAGGCCGTGCCCTTGGCGTCGACAACGGCGGCCGATGTCGCGCAGGCTTTCATCGCCACCTGGGTCGCCCGGTTCGGCACCCCCTCAGACATCTCATCCGACCGCGGCCCCCAGTTCACCTCGGAGCTCTGGGGGGCAGTTGCGCAGGGGCTCGGGGTCCGGCTGCACCGAACCACGGCCTACCACCCCCAGGCTAACAGCCTGTGTGAGCGATTTCACCGCTCATTGAAGGCCGCGCTCCGGGCCACCCTCCGCGATGGCGGCTGGGTCGACAGGCTCCCCTGGGTCCTGCTGGGCCTCCGGACGGCGCCCAAGGAGGACCTGCGCGCATCCGCGGCGGAGTTGGTCTTCGGGCAACCGCTGCGGGTGCCGGGCGAGTTCCTCCCCGACTCCACGGCACCATGGTCCGCGGCACAGCAGCGCTCCGCTCTGCAAGAGACCGCCCAGAGGTTCGCCCCGGTGCCAACGGCATGCCACGGGCACCCACCGACGCACGTCGCCCCGGAGCTTCGCACGGCGGAGTACGTCTTCGTCCGCCACGATGCCCATCGGACACCACTGCGGCCCCCGTACGACGGGCCTTTCCGCGTGCTGGAGACCGGGGCGAAGCACTTCACCCTGGACATCGGCGGTACTCCTGACCGCGTTTCGGTAGACCGCCTCAAGCCGGCCCACCTCGATGTGGACCATCCACCACCAGTGGCCCGACCCCCACGTCGGGGCCGCCCTCCTGCTGGCGGACCCCCGGCACCGCCCAGCCCCGCCGCCACGGCGCCCCCCGGTCCTGCACCCATCCCAGGGGCAGCCAGGGGCATCCCACCTGGTATCCCTGCACCCCGGACGCCGCCGATCGCCAGGGGGCGCTTCGGCCGGGTCATTCGTCTGCCCCGCAAACTGGCCCTCCAGGTGCGCGGGAATTCTGGGGGGGCGCGTGTGGCGGACACAAAAGCCCACTGGCGTGGTGACATCATTCCACGCACCAAGTGGGCGGTGGCCACGCCCGAGGGGTAGGCGTGGCCTCATGATATACACCGGGCGACCAGCCCGGAGGAGTTCAGTGTTACAGTGTAGTCTTACAATAAAGACGTTTATATGTTACCGCTTGTCCGCTTCCTCCTTGCTCACAAGCAGCGCGCGTAACGCCGCGCTTTAGGATATTTGTTTATATGAAGCCTCTCCAATAATGGCTGGAGCTACTCTGTAAACGGAGTAAGCCACACCCCCGGACAGACAGACAGACAGAATCACCGTAGCCTATTATAATATTTATTTATTTATATATATATATATATATATATATATACATATACACACTTATATATATATATATATATATATATACACTTACTGGTGCATTCGGGTGCTTATTCGTGTCGAAACTGGAATCGAACTTTAACTTTCCTTCAATGCAAGATACTTTTTTTTTTTGTATACAGGATCGAGGCTCGTGAAAGAGCTAACATTTATCATACAAAAAATCAAACAGACACACAAAACATATAATAAGGGTAGCGGTAGACAAGATGGGGAGAGAAGCAGAAGCACAAACACAACATTTGAGAGCAGGGAGATCTGTGGGAGGGCTTGGGGGAAGGAGGCGTGGGAATGGGGCGGGGGGGGGGGGGTGGGAGAAGTATAAAACACGGACTTCCAGGAAAGAAGTTGGTATTTCAAAAAAGTGGATCCGGGGTGAAATTAGCGGGGGTAGAAAAGATCAAGGTTTTGGATGGGGGAAGATCAGAGATTGTGGTGAACAGCTGTTTTAAAGACCTGGAGGGAGGAGTGGGATTGAAGAGAGTGAGGGAGTTTGTTCCAGAGGTGGGAGAAAAAAGGATTGAAGGAGTGAAGGGGAGCAGAGAGTCTTAATTTTGGAAATTTAACCATAAGAGGGTTGCAGGCAGATCTTGTGTGACCTGCAGGAATATTTGGGGGACAGATCCTAGAGAGAGCTGGGGGAGCAAGGCCAGAGAGGAGTCGGTAGAAGACAGAAAGACCACCAACCTGCCTGCGGTGAGTAAGTGAAAGGCCCTCGGAGTTAGCTTCATTAACACCAGGTGGGTTGATTCAGCCTGTCATCCTTCCCAGGTTGGCAAAATGAGTACCAACTCGCTGGAAAGGGGGCACTGCATCAGCGGCACAGGTGCGCCCCCAGAAAATGATGCAACCAACAGCTACAGGTGACATACGAATAAATAAATTATAACTTTCAGGTGTCATCAAAGTAAAACATGACGTCATTGCTTAGTTTAGTGTTGCATCAGCTTCATCATGCACCGGGGGACCCACCAGTGGCACCAATCATTTGGGCACTACTTTACCACAAGTCCACAACAATCGGGGACGCCTCTTCGTGGTGGTTGTACCCCGCAACACAAGTCGGAGCCAAATCTTTCCCATTCTTCCCTGCTGCCTGGATTTGTTGGGGGTAGCGCGGTCGCAGTCAGAGTGCCGAACGGTCCCCATGGACCGGCTTTCTTTTTCACTATTTCTATTTATTTTTTTTCTATTTTCTTTCTTTTATTCTCTTTTTCTCTTTTTCTCTTTTTCTCTTTTTCTCTTTTTCTCTTTTTCTCTTTTTCTCTTTCTCTTTCTTTTTTTCCCTCTTCCTCTTCCTCTTTCTCTTTCTCTTTCACTCTGTCGTGGCTCTGACTTTGTGAAGGCTCCTGGGAGATCAATCAACTGTCTCCGTGCCGCGGGTTTGTTCAAGAGAACTGCCCAGGGATATACAACAACAACAACAACAACACTATTTTACAGGAAGTAATGGAAGGCACACGAAAAACTAAATGGAAACTCCCAACCTGCCTGGGCATGTTCACCTCCCCTCCCCTATTGTTGTGTTGTGCACGCCAATGCACTACTGTGGCTTTGATGCAAACCCATGGTAAGCACCCTTCTTTCTACCTGCTTGCCAACGCACCTTGCCATTATTTCGGATCTTGTTCAAGGGCAACGATATTGAAAATCTTTAGCAGCCAGCCTGCAACCCTGACCTAAATGATGCATTTGAACTACTCTGGGGAATCTTTTGCATTCCACCTGAGGCGTGCAGTCTGAAGGAGTCATGGCATAATGTTATACCTTTGTATGTACAAATAATTGTCCAGTGTTGGTGACAGTGATGCATGCCACTGCAATTGTCTGATTGCAAGTCAATAATTCTTCAGGTAGTTTAAGTAAAAGTCTGTTTGGTAATTAGCAATAGCTAAAGTGACGAATAATTTAAGTATTGACACAATCTGTGTTTTGATATTATATTTAATAAATATTATGGCTAACCCCCGCTCTTGCAGGGGAAATGGCCTTAAAATGCCTGTTGTTGTGTTGTTGTATTTAATAAATATTATATTTGCATAATCTGTCAATTTCCCAACCCGGATCTCAGTCAATGGTGTATCTTCTCTTCTACATTTGGTTATGACAAACTTCCCTGAAAATGTCTGCTGCTCTTCTTCTGCTCCAATTGGTTCATCTGACCATTTGCTTGTTAAAGTGGACATCTTTCTGGCCATTCCCAGAGAGCCTCCTCAGCGCCGAGGAGTCTGGCATTTCACTCAGGCCGACTGGCATGGTCTTCCAGCAGCCATCAATCATCTGGACTGGTCTTCCATCTCTACTGCCTCTGACATCAACTCATCCTTGGAATTCTTCCAAAGTAAATTGCTCTCTCTCATGCACAGATTTATCCCATCTCGTCTTCAGTTGTCGTACCCTTCCTCCCGTCCATGGTACACTGAATCTTGTGGTGAGACAGTTGCCCTGAAACAACTTGCCTTCGCCTCCTGGAAGGCAAATCCAACGGAAGGCAATCTCATTTCCTTTCACAAAGCCCAGAATAAGTGTGTGTCTACCCTCAGGAGAGCCAGGAAACAATATCTCTCGACTCTCAAGACTGAACTCTCAAACCTGTCTCCCTCTTCCATATCCTGGTGGCGTCTGGTCATATCTGTTTCTGGTGTTTGCTCCCCCTCCATCCCCTCCCTTACCTCAAACGGCGACACAGCCGACACCGCACGTGACAAAGCCGAATGCCTCAACTCTGTGTTTGGCTCAAAATATTGTGTCCCAAACCCGTCTTTCTCTTTACCCACCTTACTCAGTCAAACCCAGCTGCTCCTGGATTCTGTGTCCTTCTTTCCTGACAAGGTGGAGAAGTTTCTGTCAAACCTTGACTCTGATTCTGCAACTGGACCAGACGGCATCAGCCCACGGGTCCAAAAATCATGCTCTGTCGCTCTATCACAACCTCTCTCTGTTCTCTTCACCCTCTCTTCCTCTCTTTTGCTCAAGGTCATCTGCCATCAGCTTGGAAATCAGCCAACATTACCGCTTTACACAAAAAAGGTGAAAAAAACAGATCCTTGCAACAACAGACCAATCATCCTGCTCCCAATTATCAGCAAAATCATGGAATCCATCATTGATTCGGACATCAAATCCTTCCTCTTCTCCAATGGCCTGATCTCTGATCATCAATTTGGTTTCAGACCAGGTCACTCTACTCTGGACATGCTGCTTCTGCTGTCTCAACAATGGATGGAGGTCCTCAATGCCAAACAGGAAATCAGAGCTGTCTCCCTTGACATATCACGTGCCTTCGATACGGTCTGGTACCCCACTCTGCTCACCAATCTCTCCTCCTGTGGTATCCATGGAAATCTCCATGCATGGCTGGCGGACTTCCGCTCTGGTCATAGTCAATGTGTGGCCCTGAATGGATTTCTCTCATCTCCCCTTCCTGTTCAGGCTGGTGTTCCCCAAGGCAGTGTTCTGGGCCCTGCGCTTTTTCTGGTCTTCATCAATGATCTCTCTGACTCTCTGGAAAATCCTCTCTATCTCTTCGCTGATTACACCACTCTCTGTCGCTCCATACCTCATCCCTCAGATCGGCAGTATAGAAGACCTCTATATTTGATATGGTCGGCGAGTTATCACAGGCAGTCAAATTCAAACTTGTCCCTGACCCATGTGGATTACAGATAAAATATATAATGCAAATTGTACTTCAATGTGAATCTTGTTCTTAAAGCATGCAAGGAAATGTGCAAAGAACCTGGACCAAGCAGCCAACCATCTGTGAAATGACCCAGTGACCGCCAAGGATGTGAACGCGGAGTTGGAATGTACCCCTCCATTAGTGGGACTCGGGGAGGGACCTTATCAGTACTTTGTGTCCTCCGTAATGATAAACATATGGAGTTTGGTGCCGGAAAGGCTGGCTTTAAGTGACCTCGAAATTCCAACTGAACAAGATCAAAGCAGCTGAGATCTATTTAACAGGACCCTCCGAGGCTGCGAGAGAGAATTCTCCCCATGGAACGACGTGTCGTATTTTGTCGGTAAAGTATAACTGTATTTTCGTGGAAAATACTCTCCGCAAGATTTGTAATAAATCTCGATTTAAACTGAGTGAGTCTCGCCGAGTCTGATTGAGTTTTGCAAAGAAAGGTGTCCAAAAGAAGCCACAACAGCAGTCTGCAGCCTCCTCACTCTTTGCAGACCTGGACAATATCACAGACTGGTCAAACAAGTGGAACATGTCTTTCAAACCTGGCAAATCTCACACTCTCAATATGTCTCTTCGAAAAGACCGACTGGACAAGCCTCCCATCTACTTTCTCAACAATCCTCTCCAAGAAGTTCTGTCACTTTTTTAAAATCTATCTTTACTGTACAAGTTTTTGGGTCTCACTATCTGCCATGATCTTTCTTGGGAAAACCACATTTCTAGGCTGCCCTCCAAAGCCACTCGCCGACTGGGCATCCTCCATCATGCGAAGTCCTTCCTTGGCACACCTGAGCTCCTCACCACATACAAGGCTTTCATCTGCAGCTCAATGGAATACTGCTCTCCCCTCTGGGCTGATGTCCTGCCTCACACCTAGCTTGTCTTCACGCTGTTGAAACCAAAGCTTTCAAAATCATTGGAATCTCCCGTGATGAAGCAAACTCTGAGGGCCTTTCACTCACTCACCGCAGGGAGGTTGGTGGGCTTTCTGTCTTCTGCCGACTCCTCTCTGGCCTAGCTCCCCCAGCTCTGTCTCTGCTCTGTCCCCTAAATATTCCTACAGGTCGCACAAGATCTGCCAGCAACCCTCTTCTGGTAAAACTGCCAAAATCAAGACTCTCTGTTCACCTTCACTCTTTCATTCCACTTTTCTCCCACCTCTGGAACAAACTCCCTCACTCTCTTCAATCCCACTCCTCCCTCAAGGTCTTTAGAACAGCTGTTCACCATTATCTCTTGTCACACAACAACAACAACAACAACAACAACAACAACAACAAAGCCGTCTCCCTTGACATATCATGTCTCCTTGTCTCCAGACCCCCATCCAAAACCTTGATCTTTTCTACCCCCGTTAATTTCACCCTACATCCACGTTTTTAAAATACCGACTTGTTTCCTTAAAGTCCTAGCAGTGTCCATGTGTTTTATTTGTCTCCCACCCCCACCCCCTTTCCCATGCTTCCTCCCCCCAAGCCCACTCCCCCCCACAGATCTCCCAATGTCCCTGTTCTCTACTGTTGTACTTGTGTGCTTCCCTCTCTCTCCCCATCTTGTCTCTTGCTCCATTTTTATGTGTCCGTTTTTTTTTTGTGATTAATGTTAGCTCTCACACGAGCCTCGATTTTGTATTTAAATATATATATATATATATGCAGTCACGTGAAAAAGTAAGTACCCCATGTAAAGTTTTTGACTTTTTCAACATATTTCAACATACAGCTATTTGATCTTCATTTCAACAATATTGATAGACAAAGGTGATGTAATATAACAAATATCAAGAAACATTTACATTTTGTAGTCCATTGTATAATTTAAATGAACATAAATGCAAATTTCGCATGTGGAAAAAGTAAGTACACCCTTGGCTCTAATAGGTGATATTGCCCCCTTTGGCAGAAACAACCTCAAGTAGGTGTTTCTTATAACTGTCTGCCATTCTCTGACATCGACTGGGAGAAATTTTTGCCCACTCCTCCATGCAGAATTCTTTCAGCTGTGCGATGTTTGAGGGGTTTCTTGCATGCACAGCTCGTTTCAAATCCCCCCACAACATCTCGATGGGATTTAGATCCGGGGTTTGACTTGGCCATTCCAGAACCCCTCCATTTCTTTCTTTTCAGCCATTCCTTGGTGGATTTACTGGTACTAGGGCATGCCCGTACTATATATAAGCTAGGACGTGCCCGTACGTGGGTGCCCGTTCCTTGCAAAAAAAAAAAAACTGCAAAAAAAAAAAAAACTGCAAAAAAAAAACAATGGTTTGGTCCATTCGCAACGACCACAGAACCCCCCCCCCCCCCCCCCCCCCACTCTATTTACATGAATGGTTTGGTCCATTCGCAAAGCCAAAGCGAACGACCACAGAACCCCCCCCCCCCTCTATTTACATGAATGGTTTGGTCCATTCGCAAAGCCAAAGCGAACGACCACAGAACCCCCCCCCCCCCTCTATTTACATGAATGGTTTGGTCCATTCGCAACGGCAAAGCGAACGGCGAACGGCTAAATCGCCATAGCTCGGTAAGTACTTGTCCGATTAATTTCAAACCTTGAAAAGGCACATCCTCGGGTCCCCAGCAATATACCTGGCAAGTTTCAAGTATATCGGACCGGTAGTTGTCGAGAAACAGCGGTCACAGACAAACGTACAGACGTACAGACGTACAGAGATTACTGGAATTATAGATAGATGTTTAGGGTCATTGTCATGTTGCAAGGTTCACCATCGGTTGAGCCTCATCTTTCCGACAGATGGCCTCACATTATCCTTAAGCACCCTCTGGTACAATGAAGAATTTATAGTGGATTCTATGATGGTGAGCTGCCCAGGCCCTGATGCAGCAAAGCTGCCCCAAGCCATAATATTTCCACCACCATGCTTTACAGTTGGTATCAGGTTCTTGTGGTCAAATGTTGTCTTTGGTTTTCGCCAAACATGTCTTCTGGTACTGTGGCCAAATAGCTCTACCTATGACTCATCTGTCCAGAGCACATTGTTACAGAAGTGCTGGTCTTTGCCTTTGGCAAAGTTCATTGGCAAACTTTAGTCTTGCCCTGATGTTCTTTCTGGACAGCAAAGGTTTCCTCCTGGCACACCTCCCATGTAGATGAAATTTGTACAGCCTCTTTCTCATGGTCGACTCGTGCACTTTGACATCAACAGTGGCAAGAGCTACCTGTAGGTCCCGTGATGACATTCTGAGGTTCTTAGAGACTTCTTTCAGCATTTTGCGGTCTGCTCTCGGGCTGAACTTGCTGGGGCGGCCTGGCCTGAACAAGTTGGCAGTTGTTTGGAATCTTCTCCACTTGTAGATGATCTTCCGTACAGTCGAATGATTGATTTCAAATTGTTTGGAGATCTCTTTAAATCCCTTCCTAGACTCATCGGCATCTATAACCTTCTTTCTGAAGGCCTCAGAGAGCTCTTTTGATCTTGGCATGGTGACGCCGCACACTTCAACAACAAAGAGCAAACCAAACTAAATGCCTGAGGTTTGAATAAGACAGGTTCCTCCAAGATCCTCTCTAACGATGTTCTAATCACTTGCACTTGAGCTGGTGCACCTGATTCTAATTTTAGGTATTTGAAGTAGTGATAAATGTGGGGGTCTACTTACTTTTCCACATGCAAAATTCGCATTTATGTTTATTTAAATTACTAGGGCATGCCCGTACTATATATAAGCTAGGACGTGCCCGTACGTGGGTGCCCGTTCCTTGCCAAAAAAAAAAAAAAAAAAAAATTGTGTAGGGGTGTGTGTGTGTAAACATCCTAGGGCGTGCCCGTACGTGGGTGCAAAAAAACATGCGTGCAAACAACAACAACAAAAAAAAACTTTGAAACCACGTGGCAGTAACGACCACAGAACCCCCCCCCCCCTCTATTTACATGAATGGTTTGGTCCATTCGCAACGACCACAGAACCCCCCCCCCCCTCTATTTACATGAAATGGTTTGGTCCAAAGCGAACGGCTTGCGGTGTTTGGTAAAGAAATCGCCATAGCTCGGTAAGTACTTGTCCGATTAATATGAAACCTTGAAAAGGCACATCCTCGGGTCCCCAGCAATATACCTGGCAAGTTTCAAGTATATCGGACCCGTGGTTGTCGAGAAACAGCGGTCACAGACAAACATACAAACACACATACACACATACACACATACACACATACACACATACACACAGAGATTAATGGAATTATAGATAGATACAATGGACTACAAAATGTAAATGTTTCATGATATTTCTTATATTATATCACCTTTATCTATCAATATTGTTGAAATGAAGATCAAATAGCTGTATGTTGAAATATGTTGAAAAAGTCAAAACTTTACATGGGGTGTATTTACTTTTTCACGTGACTGTATATATATATATATATATATATATATATATATATATATATATATATATATATATATATATAGATATAGATATATATTGTTGTGGATATGAGGATTGTATTTTTTTTATTGTGTGTTTTATTAATATTGCTTGATTCTGGACCCTCCTGCCTCCAGTGTTGTGTAAAGGTCAAAAGGCGTCCCATAATTAGTCCATAAAGCATACACGTCAGCCAATCATAGATTTCCCCCTGGTTGATAGTTATATCTTTATTATGTGTATTAGGGTAAGGCCTTGTCTCCCATTAAGGTGACACTCCATTGCACCAAGTGAAATAAGACAGATTCCCTTCATTCATCATTCCCATTCCCAAAACCTCCATTTCCCCTTTCGTCATTGCCAAGCCTCGATTGCAATTACATCCCCTCCAAAACCACCATTGAGCATGTGCTCGGGTCGGGGAAGAAGGGCGTGCCCGCCCGTCGTCATCAAGGGCGGAGCCAGAGGGTCGCGCGACCAACCAGGGCCGAGGTGAGCACACCGATGGGCGTGTCCTGAAGGCCGGCGGCTTGATCGCCGGAGGCGCTATAAAGGCGCGCGCGCAAGAAGCAAGGTGGTGGTCATCAGTGGTCGTCAGTGGTTGTCGGTGGTTGAGTAAGAGATCATCCAGGGAAGCACAAAGCCTGCTATTCGTCGCCTTGCTCGCCAAAGTTGGACCAAGCAAGAGAGTTGGGCAAGCAGCAAGCACGTTGTTCAGTTGTGTGGTTGGACCAGACGAGTCCTGGCAAAGCAGCAGCGGCAGCCACAGCAGCAGCAACAGCCACAGCAGCAACAACAGCAGCTTGGAGCCTGGACGGCAGTTTTGAGCAGGGCCGCGAAGGAATGGCGGCTGCCAAATGCGCCGATCGTGCTGCAGTACCCTTGGACCTTCCTCTCCCTCCAGCCATCCACCTCCTGCCTTTCCATCCTTTTGTGTACGTGAGTTTGTTCTGTGTGTCTTGTCCCTGGGTATTTAATTAAGCTTGTATAAGGAATTTGCACTGTGTCTCTAATATCTTCTGTATCTTATTTTCTTATCTTTCCTTCTCCTTGGTTTTTTTTGAGCCTGTAAATAGTAAATAAATTATATTCGTATTTCCAACCTTTTTGTCTTCTTCTTCTTCTTCACATCTGTGTCGCCTTAGTCGTTTCCCTATTGAATATCTGTGGCGCGATCTGGCCAACGTTCAGGAATCGGGTTAGTTGGGGTAACTGTTAGGGCCGCGGGGCCTCCGCTCGGCAAAACCAACATCTTATCCGCAGACCGTAACAATTGGTGTCGGGAGTGGGGTCGGACCCGAAGCGCGCTTAACGCGCTCAAAATTACAAGCTGCCGAAATTTGTTTTGTTTTAAAAAACCCGAATTTTGAAATCGCGCCATGGCTAGTCAAGGCGATCGGATGCAGGTGGGTGAGCTAGAGGAGGGGTTAGGAGTAACCCAGGATCAGAGGGACGAAGTAAAGGAGAACAATGAGGAGGTGGTTGAGGAGGTATCAGGCGCGCAAAATGGCGCCCTCGCGCACGTGGTTGAAGGGTCCCAAACTGGCGGCGCCGCGGTGGGCGAGCCCGCGGTGGCGGCTGGGGACGCTGGGCAAACCGGGTTTGACCTCAGATTATTCTTGACCCAACTGAATGCAAAAATGGATAGGATGGGGGGCGAAATGGGGGTAATGAGAGACGAAGTGAGGGGTACCAGTACCCAAATTGGGAAGATAGACAATGGGATAAAAGAGGTAAAGAATGGGTTAACGGGGCTAGAAGATAGGATGGAAGACAAATTGCGGGCAATAGGGGAGCAATCCGCCCGGGAAATCAAACGGATGGGGAACCAGATAGAGGAGGTGAAAATCGGGTTAGAAAGTAAATTGGATGCTCAGAGGGATGAATTGGGACGGATGAGGGTGGCATCTACAAAAGAGAGGGAGGAGATGAAAGAGGAGATACGACGAGGTGTAAGCGAGGAGGTCTCGGGGGTACGCGAGGAGGTAAAGCGAGGTGAAAAGCGTATGGAGAAAGAGGTGAGGAATAATACGGCTAGGTTACAGGGGGGCATAGAGGACCTGACGCAGGAGGTGGAACAGCTGACGGTGGGACAGACGGAGTTAGTGGAGCGGGTACAAAGGAACACTGCGGTACTAGGAGGGTTAAAAGCGACACAAAGAGACATCAAGGACGATTTGATAGCGACAAAGAGGCAATGTCAGATGGTACGTGAGGGACTGACAATGAGGTTGGACGAGGTTACAGAGGTAATGGAGACGAAGGACCGGCAGGTGAGGACGCACATAGAAACGGTCAAGGTAGCCTTAGAGGACGAAATTGAGGAGACGCACCGGGAAATAAAAGAGGTGAAGCAAAAGTTAGAAGAAGTGGAAGACGAGGTGAGTGAAATTAAGAAGAGACGGAGGGAAACTAAGAGGGAGATAAAGGAGGAAGTAATGGAATATGTTCAAGGTCGGTGCTCAAATCGTGATGTTGTTCTCACTAACCAAATAAAGAGTTTGCAGGTGGCGAAGGAGGTGCGGAGACGAGGTGCCAAGGTGAGTGGCGGTATACGAGGAAATGTATATGATGTGAGGGGAGCTTCAGTCGGCTTGGGGGTTGATTTGGATCCGGGTGTTCGTGAGAGGCCGTTGGTGAAGTGTGCGACAGGTACGGTGTGCGAAAGAGGAGGTGTGTGAGAATGTCCGACTCTGGGGTGTGTGAGGAAAAAGTGTGCGCCAAGGAGTGAGTGTGCTGTCGAGAGTCGTAGCGCGTGTGCGAGGGAGCACATGGAAGCGCGTAGTGGGGAGTGTTACAAAGGATGTAACGAAAGAGTGTACACCTGTGGTGAGTGTTATGGAGGAAGTAACGGGAGAGTGTGCGCAAGAGGATGCGCGAGAAAGGTGTGTAACGGACAGGTGCATGAGGAGAGAGTGCACTGTCAAAAGTAAGGGAGAATGTACACCTGTGGTGAGTGTTACGGAGGAAGTAACGGGAGAGTGTGCACAGGAGGATGCGCGAGAAAGGTGTGTAACGGACGGGTGCATGAGGAAAGAGTGCACTGTCAAAAGTAAGGAAGAATGCACACCTGTGGTGAGTGTTACGGAGGGTGTAACTGGAGAGTGTGCGCGAGAAAGGTGTGTAACAGACGGGTGCATGAGTACAGAGTACGCTGTCGAGAGTAAGGGTGAGTGCGCGACCGAGTGTGGAGGTGAGAGTAGTAAGAGTGACACGGAGCGTGAGTTGGTTGTGGCAGGTGAGAGAGGATGTACACCTGGAATGGAAGGATGCACACCTGGAATAGTAGAGCGGGTGTGGGAATGCACACTTGAGTTAGTAGTGAGGCACGTGGTTGGGTGTGCAAGTGAGAGCACACCTGTGATTGTCACAGAGGAGGTGACCGAGGAGGGGGCGCGAAGAGGTGTGTTGGTGAGGTGTGTGAACGACGAGTGTGTGCAAAGGTGTTCGGTGGTCAGGTGTGTGACCAAGTCTGTGAGTGAAAGAACGAGTGCAATGACGAAGTATGCGGGGTGTACGGGCGGCGTTGGAGCACCGAGCTCGGTGAGGGTGAAAGGGGTAGCGTATGCGTGTGAGCATGCAGGTGAAGCATCGACGGAAACCGGGTTAGCGGTTAGAACGACATTTAGCCGAATCGGGCCCTCGGTGCGCGCCGAGCAGCTTCGCGTGCCGCGAGGCCCAGCGGGGATCCAAACCACGGCGGTTTCGAAAGAACCGCCGTACGCGATCCACGCTGGGCCTCGCTCGGAACGGCTGCGTCCGTGCGCCACTAGGCGGAGCGGGCAGCCCGATAGGAAGGGTCGTCATGGCGACCCCTTTTTGTTGAGGCGTTCCGGCAGGTCGAGATCGGGCCATTGGATGGCTCCGTGCCGAGGTGGTGCGTGGGATCTCGGCCCGGGTAAACCTCCTTCCCTGCACCGAGTGCCGGACGTATCCAGCCGCTGGCACCAAACAACCCGCATTCATTGCTCGGCTTTACGAAGCCGAGCTTTAGAAGTGAATTGGCGCACCGAGAGGCATTAGTGAGTAGACTGTGTTGATGAGGATAGTGTTTTGGCCCCGAAATTAGAAAAACAAAATTTGATGATTGGCAAAGGATTGGCAGAGTGATGATTGGCAATGGTAGAGTGATTGGTAGTGATTGGCAAATTTTTGATTGGTTGAATTTGGACGAGTAAAATTGATAGTGGGACGTCCCCGATGTGGTGGGATGGCAACTCTGCCATCTCTCATACAAGCGGGGGCAAAGGAGCACTAGTCTTATGGGGTTTATGGCAGTGAAAACTAGCCCGGGAGGGTTAGGATATAATGTAGGGATCTAGAGAAGATGACCTTAGGTAACGTTAAGATTAGTTAGTGACAATGATACCTGTAGTGGGGACGCAGGTAGATTAGAGTGGATGATAATGACGTGGTATGTGCTTAGTTTAAAGGGAAGACGGGGAGCACTAAGTTAGCAGGGCACCAGGTAGATTAGATGATGCCGTGTGTATGGTGAACAGGTGTGATTGCACAGGTGTGCAACTGAACAGGTGTATGGAGCAGTGTTTGAGTGAGTGATAGTGATGTGAGTTGTGCTGACCAAATGGTCCTGGGAGGAAGGAGGGTGCAGGTGGCACCAGGTAAGATTGCACAGGTGTGCAACTACAGGTGAATGGAGAATGGTTGTGTGGAATATATGGAGTATGGGAATGGATGGTCGTGGAGTGAGTATGGGGGAAACTGTGGAGTGGAGTGGATGGTGCGGAGGTGTGAATGGGGGAAGAGTGGACCCCCATCACGAATACCCGGGGAGGGTAGTTTAAGTGTTAGGTAGAGGGTACAGGTAAATTGTGGTTGGATATTGGCATCTGTGGTGTGAGGTGAAAGAATGGTGTTTGGATGGGTGCATTAGTGTTGTGGAAATGGCTGGGCGTGTAGCCTGTTAGTGTGTGTAGTTGGTTGAGCACTCCACCACTGTGAGGATGTCGGCCAGGTGAGGCCGCAGGTGGGCTCTGGGAGCCGGTAGAGTTGTTGTGGATGGGGCCCGAGGATCCGGAGTACAGACCCGGGTAGCCCAGTGCCAGAGGGCACCGAGGGGTGACAGAGCCAGGAGGGGCCTTCACCAATTAGATAGGTTAGGGTGAGGAGCTAGGTAAGCTCGGGTGGCAACTGCAGTGGTGGAGGTGTGCAGGTGGGTAGACCTGCTGGGAGAGCTACACGCCCCAGTCCTGAAATTGTGCAAGGGCACCGGGAGATGAATCGGGGGAGTGAGACCCCAAATTGAGAAGCACCACAGTTTGGTCAATGGGAATTGGTTTTTAGAACCCATAGTGTAAGTTGGCCAATGGATTGGCAGGGAAAGACCCCGGGTAGTGTAAAGTGTGTTAAAGTCATTTAGAAGGTAGTTAGGATGGAAATCTCCTCACACCATCTACATCCACTCACCTGAGATGACGTACCTCCACACCATGCCAGGTTGTTTTTTTTTTTTTTATGATGCAAATGTTTGGATGTGAGACGCATCATGACGTGGGTGTGACATTGTGCTTGTTGTTCCATCTCTTCCTCCTTAGGAGGGATTGATGATGAATTGGGTGATGGCAAATTTTGGATAGAGGGATTGTGGAGACGAATTTGGTATAGGGGAAATATGGGGAAGACGTGACAGTAGTGACGAATTTGTAAAGGTGTACGTTGTTGTACATATGGGGTAAGGGCAAGGGTAGTGTAGGTGACAGGGGGGGTGACGTACGGTAGGGACGAGCTTTCTCACTTCGCTCTCCGTACGCACTTCACCTTGCATTGCCTTATTGATGTGTACCCTTGTGACCTTACCCCTCGCTCATCTGTCTGTCCCCCCTTTTGTCTCCCACATGAGGACCTGTGCACCACTGGGCGCCGAGGGGAGTGTGCGTGAGTCCGCCATTGTGCGCCCGAACCTCTCGCAACCCCAGCTGTCTGCATCGATGCACCACATTATGGACCACATGTCTGTGGCTAAGCACCACTGATGGACCCCATGGGTTGGGGCATGGCCCCTCTGCTGGAACCGGCCATGAAGGCCCGAAATCTTGCTGGCGGACCTTGATCACAGGGCACCGACGCCCCCCAGGGTGAACCACACTAGTCGGCCCTGTGGGCCATAAATAAATCAAATGGACACGTTGGGTGCATTTTATTTTAATACAAATAGGCCGCCAGCAAAGAAAATGACAACATCTGGAAGAATAGTAATAGCCAGCAGAGGGAGCCGAAGAGCAAGAGACCACCTGCAGGGTTAGGGGTTGTTGGTTTATTTTTATTGATGAACAATGATGACTGTGCACCGATTGGTGCTTGAGGGTGTGTTGGTGCGTTTTGGGTGCTTTCATGGTGCATTGATGCAGAGCAGACTGTCTCCCCCCAGAAAGAACAATCACAGGTCCTGGGTTAGTTTTGTAAATAAAAGCAGAGTCATTGTAAATAATGCTCCCCACCGTCAGTGTATAGTTTGAAGACCATTCCGCAATTCGGTTAGCTGTGGGTGTGAGTCTGTTAGGTAGGGTGCAATGGAGCAGCGGGATATATTTATTTATGTTTTAAAACTGTCGCACTCAGGGTCAGGTTAAAAGTAGAGGGAACTACACCTACGTGTCACACTAAGTTAAAGTTATAGGCCCGGGACGTGCCTAAGAGGAGGAGGGTGCAGTGTTGTGGATATGAGGATTGTATTTTTTTTATTGTGTGTTTTATTAATATTGCTTGATTCTGGACCCTCCTGCCTCCAGTGTTGTGTAAAGGTCAAAGGGCGTCCCATAATTAGTCCATAAAGCATACACGTCAGCCAATCATAGATTTACCCCTGGTTGATAGTTATATCTTTATTATGTGTATTAGGGTAAGGCCTTGTCTCCCATTAAGATGACACTCCATTGCACCAAGTGAAATAAGACAGATTCCCTTCATTCATCATTCCCATTCCCAAAACCTCCATTTCCCCTTTCGTCATTGCCAAGCCTCGATTGCAATTACATCCCCTCCAAAACCACCATTGAACATGTGCTCGGGTCGGGGAAGAAGGGCGTGCCCGCCCGTCATCATCAAGGGCGGAGCCAGAGGGTCGCGCGACCAACCAGGGCCGAGGTGAGCACACCGATGGGCGTGTCCTGAAGGCCGGCGGCTTGATCGCCGGAGGCGCTATAAAGGCGCGCGCGCAAGAAGCAAGGTGGTGGTCGTCAGTGGTCGTCAGTGGTTGTCGGTGGTTGAGTAAGAGATCATCCCGGGAAGCACAAAGCCTGCTATTTGTCGCCTTGCTCGCCAAAGTTGGACCAAGCAAGAGAGTTGGGCAAGCAGCAAGCACGTTGTTCAGTTGTGTGGTTGGACCAGACAAGTCCTGGCAAAGCAGCAGCGGCAGCCACAGCAGCAGCAACAGCCACAGCAGCAACAACAGCAGCTTGGGGCCTGGACGGCAGTTTTGAGCAGGGCCACGAAGGAACGGCGGCTGCCAAATGCGCCAATCGTGCTGCAGTACCCTTGGACCTTCCTCTCCCTCCAGCCATCCACCTCCTGCCTTTCCATCCTTTTGTGTACGTGAGTTTGTTCTGTGTGTCTTGTCCCTGGGTATTTAATTAAGCTTGTATAAGGAATTTGCACTGTGTCTCTAATATCTTCTGTATCTTATTTTCTTATCTTTCCTTCTCCTTGGTTTTTTTTGAGCCTGTAAATAGTAAATAAATTATATTCGTATTTCCAACCTTTTTGTCTTCTTCTTCTTCACATCCGTGTCGCCTTAGTCTTTTCCCTATTGAATATCTGTGGCGCGATCCGGCCAACATTCAGGAATCGGGTTAGTTGGGGTAACTGTTAGGGCCGCGGGGCCTCCGCTCGGCAAAACCAACATCTTATCCGCGGACCGTAACAATATATATATATATATATATATATATATATATATATATATATATATATATATATATATATACTAGCTGAGGTACCCGGCTTCGCCTGGGTTGAATAAGAATAATACAAATATATGATGAAAAGAACATGTATATTTTAGAGCAATATCACTACATTTCCTACATGACGTTTTGTCAATTTTCAATTTCTCAAAATCTCTTGGTATACAACATTTCTGGTTTTCTTACTTGGTGCCAAGACATAAAGATTGCTTGGTTTTCCAACCCTCGAGCAGCCCACATACAGCTGGCCATGGGAAGTACCCGGCATTGCCGGGCGGGGGAAGGGAGGGGAGGAGGAAGGGGAGGGGGGAACGGGGGGGGAGGGGAGGAGAGGGTGGGGAGGGGAGAAGAGGGGAGGAGGGGAGAAGAGGGGAGGAGGGGAGAAGAGGAGGGAGGGGGAGGAGGAGAGGGGAGAAGAGGAGGGAGGAGGAGGAGGAGAGGGGAGGGGAGGGGGGGAGGGGGGAGGGGCGGTGGGATGGGAGGGGGGAGGGGGAGGAGGAGGGAGGGGAGGGGGGAGGGGAGGGGGGAGGGAGAGGGGGGAGGGGAGGGGGGAGGGAGAGGGGAGAGGGGGAGGGGGGAACGGCTAGCTTGGCAAGCGAAAGCAGGCTTTTTACTTTTATTTTTACCTCAATGAGGGCTATATATATAGTCCGTGCTTGGAGCCTTCAAGTTCAACATAAAGTTTTTTTATGAAAAATAATGCAGATGTATAACAATCCACCAATGCAAGTTCAGAAATGAATGCAGATCCTTTACTTTGCGATACAAACGCAATTCCCGCCATTTCCACTCACGATCAAGGCCTCCACAGTGACCGCGCCTCTTTTTCCTCCTACAACTTCGTCTCACTTCTTTCACTCAAAATGCACGAAATTCTGCTGCATGAAATTATGTAGAGGCCTCGTCGGGGGGATATAAGGTAGATAAGGAAGGCGTTGTAACAGAAGAATCAGAATAAAAGTGGAAGAACATAAGGAAATGGGAGCTATTCTGGACCCACAGCCAAACCCGACAAACCATTGCAATACACCCCGAACGTCTAGCGCCGCCACAAACTACACCATGGAATTGCAGCTGGCGCGGTTTTTTTAAACCATTGATATTAAAATAAAACGTAGCCTAAAACCACCGGGATTTTATGCTGATTCCGAAACTGTGTCTAAAACTTTTCTCCAATGTGTAGTTCTTGAGTTATAAGTGGACATCCAGACAGACACACACACAGACACTCCTCCTTTTTATATATATATATATATATATATATATATATATATATATATATATATATATATATATATATATATATATATATATATACATATATATATATATATATATATACATACTTATATATATAATTATATATATATATATATATTTCAATCATTATGCGACTTCATACTATCAGTGGTGAACCGCCATTAAGGTATCAGCAGTACCCATTAAGGTATCCCATCCAGCTATCGCTGTACCTTAATGGGAGCGATAAGCACCGCCTGCCACACAGTACATTACCTCTGGTATCCACTCATTATATGGAGTCGCCTGGATGCGGTCGGGAGTGACCAATCACAATATAATTTCAGTTCTCCAACCTAATGAGCGCACGCTGTGACGTCACCACCACGTACATACGCCTTGCCTGCCAAGCTCCAGAAGAGCCATCTGACAGTGCATAATTTAGATCTTAGTTCCGATACTTTCACAAGTGCAAGTATCACATGTATCACAAGGTTTTAAGATTTATATATGTATATATATATATATATATATATATATATATATATATATATATATTGCTACGGTTTTGAGATTTGCACATATTGATCATTAAAGGTTAAAGGGTTGCCCCCCATAGTTAGTCCACGAGCAACACGTAGGCCACCTGTAGTATTAGTTATGTCATAGTATGTGTAAGTATAGGCCAATTCCCCTCGTAATATCTGCATTGTGTAAAGACATGAGTTTAGGTCCCGGTCATTTTGCGTCCACCCTTCAATTCCACCTCAATGGGCGTAATTGATCCCGCGCCCCATTTGGCTGCCCGCTCAGTGTTACGCTTTGGCTGCCCACAGCATTTTGCTGCCCTTTGCTCGCTCACTAGTCGAGTAACACGAGGTAGGTCGGAGAAGGAGGAGGAACGCGAGGTCGGGGTGGGGGCGGCGTTGGATCGGAGCGTCAGAGGCGATGACGGTAAGAGCCACCAGCCAACCAAGGCTCTAGTGGCATGGCGTGACAGGGCGTGGTGAGGCGCGTCTGGTGAGTTCTAGAAGGTTCGCGGGGCGTTCCTATAAAAGTCATTGCACAAAGCCCTTGAGAGGACTGAAGCTGAGAACTAGCGCTGGAGGGACTGCACAGGACTTATAAGAAGGACTAGGGCTGGAGGACTCGCGTGCACACGGCATTGGTGAAAAGACTTGTGTGGAGAGAACTTGACTCGCATCACTCGCTTTGGAGGCATTGAACTGTAACTCGCGCAGTATAACGTATGCGCCAGAGGAGAGGAAGAAGAGGCATTGAGTACATGGCTGCAGCCAGACGCGCCAGTGGCGAATAGCGCCTACCTCAGCCATGCGTGTGAATGCGGTAATAGCCGCCAGTGATAACCGCTAACCGCCGAAGTCCGCTCCCTACCAAATCGCCCCGTATTCACCCTTGTGCGCCAAACGACACGCTCCTGCCCTCTCTACTTACCATCTGCACGGGACAAGCCGGAGATCGCAGGGAGCTGCACGGGAGCCATCCTTGGACGCGGACCATCATCCTGCAGCTGCAAACCCCAATGTGAGTGTGTGTGTGATGGGCCCGTTTGTCCTGGGTATTAAGTTAAGACTGTTTTAAGGCTGCACTGTGTCCTCTTTTTCTCTGAACCATTGTGAATAGTGTAAATAAAACCTGTTATTCCTTTTTCCAATTCGACCGCTTTTGTGATTTATCCATTGACTAAGCGTGGCACGATAAGATCGCTAGAACCGGGTTCACCATATAAATGGCACGGATCGCGTGTACGCACCGCTCGGCGTCTCAACACGCGTGGTTCGTGCGGGGATTATTTCCTCGTTTCAGGGCAGCATGAGTAATTAGGTAATAGCGATTCTAGGCCTAATACCCTATTTCGCGCTGTCCGGGAAGGACGTCATAGGTCCCGGGTCCCGTCGGCCAGTCAAAGACAAGGGGACTAATCCCCCCCCCCCCCCCCTTGGTAAGGGGAGAAGGCCGGCGTCGAGATCTGCAACAATGTATATATATATATATCCTCTCCTTTTCTGTTTGATATATATGTATATGCAATCTCATTATCCATGGTAGCCTGGTGTTGGCTTAGCAGTTGGGGTGCCAGCTTGGGATCCTAGGATCCTGGGTTTGAATCCCAAGTCGATCACTGAATTAATGCCATGGGGGGTTGACCCAGCCTGTCATCCCTCTGAGGTCGGCAAATTGAGTAGCAGTTCACTGGTAATTCCCTGTGTGTCACAAGAGGTGAGCCAACAGGGTTGGTGGCAGGAAGGGCATCTGGACCATAAAACATTGCTTCAAAAAGGGGACTGAAAAAGGGCCAACCCCTTCTCTGTGGGGAAAAATGGCCTCGAAAGGTGGTTCATTATCCATGGTAACCATATTTATTTTCATTAGCTGAAAATTTTTGTAGACTGATTAAAACTAGTCATTGAATTGAGGAGATAAGTGGGCGACCCTCTAGGCGGGAGTACCCTTCTTGGCCACCTTCAGTCGGCACAGTCTTGGAAATACACTTTATAATTTTTGAAAGAAATGTTATTGATCACAACATATCATACTCCATAGCCCATATCAAGATAGAAGCTTATTTGTAATACTGGCTACCACCAAAGGTGGCGAATTTCATCACATGTCAATTTTGGAGTTTTGTTGATGTCCATTGTCCACGTGTGCTCCATTTATAGTAAAAATATCGCCTGTGAATAGTGAGTGAGGCATCTGGCATGATCTGGCATGAGTACTTATTTGTGAAAATGGAGAAATAATTAAGTATTTTTTTTCCCTAGGATGGGTTTCCCTGATCATTCTTTCATTCATTCAGAATCATTGGAATCTCCCGTGATGAAGCTAACTCCAAGGGCCTCTCACTCACTCACCGCAGGCAGGTTGGTGTCTTTCTGTCTTCTACCGACTCCTCTCTGGCCTTGCTCCCCCAGCTCTCTCTAGGATCTGTCCCTCAAATATTCCTGCAGGTCGCACAAGATCTGCCTGCAACCCTCTTATGGTTAAATTTCCAAATTAAGACTCTCTGCTCCCCTTCACTCCTTCAATCCTTTTTTTCTCCCACCTCTGGAACAAACTCCTTCACTCTCTTCAATCCCACTCCACCCTCCAGGTCTTTAAAACAGCTGTTCACCACCATCTCTTATCTTCCCCCATCCAAAACCTTGATCTTTTCTACCCCCGCTAATTTCACTTTTTTGAAATACCAACTTCTGTCCTGGAAGTCCTTGGTGTCGCTTGTGTTTTATACTTCGCCCACTCCCCCCCCCCCACCCCCCCCCCCCCCCCCCCCCCCCCCCCCCCTCTCAAATATTTGTGTGCTTACCCTTCTCTCCCCATCTTGTCTTCCGCTCCCTCTTTTTATATATTTTGTTTGTGAAGTAAATGTCAGCTCTTTCACGAGCCTCGATTCAGTATACAAAAAATTCTTGTTCTTCATTCATTTGCAACACAAGGCTGCAGGGTTGCATCAATGGCTGGGGGTGCCACTGTGCTGCTTATGCAATGGCTTCTGCTGGTTAGGGCAGGAATTTGTAATTTGTTCAGGATTCCGGCGATAGCTCAGCACACCATGGGATTTTTAACATCTACTAACAAATGCTGGCAGATGGGACACCCATTTAATGTCAATCCGAAGGACAGCATGCACATTGATGAATCATCCTGCCTGTTTGCCTGTTAAACACCTGGGTCAACATTTTATAGCTGGGTTGGGATTCAAACCGCGGATAAACAGCTTAGAGACGAATGTTTGTACCTCCAGGCCATCCTGTCAGCCCTTATGTGATGATTGATTCTGTCCAATGTGTTAATGGGGTGGACAGATTGATGGGTAGAGTGAAAGGATGCTAATGTGCAGGCATGTAGCCATGAATACCAGCTTACACCTGGTCTTTTGGCAGGTTTGGATTTGTCACGCCCCTGGAGGATTGAACTGCCAGCAGGAGAGCCTGTGGTTGGAAACATCAAGGCCTCTGAAGATGCTTGCCACGTGTGTCTGGTGGGCTCAAACGCTTGCACAAAGAACCTGAGTCTGACAGAAGCCAACAATCGATATATCAATTTCACCTGCCCCCCAAATGGGTCAAATTACCTTTTGGAGTTGCACTGGAATGTGTGTAAGTTTTTGTTCCTCTTTGAAACTTCAAAAGATTAATTTTGATTCTAACCATATTATTGTTCTCTTGACCTTTTTTCAGTTAAGTCTTTCATGATTCTCTCGCGATGGTTTGTTTTAGTTGCCTGTTGGGAATGCATTATCATCGGGTGCAGCAATAGATAGATTGTTATTGGAATGTTAACCTTGGAGAATGTGTGTGCCTTTGTCCTGGTTTTTCATAGGCTAACATAGGCTATGTGGCCATGACCTTACGCAGCGGTGTCGGGAGCCGGGGGGGGGGGGGGGTGAGGGGGAGTACGTTATCGATGTAAATGTGTACCGTGTAACATCACCTGGTGGTGGTGGTGGCAGAGGGTATTACTCTTTCCTTTTTTACCTGCGCAATGCTGAGGTTGAGGCATTCTTCGCATGGGTAAATTGGTCCTCCTCCTCTCCTTCTCCGTCCCCTTCCCCTTCCACCTCCCCACCCTCCCCTTTCCTGCGCTCCCCTTCCCCTACGCCACCCCTCCCTCCCCACCACCGGGCAACACCAGGTACTTCAGGTAGTTGCTTATAATGCTTTCTGTAAACGGCATCCTCCTGTAAGGTCACCTTTCCACTTGTTTAGCATTCTCATTTGAGCACTTCGCTCATTATGCCAGGATACTAAGTTCAAATTCCAAATACAGGGTGTCCATAAAATCCTTGAGCACCTTTGAACTTTTATAACTTTTATTGCACACACGATAGAAACAAATTGTCGAAGGCCAATGACCACATAAGAAGATCCAGCTCTTGCTGTGAGATGTGCCATTCTTTTACCGGCACCAGTTCCACTTTATGGAGAGACTGGGGGAGCGGAATTGGTGACCACAAAAGGCTCCTAGCTCTTCTTGGACGTTCCAAGCATGTTCAAGCGGATTTGATACCAGAGGTTGTGCAGGCTAGACCATTCTCATGATGTTCTGGTATTGAGGTAGAGCATTGACAACGGGTGCACCATGTAGATGGGGGGCATTGTCTTTCATGGAGGTGAGATTGTAACCTTACTCTGGGGGTAGAGGGGGGTGACGACAGGCATCGTAATCTCATCCTTGTGTATGACACCAGTCAAAGCACCGCTTCCAATGATGAGGAGGTTTTGCCAAATTGAATGGCAAACCATACTATGGAGTGGCTTGTAGCAAATACATCATGCTACTCGATGGCATGATTAGACAATCGCTGCATGCCTTGTCTGCAGACTCGAGCACATCTATTGTTGAGGTCTCGGCAGAATATAAATTAACCACCTTTGGAGGCCATTTTCCCCGCAGAGCGGGGGTTGGCCCTTTTCGGGCACCGTGGTCCCCTTTTTGAAGCAATGTTTTATGACCGGATGCCCTTCCTGCCGCCAACCCTTTTAGTCGCCTCTTGCGACACACAGGGAATTACCAGCAAGCTGGTACTCAATTTGCACGATCTCGGGAGGATGACTGGCTGAGTCAACCCCCCTGGCGTTAATTCAGCGATCGACCGGGATTCGAACCCAGGATCCTGGGATCACCAAGCTTAGGCAAAAGCTAAATGCATCATTTAAAATAGCATTAATCTACCGGTTCACCCTCCTGCAGTTGTGAAGGTGTCACCCATTCTATACGCTCTATTTGATGGTGCTATATTAGAGGAATGCAGCACAGTGGTTTCTGGATCTCATCCACTGGTATGAAGCCTGTTACAAATAGTCTAGGAATTTGATGGTTGATTGCACAGTACAGGTCATTCCAGCCCCGTCATTTGGGCATTTTTATCGTATAGATACAAACACAGTACAAACAACGAAGGCACTCAGTAGAGAGTGGAGCGCATACCTCCACCAGGCTGAAGTTTGTTTTGTATTCCACCGATAGGCCATATCTTAGATCTGGACATGAACAAACATCTAATCGACTTGTTCTTGTCATCTAACCAACTCATCCACCAAGTTTCATCTGAATCCGTCCATATATTTTTGAGATATCTATTTTTGTTTCAGTTTAAGCTCTAACGCTCAATGGTGAAGAATCACTTTAAAATTCTCTGATCCGGATCCGGATTCGAATCGTCACCAAGATCGATTCAATTCTTCCTTGTCACACACCTAACCTGTCCACTAAGTTTCGTCTAAATCCGTCCACAACTTTTTGAGATATTGTGATGTACATAGTTTTTCCCATACATCTCAATGGTGAAGAATCGCTTAAAGATCTTCACCAACATCTAATCATTTCATCCTTGTGACATATCCAACCTCTCCACCAAATTTTGTCCAAATCCGTCCACAACTTTTTGAGATATCCTGTTCACAAACAGGCAAACAGACAGGGGGGGGGGTGAAAACATAACCCCTCATCTTCCTTTCATCCTTCCTTCCATCTGTTGGTGGTGGAGGTAATTATATTACCTCTGCTCCTTCTCCCTTTCTCCCCCGTTTGGGTGTTTGGGCATTTGTACAGTAAAGATAGATACAGTATATATTTTTTGTGAAGAGCATATGGTTCCTATAACATGTAAAGTACCTGAATAAGCGCCGACTGTGAAAGATGCATTTACCAGAATTGGAACACTTTGTAGTCCACTTTCCTACTGCCTTCTGCCAACACACCCTTATAGTATGTCATAAATATCGGAGGTTGGCAGTTTGTGCACATCCACTGAGCACAACGTGTGTTAGCTGAAGTTTAAAAATGTAATGTTGAAGAAAAAAGATTTTTTTTTACATTTTGTCAAATTATATTTTTCTTTACAGGAGCGAGGCTCGTGGAAGAGCAAGGTAGAAAAATGTTTTTCTCTGCAACCGCTAGTCCGATCGATGCGGAACTTTAAACATAGAAGGGACTCCCCCATAGATAATATTTTATTGATAACTGATGTCATAGGTCAAATGGTATGGCAGCCATGTTGGATTTAAGGGAAAAAAAATTATACATCTTTTTCTCCGATAACCTCTCAATGAGAGAAATTGGAACTTGGCATTTGTCATCAACTCCCCACACATTATATAGAGTGATAACAATAAAGTCATCGGTGAAGTAGTATTCCAGCCATAATTGGTTGAATAAAAATCCTTATTCAAAAAATGTGAAACTTCCTATATCAGATCTATTACTCGATTTGGGTGAATAATTAGATTCGCTAGCAGGGTACTCACCCTATGGGAAATTTTGTTCCAAGCATGTAACGCGCTCTCCTCGCACATACCTTTATGTTTGGGTGGTGTATAGACAACTGACAGCTGCCTCAATCGCTCCCGAAAATAAAAATAAAAACCCAAGTTACATGCATGAAGAAAAATATGCCTCCTGCTTATGATTCAAAACACCTCACTGCACGGGAACATGTGGGGACAGGAATGGAGTACTGTAAAGGGTGGGGACTTGTAATGCCCTCTCTCACCAGGAGGCAGAACACACGATACACATTTACATAGATAATTTCCGTCCCTCCTCTCTCTCCCCACCGAAGATCACCTGCAAAGATAAAAACACACCTATGCACGAATTGGGGTCATGTTGATCCAATGTAGCAAGTCTGAATGTAACCTGCCCAGAACTGTAGGAGGAGTAGTGCGACAAACACAAACAAACAAACACACACCGGTCCATGAATCATAGTAACGATGACATCATTGGTCACGTGGTTTGGCGGCCATATTGGATTGAAAATAAAAACATTTTTCAAACCTTCTCCAGAACTACTTATCTGATCAATGCGAAACTTCATACATTATGACCAACTATCCATGGGGAATATCGTTTTGAAATTTTGTTTCATATTCATCTTCATTGATGCAATTTAGCCTTGATGTGCACACAAATGTTCATTAAATATCCTGATGATCAATAAAGCTACAGATAATGGCAATGTATGTGACATAATATGGTGCATGGATGATACGGGTCGATGGGCCATAATAGCAGTAGGCCATAATGATATCCTATTCAGTTAATGATGGTTATTTTTGTCAGAATGAGCTCGCCTGGTGAGACTATATGCACTCTACTAGTGCCATTCTAGTTATTATTGTTATTTTTAATACCATCAATTTTTATGTCTACTTGTGACATCATCGATTGGTAGCCGTCATGCTCCCATTTGGTTTGTAGTCGATATCGAAACTTTGGCTGATGGTCTATATTTCCTTGTTATTTTGTCAGCCTTCTGCCCTCTTTGGTCTTTCTTCTCCCCCTCTCTACTCCACAGTCCTGACTCGCATGGCTCCTATTATCTCCCCAACAACAACAACAACAACAACATGCATTTTAAGGCCATTTTCCCTGCTGGAGCGGGGGTTAGCCTTGCGGTCCCCATGACAATCTTCTCCATTTAGCCCTATTTTCTGCATCTCTCCTTGTTAACCCCCTTGCCCGCATTTCTTCCTCCACCATCTTTAGCCAAGTCTTTCTCGGTCTTCCCCGTCCTCTACTTCCTTCTACATTAATTTCCATCACTCTTCTCAACCAGTCACTTCCATCCTTCCTCAACACATGACCAAACCATCGCAACCTGTTCCTCTTCACAGCATCAATCACAGGCAATATTCCCATCATCTTTCGCCATTCATCATTTGTCTTCCTCTCTCTCAACGATACTCCGCACTTCCATCGAACCATTCGCATTTCCACACTTTCCAGCCTTCGTTGCTGCTCTACGTTCATTACCCATGTCTCGCTACCATAAATCATAACACTTCTCACACGTGCAGCATACACCTTTCCCTTCAGCTTCAGCGACACTCTCCTCCTCATCAGCACGCCACTCAGTTCCCGAAACTTCTTCCATGCACATCTCACTCGAGCAACCGTTGCCGAGTCTGATCCACCTTCTCCATTCAGCATGTCTCCGAGGTAGCAAAATTATTTCACACCTTCCAGCTTCACGCCGTCTCCAAGTTCCAACTCAACATTTCCTCCATCTGCAGCTCCCTCTGTGCACACCTTACATTTGAATGTAGCTGCCACACTGGTAAATGACCCTCTCAGACCACTACATTTTTGATGAACCCACTCAGCGCACATTGTACATTGAATGGAGTTCACTCCGACACCCTTCCTGCACACAGCACACGGCCACTTCCCAGTTCTTTCCACCTCACCACATGCTTTACCACTTGCCATCACCTTTGTCTTTCCGATATTCACCTTCAGACCTTTTGTCTCCCTACATTCCTTCCACTTGTTCATCTTTTCCTTCAGTCCATCCATACTTTCCACAATCAGCACCAGATCATCTGCATACAACAACTCCCACGGTAAACCCTCCTTTACGTTCTGAGCCAGCACCTCCATCACAGCTACAAATAGTAGTGGACTTAATACCGACCCCTGATGCACTCCCACCTTCACCTCAAACTCACCACTGTTCCCGTCCTTCGTCCTTACAGCTGTGCACGCTCTTTTGTACATTGCCATCACTACTCTGATCAACCATTCCTCCACTCCTAACTTCCTCAATGCCCATGTCAATACTTTGCGTGGAACCCTATCGAATGCTTTCTCCAGATCAACAAACCCAAAAAACAACTTCTTCCTCTTCTCCATGTACTTCTCCTGCAACTGCCTCACAATGAAAAGCGCATCTGTCGTTCCTCTTCCTGGCATAAATCCAAACTGCATTTCGTCGATCTTCACTTTCTTCCTTATCCTCCTCTCCAACACCCTTTCCAATACCTTCATTCCATGCTCCAATAACTTTATCGCTCGGTACGAGCCACACTCCAGAGGGTCACCTTTCCCCTTGTATAGAGGGACGAGGGTACTCAGTTCCCATCCACTGGAATGCGGCCTTCTTTCACCACCAGATTACAGATCTCTGTCATTCTCTTCACACCCCAAATTCCTGCTGCCTTCAACATATCTCCCACAACTCCCGTCGGCCCTCCCGCTTTTCCACTCTTCATTGCTTTTATCGCTTCCTCAACTTCCTTCTCAGTTATCTTCTCTGCCGGTCCTAAAACTGGGTTACTCTCTATGTTGCCATCCCATTCATTCTCTGTATTCAACAGCATTTCCATATATCTTTTCCATCTTCCTTTAATTCCATCTGGGTCGACAACGATTTGTCCCACTTCATCCTTCAAGCAACTCACCCCCATCACATCACACCTCTCTTTCGCTATGTGCTTTGCAATCCTGAATACTGCTTTCTGACCCTCTTCCGAATCCAAGCGTTCTCCGAACATTTTCCTACATGTCTCCTGCGCCTTTGCTACCTCTTTCTTTGCAGCCTTCCTGGCTGCCTTATAACTTTCATGCTCTGTTGTTTCTGCTCCCGTACCCTTCGCCTTCTGCCACTCTTTGAACTTCTTCCTCTTCTCGTCAATCCTCTTTCCAACTTCATCATCCCACCACCATGTTTCCGAGTGCCTCGGTGGTCCTTTTGTCCATCCACATACCTCACCAACGGCTCCCAACAGACAAGCTTTCATTGACATCCAACAACTTTCAAGCTCAACCACATGATCCTCTACCCTACTCAGCCTCTTTTTAATGCCTCCCTTACTGTCACCTCTTTCCTATTCAGTTAATGATGGTTATTTTTGTCAGAATGAGCTCGCCTGGTGAGACTATATGCACTCTACTAGTGCCATTCTAGTTATTATTGTTATTTTTATTATCATCAATTTTTATGTCTACTTGTGACATCATCGATTGGTAGCCGTCATGCTCCCATTTGGTTTGTAGTCGATATCGAATCTTTGGCTGATGGTCTATATTTCCTTGTTATTTTGTCAGCCTTCTGCCCTCTTTGGTCTTTCTTCTCCCCCTCTCTACTGCACACTCCTGACTCGCATGGCTCCTATTATCTCCCCAACAGTTGTAATATAATACTTGGCGATGCATAAAAATAAGACCATTAAATATTTATCTTGTAATATTTACTAAAAAATAATTTTTTTGATTCTGAGATAAACAATTGTTCCTCCTTTTTCTAGTTTTTGGAACTGCCTTGATTCACAATCTTTATTCCAGGGCCTCATGCAGGTGGTGCGCCATCATCTCATGTCATCCACCAACCCAATCCATGATCTTTTCTTTCCCCATGAATCCCACCTCGTTCACCTCTCACTTGCAGGCTACTGTCCTCCCTTTCTACCCTCTTCCTGTTTATTAATTCCATTGCATGATTTGCCCACAAGTGGCAATTACTTTGCCCACAATTGCTATATACGTACATGTATAATACGTTGCCTACCTTTTGTTAAAACCTTTTATAAAAACAACTATTGAGTCATTTGTTGTGTAAATCTTAATGTGAAGAAAACTCGTTTATTTAATTTATCTTCCTGTCGCAGCTTTTCCAAATCCAGCACAAGAGGATTTTTTTATCGGGAGTTTGAGGGTGCTTGACTCACTGCCACCTTTAAGTGGAACATTGCACTGGGAATTCATCCTGTTGCAAGAAGGAACATTGAAGCTTGCATTCCCGTTTCTTCATCCCTCTCCTCTTGCTCCGCCGTCGATGACCCAAACATCAGCTTGCTGCAGTTGTGAATACGGTGACGCAAGCAAGGACGTTTGTAAATGTGGGCATTCAGGAGGCAACGTGTTTCAAGTCATCACTTTGGATCCTGCCTACCACAACTTCTTTTTGGGTGATTTCTGCTTTTCCTCCAGGGCTAATGGCAGTTTATCTAAAATGCTTCTTAGAAATACAAGCTCCATTAAGCTGAAGCTCTTTCCCTTCAATAATCCTGCATCTCAAATGCCACAAGAGCTCTTTCATGCCACGTACGTTGGCGAAGAAATCCACGGTGAGATTTTTGTACTGCAGTAGTTGATATAGTGCATAAAGCTTAGGAAAAGCCAAAATGATCATCTTTATTACCACTGGCGTTCATATTAGCAGTCTGACTATTGAGACATGAAGGGGCATCTACATATTCCGTACAAAACTTATTGGGAGAATTAAATTGGGAAAAGCAAGAAAATGGCCATCAATTTTGCATATGCAATGTCTCATTTTAGTCACTATATCACCCTTCCCCTCCCCAAAATTAATTATGTCCTTTTGCTCTCTAACCTTAGCTCCTGTCTCATTTCAGGCTTCGTTTCCCTTGTCTCTTCACTCCCCCACACTTTCCCACCCTCCTTCATCTCTTATCATTCCACATTTTCCTCACCATACATTTTTTGTTTTCTCATTTGTAACACCAATCCCCCCACACACACACACCCTCTTGTGCATACTATATAAGTTAATGGTCCTAATGGGATTTGAAAGGACAGTCGATAAAAGCAAAGTGGGATGCCGATACAGTTAAGGACCAGGGAAGAGAAAAGGGAGAGCTTACAGAGTAAAACTAGAACGCATCTGAAAATGCAAAGCCCGACCACGTTCGTTTGTATTCAGACGTCTTCTTCTTCTTCTATATGCTCAATATCACGAAAAAGGTTTTTTTAAAGATACAAAATGAAAATTGATAATTTTATGCAGCCTTGACCTTTGAGCTTTAGATCTAAAAAAAAAAAAAAAACTAATCAGCTTCTAGCTTTTGATTAGTGAACCAATTCTGTGACCCAACATGCAAAATCTTAAAATTTCAGGTCAATTGGACGAAAATTGACGATTTTATGCAACCTTGACCTTTTGATCGTTAAAAAAAAACAATGTAGCTTTTGATTGGTGAACCAATTCAGTGACCCAATATGCAAATTCTTGCAATTTCAAGTCAGCTGGGTAAAAATTCGCGATTTTACACAACCTTGACCTTTGACCTTTTGATATTAAAAAAACACCATTGTCTTCTAGCTTTTGATTGGTGACCCAATATGCAAATTATTAAAATTTCAGGACAACCAGATGAAAATTTATGATCTGAGGTGATGCTGACCTTTAACCATTTGACCATTTGACAAAATTATTAATTTGTCTTCTCCATATTAAGTAAGCTTTGGTGAAAATTTGATGACAAAACTCAAATGGTAAGTTTCAATTTCAGGTCAATTGGATGAATATTGATGATTTTATGTGGCACTGACATTTGACCTTTGGACAATATTATTAATTTGCCTTGTCCATATTATCATAATAAAGCTTTTTTGTCATCAAATGAAAATTTGATGACAATAGCTCAAATGGTAAAAAAAAAAATTCTTGCCCAAACACACACACACACACACACACACACACACACACACACACACATCTCGTTTTTTCATTTATGTTCCTCACAATTCTGTCTCTCTCTTATTCACAGACACACACACATACATCCACACACACACACACACACACACACACACACACACACACACACACACACACACACACACACACACACACACACACACACACACACACACACACACACACACACACACACACACACACACACACACACACACACACACACACACACACACACACACACACACACCCTGGTGTTGGCTTAGCGGTTAGGATGCCGGCTTGGGATCCTGGGATCCTGGGTTCGAATCCCGATCGATCGCTAAAAATTAACAACCAGGGGGGTTGACTCAGCCTGACATTCCTTCCGAGGTCGGCAAATTGAGCACCAGCTTGCTGGAATGAATGATCCTGGTGTGTACCCCGGTTTAGAATAGGTACACCATATCCCTGCGCATCGTAAGAGGTGACCAAGGGTTGGCGTCAGGAAGGGCATCCGGCCATAAAAACATTGCCTCAAACAGGGAACCATGATTGTCATGGGGCCTGCAAGGCTAACCTCCACTCTAGCGGGGAAAATGGCGTTAACATGATCATTCTATATATATTCTTCTTATACACACACACACATACACACAGAAGTGATTACAAAACCCTGTCTGCTGCTGTGCAAGAGATTGGCTAATAAATAGAATTTAAAGGTTGTAAAATATTTTGACACTAACAGTGTCAAAAATTGGCAATTTGAACTGTAATATAACAACCATTCGTTGTTATTCCAATAAGTCTCTTTAAATTGTGTTCATTACACAATCATATTTGAATAGCAGCATTCTGAAAG
Source organism: Myxine glutinosa (assembly GCF_964187855.1). Taxonomy (NCBI): domain Eukaryota; kingdom Metazoa; phylum Chordata; class Myxini; order Myxiniformes; family Myxinidae; genus Myxine; species Myxine glutinosa. Next base: position 74,842,469 of record NC_136269.1, on the reverse strand, counting down.
TACTTTTAGAATTTCCAAAAGTAGGCATATCCCCTGTTAAGTGGGGAAGACACTAGATTTTATGCTGTCAGCGTAGATAACATTAGAGGCAAAAAATACAGAACAAAAACCTTGATTGGGGATAGAAAAATCAATTGGATTGCCTTGTAAATATTATTTGAACTTTAGTTTTATCTTGCTTATATCCTGCAAACTCTCTTGCTTGTAACACCTCATTTGCACCTACAATCAGTGCCGAACCAAGCAGCTCCGACCAAAAACGTCGTTTGCCGAAGGGAAGGAAAGTACCCAAGGGTGCAGTGACCTTTCTTCTCTTTCTTCGATGAAATAATAGCGTTACCCGTAAAATTGAGGCATTGACCAACAAAATAAAATAAAACCAAGATGGTGCCATCCATGTACGTTGTTCTTCGTTGCTTTGATTTTTTTTTTCAAACGCTGATATTTATTTGAAAAAAAAACAAAAGGGATTTTCCACCCATCTCAATGTAAGGAATAAATACAGTGCATTCAGAAAGTATTCAGACCCCTTCACTTTTTTCACATTTTGTTATGTTGCAGCCTCATGCTGAAATCGTTTAAATTCTTTTTTTCCCTCATCAATCTACACTCAATACCCCATAATGACAAAGAGAAAACAGGATTTTAGAAAGTTTTGCAAATTTATTAAAAAGAAAAAACTGAAATATCACATTTACATAAGTATTCATACCCTTTGCTATGACATTTGAAATTTAGCTCAGGTGCCTCCCATTTCTCTTGATCATCTTTGAGATGTTTCTACACCTTGATTGGAGTCCACCTGTGGTAAATTCAATTGATTGGACATGATTTGGAAAGGCACACACCTGTCTATATAAGGTCTCACAGCTGACAATGCATATCAGAGCAAAAACCAAGCCATGAGGTCGAAGGAACTGCCTGCAGAGCTCAGAGACAGGATTGTGTCGAGGCACAGATCTGGGGAAGCCTTCAAAAAAAATTCTGCTGCATTGAAGGTTCCCAAGAGCACAGTGGCCTCCATCTATCTATAATTCCAGTAATCTCTGTACGTTTGTACGTCTGTACGTTTGTCTGTGACCGCTGTTTCTCGACAACCACGGGTCCGATATACTTTTAACTTGCCAGGTATATTGCTGGGGACCCGAGGATGTGCCTTTTCAAGGTTTCATATTAATCGGACAATTACTTACCGAGCTATGTCCAAAAAACGATTCAACCAATCAGAGAGCAGCGAACGATCGCGTGTGCCGAACGTGGAGGACACACTCTGCCTCGGATGGCACATTTGAGAGCGTATTCATTTATTTCACGTTTGCAAACTATGTTGGCGTTAAACTATGTTTTAAAACTAATAAAACCGAATTTGCGATTCATTCGCTTTCCTGCGCGTTTGTGCACGCGATGGCGATTTCTTTACCAAACTCCGGAAGCCGTTCGCTTTGGACCAAACCATTTCATGTAAATAGAGGGGGGGGATATAATTTTAGATATAGATATAGTACGGGCAATGCCCTAGTAATTCTTAAATGGAAGAAGTTTGGAACAACCAGGACTCTTCCTCGAGCTGGCCGCCCAGCCAAACTGAGCAATTGGGGGAGAAGGGCCTTGGTAAGAGAGGTGACCAAGAACCCGATGGTCACTCTGGCTGAGCTCCAGAGATCCTGTGTGGAGATGGGAGAAACTTGCAGAAGGACAACCATCACTGCAACACTCCACCGATCTGGGCTTTATGGTAGAGTGGCCAGACGGAAGCCTCTCCTCAGTGAAAGACACATGAAAGCCCGCTTGGAGTTTGCAGAAAAGCACCTAAAGGACTCTCAGACTGTGAGAAACAAGATTCTGTGGTCTGATGAAACCAAGATTGAATTGTTTGGCTTCCGTCTGGCCACTCTGCCATAAAGCCCAGATCGGTCGAGTGTTGCAGTGATGGTTGTCCTGGAAGTTTCTCCCATCTCCACACGGGATCTCTGGAGCTCAGCCAGAGTGACCATCGGGTTATTGGTCACTTCTATTACCAAGGCCCTTCTCCCCCGATTGCTCAGTTTGGCCGGGCGACCAGCTCTAGGAAGAGCCCTGATTGTTCCAAACTTCTTCCATTTAAGAATTATGGAGGCCACTGTGCTCTTGGGAAGCGTCAATGCAACATAATTTTTTTTGTAGGCTTCCCCAGATCTGTGCCTCGACACAATCCTGTCTATGAGCTCTGCAGGCAGTTCCTTCGACCTCATGGCTTGGTTTTTGCTCTGATATGCATTGTCAGCTGTGAGACCTTATATAGACAGGTGTGTGCCTTTCCAAATCATGTCCAATCAATTGAATTTACCACATGTAGACTCCAATCAAGGTGTAGAAACATCTCAAAGATGATCAAGAGAAATTGGAGGAACCTGAGCTAAATTTCAAATGTCATAGCAAAGGGTCTGAATACTTATGTCAATGTAATATTTCAGTTTTTTCTTTTTAATAAATTTGCAAAACTTTCTAAAATCCTGTTTTCTCTTTGTCATTATGGGGTATTGAGTGTAGATTGATGAGGGGAAAAATGAATTTAAACGATTTCAGCATAAGGCTGCAACATAACAAAATGTGAAAAAGGTGAAGGGGTCTGAATACTTTCTGAATGCACTGTAAATGTCTCTATATATTGTTCCTATTAGGTTTTTATGAAATGGTGGAAAAAGCATTGAGCCGGCTGCATCCCACTTGCAGCTTTCACAGCAATGGTTGCCATTAGCATAGATGTAAACCAGACTGGATTGGCCATTCTCCAGTAGAACTTGGCTGTATATTGAGTTTGGCTTCAGAAGTTGCATTTGGGTCTTCATACTCGGTCATCTTGCAGTCTAAGCGGTCAGTGTGGCCAAACTGCTGGAATTGATTTCGAAGCATTGTGCAGTCTCCATTGTGTAGAAGCAGTGGGGTTGCCAGTTTTCTACCGATGCAATGACAAACCAGGAGGGTTGTGTATAATTTGTGTGCAGAAATAATTTAACCATAAGGTTAGAATATGCATTATTTATATTCTTCGCATCATTACTGAGGTACCAAACATTTTGATAAAGTTACGGCAACTTTATTTGCCGAGTTAGCAAGTATAGCCACAAAAGTTTGTACCATGTTCCTCTCAGCAGTTCATTTTCTGCCAGAACAATCAAAAATGTGCTGGAGTAGCAAAGCAAAATTGGTCCATGATTATGGGCATCGTGGCGTTGACAGCAATGGATCATTGCATTTGCCTCTCGTGCGTAAAGCTAGTTTGCGTTGATGGCAATGTCCCCTACCAACTACTGAGCTCACTGTCGCACAAGCAAACATTGTGTGCAGGTGCTAGGTGACACATGAACGAGTTTCCTATTTATCAATGTGCCTGAACGTATGTTGCAGATTTTGGGAAAACTTTTGACGTTTTTGATGCCAGTTAGCTAACTTGGCAGTTGATAGTTTTGCTGCTTGATGCCCATCAAAAAAGACACCTGTGAAACATTTGAAGTGATGATCCGTTAATTGTTTACTTTAAAAAAAATACAAGTAGGAAGGCTCGTGAAAAGGAAAAATCGATCATCTTCATTTGTACAAGCTAAATTAATAACCAACTCGAGAGTTAATAGAACACGACACCCCGCACCGGCACTGTTACCTAAATTTTAATAGCCGGCGAAGCCAGTGTTGTGAATGAACGCGTACATATTATGTCGAAAAGCCAGATTTTGCTGGATCCTTAGAGAATTTCGAAGCTTTGACGCACCAAATCGTTCCATGGAGGCCGCCATATTGCAGATGCGGGAGTATGCATAAAAAATTGCGAAAAAGTTCAATAGGAGTTTGTTTCACCCGTCTTTTTTTGATTCACAATCTTATGCACCTCTAATTTGTAATTAAAATACTTTAAGACCAACCTCATTCCCCGGGCCCGCACGGGCCCTGGTTATCTTCAACGAAAATCGTCACCAAACACCGGAACCAATGAGATTCGAGCATTTGAAAAAATATTTCAAAAACCAAATCGCTCCATGGAGGCCGCCATCTTGCGGATGCGGAAGTATGCATAAAAAATTGAGAAAAAGTTCAATAGGAGTTTGTTTCATCCGTCTTTTTTTGATTCACAATCTTAGGCACCTCTAATTTGTAATTAAAATACTTTAAGACCAACCTCGTTCCCCGGGCCTGCATGGGACCTGGTTATCTTCAACGAAAATCGTCACCAAACACGTTTCCAATGAGATTCGAGCATTTGAAAAAATATTCCAAAAAAGCTCATTATGGCGTTTCCTCAACTGAAAACGGCGTCAAATATTCTAAAATTGACGAAGAATTGTTTTTTTTAGAAATCTCGCGGCCGTAGGGGATAGTTTTTCACGGCCGTAAATATCCGAAGTTGAGACGGAATTCACCGAATTAATCAAGAAGGAAATTTTATAAATTTTAATCTCATCCAGAATGCAAATGGTGTCATTTTGAACTAGGTACGGTACCTACACCTACCTACTACCAACTACCTAACCTACTGGTGCCATAGTGATGGGTAAAATAGTGGCAAGAGGCTTTGGCTTCGCCGGCTCATTGCGGCTTTGCAGTCGGGTACTAGTAAAAATAATAACCTTAACGATCATTTAAAAAATCCAAAAGTTAAATGCTATTGAAGTAGTCCAGAAGTAGTCCCGAACAGCACTCTTGTACACCGGCATCCCATTGAATCATGATTTAAATTGAAGTACAGTCCTGCAAAACTGAAGATTCTTGGAAATATTATGTCAGATGATTTGTGTACTACAATATTCAAGTATATAATGAAATTAAATAAAGATTGTAAAAGTTGGGTAAATAAATTAATTCCGCAATTTACCGCCATTTTCCGCAGCGTCTTTTACACCACCTTATCTAACACGTTACATTAGTTACCCGTGCTTGTCATATGTGTCCATTATGACATCCTTAAAAACAGTGTTTCCTGTTTGGAATGATTTTCAGTTTTTTTTCACTGCCAGGCAGGCAGAGTAAAATATTATCGGACTCCTCTCTGCGCATGTGTGACCCGGACGGAATGTGAGCCAAGGTACGGTAGAACGAAAGACTCGGCTTCCTATTCATATTCCGATTTGTATTCAAACTATAACATTCAATTTAAATAAGTTGTTCCTCAATCATAAAATGACGATCATAAACTGATGAGACAAACAGAGAGACGGATGGATGGACAAGAACCAATTGCTTAACCCCGCTATTCGCTTTGTGTGCGTGGGGTAAAGATTTGGACAACAGGAGTGTCTTTGTTCTCTTTGATTACATCTCATCACCTTGTTGACTTGTTAAGTATTTACAGGTGTGTAGTGCATCATGATAGTTTTGTATATTTACATCATTTTTACCTACGCCACCGAATGTGGATGAAGGTTATGTTTTCACCACTGTCTGTTTGTTTGTCTGTCTGTTTGTCTGTCTGTTTGTCTGTCTGTTTGTCTGTCTGTCTGTTTGTCTGTCTGTTTATCTGTCTGTTTGTATGTGAACAGGATATCTCAAAAAGTTGTGGGCGGATTCAGACAAAACTTGGTGGTCAGATTGCATGTGTGACAAGGCCGAATTTATTTGAATTTTGTGAAGATCCGGTTCCAGATACTATAATTTTAAAAGTGATTCTTCACCATTGAGAGATAGGGCAAAAACGGATATTTAGCAGTTTATCTCAAAAAGTTGTGGACGGATTCAGATGAAACTTGATGGATGATTTGGGTAGGAGACACAAACAAGCCGATTCTATTTTGGTTGAGGTCCGGATGCAAATCTGGCCTATCAGTGGGATACACAACGTAAACTGTTCAGCCTGGTGGAGGTATGTGCTCCACTGAGTTTTTATTTTATATTTATTTATTTATTTATTTATTTATTATCACCTCCTGTTCCTCTGCAGATACCTTCATCATGTTTCTGCATCTCAATGATGGCTCATCTGTCCCAGTTATGAGTCCCAGCTGGCCAGACGGAGTGCCGAACCATGTTTCTGGTAGCTGGCTGGTCCAATCAGAAAGTGAAGTCGTGGTTAAATTTTACAACAAAAGTGCACCAGAGTGTGAGAAAGGACATTTGACTATGCTCCTGGGAGAGAACGAAGGACATGAGGAGAGCTGGCGGGAAGATGAGAGCTGGCCTGATGAGAATAATCTAGCATCGGGGGATGTGTATTTTAACTTCACAAACTGCAAAGTTGAAACCAGGACACTGCAATTCTTTGCCATCTTCCAGGCATTTGAAGGTAAGATTATTCCAGCTGGTGAACCCACCGCACAGTTGGGGTAACCACAGGAAGCAGTGATGACAATAAAAAGTAGTGATTTAGATAGTTCCAGCATCTAAGTAATGAAAAAGAAAAGCAGAGTCTTCACAGTTTGTATCATCCAAAAAGATTACCTTGGGCCATTACAGACAACCAACAAAGGTGCAGCTGTTGCCAACAATGCTACCTGGTGGTGTCATTTATCAATGTTGTCACAATTTTTTTTTCTTAAAATACTCTAATTCCAAGGAGCTGTTAAACCTGCAGCGTCCACCTCCAACTATACTTGCAGTCAAATCTAGCTCATCGTTTACCGTAAACAAAGTACTAATAACCTCCACATAAGTGCTATCATTCTCAAGTCAGATTTCAGTTAAGACCTGACGTGAAACTCTCCTTGCAGATAGAGAGGTCATAATGCTGCGTATGTACTTGTTTATGTATATCAGCTTATACTTGGTTGCTGGAGCCAAAGGGCTTTTAAACAGAATTAACTTGTACTCTTATAATTAATTACTAGCAAGTTTCCCGTGCCCACATGGGATTCTAAACTCGGTAAGGATGGTGATGGCAAAAATGCAAATGGCGTCTTCTGTCATCGAGCCAGCAAGCTGGGAGAAACAATTCCAATTTATTACCACATCATATGCAATTTAAATGTCTAATGGTGACGTGGTGCTCCATTTGAAACTGTTTGGTCGATACATGTAGCCTTTTGATGCCAGGGGTCTGTGATAAACACGCCCGATTGTCCAACAGCGGAGTAGCTGAGCTTGTTTGATACTTTAGTTGAAGAGGATAGTATGACCTGGGTGGAGATACCAGTTAGCAAATAATGTAAGTATTAAAAAATTTTTGAAGTACCATAAGTCTCTAAAGTCTAAGCTGTTTGTCACCATGGAAGTGAAGAGATTGCTTTGAGACACCATATGGTTTATTCAATATGTTTCCAGTCAATAATGAACCAACCATACACCGCTTCAATCCACTAACCTTGCAGTGACAAAACTGGTTATATTTACTAAATTATAATTAAGATTATATTTATATTTAATATACAGTTACGATTATATTTACTAAATCATCATTATTATTAACGTTATTATTATTATTATTATTATTATTATTATTACGAAAACAATACTACTGTATTAAGAAACCTGGGTGTATTTTTCCGAAGTGGCCTGAAGGTGAGGCATGAACTATGAAGGCATGAAGCCTAAGGCCTATACGTACCGTGTTGTTGGCAGACCCATAACACCGATGCTTTTGATATTTGATGGTCATTTTAACAATCGGTTTGTTTGTGTTTCACATCGAAGGTAAAACGTCAGGGTAGAGCATGCAGATTGTGATACATGACAGGTTCAATGATGTGTTCGGCCTGAACGGCATAGGAATCAAAATGGCAGTGTGTGAAGTCAGCTGTCGTACTGCCGTAATGACATCACATCACCCCCTGTCTTGTGACCAAATCCTCAGCTCTGATTGGTGTACGTTTGAGGGGACATACATACATACATACAGACATACATAGATACGGACAGATAAACACTGTTCTAGGCGGCTTTGCCCTATGGGTTACGCCATAAAAATTGTATTGGTGTCAAAGCCAGTGACCAATTGCAAATTAATAGTGGAATAGTATATCTATTCATTAAAGAATAGTATATCAATACCTAGGCCAGCCATCATCTGTGTGATGCAATTAGCTTCCTGAAAGTTTGTGACCTTCTGTTTCTGGGTCTAGTTGGTGTTGGTCAGGTCCGTTTTTGTCATATTAAAATCTCATCAATGTATGTGGCTTCAATACATTACATCTCTGGATTTTTAAAATCTGCATAATGACATTAAACAGTTTATATGATACCAGGTTGGAGTAGGCCCTACTCTGTTTTTCTTATATTTCCAAATAATGCTAGTGAAGGATGATAGTTGAGTCATGTTTAAAAACATTAATGTAAGTACGAGCAGTACGAGTTTGTAATTACGAGTAACGTCTCCCATGAGTGATGTTTTAAAATACTCAATAACCTGGATGGAATCAACAGAACGTTGATCGAGGTATGTTAACTTCCATGGAAAGAAAGGAGCTGGCATTTCGGGTGCAAGCCCTTCATCGGGGCAATTCATTCTGGCATTAACCCTTTTGTTCCAAACCATTGCAGCTCCAGATAATGGTGATTGGTTGCCTCCCACCTTTTGGTTTCTCATGCAAAATCATTCAAATGTTTGCATGAGTTGTTAACCCGTTAAAGAGGGGTTAATGTCTGAAACGACCACTTCTTGCTTCCCACAGTGGTTAGCATATTGTGATCACTATTCTTTTGATTCTATCTTTTTCTCTACCTGTCTGCTGATGCAGAACGATGCTAACATCTTGATTAAGACATTCTGTCAATAACATATTCCAACAATCTATTGTATGATATTGATCGGGTCAGGGTTTTTTTGAGCAAATATTTTACACTAGCCGAAACCCGTGGAACATCCACGGAAGGGAGGATGTGGTGTATGGATAGAGTGTACCATTATGGATGGCATAGGGGATTTTCTTGTCCGAGTAAGAGTTAGGAAGAAAGATGAGAATGAAGAGTGCGTATATGAACAACGATCGCCGACACCGGCACAAATGCATGCTCTGGATTGTCCACTCAGTGGACGGCTTGCTTTCGCCTTCGCCTGTCCAATCAGCGGACGGCTTGCTTCGCCTTCGCACAGCAGACGCCAATACGTGGCGTCGTAAGATGGCGTCGTATCGGCAGTTAATCGGATGCTTTTGCGCCCCAACGTCGGCTAATTCAGATTTTTCGAGTATGGCTGTACGTGATAAACAAAGTGCGCGGTTCGTAGATCGTAAATCCATTAGTGCCGTGGGCATCGGGTCACTGGGTGCGGCGTAAAAGGGATAACAAAGTCGAGTCCTTACGCTATTATTATATAGACTAGCCGAAACCCGTGGAACATCCACGGAAGGGAGGATGTGGTGTATGGATAGAGTGTACCATTATGGATGGCATAGGGGATTTGCTTGTCTGAGTCAGAGTTAGGAAGAAAGATGAGAATGAAGAGTGCGTATATGAACAACGTATTTATTGCAATCTACTTAAATGACAACGCTACGATATACTTTTGAAAAATGAATGGATTCGTAATAGGAATCGGCATAGCACCACTCTGGGATTGTCCACTCAGTGGACGGCTTGCTGTCGCCTTCGCCTGTCCAATCAGCGGACGGCTTGCTTCGCCTTCACCCAGCAGACGTCAATACGATGGCGTCGTAAGATGGCATCGTATCGGCCGTTAATCGGATGCTTTTTGGCCCCAACGTCGGCTAATTCAGATTTTTCGAGTATGGCTGTACGTGGTAAACAAAGAGTGCGGTTCGTAGATCGTAAATCAATTAGTGCCGTGGCCATCGGGTCACTGGGTGCGGCATAAAAGGGATAACAAAGTCGAGTCCTTACGCTATTATTATATAGACTAGCCGAAACCCGTGGAACATCCACGGAAGGGAGGATGTGGTGTATGGATAGAGTGTACCATTATGGATGGCATCGGAGATTTGCTTGTCCGAGTAAGAGTTAGGAAGAAAGATGAGAATGAAGAGTGCGTATATGAACAACGATCGCCGACACCGGCACAAATGCATGCTCTGGATAGTCCACTCAGTGGACGGCTTGCTTTGCCTTCACCCAGCAGACGCCAATACAATGGCGTCGTAAGATGGCGTCGTATCGGCAGTTAATCGGATGCTTTTGGGCCCCAACGTCGGCTAATTCAGATTTTTCGAGTATGTCTGTACGTGATAAACAAAGAGCGTGGTTCGTCGATCGTAAATCCATTAGTGCCATGGGCATCGGGTCACTGGGTGCGGCGTAAAAGGGATAACAAAGTCGAGTCCTTACGCTATTATTATATAGATGATTGCCAATTGACGTCATATCTGAAGTTTGGACAATACACCACCCATGTTATGGACCTTGACATAAGTAATTTTGATTTCTGACTCGCACAAACCCAAAAAATTGCTTCGATCGCCTGAACTCGATATATGATCCATCGTTTCGTACCACAATGACAGTATGTTTTGCGGTTTCATAGTAATCAGCTATTTTCAATACAATGCTGGACTAAAGCCTCAGCATTTTGACGCCATGTTGCTTTGTCTCTTGCTTTGTTATTCAAAATTGACTCTTCCCCAATATTTGTCTATTTCATCCCTCCATCTTCGGCATGGCCTTCCCCTTTTCCTGTTTCCATCCATAAGTCTCTATGTTGTTAATATTGTTGTCCACCTGTTATCTGAACTTCTGCTCGTGTGTTCGTGTTCTGCCCATTTCCATTTCATTCGTTTGATTATTTCTAAGATATCCTGAGTTTTGGTTTATTCTCTGACACATTTATTTGTCTTCCTGTCTTTGTATGTAATACCCAACATGTTACTGTCTTGTGTTGTGCTGCTGTTAACTTTTTCTCAATTTTTTGTTGTTGCTTTGGTTGTGTATTTCAATTAAAAGTTGAGGCATTCTCCATTGAATGTTACTATTTAATCTCTTGATTTGTTGTGTTTTTCTCATTTTGCAGAGACTGACTGGGTTCTGATTGGTGGAATAATTGGAGGTCTGGTTGGCTTGCTCGTACTAATGTCATTACTGCTTTTTGTGATTTTCTACCTAAAAAGAAGGTAAGATATTTTCCTCATATTTGCTATGATTACATAATGCATCATGTGTGGCATAACTTTTGCAAACATCCCCTCATTCATCGAGTGAAATAAAAAAAAAAAAAACGTCATCTCTCAATTGCTGGAATTAACTGAATATATATATATATATATGATTATAAACCAGAATTTTTACCAAATTTATATTTCCCAGCCACACCTTCCCATACATCTTGGTTTCTTTGGGTTTGTTTGTCATGTCCTATGTTTTTGGCAGATGAATTCATGCTTTTAAAAACCTGTCAATGTAGTTTATCCACATTCTTTCCACTTAGCAACGCTGGGTTATAAAGCCAGCTGCAGACTGGGCATTCTATTCATACACAAGTAATTTCTTTAAAATGCAGAACTACTCATAGCTTACAAGACCCTGGACGTCCTCCATCGTCCAGTAGGCAGTTGGCTTTGGAGGCCAACGTAGATACGTGACTTATATAATTATATCTGACATGGCCTTCCTATCCTACACTTTGATCATGGAGAATATTTAGCAACTTCTCCGCGTGGAATAAAATAGTTGCGCTTTCACTGATGATAATTGTCTTGGTTCTTTCGTGGACAGTTATGTCAGCCCCTATCGCTCAGTTTCCATCGTGCTAGTCACGTGCTCCTTGCATTGCTATCCTGGAGCCCTCCTCTAATTTACTCCTCTGTTTCTCGAATTTAATCTTCTAATTCCACATTGAAAATGCACTTGGTGAACCTAGATTGATGACATAAAGATGGACTGTCTGAACAAAGAATGTTTGCATAAATTGTTTACAAATATGGTTGTTTCTATGCATCTTTCTTTCGGGTTTTTATTGTACTTTAAAATCACTAGACATACCCGCTCTCTGTAGGAGCGACCGAGGGACAGGGGGACGGGAACGGGGGTCATGTGTATGCCCATGTACAGCATGCAGACGGTGGTTGAATAATATTGTGCTTTAACGGCCACAATTATTCCCACGTTATTGAGAGGCTGGCTAGGGAAAGCTTGGCCCAAGTCTTTCATGAACTGGCTGGCCATGCCTGACGTTCAACTAAGGTCAGAGCAGAAATTTGTAATTTGTTTAGGGTGCCACCAATAGCACAATAAGAACACCGTGGGATCTTTAAAGTCTACCAACTAATGCTGGTAAAAGGGATGCCAGTCTAATGTCCATCTGAGTGACAGCACACACACACACACACACACACACACACACACACACACACACACACACACACACACACATTGACGAATCACCTTGCCTGTGAAACACCAGAATGACACTTTATCGCTGGGTCAGGATTCAAACGCAGACTACACAGTTTAGAGGGGACTGTGCACACCTCTAGGCCATCCTGACAGCCACTGTGTTCATATTATTATCATTATACCATGATAATTGGACGGAATTGACAGATTAATTCATGATTATAATAATTTTGACGAAAAATATAACTTTGAAGACATGAATGCTGGAGTCAGGATTGGAGGAAGATGTATCAACAATCTAAGGTGTGCTGATGATACCACTCTGTTGGCAGAAAGTAAAGAGGACTTGATGAAACTGTTGCAGACAGCGAAGTAGGAAAGTGAAAGAGATGGTATTTATTTATACCTAAAATAAAATTTTAAAAACACCAAAATCTTGTCAGCAGAAGATCAACGTCTTCAGATTGGGAGACTATCGTGTGGAAAGTTTCATCTTCCTGGGTTCTAAAATTGAAGGGAGTTGAGAATGTGGAGGGCAAATTAATAGATGGCTAGTGTTGGGGAGAACAGCAGTCAGGATTGATATCGATCTGGAAGGACAAAGATGTGACAAAACAAACCAAGAGGAGGCTGGAGAATGCTCTGGTATTTCCATTTGCAATGTGTGGATGTGAGTCATGGACAGTGAAGAAGATTGACAGTTTTCAAATGTGTTGGAGATTAATTTTAATTCTATGGATTGCAAGAAGAATGAACAAATCAGTGTTTAAATAAATTATACTACTGGGTATATTCGATGCACTGATGCTAAAAGAGAAACTGTCATGCTTTGCACACATCATTCGTGTAGAAAACAAGTCTGGATAAGTCAACCATGCTTGGTATGGTGGAATGAAGAAGAGGAAGACGCAGACCTTGTATATGCCTGGGATGTGTTATATTACCAATCAGCTTGCATAGCACGTGCCAAGTGGCTCACTTGATTTAAGCAATTGAGCAAGAACTCCAACTGAATGGTTGATAAGGAACGGCTGGCTTGGCAAGGGATAGCAATCCGATGGGTAATGGAACACACCCCCGATGCATGGGGTAAATGCTGCAACCAAGCTGTTCCAGAACCATGGAAAGCAGTGCAGGGTGGGAATGTTTGGGGGCATCTGATCATGAATGTCACCAGAAGTCAGCCACCAGTTGACTGAACTGGATCACTGGTTATAATAATTTATACTTCTGAAAGGTGTGCGGACCAGTTACTGTTAGCCGATACACCGCCCATGCATAAGTACGTCCAAGTTTCTTCAACCTACCCTCAGGCGCGAGTCCTCAACAGTGCTAAGGACCCTTAGAAATGGGGTTATGCATGAAATAAAGGTCACAATTGGGGCACAAGGGTGTCGGTGACAATATCGCATGCCGCACTTCAAACCATGGCCAGGAGAAAGCACATATGAGGCCCCAAGATATGTTATGAACAATCCATATACAGTCCACATATAACCTGATGGCTAGAAAAGTCGGACAGGTCATGCGATTCATCATTCATGCATAAAGACTCATTTAAACAGCCTTGGTAGCTAAAGATCAGTGCCGCTTACCTAGAGGCCGAGAGGTACATTAGAAATGTTCATCCAAAGGAAATTGCAATTAAAACCATCAATCATCCTTTGTCAAACAGAACAGTGTGTTGTATACATATGAATCTGTCAGTTTGCAGAAGAGAGCATCCTGACAGACAGACAGGTACACATGTTCCCCTTAACCTGTGAGAATTAAATATTTCCTGCAGGAGTAATAAAATGTTAATATCCCTCACCTTTCGTGCATAGTACAGATACTTTAATCTAAAAAAATTCCAGCACATTTGAACCGTTGGGTTCTGAAATGCTTGAAATGATGTGTGTTCATACTGAATATGCCCTCAACGAAACACTTCTTTCAATGAAAAGCAAACTGCTGATCCCATTACCGAGGCCCTAGGCCGAGGGTATCTCATAATTATCATCATATGCAATGTCCCAATAATTTTGGGGGACAGCAGCTTATTAAAGCACTAGTGGGGTCACCCGTAGGAATCCCACGGGCATGGACGTCTTCATATAGATGTTGCACATTCAGTTTTACAAACTGGTTACTGGCAATTTATCAGATCCACAAATGATGTACTATACACAATGTATTTATTTCTGATAACATGTGAATGCATGTGCATGCACATGGGAAATAGTTTGAAATGTGTCATTACATCTCATGTAAAATGTGACTTCAAGAGTTCAAATCCTCTCCCTCCCCGCCCCCATCCCTCCCACATCATACACACTGCACCAGGGAGTGGATCACCCACAGGGGAGTGGGTCACACACACACAGGGGAGTGGGTCACACACACACAGGGGAGTGGGTCACACACACACACACACACACACACACATGGGGGAGTGGGTCACACACACACACACACACACACACACACATTGGGGAGTGGGGGGGGGACAGCAGCTTATTAAAGCATGTCGGATTAGCAACGTAACGTCTACACCGTTGCACGTAGAATCGCCAAACTTTACACACATATTTGTCTTGCCCTGGAATGGACTGTGCCCAATTGATGACATCATCGGTCACGTCGTTCGGCCGCCATCTTGGAAAAACCGAAAAACTTTGCACCTCTATATCTCCAAAAGTGCTGAAAAGAAAAAAATTGAGACATGGCTCATTGAAAATAACTCACCATGGGGAATAAAATATGTTAATGATGACGTCATCGGTCACGTGGTTTGGTCGCCATCTTGGAAAAACCGAAAAACTTTGCACCTCTATATCTCTGAAAGTGCTGAATAGGAAAAAAAATTGAGACATGGCTCATTGTAAAGAACTCTCCATGGGGAATAAAACTTGTTAATGATGATGTCATAGGTGCCTCCATTATGATGTCATAATGCGACAAGTACAAAACTTCATCCGATCAAGATGAAATTTCTTGAGCATCATCAAGGAATAAATTAGTTTCGAAAACAAATAATGATGACGTCATCGGTCACGTGGTTCGGCCGCCATATTTGTTCAAAATGGCCAATAAAAAAGTACATTCCGGCAAGTCCTCGGTCTCTGACCGATTTTTCATCTGTCTGTCTGTCTGTCTGTTTGTGCGCAGTACTACGTCTACATCATTGTACATAGCATCGCCATACTTTACACACATATTTGCCTTGCCCTGGAATAGACTGTGCCCAATTTTTAACTCTCTAGGCCCAAGGCCTCCATTATGACGTCATAATTCGATAATTTGACAAGTACAAAACTTCATCGAATCAAGATGCAATTTCTTGAGCGCCATGTCGGCATAAACTGGTAGAGAAAAAAAAATGCTGACGTCATCGGTCACGTGGTTCAGCCGCCATCCTGGAAAAACCAAAAGACTTTACACCTCCATATCTCCGAAAGTGCTGAACAGAAAAAATTGAGATGTGGCTCATTGTAAAGAACTCACCATGGGGAATAAAACATGTTAATGATGATGTCATAGGTGCCTCCATTATGATGTCATAATTTGACAAGTACAAAACTTCATCCAATCAAGACGAAATTTCTTGAGCATAATCTAGTTGCACTGGAATAGACTGTGCCCAATTTATAACTCTCTAGGGCTGAGGCCTCCATTCTGACGTCATAATTCGACAAGTACAAAACTTCATCCAATCAAGATGCAATTTATTGAGCGCCATGTCGGCATAAACTGGTGGAGAAAAAAAAAAATGATGTCATCGGTCATGTGGTTTGGCCGCCATCTTGGAAAAACCGAAAAACTTTGCACCTCTATATCTCCGAAAGTGCTGAATAGAAAAAATTGAAACATGGCTCATTGTAAAGAACTCTCCATGGGGAATAAAAATATGTTAATGATGATGTCATAGGTGCCTCCACTATGACGTCATAATTCGACAAGTACAAAACTTCATCCGATCAAGATGAAATTTCTTGAGCATAATCTAGGAATAAATTAGTTTAGAAAACAAATAATGATGACATCATTGGTCGCGTGCTTCGGCCGCCATCTTGGAAAAACCTGATCCAAAATGGCCAATAAAAAAGTACATTCTGGCAAGTCCTCGGTCTCTGACAGATTTGTCATTTGTTTGTCTGTCCGTTTGTGAACAAAATATCTCAAAAGGTTGTGGACGGATTCGGATAAAATTTGGCAGAGATGTAGCATATTTGACAAGGACGAAATGATTAGATTTTGGTGAATATTTGGATTCTGATCCAGCTACTATAATTTTTTAAGTGATTCTTCACCATTGGGATACATCGCAGGCCAAAAAACGATACATAGCAGGATATCTCCAAAATTTGTGGATGGATTTGAACGAAACTTGGTGAACAGGTTGAGTGTCTGACAAGGACGATTCTATTCGATTTTGGTGAAGATCTGAAAATGGATTCGGATATGAGAATTATTTAATTTTTATAAGTGATTCTTCACCATTGAGAGATAGGGCCAAAAACGATACATGGCAGGATATCTCAAAAAGTTATGAATGGGCTTGGCCGAAACGTGTTGGACAGGTTGTGTGTGTGACATGGAAGAATCGATTCAATTTTGGTGAAGATCCGGATCCAGCTAGTATAATTTTTTTAAGTGATTCTTCACCATTGAGTGATATGGCCAACCAGCCAGAGGTATGCTCTCTACTGAGTGCCGTTCTCGTTTTCCTATTGTAATCCGTTTCATGGGGTTATTTCATCATCGTGCGTTGTAGTCATGTAGATTCATTGCTGGACAGTTAGTAAAGTGTAATTTCCCCTTTGTTATCGGTGAATTGTGGAATACCTTTAACTGCAATGTTAACCGAAATATTGTAACAACCTTGTTTTGCTGGATGGAATGACGCAAAATGCTTTGGACGTAGGTGCAAAATTTGGAAGAGTTATCTGTTAAATGCTCTGAGTTTAGAGTTAGTGCATGGGAATAGCTGATTAGCAAATATATACTGTAATGACGTTGGAGACAATCTACATACTATGTAGATTAGGTGGGGCACAGTGAAATAAAAATCATCAACAGTGTGCAACTCAACTTTGAGTTTTTAGTATATTGTAGTTCTTGGTGTAATCTCCAGTTAAACTGGCAACTGGCTTTACTTCCTGGTTAATTTCCAATGTTGACAACATAATACTGTCTCACTACAGCCAATGTATCACCGTGCCCCACCATTCTCTATGGAAGTAATGTACAGGGAGGATATTAAATTAGAATTAATTTCAGAAAGTGAAGGTCAGATGCAGGATAAGGGTGAAAACGAATGCGGAGGAAGCTGGGGATTAAGTGGGAGAAATGTGGAGAGATGTTTAGGAAATAGGAAGAAGGGGATTGCAGAGATAATGATAATGGAGGGGATGGTGGGGTGTCCAGAATGCCACTATTTCTTACCTCCACCCCCAAAGGTGGACGGAGGTTATGTTTTCACCCCAGTCTGTTTGTTTACATGTTTGTTTGTCTGTGAACAGGATACGGTATCTCCAAAAGTTGTGGATAGATTCCGACAAAATTTAGTGGGCAAATTGGATGTGTGACAAGGACGAAATTATTCTATTTTGGTGAAGATCCGGATATGGGAATTTTCTAATTACCTCTGCCACCGCAGGTGGGTGGAGGTTATGGTTTCATCCCTGTCTGTTTGTCTGGCTGTCTGTTTGTCTGTGTGTCTGTGAACAGGATATTTCCGAGTTGTGGACAGATTCAGCCAAAATTTGGTGGAGAATTTGGGTACGTATAACAAGGACAAAAGATTAGATTTTAGTGAAGATCCAGATCAGGATTTTGATCCAAGAATTTTTAAAGTGATTCTTCACGAATGAGAGATGGGGGAAAAAACGATATATAGCACGATATCTCAAAAAGTTGTGGATGACTTGTAACAAAACTTGGTGGGCAGGTTGGGTGGTGTGACAAGGAAGAATTGATTAAATTTTGTTGCGAATTTTGAAGCCGGATCCAGATCAGATAATATTTTTAATTATTCTTCATCTTTGATTGATATGGCAAAAACCGATATCTCAAATATCTTTTGTCTGACGCCGATATCTCAAATCTGACGCCGCATGATATCTCAAAACATTATGGATGGATTCAGACATTTGGTGGGCAGGTTGTGTGTGTGACAAGGACGAATTGGTTCAGTTTTGGTGATGATCCGAATATGGATCCGGATATGATAATTTAAAAAAAATTAAGTGATTCTTCACCATTGAGTGATTGGACCAAAAACGATGTAAAGTATGGTATTTCAAAAGGTTGTGGACGGATTATGACAAAACTAGGTGTATGAGTTGGATAGGCAAGAAGAACAAGCCGATCAGATTTTGGTTCAGATCTGGATCCAGACCCAGTCTATCAGTGGGATACAAATCATAAACTGTTCAGCCTGGCGGAGGTATGCGCTCTACTGAGATTCCGTTCTAGTTTTCTAAATCATTCTACACCATTGAGAGATAGGGCCAAAAACGACATATGGGTCAGAATTTTGAACGAGGTACATTTGGGCCTCCCGGGGGTCAAAAAATATTTTTTGGGGAATATCTAAAAATCACCTTGATATCCTTAAAGCCCTAAGCCTGGGCTATCAAACGCAGCCAAACTGACACCGATCGGCCCAGAGGTTCCGTTTTTATTCATGGTCAAAGTTTCCCTTCCTTGTTAGCATAACGTAAGAGACGAAAATAAGGTCTCTTTGTAAACATTCCGTCACAAATGCTTCATTTCTGCATTTAAACATATAAGCAAAGTACCAAACATAGGCAAGACATATATCTACTTGTGTTTTAAGTTTCAAGTTCCTACTCAAAATGTATGCTGGTTTATGTACTGACAAATATTGGCTATTTTTCAGTTGTTTTCACCCAAACCTGTGTTTTTTAAATTGCACTCTTGACAAGTTTCTGTCATTTTGCAAATATACTTAATAGAACCTCCAAAAAGCACTCAGGTACTCTACAATACATGTGTTAATTAACTGGAAAATTTGCAGTTTGGGCGTCCGCATTATCTATGGTTGTGTCTTGAAAATAGCTCAATATCAATTGAGAAATAAATCTCTCTTACGTTATGGTAATACCACAAGCCAACAAATCATTCTAGCTACTAACAAAATGGATTTATTTCCATACAACCATCAAAAATCAGAAGGATATTGTTCCTCCAGCAAACGAAACTTGCAATAAAGTACTAATCATACCTTTTTTATATACAAAATAGCAGTCCACTTGTCATGTGTACTTTTTTTCTCCTACTTGGCATTCAAGCTATTTAAATACCCACTCAAACATCTCAAACTCGACTCGGATGGCAATAGACTCGGATGGCAATACGGATGGGAAAAGACTCGGATGGCAATACCGAGGTGGCAATATCGGATGGCAATATCGGATGGCATCCTCGGATGGGAAAAGACTCGGATGGCAATACAATTGACACTGTCATGAGATTTTTTATCGTGGCGTCACGTAAGAGACCGTTATCGGAGAAATACAATATTAGGCCCCTAAATCCAAAAATACATCATGAAACAGCTCATAAATACACTCAAAGCACTCTCAGGCTATGGATCGTTTGTTTCCATATGATATTTGTAAATATGGACATGTATGAAGTACTACAGTCAATGATGAACTGAAAATTGACACCAAATTTAGAGGGACTGACAGCAAGATCTTGATGTGACACCCATCAAAACCAGTTGGCAGTCATCCAACACAGCTCATTACAACCAAATATAACATATATTCTTGTTGAATACAATAATTAAGACATGTACAAAGCTTATGCGGGACTGCGGGTCTTTTTTTAATGTTCCGATAAACCTCTCGTACGTTACGATTTACGGGTCTCGTACGTGACGCTGTACAAACTCGCACGCCATTGGCGGCCATGAAACGAGAACGACTCACGGCGATTTTGGCAAGTACTTTCACATGTTCCTACGAATTAATCTCAAAATAAACCAGGTCTTGAGGATCTATGGCATCCTGGACAAGTACTTACGAGACCATGGGGTCCAACGCCGATCTCACGTATGATATTTTTTTGGATTTCTCCGGCCAGACCGACGACTAACTTTCGCCAAACTTCTTGTTTCGCGCGGCGAGTAACTCGCTGAATACCCGGATGTAAACGCCGGGTAACAGGAAGTACCCGTATGTCGGCATTTCACGCCACAAGTTTTCGGTCTCTTACGTTATGGAGGAACGCTCTTCTTCCCGAAGATGCTGTTTCGGCTAGTTTTGCATACTTAACGCACCAGGAGCGTCCCGATCTTTTGAAATGGCATAGAATTCAAGCTAATGCGATGGTCTGATGGTATATTTCACTTCGATATGCACTTACGTACCTGGCTTACAGGGAGCATGACCGGTGCGTAACGTAAGAGACCGTTATGGTTTCTAAATTCACACTCAAGCTTGTTGTGTCTCAGAGAAACAAAGGAGGTCAATGATTTTTACAGAGTTAATATATACGTATAAGTGCTGTTTGTTGCGCCCTAAAGAAGAACTATGGAACACCCTGATATGTGTAAAACAGGGCTTATATAAATATCTCTTACGTTACGGTTCATCTGCTTCATCCTATATGAGGAGGAGCTGTGACTCAGGAACTGACATGAGTAACACAAAAACACATTCAGTAGAGTAGTTATATAGATCTACTTTTATTCCAGCTGTGAAAAGTATCTGAAAAAGGCTTTTATAATGAATGCATGGCTTTGAAGGGTAACGAAATACTTTTAAAATGCCCTTTTTCACCATTTTTTGAGGTTCAGAGGCTTATAACATGTAGATAATTGATAAAAAGTATATAAAACTATACATTTTTTGAAAGCCGTGATTGTGTTCTACAAGACGACACCTAAATGTACTAATGCAGAACATTTGGGACAAAGTTATATAGGTTTAAAGCAATCAATGTGTGTTTTTGGGGATTTGTACCTCGTTCAAAATTCTGACACATATAGCACGATATCTCAAAGAGTTGACTGATTCAGACAAAATTTGGTGGATGAGTAGGTTAAGTGACAATAACAAGTCAATTAGATTTTGGAGGTCTGGTTCCAGATCCGGCCTATCAGTGGGATACAAAACATAAACTGTTCAGCGTGGTGGAGGTATGCGCTCTATCGAATGCCATTCTAGTTCGATATGTAATATTTTGACTGCCCTTTGTCTTGTGTTTGGAATTACAATGAACTTTGATGCCCATCATGCCTGTGCATTTCTGCCAATAGTCATGTAGCCCACTATCCCCATTGGTTCTCGGTACCTAATTCTAGTTTAAACCTACCTACCATTTCTGCTCCCACTACCTTTCCAGGGAGACCATTCCTTGTATTAACTACTCTCTGAATGAAAGACCCTCGCCTTCATGTCATCCTAACTCTCCTCTTCTTCGCTCTTAAGAGATGACCCCTGATCTTGTCACTGTACATTTTGCTGAAAAAACTCCTCTGTGCTTATTCTGTCTATAGCCTGCATTGTCACATTTATATCGGATTCTCACCCTTTGTAATGAATAAATACCTTAATATATAATAATCCTCACCCTCAATAACACTCCTTACCTCCCTGCTCAACCACCTTTATCTCTATACACCTATGATTGATTTACACCTCAATGGACTATACTTACCTTGTATACTGAACATTTTCTCCTTGAAGGGTTGCCCAATTTTTTGATGCAGACTGCCCTCTCATTGGTTTATCCAAATCTAGAGCAGCTAATTCTTCTCACACCCTCAAAGTTTGCCTTTCTAAAAACGAACAGCCTCACACAACTATCCTCGACTCTAAATCTCACCAGTATCATTGCACGCACTACCGGTATGTTATGGTCATTTTTCGTAATGCTCTCCTAGCTCTACCATAATGGAATAATTACTGAAAAACATGTCCAACACTACACTACCTCTTATGGACATTTCTACAAGCTGACTTAAAAAGCATTCCTGGACAAGATCTAAGAAATCCTCATCCCTTTCCCTGTTCATGGATCCAATCTATCCCTGGCAAGTTACCCCCCCCCCCCCCCCCGCTCCCCCTACGCTTCCCTCTCCCATAATAATTACTAATCTCAATCCACACAGAGGTTTCGATGTTAACCAGTTAAAAAATCTGCCCAACAATCTTGTTGAATTGTAAAGCGGTTTTTGTGGTACACCGTACAAGACATGATTTTGTCATTCCTGCATGTGTGAAGGAAGCGCAGAAAACCTCCTACCTCAGTGAATAACAGTACTTACCGTGGTTGGCTAGACCATCATGGAGGTACCAGTGAAAGTGGATGGAAGGATGGAGATACAGACTCTTGTATATATGAAGTAAGTGTTTGTGTTTGTGTGTTTATTTGAACTATGGTGGTTTGTTCAGAGATTTCTTTCACATTACTTCATTCATTCATTCTAGTCCACCACGTGGCTGCTGGTTTGCATCATTGTTAAGAGCATGGCTGTGCTGCTGGTTCAGTGCCCCCTCTAGGTTACAGCATAATTAATTTTTTTTTTAATGTTCAGGGTGTCATCTATAACTCGCTTACTCTTATTGACAGACTCGGGTCTTTAACGTCCAATGAGTAATGGTAGCAGACGGAACACCAGCCTTGACGTCCACCCAAAGGATGACACTCAATGATGCGATGCCCTGTCGACGAAGCACCAATCCGACAATTTTATATCTGGGCAGAGATGGGCCACATGGCCTTTTCTTTTGTCAGCTTTCTTTTATTATTCTATAAATGGATAAGGAATGGCTGATATTTGCCAAACATATGGGTTTGATAAACATATATATATGCGTCACGTGTAGAAGAATCAAGAATAGAGTTTGTAGGGAAAAAAGAAGAGCCTGCAACTGATTTATGGTAGAATGAAAGAAAACCCTTCCCTCTCAGCTTCCTTCAGCACATTGAATTCAATACATATCATTCATGGCAGCTGTATGAGTAGCAGGTGGTCCAGAATAAACACAAGACAATTTTGCAAAATCTTGAGCAAATAAATGCCTTGCAAACGACATGAAAAGCAGATCTTAAATAAATAAAGAGCATCCATTCAAATAACATCCGTTTCAGTGAAATCCATTCTGTGTTCCAGCTCTTCCACAAACCTCGACTTTGTATATAAAAAGAAGAAGAGCAAGACCAAAATAACTTTGCAAAGTAATCTATTTGTACAACAAACCATTTTATTAAGCTGGACCAATTGAAGTGAACAGTTCAAACAAATCAAAAGCAAAAGTTTGATCCAAGGAAGGGAAGGACATGGATGGCTGAATTTATGGGTCTCGACGTGCTTTCATCCGTGCATGCATCCGCGACGGGTCTTATACTCTTATCTAGTGTTCATGGAGTTTGCTATGAATATCCTTTGAAAGGATAATAGTAACTCATTGTTAAGACTGCTGAGGTATCTCAATGAAGTAACTCAACAGTAAGGCAATTAAACGTTGACAGAAGTAACAGGAAGTTTTTTTCTTCTTCCGGTTTTTCTCCTGGTAGTGGTAGGGTAGCGAACCAGCCACACTGAGATTATACACCACCCGTCAAACTTCGTGCTTCCACTCACACAAGGCATTGTCTGTCAGAGCATTATTTTGTACACCTCACATATTAATGAAAATATAGTGGAAGCATTAGTAATGGAGTCCCAGTTTTCATTTACAAGATAATTGGTTGGTAAGTGAGATCGAAATGTTGTTTTTTTTCTCCAAGATTTTTCTTGAAAAGCGTAATAGTCGTTGGCTGTTAAGACTGATAAGGTTTCTCAGCAAAGTAAATTGATGGAGATGAAATGATACATTGACAGAATTGACTGCATAGGTTGAGGTTTTTATGACGTAGCCCATAGGGCAAAGCCGTTTAGAACGGTGTTTGGCCGTCTGTATGTACAGTCACATGAAAAAGTAAGTACACCCCTACATTTATCACTACTTCAAATACCGAAAATTAGAATCAGGTGCACCAGCGCAGGTGCAAATGATTAGAACATCGTTAGAGAGGATCTTGGAGGAACCTGTCTTATTTAAACCTCAGACATATAGTTTGGTTTGCTCTTTGTTGTTGAAGTGTGCGGCGTCACCATGCCTAGATCAAAAGTGCTCTCTGAGGCCTTCAGAAAGAAGGTTATAGATGCCTACGAGTCTGGGAAGGGATTTAAAAAGATCTCCAAACAATTTGAAATCAATCATTCGACTGTCCGGAAGATCATCTACAAGTGGAGAAGATTCCAAACAACTGCCAACTTGTTCAGGCCAGGCCGCCCCAGCAAGTTCAGCCCAAGAGCAGACCGCAAGATGCTGAAAGAAGTCTCTAAGAACCTCAGAATGTCATCACGGGACCTACAGGTAGCTCTTGCCACTGTTGATGTCAAAGTGCACGAGTCTACCATTAGAAAGAGGTTGCACAAATTTGATCTACATGGGAGGTGTGCCAGGAGGAAACCTTTGCTGTCCAGAAAGAACATCTAAGCAAGACCAAAGTTTGCGAATGAACACCAAGGCAAAGACCAGCACTTCTGGAACAATGTGCTCTGGACAGATGAGTCAAAGGTAGAGCTATTTGGCCACAGTACCAGAAGACATGTTTGGCGAAAACCAAATTAAAGCATTTGACCACAAGAACCTGATACCAACTGTAAAGCATGGTGGTGGAAATATTATGGTTTGGGGCAGCTTTGCTGCATCAGGGCCTGGGCAGCTCACCATCATATAATCCACTATGAATTCTTCATTGTACCAGAGGGTGCTTGAGGATAATGTGAGGCCATCTGTCGGAAAGTTGAAGCTCTACCGAAGGTGGACCTTGCAACATGACAATGACCCTAAACATACCAGTAAATCCACCAAGGAATAGCTGAAAAGAAAGAAATGGAGGGTTCTGGAATGGCCAAGTCAAAGCCCAGATCTAAATCCCATCGAGCTGTTGTGGGGGGATTTGAAACGAGCTGTGCATGCAAGAAACCCCTCAAACATCGCACAGCTGAAATAATTCTGCATGGAGGAGTGGGAAAAATTTCTCCCAGTCGATGTTAGAGACTGGTAGACAGTTATAAGAAACGCCTACTTGAGGTTGTTTCTGCCAAAGGGGGCAACACCACCTATTAGAGCCACAGGTGTACTTACTTTTTCCACATGCGAAATTTGCATTTATGTTTATTTAAATTATACAATGGACTACAAAATGTAAATGTTTCATGATATTTGTTATATTATATCACCTTTATCTGTCAATATTGTTGAAATGAAGATCAAATAGCTGTATGTTGAAATATGTTGAAAAAGTCAAAACTTTACATGGGGTGTACTTAATTTTTCACATGACTATGTATGTATGTCCCCTTAAACGTATATCAATCAGAGCTGAGGATCTGGTCACATGACAGGGTGATGTAATTATGTCTGATGTCATTACGGCAGTAGGTGGCTGACTCTCCACACTCCGGAATTTTGGTTCCAATTCGTTCAAGTCGAACATATCGTCGAACCTGTCATATATCACAATCGCCATGCACTCACTACCTGTACGTTTTTCATTATGTGTGAAACACAAACAAACCGATTGTTAAAATGATCATGAAATATCGAAATCACAGACGTTACGTCTCTTGCAACAAAACGGTACGTATAGGCCTGAGGCTTTATGCCAACACTTCGGACCACTTTGGACAAATTAAGCCCAGATTGTCGTGAATACAAAGTTGATTGATTGAAGCGGTGTATGGTTCATGAATCGATGATAAGCGGTGTACGGACTAACACCTGCGAAGTAAGGAGTTCATCTCGGTTTTTTTGATAGCATGTGATTAACCCAATACTTGTGAGGTATATAGATTACAGTAGATCTTCCTTCAGTTCTGTAAGTAAAACTTACCTCACGGATGTCAGGATTCCTCCAAATTTCTTTGTTTAGTGTTATAAACTGCATTAGCGACTGTTTAAAAAGCTAATCAAAAGTGTTTGTGGTTCATAATATTTTACAAGCCCAGCTATGCCGCCGTTAGACTTCCGGTCTTATTTTATTTTTTTTGCAGAAGTTTTTTTTTAAACTTCCGGTATGTTTCCGAACCAACGACTCTGAGCATATACACCACATGCGCAACAAAAATGTAAATAGCTTGGAATTGCATGAATTTTGATATTTGTAATTATTTGTATTATCAAACCCAGGTTGAACAGTCCAAAGGTAAATGCACATCCTCTGCACCATCCTGACTACTTGAATACGATCGCCGATTAGCCGTCAATCCAAATGGCAAAGGTCAGCAGGATACTTCCATGGTGGGATCTCGTGATTACAGTCTGGGTTCAGTTCCTTACAAAATAGAACGAGACTGGAAAATGTCATCCTGGTGGTTTACATACAGGACTGTGCATTACAAGGTACATCATCCTTCTCAGAGGATGTCAAGCTGGCTGCCCTGCTCTCCTGGCAGCTAGCACTTGTGGACATTTAAATTTTTAAAAAGGAGTAGGCTGAAGCGCGGAGCGACGCGCGATACTTGTTTAGCAAGGAGGAAGCGGACAACGCGGTAAGTTAAAACAGCCTTTATTGCAAGAGCTCCACTGTAGCACTCCAGTGCTCGTGGCTCCGCACCCGGTGTATATCCCGAGGCCACGCCTACCCCTCGGGCGTGGCCGCCGCCCACTTGGTGCGCGGAATGATGCCATCACGCCAGTGAGCTTTCGTGTCCACCACACGCGCCCCCCCAGAATTCCCGCGCACCTGGAGGGCCAGTTTGCGGGGCAAACAGATGACCCGGCCGAAGCGCCCTCTGGCGACTGGCGGCGTCCGGGGTGCAGGGATGCCAGCTGGGATGCCTCCGGCTGCACCCTGGATGGGTGCAGGACCAGGGGGCGGCGTGCCAGCGGGGCTGGCCAGTGCCAGGGGTCCGAACCGCATGAGGGCGGCCTCGACGCGGGGGCCGAGCCACCGATGGTGGGTGGTCCACGTCGAGGTGGGCTGGCTTGAGGCGATCCACTGAGACGTGGTCGGGAGTACCGCCGATGTCCAAGGTGAAATGTTTCACCCCGGTCTCCAGCACGCGGAAAGGCCCGTCGTACGGGGGCCGCAGTGGTGTCGGGTGGGCGTCGTGCCGGACGAAGACGTACTCCGCGGTGCGAAGCTCTGGGACGACGTGCGTAGGTGGGTGCCCTTGGTGCGCCGTCGGCACCGGGGCGAACCTCCGGGCGGTCTCCTGCAGCGCGGAGCGCTCCTGCGCCGCGGACCATGGTGCCGTGGGGTCGGAGAGGAACTCGCCCGGCACCCGCAGCGGTTGTCCGAAGACCAACTCCGCCGCGGATGCGCGCAGGTCGTCCTTGGGCGCCGTCCGGAGGCCCAGCAGGACCCAGGGGAGCCTGTCGACCCAGCCGCCGTCGCTGAGGGTGGCTCGGAGCGCGGCCTTCAACGAGCGGTGGAACCGCTCGCACATGCCGTTGGCCTGGGGGTGGTAGGCCGTGGTTCGGTGCAGCTGGACCCCGAGCCCCCGCACGACTGCCCCCCAGAGCTCCGAGGTGAACTGGGGGCCGCGGTCGGACGAGATGTCCGAGGGGGCGCCGAACCAGGCGACCCAGGTGGCGATGAACGCCTGCGCGACGTCCGCCGCCGTCGTCGCTGCCAAAGGCACGGCCTCCGGCCACCGGGTGGTGTGGTCCACCATTGTGAGGACATGGGTGAAACCCCGCGAGGGGGGCAGAGGTCCCACCAGGTCCACGTGAACGTGGTCGAACCTACGTTCCGGCACCGTAAACGGGGCCAATGGGGCCTGGGTGTGTCGGTGCACCTTCGTCCTTCGCGTGCTCGCACGCGAGGCACGTCCTGGTCCAGCCGCGGACGGCCTTCCGGAGGCCATGCCAGACAAACTTGTCGGAGACCAACCTCTGGGAGGCCTTTGTGCCCGGGTGGGACAGGCCGTGGATGGCGTCAAAAACCCGGCGCTGCCAGCCTGCGGGCACGATGGGGCGAGGCCGCCCGAGGGAGACGTCGCACAAGAGGGCCGCGTGGTCGAACGGCACCTCGGTGACGCGGAGGCCCATGACGGCGGTCTGCA
This sequence comes from Myxine glutinosa, assembly GCF_964187855.1. Lineage (NCBI taxonomy): Eukaryota > Metazoa > Chordata > Myxini > Myxiniformes > Myxinidae > Myxine > Myxine glutinosa. The sequence continues at coordinate 74,814,205 of NC_136269.1, read as the reverse complement.
AGGCCTGGACACCGGGGTCGGCGGCCTGGTCCGCCGCCATCCGGGCATAGTTGATGCCGAGGTGGACTGCGTGGGCGACGGACCGGGAAAGGCAATCCGCCACCAGGTTGTCCTTCCCCCGACATGCCGGATGTCCGTCGTATATTCGGACACGGCCGAGAGGTGACGCTGCTGCCGGGCCGACCACGGCTCGGTGACCTTGCCCATCGCGAAGACCAGTGGCTTGTGGTCGACGAAGGCCATGAATGCACGGCCCTCGAGCAGATGGCGGAAGTGCCTGACCGCCAGGTGAAGCCCGAGCAACTCGCGGTCGAAGGTACTATAGCGGCGTTCGGGCTGGCGAAGCTGCCGGCTGAAGAACGCCAGCGGTTGCCAGGCACAACGCACCCATTGCTTGTGCACCGCACCCACCGCGTAGTCCGAGGCGTCGGTGGTGAGGGCGATCGGTGCATCGGGCGCCGGGTGCGCGAGCATGGTGGCGTTAGCCAAGGCGAGCTTCGCGCCCGCGAACGCCGCGTCCATCTGCTCGGTACAGGTAACGTCACCTTTGCCCGGCTTCCCTCGGAGGGCCTCGTGCAGGGGGCGCAGGAGCTGGGCGATGCAGGGCAGGAACCGATGGTAAAAGTTTACCATGTCCAGGAACTCCTGGAGCCCCTTGATCGTGCAGGGGCGCGGAAACCCCTTCACCGCCTCCACCTTGGCCGGTAGGGGAACGGCCCCGTGCCTGGTGATGCGGTGCCCCAAAAAGTCAATGTCGGCGACGCCGAACCGGCAATTGGCGGGGTTCACGATGAGGCCATGCTGGCCCAGGCGTTCGAAGAGCATGCGGAGATGGTGGAGGTGCTCTTCGCGGGACGCGCTGGTGACGAGGATGTCATCCAGGTAGACGTACACGAAATCCAAGTCGCGCAAGATGCTGTCCATTAGTCGCTGGAACGCCTGAGCCGCATTTTTCAACCCGAAGGGCATCCGAAGAAATTCGAAAAGTCCGAATGGCGTGATGACAGCCGTCTTCGGGATGTCCTCCGGCCTGACGGGGGCCTGATGGTAGCCGCGTATGAGGTCCACCTTCGAAAAGAAGGACATGCCCGCCAACCGGGCGGAGAAGTCCTGAATGTGAGGGACGGGGTAGCGGTCAGGGGTGGTGGCGTCGTTGAGGCGCCGGTAGTCCCCGCACGGTCGCCATCCCCCGCCGGGCTTTGGCACGATGTGGAGCAGCGACGCCCAAGCACTCTCGGAGCGCCGCACGATGCCGAGCCGCTCCAGCGTAGCGAACTCCGCTTTTGCTACCGCGAGCTTCGTCGGCTCGAGGCAGCGTGCCCGGGCGTAGACCGGTGGCCCGGCGGTGGGGATGTGATGTTCCACCCCGTGCTTGACGGCCCCCGCCGAGAAGGTGGGCCGTGTGAGGGCCGGGAAGCTGGCGAGGAGGCGGGCAAACTCGTCCGCCGCCGGAAGCGTACAGATCGACCTCGCCGGCACCGAACCTTTCAGCAAGCCACTCGGCGAGCCGCTCGGTGAGCCGCTCGGGGAGCTGCTCGACGAGCTAGGCAGCGCGCAAGCGAGCGAGCTGAACGTTTCAGCCTGGATAAGGCGTCTGTGCTTGACGTCGACCAACAGCCCGTTAGCACACAGGAAGTTCGCGCCGAGCAATGCCATGGGCACGTCGGCAGTGATGAACGACCACCGGAAAACTTGCCCTCCGAACCGCAGGGAGAGGCAACGTTTTCCGTATGTGCGTATGGACGTACCGTTGGCGGCAAGCAGCGCGGGGCCCCGGCCCGCAGTTTGCTTGTCCGACGTACCGGCGGGGACGACGCTCACCTGCGCTCCTGTGTCGCACAGGTAATGGCTCCAGGACAAGGTGTCCTTGATGAACAGTAGGCTGTTTGACCGGCTGGCGCTCAGGGACGCTACCGAGCGCCGGCCCGGGAGTTTCCCGACTTGCCGAATGAGCAGGGCGGGCGACACTGCCGAGCCTCGTGGCCGAACTGGGCATGGAAAAAACACAAGGTTGGCGGCGGGGGCCGCAGAGGCCGCGGTTCTCGCCGCGGCGGCGGTGGTGGGCGGGGCGTGGCGGCGGCCGCGAGGTGTGCATCAGCATCAGCCACGGGGTGTGCATCAGCCTCGGGATGCACGACGGCCGCGCCAAAACTCGCCTGTGTGTCCAAAGCCGCGAAGAACTTGTCGGCCTCGGCAGCGAGAGCTCGGGGTTCCGTTATCGCGGAACCGGCCAACGCGAGGCGTACTCGTGCCGGCAGCTGGCGTCGAAATAGCGCTCGCAACAGAAAATCCGGGGTTTCGCCACCCAGCAGCGACAGCATATGGTCCATTCGGACCGACGGTCACGTGTCACCGAGCTCGGGGAGGACCAGGAGGCGGTCGGCCCGTGCGTCCACCGTGAGACCGAACGTGGCGAGGAGGAGACGCTTGATCACCTCGTACCTGCCATCGGCTGGTGGGTTCCTCAGGCCCGACACTGCACGGGCGGCCGTGCCGGGCCCGAGGGGGGCGACCACGTGGCAGTACATGGTCTCATCCACCGTGATGCCTCGAAGTCGGAACTGGGCTTCTGCCTGTAGGAACCAAACTTCAGCTTGAGCCTCCCAGAACTCGGGGAGTTTGATTGTGACCGCGTTGGTTGCCATTGCTGTGGCGTGTTTGCGTGGTCAGCGACGGCTGACCAGAACGTCGGAGGGTCGCCAATGAAGCGCGGTGCTACGCGCGCTACTTGTTTAGCAAGGAGGAAGCGGACAACGCGGTAAGTTAAAAGAGTTTTTTGCAAGAGCTCCACTGTAGCACTCCAGTGCTCCGGGCTCCGCGCCCGGTGTATATCACGAGGCCACGCCTACCCCTCGGGCGTGGCCGCCACCCACTTGGTGCGCGGAATGATGCCATCACGCCAGTGAGCTTTCGTGTCCGCCACAAGGCCATAGTATTCTTTTAGTCAGGGGAGTAGTTATCTCCTAATAAACGAGTATTATCAGGTTATTGAGCTTTAACCAGTCAAAAAAAAAATCAACCTCAGCACAACCGTTGCATCCATTCATCAATGCTATGCTAACGTAGATAAGGTAAAAGTAATTAAAGTTTTTGTCTATTTTCTTTGTAATGAGTGACAAGAGCAGATACCATGTTCACATGCATGTGTGCGGTTTGCCAGGTGATAGATGATGACGGAGTATATGCAAGGACATCTCTCCGTTTACCAGTGAATGGAAACGACTTTGAAAAGGACTGGGAGCTTGAGAATTTACCCATGGAAGAACAGGATATATATGACTTACCACCTGTAGAGGAAGACGCTTCTCTGTAGGATGAAGGTGAAGTTAACTGGCAACAACATGAACTACAGGGCTTGCTTTAGTTGCAAAAGGAAGACACCATTGTGGGTGACAAGACCACGTTGCAAGATCATAGAGTTTGGCCGACATTTTGGGAGTTGAGGTCAATGGAAGATACTTTTCTGCCAGACGTGGAATAGTGCTACCCTGTTTTCTCTCCACCTTGGAAATAGAAATGCCTGGATTACCATTGCACTACCCAGCCCGCTGACATGTTACGCTGTTTCCTTTTTCTTTTCTCGGTCAAAATGCAATGTAAGATGGGGAAGTCGAAAGGCTTTTCTCTGTTTCCACTGGCCTTCTGGTGAAACTTTGTGTATATCGGTCCTTTTCAATGTAGTTTCAAACCATTGTTAATTTTTTTTTAACCATTGCTGTGGGAGTTTTAAGCCTGGTGTTGGCTTAATGGTTAAAGTGGCTGACCTAAGATCTTAGAGTTCTTGAGTTTGAGCCCCTGTCGTGCCGTTAAAATAATACCAGGTGGGTTGACTCAGCCTATCATCCTTCAGAGGTTGGAAAAATGAGTACCAGCTCACTGGGAAAAATAAGTCATTTGAGAATTCTGCATCGGAGTAGCGACACATACAGGAGTTGTGCACTCTGGCCAAGGAAAAATTGCTTCAGCAGCCCCATGCCCCCCCCCCCCCCCCCCCCCCGTGAAGACACGAAAGGAGTGGTTCTTCTTCTTGTTGTTGTGCTTCTTCGGGAGTTTTCTGGTGCAAGGGAAATAAAAGTCATGGTTTAGGCTCCAAAACTTTTTTTTTCAGCGGAAAGTCTTTTCACTTCTCCGGTTAATTTTTCTTTTTGAAGCTCATTTTACCACAAGTACAGTACAGAATACGTTTTGTCGCGAAGGTGTATATTTTTTCGTTTGTTCACTGCAGTAGCTTTAAATAAGTTAAATCGTAAATATATCTACAGGTGCAAAGAAGGTGACAATCTGAGATGCACAAGGTTGTATTTATTGCATACTGCTCGAGCGCCAAGCATACAGCACGAGATGCAGACATTCGGATGCTGTGAAGTTGCATTATTTTTCATGAAATATGCAGTCGTACTCAACTGGTGTTTAACTTGCGGTATAATAATGTGTTGTTGGTATTTGATGCATAAAATGGTGAAATGGTGAAATACATTTCAAGGTGAAACAAAACAAGTTTACTTTTGGTAACTATCTACGGAATTGGATCTAACTTTGACACCTTCCGCATTATACATATTATAATCTGTCGACGTGGTTTTACTTGATCTGCAACATTGCTTTCATTACATTCCTGTCTCCTGTCTTCATGATTATATCCAAGGCATGGAAGGTTCTTAAATGCATTCCACTTCGGTGGGGGAAATTGGAGAGGGCGATTAAAGTTGCTGTTCTGTTTTGTGTTTTGTAATTATACATTTGCTAAATATATATAATTATATAGGTTTGTCTTTCAATCTTTTTGAAGTGCTAACTTCCTCCAACTTTAAATGGCAACAAATTTGGGCTCTGGCATCCTGACGTTAATTTTAAACCCCTTTGCTTTTATCTAAGATTCACTTTTTTCATTCCATCTCACACCTTTTTATGATTTGCAATCTCTTTCTACCACCTTGCTTGCATTCTTTTCCAAACTCTTTCCATATCAGACAGTTGTGTTGGAGGCAAGATCAGAAGCAACCCTCTCCCCAGGCGTGGCAAAATGGAAAGCAAATGTCAATATCGGCGGCAGTGTGAGGCTCAAATGTTCGGGGTTATATATAAAGCAGCCTTATTACAAATGGTGCACTGTTTTAATACCAACTACCATAGATAGATATTGCATCAAGCATTTGGTGCATACGGCCTTGTTCAAAACGATCTCACCAAATAGAGCTGTAGTTACAGGAAGCACTCGGTCTCGCCAAGCTAGCCCAGCATTTAAAATCCAAAACTTTATTCAACAACCACTCATGGAATGGTAAACTCGCATATGAAGGGGTACTCTTCGCGGCAGTTCTCCACTGCCCATCTACCATCGTTCTCAAGGGAGCCACGCACACAGTTAAGTCTACGCCCGTCAGCCGGCTGCTCCCCAACTTTCTCCCATGGTGTATATTCCGGAACAGCACCCGCAACGTCCACATACTTGCCCTCATCCTGCAAATCATTGATACCGAGCCAGTAAAGAGAGTTGCTGGGTAGTGCTTCACGTATGTACTTCTGCATCATTTCATTTTCTTCCTCATCACGAGGCAAGATGATCGCTCCACCTCGTGAGAAGCATGTCTCGGATGCATCGTGGTAGCGTTTGACTTCAGTGAATGGAAGCAGACATTTGTTGCGCAGCTTGGTGCCACGCAGGCAAACTGTTTAATGTCAAAGAAAGTATTAAGGGATGGGGAGGAAGGGAGCATGACGTTAATAATATTGGTAGTCCTTCAATGAAAAATGGCCTTATACTATTTGGTTTAAAGCCAATCTCCTTTATATTTAAAAGTGAATAAGACGAGAGACAGTAGTACTCGGTACTGCTTAAAAGTATTTCAAATGGTTGCAGATACTCCTGGAAATGCTGAAATTATCATATTTATGGCAAATTTTATTTTGGATGTTAAAATGAAAAATAAACTAATATTGTAACTAGAAGGCTGCGATCGGAAATCGGTGAGGGTTATCGGTAGAGGCAACTCGTCATATTAGCAAATTTGTAGCACTTGAAATATTGCCGCATGATGAAAAAAAACTATTTTGTCTTCCAAAAAGTGAGACAAAAAAATTGGAAAATTAAATAATTGAAAATTGGAAAAATGTAGTACAGTAAATGAAAATTGAAAAATTGTTTTTTGAAAAATTGAATAACTAAAAACATTAAATGATGGAAAAATTCCCTACTATAAATGGATGAGTTGCGTGTGTGAGGCATGTTTTTTGTGGAGTTCTACTAAAGCTTTCTGATGTAGAATGTGATACACGGAAATTGATTATCATGACCTCCTGAGTTTATGAAGCTAATTAACTTTAAATAATTTATTAATCACATACTTTTGGAATATACCTTCCGACTCAGACACCTTAGACCTTTGAAGACCCTTTACCCCCAAGACCCTTAAAACCACCAAAACCCCGAAAAAGACCCCGAAGACCCTTAAAGACCCAGAGGACCCAAAAAAACCCGAAGACAGAAAACTTACAAAATACCCAAAATACCCCGAAGATCCAACAGACCCAAAAGACAAAGACCATTAAAGACCGCAAAGACCCTTAACAGTCCAATGACCTGTAAGGCACTTTAGACCCTTGATCATTTAAAGCTTTAGACCACTTGGACCTTTTTAGATTACAAATAAATAATATCACTAATATACACAAAGAATTAAGTTAAGCACCCCCCCCGTTTTTTTACAACCTCGCACATTACAAGTTTGTTGTCGTCAAAACAGTGTAATATACCCATGATATTGCTATATTTTCTGGAGAAGTGATATTATGGTCACATAAAAACATAACAATCATGCCGTTTTCAATATTTTATTCTGAATAATTTAAGGTGAAATTTTTTGGGAATTTTAGGCATATTTTCACCTCAATTTAAGTATGGGGCTATAGGTCCATCACGGACAGTGTGGATGACGTTTATGTTTTCTAACGTACAGTCATTGTTCTGAGAAGACCTCTAGCGATCTTTGCGTCAATAACGTGTGTAGGACCCACGTGATCGGATCACTGACTCAACCCTACGTCTCATAGACCCTGTAAGCCGTCGTATGCGTTGCTGTGGCAGGTTGTTCCATTCCCGATGTAATGCACGTTCCAATTCATCCAGATTGGCTATTGGAGGGACCATCTTCGCAATTTGTCGTCCCAACATGTCCCAAACGTGCTCGAGGGGGTTCAACCTGCCACAGCAACGCATACGACGGCTTACAGGGTCTATGAGACGTAGGGTTGAGTCAGTGATCCGATCACGTGGGTCCTACACACGTTATTGACGCAAAGATCGCTAGAGGTCTTCTCAGAACAATGACTGTACGTTAGAAAACATAAACGTCATCCACACTGTCCGTGATGGACCTATAGCTCCATACTTAAATTGAGGTGAAAATATGCCTAAAATTCCCAAAAAATTTCACCTTAAATTATTCAGAATAAAATATTGAAAACGGCATGATTGTTATGTTTTTATGTGACCATAATATCACTTCTCCAGAAAATATAGCAATATCATGGGTATATTACACTGTTTTGACGACAACAAACTTGTAATGTGCGAGGTTGTAAAAAAACGGGGGGGGTGCTTAACTTAATTCTTTGTGTATATTACAAATAAATTTTTTCCAAAAAAAATGTTTGTATTAAGATTGGTGTAAATCATGACAGCACAACAACTCGGGTACAGTCATTATCCTCAGTTAATACAAGCCTGTGCCTCTGTAGTGACGTGTGGTGAGGCAAGCGTAGCGAGCTGATCTACGCCAGATAGCAACAAAAATAATAATAGCATCATTCGACAATAACAAATGTATAATCCCCGTCTTGGCCCAAGCACATCTGAGCTTGGTGAAAGGTAAGCTCAGGCTCAATCAGTACAGCAGGCAGGTATACTACAAGGCAGTGATTACCAATGGAAATTTGGTCCATTGGACCAATGGGCCCACTCGTTCTTCAAAAGGCGGGACACCACAGACACCAATACTAAACACTTAATGCCTCCCTCCAGGAACCATAATGAAGCAAAGGATATCACCACCATTTGGCATCTTCCTTATGACAAAAGTGAGATGGAAAGAAAACAAAAACCCATTCATATTCCATACGGAAGTTGAGCCCTTTCCAAGCTTGATTTGATGGAAGGAAAATGTACTTTTTGATGTGAATTCCTTGCACATAATGGTAGTGGTGGTGATGATGGTGGTTCAAATGACAACAGACAGAGAAAAACTATGCAGGCCTGCATTTTTTGCCAGAAGACAAGTGAATGGTCTTAATTTGAAATAGAATACAGTATTTCAAAATTCATGAATGCAGATGGGCTGTCATCCAGCCTTATCACTTTTCACCCTTCAGCCCAAATTGGGCTAAGGGGTATTGTCGTCACGGGCGTCGTCCGGGCCTCCAGGCGGGCGTCCGTCAACTTTTGGTTTCCGTCAATTTCAAGGAGAACAGCTTGTCCGATTAAATCCATTTTTGCAGTGTGTGTTGGGGTTGAGTAGAGGAAGGTTCCTTTCGAAAATGGGCACGCTGCGATTTTCAATATGGCCGCCACGGCAGCCATCTTGAAATCGGTTTCCGTCAATTTCGAGCAGAACGGCTTGTCCGATTAAATCAATTTATGCAGTGTGTGTTGGGGTTGAGTCGAGGAAGGTTCATGGGTGCGCTGCGATTTTCAATATGGCCGCCACGGCAGCCATCTTGAAATTGGTTTCCGTCAATTTCAAGCAGAACGGCTTGTCCGATTAAATCCATTTTTACAGTGTGTGTTGGGGTTGAGTAGAGGAAGGTTCCTTTCGAAAATGGGCGAGCTGCGATTTTCGATATGGCCGCCATCTTGAAATTGGTTTCCACCATGCATGGGCTGAGGGGTTATGCCCGCTTTGTGGTGCTATTTATTTAATTTGTAGGTAGCAACTGCATGAATAGTTTACTACAAAGACACTCCCATTGTAACGTAATGCTATACTCCTGCTCCTGCTCCATGTTTGGACGACTTCTGGCTCGGACAGGATTGACGGAGAGCTCACTACTTGGCCTTTGGAGAATAAAGCAGTACGTTACATGGTGTCATAAGGTAACCAAACTCACTGCTTTCCTACTACTGACCATCTATAAATATGGTGTCACATTCCCAAACTTCGAATACCCAGCTATTGATTGGGATGCAGCAGATTTATTTGGAGAGGGTGGGAAAGAGAGGGAGTGGTGGAGAGAGATGTGGAGTGGGAGAGAGATGCAGAGTGGGAGAGAGATGGAGAGTGGGAAAGAATGAGAGGGTTGGTGGAGAGAAAGAGAGGGGTGGGGGAGAGACAGAGGGATGGGGGAGAGAGAAGGTGGGGGGGGAGAGAGAAGGTGGGGGGAGGAGAGAGAGAGGATGGGAGAGACAGAGGGATGGGGGAGAGACAGAGAGGTGGTGAGGGTGGAGGGGAGAGACAGAAGTGTGGGGGAGAAAGAGAAAGGGGTTGGGGAGAGACAGAGGAGGTGGAGGAGAGACAGAGAGGAGTGTGGGAGGGAGAGAGAGTGATGAGGGCAAGAGAGCGGAGAGACAGACAGAGGGATGGGGGAGAGACAGAGAGGGCGTGGGGGAGAGAAAAGGTGGGGAGGGGGGGAGAGAGAAGGTGGGGAGGGGGAGAGAGAGAGGGTGGGGAATAGATAGAGGGTGGGAGTGACAGAGGGATGGGGGGAGAGACAAAGAGATGGTGAGGGTGGGGGAGAGAGAGAGGTGTGGGGCAGAGAGATGTAGAGTGGGAGAGATGGAGAGTGGGAGAGATATAGAGAGTGGGAGAGATATAGAGAGTGGGAGAGATATAGAGAGTGGGAGAGAGATGGAGAGTGGGAGAGAGATGGAGAGTGGGAGAGAGATGGAGAGTGGGAGAGAGATGGAGAGTGGGAGAGAGATGGAGAGTGGGAGAGAGATGGAGAGTGGGAGAGAGATGGAGAGTGGGAGAGAGATGGAGAGTGGGAGAGAGATGGAGAGTGGGAGAGAGATGGAGAGATGGAGAGTGCGAGAGAGATGGAGAGTGGGAGAGAGATGGAGAGTGGGAGAGATATAGAGAGTGGGAGAGATATAGAGAGTGGGAGAGATATAGAGAGTGGGAGAGAGATGGAGAGTGGGAGAGAGATGGAGAGTGGGAGAGTGGGAGAGAGATGGAGAGTGGGAGAGAGATGGAGAGTGGGAGAGAGATGGAGAGTGGGAGAGAGATGGAGAGTGGGAGAGAGATGGAGAGATGGAGAGTGCGAGAGAGATGGAGAGTGGGAGAGAGATGGAGAGTGGGAGAGAGATTGAGAGTGGGAGAGAGATGGAGAGTGGGAGAGAGATGGAGAGTGGGAGAGAGATGGAGAATGGGAGAGAGATGGAGAGTGGGAGAGAGATGGAGAGTGGGAGAGAGATGGAGAGTGGGAGAGAGATGGAGAGTGGGAGAGAGATGGAGAGTGGGAGAGAGATGGAGAGTGGGAGAGAGATGGAGAGTGGGAGAGAGATGGAGAGTGGGAGAGAGATGGAGAGTGGGAGAGAGATGGAGAGTGGGAGAGAGATGGAGAGTGGGAGAGAGATGGAGAGTGGGAGAGAGATGGAGAGATGGAGAGTGCGAGAGAGATGGAGAGTGGGAGAGAGATGGAGAGTGGGAGAGAGATTGAGAGTGGGAGAGAGATGGAGAGTGGGAGATGAGATGGAGAGTGGGAACGAAGGAGAAGGAAACGGAGATGGAGAAGGGGAGAAAGAGAGGGTTGGATAAGGGGAGAGAGGGAAAGAATGAGAGGGTTGGGGGAGAGAAAGAGTGGGGTGGGGGAGAGACAGAGAAGGCATGGGGAGAGAGAGAGGGTGGGAGAGACAGGGGGATGGGGGGGAGAGACAGAGAGGTGGTGAGGGTGGAGGGGAGATATAGAAGGGTGGGGGTGAAAGAGAAAGGGGTTGGGGAGAGACAGAGGAGGTGGGGGAGGGAGAAAGAGTGATGAGGGCAAGAGAGCAGAGAGACAGACAGAGGGATGGGGGAGAGACAGAGAGGGCATGGGGGAGAGAAAAGGTGGGGAGAGGGGAGAGAGAAGGTGGGGAGGGGGAGAAAGAGAGAGAGAGGGTGGGGAATAGAGAGAGGGTTGGAGTGACAGATGGATGGGGGGGAGAGACAAAGAGGTGGTGAGGGTGGGGGAGAGAGAGGTGTGGGAGAAAAAGAGAGGAGGGGGTGGGGGAGAGATAGAGAGCGGGATGGAGGAGAGTCAGAGAGGGGTGTGGGAGAGAGAGGGGTGAGGGAGAGAGAGAGGGGTGGAGGAGAGAGGGATGGGGGAGCGACAGAGGGGGGGGGGAGGGGGGGGGGAGAAAAAAAGAGAGAAATGTGAGAGTAAGAGGAGAGGTTTAGCAAAGAGAATGATATGTTATGCTCAATGACCGTGTGAGCACAAACACAGACAATCACACAAAAACACACAGGTACAGGTACAGACACACACACACACAGACAGATAAAATATCCTGTGTGAGTGGACGATTAACATTAAACATGCATAAAGTACATTAAAATGAAAACCTGAAAAAGTTGATCTTGAACTCGGCCTTTGTTCATCAATAAATTTTCTTTTTTCTACTTTTCAAAGTTTTTCTACTTTTTTTCTACTTTCTACAATCTGCTTTTCAAAGGAAGGAAATAAATTAAATAGAGTATCAGGAGGAGGGCCACGTTCTTTTAATTCAATCGTTAATTTGATTTATTTTGCCTTCTTAACTCCAGAGATTTTCTCTGCAGATTACACAGGCGTGATTGTGGAAGCTTTGACGTCAACCTTGCTGGGCTGTTTAATTATTTTTATTGCACTCAATTCCCTCTGGTTAATTATTTTCATTGCACTCAAAAGAGTTACACTTTTGGGCACATTCCTTCATCTTTTCTTCACTCAATATAATTGTTGGAACAGTAGAAAAAGTTAAGTTTAATGCTTTGGCAATATGGAGAAAGAGGAAGGATAGCACTGCTTAAAGCTTAGTAAAAGATAAATACTTAGTTATAAGAATTGCTTATGTCTTAAATTTTTCCGATTTCACTCCAGATTTCGATATTTATTTAGTGTATGGGGTCCGATCCTCAAATCTGTATCCAGATTTTGATAAGATACTTTAATTAGTCTATGAGAGTAGATCGTGTTTGCAAGCCAAGGCGAGTTTGAACAGGCCAACACAAAATGGCAGCTTGGGAACCCACCGATGTGACAGAGGGTTGACCAAGAAGGCACATTGCCATTTTGGTAAGGTTTATTACTCCCGCCAGGGAATATTGCATTCGATCGTGTGTGTGTGTGTGTGTGTGTGTGTGTGTGTGTGTGTGTGTGTGTGTGTGTGTGTGTGTGTGTGTGTTTGTGAACAAGATATCTGGAAAAGTTCTGAACGGATTTGGATGAAAGTTGGTGCGATGATTGCCCTTGGGATAAGGAAGAATTGATGAGTTTTTGGTGAAGCTCAGGATATTATTCCGGATCCAGGAATTTTTTGAAGGGTTGTTTACCATTGGAAGATAGGGCTCATTTTGTTTTCAACATTATCTTCTATATATTCTATATTTAACATTGTGATATGAAAATAGTTTTCATATTTGTTGTAAATGTAGTTTAAACTCGTGGTTATGCGTTAGAGCGGTGTATTTTGTTAGCAGCGTCATCTTCAAGGTTCTTTTTTTTTTTCTAATAAAGACATATTCTGTCATTTTAAAACCAACAAAGTGTGTATTAGGTTTCCCCGTTTCATAAAATGTATCGTTTGATACGTATAATGCTTTAAAACTGTTTTTTTTGTTGTTGTTCTTTTTTTTTTTTACCTCAGAAGAGATATTGTCGTGCTGTGTACACACGACTCGATTGCCAGAGAGGTAGGCCACAACGCGTTGGTACAAACAAAGAGTCTTTATTAAGAGCTCGCACTTCAGCACTGGGCGGGCTCGAGCTTAGAGCCCGTATATATGTCCCGAGGCCACGCCTTGCCCCCGGGCGTGGCCGATCGGTCGAAAGGCGGGGCATGCGTTTTCGTTCCCTGCCTGGACGCTCGCGCCACCCACTGGTGCGCGGAATTATTGCCCCTTGTGCCCGCCACACGCGCCCCCCCAGAATTCCCGTGCACCTGAAGGGTGAGTTTGCGGGGAAGCCGGATGACCCAGCCGAAACGCCCTCTGGCGATGCGTGCAGGGCTGGGGGGTAGCGGGATGGCGGGGCTGGGGGGTGCCGGGGGTCCGACCGCCGGGTGGCGGCCTCGACGCGGAGGCAGAGCTGCTTGCGGGGGGTGGTCCAGATCGAGGTGGGCCGGCTTGAGGCGGTCCACGGAGATGCGATCCGGGGCACCGCCGATGTCGACGGTGAAATATTTGTCCCCGGTCTCCAGCACGCGGAAGGGCCCGTCGTACGGGGGCCACAGCACAGCGGTGCCCGGTGCGCATCGTGCCGGATGAAGACGTACTCCGCCGTGCGAAGCTCCAGGGCGACGTGGGAAGACCGGCAACCGTGGTGTGCCGTCGGCACCGGGGCGAACCTCCGGGCGGTCTCCTGAAGGGCGGAGCGCTGTTGCGCCGTGGACCAAGGAGCCGTGGAGTCGGGGATGAATTCACCCGGTACCCGCAGTGGTTGCCCGAAGACCAGCTCCACCGAGGACGCGCGCAGGTCGTCCTTGGGCGCCGTCCTGAGACCCAGCAGGACCCAGGGGAGCCTGTCGGCCCAGCTGCCGTCGCGGAGGCTGGCCCGGAGCGCGGCCTTCATCGAGCGATGAAAGCGCTCGCACAGGCCATTGGCCTGGGGGTGGTAGGCCGTGGTGCGGTGTAGTTTTACGCCGAGCCCTTGCGCCACTGTGGCCCAGAGCTCCGAGGTGAACTGGGGGCTGCGGTCGGACAAGATGTCCGAGGGGGTACCGAACCGGGCAACCCAAGTGGTGATGAAGGCTTGCGCCACATCAGCCGCAGACGTCGCCACCAATGGGACGGGCTCCGGCCACCGTGTGGTGCGGTCCACCATGGTGAGGAGGTGGGTGAACCCCCACGGGGCGGGGGGGGCAGAAGTCCCACCAATTTGACGTGCACATGGTCGAACCGACACTCGGGCACCGCAAACGGGGCCAACGGGGCCTGGGTGTGGCGGTGGACCTTTGCGCGCTGGCACGCGAGGCATGTCCTGGCCCAGTCGCGGATGTCCTTCCTGAGGCCATGCTAGACGAACTTCGCTGCGACGAGCTTCTGGGAGGCCTTCGTGCCCAGGTGGGACAGGCCTGGGATGGCGTCGAACACTGGGCGGTGCCAGCCAGCGGGCACGATGGGGCGAGGCCGGCCGAGGGAGACGTCGCACAGGAGGGCCGTGCCCGCGGCGTCGAACGGCACCTCGGTGACGCGGAGGGCCGTGACGGTGGTCCGCAAGCCTGGACGCCGGGGTCGGCGGTCTGGTCCTCCGCCATCCGGGCATAGTCGATCCCGAGGTGGACCGCGTGCGCGACGGACCGGGAAAGGCAATCCGCCACCGGGTTGTCTTTACCCGCCACGTGACAGATGTCCGTCGTATACTCGGACACGGCAGAGAGGTGACGCTGCTGCCGTGCCGACCATAGCTCGGCGACCTTGGCCATCGCGAACACAAGGGGCTTGTGGTCGACGAAAGCCATGAACGGGCGGCCCTCCAGCGGATGGCGGAAGTGTCGGACCGCCAGGTGGAGCCCGAGCAGCTCGCGGTCGAAGGTGCTGCAGCGGCGTTCGTGCGGGCGAAGCTGCCGGCTAAAAAACGCCAGCGGTTGCCAAGCACCACGCACCAACTGCTCGTGCACTGCGCCCACCGCGTAATCTGACGCGTCGGTGGTGAGGGCGATCGGCGCATCGGGCGCTGGGTGCGCCAGCATGGTGGCGTTGGCCAGGGCCAGCTTTGCGCCCACAAACGCCGCGGCCATCGGCTCCGACCAGGCGATGTCACCTTTGCCCGGCTTGCCCCGGATGGCCTCGTGCAGGGGGAGGAGGAGCCGGGCGACCTGGGGCACGAAGCGGTGGTAAAAATTTACCATGCCCAGGAACTCCTGGAGCCCCTTGATCGTGCGGGGCCACGGGAAATCCCTGACCGCCTCCACCTTGGCCGGTAAAGGGACGCCCCCGTGCCTGGTGATGCGGTGCCCCAAGAAGTCGATGGTGGCGACGCCAAAACGGCACTTTGCGGGGTTGATGATTAGGCCATGCTGGCCCAGGCATTCGAAAAGCGTGCGGAGGTGGAGCAGGTGCTCCTCCCGGGACGCGCTCGCGACTAGGATGTCGTCCAGGTAGACAAAGAGGAAAGGTAAGTCACGCAGGACGCTGTCCATAAGCCGTTGGAACGCCAGGGCCGCATTCTTCAACCCGAAAGGCATTCGCCGGAACTCGAAGAGGCCGAAAGGGGTGATGACGGCCATCTTCGGGACATCGCCCGGTTGTACGGGGACCTGGTGGTAGCCCCGGATGCGGTCCACCTTGGAAAACACGGTCGTGTTTGCCAACCGGGCAGAAAAGTCCTGGATATGCGGGACCGGGTAGCGGTCGGGGGTGGTGGCATCATTTAGCCGGTGGTAGTCCCCGCACGGCCGCCATCCCCCGCCGGGCTACGGCACAATGTGCAGAGGAGAAGCCCAAGCGCTGTTGGAGCGCCGTACGATCCCCAGCCGCTCCAGCGTGGCGAACTCCGCTTTAGCCACGGCGAGCTTCGTGGGTTCGAGTCGGAGCACCCGGGTGTAGACCGGCGGCCCGACCGTGGGTATATGGTGCTCCATCCCGTGTTTAACGGCCACCGCTGAGAAGGTGGGCCGTGCGAGGGCCGGGAAACTGGCTAGGAGGCGGGTAAAGTCGTCCGCTGCCGGAAGCGTGCAAACTAAACTCGCCGGGACGGAACCTTCCAGCAAGCCGCTTGGCAAGCCGCTCGGTGAGCCGCTCAGTGAGCCGCTCAACGAGCCGCTCAGCGAACAAGCGAGCGAGCTGAAGGTTTCGGCCTGGAAGAGACGTCTGTTCTTCACATCTACCAACAGCCCATGCGCACATAGGAAGTCCGCGCCCAGCAGGGCCATTGGCACGCTGGCGGTCACGAACGACCATTGAAAGCGCTGCCCTCCGAACCGCAGTGAGAGGCAACGCTTCCCGAATGTGCGGATGGGTGTACCGTTGGCGGCAAGCAAAGCGGGGCCCCGGCCCGCGTCTTGCTTGTCGGATGTGGAGGCCGGGAGGACGCTTACCTGCGCTCCTGTGTCGCAAAGAAAACGGCGCCTGGACAAGGTGTCCGTGATGAACAGGAGGCTGCCGGAATGGCCGACGCTCAGGGCTGCTAATGAGCGCAGGCCCGGTCATTTCCCGACCCGTCAAAAGAGCACGGCGGGCGACACGTTTTAGCATTGTGGCCGAACCTGGCGTGGTAGTAGCACCAGGTTTGCGATGGTGACGGCCGCGGCAGCCATGGTGGTGGCGGCGGCGGTAGTGGGCGGGGCGCAGCAGCGGCCACGAGGGAAGCCGGGGGCGCTGTAGCCTCTGCCCCGAGGTCCACTGCGGCAGCACCGTAAAGCCGACCGCGTGTCGCAGGCCGCGAAAAACTTGTCGGCCTCTCCGGCCAGGGCACGGGGTTCCGTGATTTTGGAACCGGCCAGCGCGAGGCGCACCTGTATCGGTAGCTGGCGGAGGAAGAGTGCGCAGAACAAGAAATCCGGGCGCTGGTCTCCAAGCAGCGACAGCATGAAATCCATCCGGACGGATGGTCGTGTGTCGCCGAGGGCGGGAAGGTCCAGGAGGCGGTCGGCCCGTTCGATCTCTGTGAGCCCGAACGTGGCGAGGAGAAGATGTTTGAGCGCCTCGTACTTGTTGTCGCCTGGCGGGCGCCGAAGGATGGACACGACTCGGGCGGCAGTGCCGGGCCCGAGAGCGGCGACCACGTGGTAGTACCGGGTCTCGTCCGCCGTGATGCCTCGGAACTGAAATTGAGCTTCAGCCTGCACGAACCAAACGTCGGCTTGCGCTTCCCAAAACTTGGGGAGTTTGACGGCGACGGCGTTGGTAGCCATGGCGCGTTCCGGTGTCAGCAACGGCTGAACCAATCGGGGTCACCAGTGTGGTGCTGTGCACACACGACTCGATTGCCAGAGAGGCAAGCCACAACGCGTTGGTACAAACAAAGAGTCTTTTTTAAGAGCTCGCACTTCAGCACTGGGCGGGCTCGAGCTTAGAGCCCGCATATATGTCCCGAGGCCACACCTTGCCCCCGGGCGTGGCCGATCGGTCGAAAGGCGGGGCATGCGTTTTCGTTCCCCGCCTGGACGCTCGCGCCACCCACTGGTGCGCGGAATTATTGCCCCTTGTGCCCGCCACAATATCAACATTTACCTCAGCGAATGTCAATCGCGGTTTCAGTATTTGATGAACTTATAAAGACTTAGGTGACTTATAAGTGTGACAAGCATGTGCACGGGATTCTTCCCAGAAGAATGAGTGGTCGCATTAGCTTGTACGACTTAAAATGAGCGAGTTTTGTTTTCACGCTTGGGCCAGTTTTACATGTTGTTAATCCTAATGAATGAAACGAACGTTTTTCCTGGCTTACAATTTTATTTGAAGTCACACATGCCTCAAAATACACTCACTTATATAGAATTGAACGCTGAATCCGAAAATGTAAGTGAAATTGCCTTGTTTTTTTTTAACATTATCTTCTATATATTCTAAATATATATCTGTGCAGTGTCTGTCTTGTGTTGTCTTGTCTTGTGTCGTCACTGAACTACTCCCTCAAACCTTTGTGAAATCGTACTATTCCAACTTGACCCACGGCGGGAGTATGCGCTCTACTGAATGGCGTTCTAGTTTTGTTTTGTTTTTTTGTAATGAGCATCCCCGAAATTAAGAAATCCAACAGCCAGTTTTCATTGCTGCATTCGCTTGGAGTTCGATAAGTATGCATGCAAAGTCTGGGGCCGCTAGGTTCCATAGCTTTGGAGTCCTGGAGGAGACACACTTACTGACCCACACACCAGTGATAATTGAAGCAACGGGAATGATAATGAAGAACCTTACAGAGATCTTAAAAATCATCCCTAGTAACATTACCACAAAACTAACTGCAGTTGGAGGCTGCACAGGGCTCAGTGACGATCCTGAAAAGAGCCCTTGGAATAAAATATCTGAGAAAAACACAACTTCACAACTTAGCCCATGAATCACAATCCTTCACCGAAGCGGTTATGTGGTGTATTGTGGTGGATCGGGCAGAGTTTATCTTTGTGCTTGTGGACAGGCTTGCCCACGGAGCAGTGGAGTGGTTTGGATTATCGGATTGAGCTTCATCTTTGTGCTTGTAGACTTGGCTCTGCTCGTGGAGCAGTGGATTGCTTCGGCAGGGTGGACTGCGTTTTGCCCTTGGGCCTGTGGACTCAGCCTAGTTTTCCTTCGTGGGTGGCCCTGCACAGCAGGGAACTGGCGGACCGAGAGAGTGAGGCTTGACAAGAACCCCGAGAGTGTGAGGACGGAGAGAGGAGGTCTACAACAAGTTGGAAGAGGATGGTGGGAAGAAGATGATTTCTAATCTGGCTCATGACAGGAATGAGGATAGTAATGACATGAAGGGGGTACGATGATTAAGGATGGTGGCGGAAGGCTAATGACAGAGAGAGGCACAGTATTGAAGGTGTGAGAAGAATATTTTCTGGAGCTGTTGAACCAGGGGGGGGGGGGGGGGCGGAAGTGAGCTGGAGCTTCTGAGTTATGTGTAGTGGAAAGTGTAGTTGTTGGAGATCACAGAAGAGGAGGTGCAACGGCATTGAAGAGAATGAAGAAGGGAAAAGCACCAGGCATTGACGAGGTGTGTACAGAGATGATAATTGCAGTGGGAAAAGTTGGAGTGAGGTGGACAAAGAGGCTGTTGTATGTATGTATGTATGTATGTATGTATGTATGTATGTATATATGTATGAGAGATGGTTAAGTTCCAGAAGATTGGAAGACAGGGTTAATTTTGTCGATATCGAAGGGGAAGGGGGCTGTTCAATATCCAGGGAAGTACAGGGAATGATGCTCCTCTGTCATGAAATGAAGGTGCTGGTGAAGGTTCTGGATGGGAGGATAAGGAAGTGTGTAGAGAAGGAGATCGGTGAAGAGCAGCAGGGGTTCAGTTTAGAAAGGGTAGAGGGATGACAGATGGGATGTTCACGCTGAGATGGCTGGTGTATAAGAGGATGTAGGTGCAAGGTGAAATGGCATTGGGATTTGTGGACCTGGATAAGGCCTACAACATTGGCCCAAGAGAGATGGTGATGGTGACACTTATATAGATGGCAGTGCCGGAAGCAGAAGTTAGGTTTGTGAAAGGGATGAACAAGGGAACGAAGGAGAGAGTTTTTGTTAGCCGCGTCGCAGACGCTGGTCATAGAGTGCCCTCTGCTGTTGTTGTTGTTCTTCTTCTTGTTCTTCTTCTTCTTGTTCTTGCAGAGAAGACAAAACCTCAAAGCTCCACCCATTCTGGGAACCATAGCTCCACCCATTCTGGGAGAGGCCTCATATAAACAAATATCCACCATTTTATTAACTCGCATAGCTTTGAGGCCTGTTTTGTAGGCCCGTGGTGTCTTCCTCTCTCACACAGTTTTATTTCAAATCAAATTCGATATATCATTTCATTTTTCACAGTCGCTAACATAGTTTTAGACTCGGTTGAAAAAACAACGGGAAGAAAATCCGATGAAAGTTGCCCTTTATAGAACGAAATGAATTCTCAAAGGCCTGTAACTTCAAGTCCATTGAGATTTATTTTTTTTAAACCGCGGCATGGTCAGTCATACACCGCCCGAAATAACAGACGGGAAAATGCCGAGATATATTAAAAATTCGTCCATTTGATGACAATCGTCACGATGAAATATTTAATTTATACGTCGTCACAATAATGTGGAGAGAGGAGCATAGCTTCGTTCACGTGTCGCCACACACGGGAAATTGCCGAGATATTTTTTTTTTAAATCGCGGCATGGTCAGTCATACACCGCCTGAAATAACAGATGGGAAAATGCCGAGATATATTAAAAATTCGTCGCCACACACGGGAAATTGCCGAGATATATTTTCACTTTGCACAAAAATAACATCAAGTAATCGAATCAATAGGAATGTCCTGTGCCTATAACATCGACGTTATAGGCACAGCTGCATCTAGGCATTGTGTAACATCGACGCGGCTTTTGTTTTAATTAAAACTTTTTGTACTTGTTTGTCTTGGGATGTCGGAGGATTTCAGAATGAACATCAGTTTGAGGCAGGGAAGTGCTCCCAGCCCACTCTTGTTTTATCATGGCAGTGGAGCTTATAAGCAGGAAGGTAAACATGAAAGATATTCTGGGGAGGATGCTGTATGTGGACTATGTGGTGGGAGAGTAGGCGGGAGATGCAGGAAGTACTGAGGGAGTGGAAGGAGGCATTTGAGAAACATAAGCTGAAGAGGGGTATTGAGAAGATGGAGGTGATGTGGGTCGGGCAACAGAAAAAATAAATGAATATCAGGTTAAAGGGGAAGGATATCAGACAGGGAAATAGGTTTGAGTATCTGGGGGGGGGGGGGGGGAGTAACAAGGGGATGCTGTTCCCAGCTATCCATTGGACTTTCCCCAATGGTGGGTGTAAGTCAGAGGCATAGGTGTGGAGGAGGATCCAGGTGGGTGTGAAAGCTCGGAGGAGGTGGAGGGAGTGGTCAGACAATAAATATATCAAGGAAATTGAAAGAAAGGTTCTGATGTTGTACGTAACGCCGGCCTACGTTTACGGTCTGGAGACGGTGGCACTGACTGAGACAATAACAGAGGCTGCAGGTTTGCGAGGGAAACTTGGTCAGGAGGATTGCGGTAGTGAAGAGGGTGGATAGAAGGAGAATAGATGGACTGAGAGAGGAGATTGGTAGTGTGCAGATGAGCTTGACAGGAAGATTGGTGAAATGCTGGCTGAGATGGGCTGGACACTTGGTGTGGATGGGGGAAAAGAGATTGGAAAAGAAAGTAGATCGATTGAAGGAGCAGGGTAGGAGGAAAAGAGGTCGACTGCATTTTAGATGAGAGGATTGTGTGAAGAGGGATATCAGTTAGGTATGGGTGGTTGGAGAGTGGAGAGAGTTGGCCTACAACAGAGGGAAGTGGAGGAATATCGTGGTCAAGGCAGGAAGAACCATCTTTAGAGGCCATTTGTCCCCGCAGAGCGGGGGTTGGCCTTTTTCGGGCACCATGGTCCCCTTTTTGAAGCAATGATTTACAGCCGGATGCCCTTCCTGCCACCAACCCTGTTAGTCACCTCTTGCGACACACAGGGAAATACCAGTGAACTGGTACTCAATTTGCCAACCTCAGAAAGTCGACAGGCTGGGTCAACCCCCCTGGCATTAATTCAGCGATCAACCGGGATTCGAACCAAGGATCCTAGGATCCCAAGCCAGCACCCTAACCGCTAAGCCAACACCAATGGTCAAGGCAGGGCTGAAGCTTAATTGGTGCCATTGAACCTCACCACATATAAAGCAAAGAGGATGAGAAGAAGAAGACTATAAAGCCAACCAGACCCTTACAATGTGTTTTATTTGTCATAAAGTATGTTTCTCACTGTCATAACTCTACAGCTATGAGGTGCTTAATGTACTTCTTCTTTTCTGTAAAAATGAGGGTTGATGACTGAAACAGATCATGTATGTACAGTATTATGTCTGTGATAAAATATGAAGAAGAGGATTCGACTGGGATAGTATTGAGAAGAGTATAAAACGGGTTGTAGTGGGAAGGAGGAGATTTGGTTTCATATCTGTCTTTTGTGAGCTGACGCTCGAGAAAGGTATGACAGGGAATGAATTTATTTGCTTGCTTATGAACAATGAAATGCTAGTAGAATTTGCTCGTAGAACTTTGCTAGGGCTCTGATATTATTCTTTGTTCTGTGCGTATAGGGTATGTGGAGATAGATTTCAATAAAGCCTCATATCTGGAAACGAGATCTTGACTCAATTTCATAACAATTTATTAAAATCCATCTCACCACTCGAGTGCCATGGACAAGTTTCTCAAACCGGAGAGGTTTGATGGTGATCCAAATGCCAGCAATGTTGGACAATGCTGGACCCACTGGCTCAAGTCCCTAGAGCTCTACATGCGAGCCTTGCCCGAGGCCATGGACCAAGCCGCGGACCAACAGAAGATGGAGGTTTTCATCTGCAACGTGTCCAGCGATGTCTGTGACTATTTCTCCCACTGTGAAACCTACGCCGATTCTGTAGCGATCCTGTGAGCTCTCTATGTAAAACCAAGAAGCACTGTTTACACTCGACATTTGCTCACTACACACAGGCAAGAGGCTACTGAGACTTTGGAGCAGTATACGCAGGAATTACGACAACTCAGCATGGACTGTGGAGTGCTGGATCACACGGCACTCGATGATCTAATGCAAGATGCTTTCATAACCAGTCTCCTTTCTCCGGCCATCCGTCAGCAGATGCTGGAGACTGAGACTATAACCTTTCAGGCTGCAAACGAACAGGCCAGAGTTTTTCAGTTGGCCCAGACTCGATCGGAGACATACATACGACCTTATCTGACAGCGCAACTGCTACCGCCGAAACGCTCAGATGCGGTGTCCGCTGCAGGGTTAAGTTGTCCTTCGCATGCCACTTGTCTGGATATTCTCGACGAGAATCCAGATGCCGAGGAGTGCGGTTTGATTACTAAGGCGGCCACGACCCCTGCTGCGATGACAGGCAAATGTTTATTTTGTGGGAATCACAGACATCCTAGGAGCTTATGCCCTGCTAGAGATGCACTGTGTGATAGTTGTGGGAAGAAAGGACATTTTGCAAAAGTCTGTCAATCAGCTAAGACCAGACGAACGACGCTCGTGGGGGCACGTGCCTCAAGGACGTCTCTGGAGGATGCGCCTCGCGGCCTGGCGAGGGCTATGATTCCTGTGGTTATTAACGGCGAAGCTGCAGACGCTTTGATCGACACCGGGAGCAGTGAAAGTTATGTCAGCCAGGATCTTGTTTGCAGACACTGCTGGCCCACTGTGCCGGCCACTCAACGCGTGTACATGGCCTCTGCCACTCTATGGCAAAGCTCCAAAGGATTCTGTGTGGTGAACTTGGTAGCTAACGATATACTATACTCAGATGTTAAAATAATGGTATTGCCGAATGTGTGCTCTGACTTTCTCCTGGGACATGATTTTTTGAATAGGCATGGGCGATTAGAGATATGATTCAATAGTGCACAATCCTCTAAAGTCTTCTCGGTATGTAGCTTGATGGAGATGTCGATAGAACCACCCCCGCTGTTCCCATGCCTAACCCATAATTGCCGCCCTAAAACTGAAGTCTCGGCGATATTCGTGCCCAGATGCGCAATTTATCATTGACGAGACCAAGCGGCTTCTAAACGAGGGTATAATCGAGCCTAGTAGCTCGCCCTGGAGGGCTCAAGTGCTCGTTGTCAATAATCTTAATCACCGGAAGCGTATGGTCATTGACTATTGTCAGATGATCAATCGCTTTACCCAACATGATGCCTACCCACTACCCAAGATGGATGACATGGTCAGAGAGGTATCCACCTACCGGGTATTTATCACCTTGGACCTCCGAAGTGCATACCACTAGATACCTATCAGGAAGAGTGATTGACCATACACCGCTTTCAAATCTGGACAAAGGCTGTATCAGTTTCGTAGAATTCCTTTCGGAGTCACAAACGGGGTTGTGTGTTTCCAATGGGTGATGGATGACATTTTAACCAGGGAACAACTAAAATATGTTTTTGTGTATGTCGATAATGTCACCGTATGTGGCCGCGATCAGGTAGAACATGCCTCAAATTTACGGTGGTTCTTGGATGTCGCGAAGAAATACAGACTGACTTTCAACGAAGAGAAGTGTAATTATTCCGTCCAAACAGTGGATATTTTGGGGTACACCGTGACTGGAGGGGAGATATGACCTGACGCCGCCCGGCTACAACCTTTGCTCGAAATGTCCCCTCCCCCCGACCGTGTGGCCTTGCACAGAGTACTGGGACTGTTCGCACATTATTCAAAGTGGATACCCGGGTTCTCAGAGAAAATAAGGCCTTTGGTGGAATGCCAAATATTTCCACTGAACGTAGCCACAAAGGCCGCTTTTCAGCTATTGAAAACAGACATAGCTAATGCTGTTGTGACCTCGATCGACGAGGCTATTCCTTTCATGATAGAGACAGACGCCTTGGACTGTGCTAGAGTCCCTGTATAAAGAGAGTTGCGCCATGCGCTGACCCGAGATTTCTGGTCACGTGATTTCGTGGCGCCATTTTGTGTCTAACTTCACCGTGCGTGAACGTCAGCTTGGTACGGGAATGTTGTTTATTGCCAAACAAAATGACTGGTTGTTCTGCTTTTGGTTGTTCAAACCAATCTGGGAAATATAAGATGTATAGATTTCCAAGTGATAAAGTCAGAAGACAAATTTGGGAAGCGAAAGTCAGACGAAAGAGCTGGAAAGCGATCGACTCCTCGAGACTCTGCCAGGTAGGCCCACGCCGCTTGATGATCGATGTTCAAAAGCAATTCTATCTGCTCGGTTTTTTTTTGGTTGTCTGTCCGTTGAAAACCCTTTTAAAGGGAAGTGATTTGTGTTTGTTTATAATCTTCAAGGAGCTGACCAAAAATGCATTTCCGTGGGAAGAACCCTGCTCAATTTTTTTCTGTCATGAATCATGTTCTGTACTGAATGTATGAACCAAGTTTTGTACTGAATGTTTACTGTGTTGGCCTCATCGTGTTCCTGGTGAAATTAAACAAGTTATGGTGAATACGACGTCGTATCTGTGCTTTTCCATATCTGTTCGACTAGACGAACCGTGCACACTGCAGGTATTTTTAAAAGTTTTTTCTCTGTTTAATTACGGCTTGGCACAGTCGAAAATTAAGTGTTAATTAAGTCGCCAGCTATGAAACATATTAATCGATCAGGCAATATCCATCAGAGTTCTGGGCAAGGGTGTAGTAATAAATGAACGTTTCAATCTTACTAGATGCCGATGACGTTTTCCTTATGTCAGAGACAGAAGCTGCCTTGCAGCTTGTTAAATCATTACAATGGAAATTGAATATAAATGTCGATAAAACTAAAGTTGTACACAATAGAAATATGGGAATACCACGTACAGAATTTGTTTTAAGTGTGTTAGACTATATGTCGGCTGGAAGTCCTACACCAGAATTGCTCTCGGCACCCTTTAAAAAATATTGGATATGCCCACACTCCTTTCTAAAAGTTATTAAAATTCAGAGAACGACAGCATTGGTTTGTCTTACTTATAATGTTAGCTCTTATATGCAGTGTTGGCTTGTAATATGCATTGCCATACCACTTTTAATATCACCACACAGCTCTTTTTCACGGCAATAGCTGAGTTTTTGACAAAACAAATATCACCTGTATGTAATAATAAGACTAAATATGCGCAGTAAATTTTTTTTTAGCAGGTTTAGAATATATCACCCCATATCGCGAATGTACATGTATATCTAATCCGACACGCTTAGACACAAAATGGCGTCCAAATTTGAGTTGACACAACTCTCTATATACAGGGACTCTAGACTGTGCTATTGTGGCTACTCTCAATCAAGCAGGAAGGCTGGTCACCTTTTTCTCTCGCACTCTGTCTGATAGTGAAAGACGTCATTCCGCTCTTGAGAAGGAAGCTTACGCAATCATGGAAGCAGTCAGACGATGGCACCATTTCCTTCTATGGAAATATTTCCAGTTAATCACGGACCAACAGTCCATCGCGTTCATGTATGACGGACACCATACGCAGAAGATTAAAAATGAGAAAA
The DNA here is from genome assembly GCF_964187855.1 of Myxine glutinosa. Lineage (NCBI taxonomy): Eukaryota > Metazoa > Chordata > Myxini > Myxiniformes > Myxinidae > Myxine > Myxine glutinosa. Next base: position 74,788,361 of record NC_136269.1, on the reverse strand, counting down.
ATCACTCGCTGGCACGTATAATTAGCTGACTTCATTTTCCACATCATTTACAGGCCGGGATGAGATAATCTGGCTGCCGACACTGTCTCGTCCTGTCTGCTCGGGAATGACCACTGGCGATTTACGGGATATTCATAATTCGCTCTGTCACCCCAGGGTGACTCGATTGGCTCATTTCGTGCGAAGCAGGAATTTGCCTTTTTCTATAGATATCAGACGTCTTCTTAAGACATGCTCTGTGTGCGCCGAAGTAAAACCAAGTTTTTATAAACCATCTTTGGGGACACTGATTCATGCCAGGCGGCCGTGGGGGCGTTTGAACGTCGATTTCAAGGGTCCGTTGCCAGCAGCAGGGGGGCACTGGTACATTCTTACTGTTGTCGACCAGTACTCCAGATTTTCGTTTGGTTTTCCGTGCGCCGACATGTCTTCTGCCACAGTGATTGAATGTTTGCGGCAATTGTTCTTAATGTTCAGATATCCCGCTTTCATCCACTCCAACAGAAATACAGCTTTTCTGTCTCGAGAAATTAAACAGTTTCTCCAAGATTGAAGTGTCGCCACGAGCCGTACCACGGCATACAATCCTCAAGGCAATGGCTTGGTGGAACGTTATAACAGGATTATCTGGAGAGCCATGTTGAAGTCACGTGGTTTACCTTCGAAGCAGTGAGAACGTGTACTGCCTGACGCACTGCACACAATCCGGTCGTTATTGTGTACCACTACTAATGAAACTACACGGGTTGTAGTGGGAAGGAGAAGGTTTGGTTTTGTATCTGTCTTTTGTGAGCAGACGCTCAAGAAAGGTATGACAGGGAATCAATTATTTGCTTGCTAATGGACAATGAAATGCTAGTAGAATTTCCTAGTAGAACTTTGCTGTAGTTCTGATATTATTTTTTGTTCTGTGCGTATATGGTATGTGGAGATAGATTTCAATAAAGTCTCATATCTGGAAACGAGGTCTCGACTTGATTTCATAACAATATCAAAAAGCTTAAAGTCACAGTGGTACAATTAGTGGTGCAGCCTTCCTCAATCCTCTCTGCCAATTACATTTCTTAATCGCCTTTTTATTTATTTATTTGTTTTGCATTGAAGGCTACAGTCATAGACTGTATAGGCCTCGTTGAGGCCAGGCCTTAAATTATACCATTCTAAATAAGGCAATTCTCTGTATGTGTATATATGTGTGTGTGTACATCAGATGATTATCAAATCGAAAACAGCTTGGCCAATCCCCAGCAAATTTTGCATACATGCCAGGGTTATCCAGTGTCAGGGAACCCAGTGTCAGGGAACCTAGTGCCGGGGATACCCAGTGTCAGGGCATGTGTGTAATTACTGCAATACATTGTCCCCCCTCCCCCCACCAAATCCTCTCCCATTAGAGTGGGGTGGGGAGACGCTTACAATTTTCTCCTTACAGAGACACTTTTGGTAATCTGCAATACAGCATGTACACAATTTGGTGACCACCTCTACCAAATTTTGCAAACGTTCTCGGGGTACCCAGGGTCAGGTCATGGCCATTAAATAACCCCCCTTCCCGGGTTCATGAGGGGGTGGAAGAAGCAAATTATCTGTATAGATGTGTAGCGTATAGTGCCACCCGATGGTGGTGGGAAGCAGTATTACAAGTCAGTTGTGGAGATGATGTGATTTTTGCCCTGTATAAACAGCATCATAAAAGTGCTTTAATAGCCCCCGCTAAAGAGTGCGGGTATTACGCCTCCGTAGGGAGCGGGTGTTTGAAACAAAAAAAATTGAGTGAAGATGCAAGTGAAAAGAAAAATTGAAGAAAAGGCGGAATATTCTCACAATTCTGGAGAAAAAGGAAGAAAAAGAGAACAGTATTCCATCAAGTTGTGGATGAGGGACTGGTACTTTGTTAGAAGTTTATGTTTTCCAGCGAAAGACCTCCACCAGAGGCGACTGGCTTTGGAGGCCAACTTGGACACATGGTTAGCCAAGAGAGATTGCGGCTGATGGTGAGGTACAAATGTTAAAGGGACTAAACCTCTTCAAGATGTTGGTTAAGGAAGTAGATGGAAAGGTTCTTTTGATGGCACTTCCGGAAAGACAGAATGAGTGTGTGATATTTGTCAGGGTTGAAAGACATGTTCCAGTGTTGGACTAGCTCCTAATTTTATCAAGGTCTGCAGAGAAAGAAGACGGTGCTGTCTGCCCATCCTATCTGAAGGATGATGGATTCTATGACATACGATGGAGTCATCAGTGAAAATATAAGTAGGGTTTTTCCAGAGGATCCGAAAGATAATTAATTAAGATGAGGAACAGGACTGGGCCCAAGGCACCGCCTTGGGAAACTCCAGTCTAGACAAGGAGAGTAGTTGTAAGAATCCCGTTGACAGCCACACACTGACTGCAAGAATGGAGGAAGTCAGCAAGCCAGAATGTTAAAGAAAGAGGTTAGTATGCAAAACCCACAATTGGAACTACCGGCATATTATTTTTAAGACCATCTGTCGGTTATATTCCATCGCATGTAATGTGGAGCCCAATAAGCTCTGTATCCACCCACATACTTGTCTGCAGAGCTTGCATCTCCTTGATCGTGTTCACATCCAAGCGCATGTCCTCAATATCTTTCTGGATGTTTCGGAGCTGTACACGGATATTTCCACCTGTTACATCACCACAAAAGAGTCAACGTTAAATGAATATGACACATACATTGTGAAAACGGTCATTATTAATAACTAGCAAAAGTACCCGACTTTGCCGGGTAACAATGAATCGTTTCCTAATGGGAATATGATACACGCAATCTGGATCCCTCATCCAGAGGGAATTTTAAATCTAGATCGCAGGTACAGTGGACTCTGATGCAGTGAAGTGACACCCTATCCCATGGAAGTTACACTCACAAACTGCTTTCGAAGTACCAGGCAATGCTACTGCAATTTAATAAACCATTCGTGTAAAACAATGACATTCGTTTGCTCCTTCAGCTGACAGTTTGTTCAGTTTCACTAACACACACAGTAACACACATACACTTAATAACACACACACAGAGAAACACACACACACACAATAACACATACATGTTGCACTATAACAGTATTCCGGTGTGATGGTGCAGGGTGATGAGGTAGATGGATCAGAGCAGAGTCGCTATTCCAATTCCCAAATTCTTTTACTGGAATAATAATCAAAGATGCACAACATGAGATGCCGGCCTGGCGCATTCAAACACAATATTCGCGGCAACCGGATGTGCTGTAAGAACAGTCGTGTTGTTCACCGTTCAATTAATCATGCACAGAATGCTTGCATTAATCCTAATATCCCAACAAATAACATCACAAACCAAACAACGTAATCAATCACGGTATCACTGTACCATCATTGTCCCCAGAACACATTTGATATGATGGATTGACAGAGATGGTTTGACTAAATGCTTCCATTGTTCCCTGAGTTTGTAGGCCTTAACTAATAACAACCCAATCATGCACTATGCGAATTTACTTGCAACATTGATAATAAACTCAACAACATCGTGCCTCAATATTCACTATTTTGAGAGAAATTGATCCATACCTGGAATAATAATCAAAGATGCACAACATGAGATACCGGCCTGGCACATTCAAACACAATATTCGCGGCAACCGGATGCGCTGTAAGAACAGTGGTGTTTTTCACAGCAGATGGTCCGAGGCTGCATCTCCACTCATTATTATTATTCGGACTGGTTTCTGAGTTTTAATATTAATCTCGTCATTATTCTGAATTGTATAATAAATCGCAGATACAAAACAGGAGATGCAGGCTTGGTGCCTTCCGATACGCCGTTCGTGGAAACTGAGGTGATGTAAGAGCAACTGTGTTGTTAACACCCGGTGGTCAGCGGTTGCATCTCCACTCTTTGTTATCATTCAGGCTGCCTCCTGCGTTTTAATATTAATCTCATCATTATTTTGAGGTTTTTTATGGGGTGGTAGTAATGAAAATGGGGGTAGTAGTTTTTCTGGTAACATATACACACACAGTAACACACACACAGACACAGGCCGACTCTATATATATTGTTGCGGATCTCGAAGCACGGCACTCCCATTAGCAAGGGGGGGTTAATCCCCTTGTCTTGTTAAGCTGGCCATCTCCTGTCCTGGAACTATCCCGCTCCTTTGCGGGATGAGATTGGCCAGGGTGATTGGTCAAAGATTTCCCAAATACCTTCACCAATCTCTCTGCAAAGCAGGGAGATGAGTCCCTGCTCGAACCGCGGATGTGATGGTAATTGCCGAGCGGTTTAGCAATCCACGATCCGAGCCGTTAGCAAAAAGACTAACCCGATTCTGAGCGGTTCCTATATCGTGCCACCGATATTCAATGGGGAAAAGACTAAAGCGACCGGATGAGAGGAATCAAAGAATGAGAAGGGTAAAGGAAGAACAAATATGATTTATTACTATCTAAAAGAGTAAACGAAAGAAGGGAATATACAAGGAGAGGAAATAAAAGGACATAGGGCAACCTTATACACTCTTATATAACACGCCCATGACAATACAAACAGACACACACGGAATGGTAGCTGGTAGGGGAGGAAGGTCCAGGCAGATGGTTCCAGGCTCTGGGTCCGCCGCGAAGAATAGCAGGCAGCTGGCGTCGTTGGCACTCGACCAGACCTTACAAATGCGAGGGGCTGGAATGCACATCCGTATAGCGTGCCGAATGCGCTCAAAACCAACGGCGGTTCGTGTCAAAACCGATTGTCCCAAACGATTCTCTGCGCAATGTTCTTATATTTGCCGCCTCTGCGCTGTTCTCTCGCATTGGCCGATCTTTTGCCGATGTTCTCTCCTTGCATCTGCTCTCTCTGCCGTGAAAGGGCTTGCACTCGCGCTTTTATTGCAAGCTTCACGTATTAAGCTGCGTCCGCTTTGCTCTGCCTACCGGTGAACACGCCTCGGCCCGGATTGGTCACGAGGGTTCATCAGAACCTCCCCTCATGACGCGTTGATGGGGCCATGCCTGTGTTCCTGGCCGCTCCTCCTTTTTATCCCACTCTGACCGTGTGCATAATGGCGGCTTCGCTGCAACGTGTTCGCTGCAATACGAACTTCAACGTGTTCGCTGCAATACGGCTACTGGCACTTTGGAGAGAGAGAGAGATTGGGGATAATTCAAGGGGCCTAGGTTATTTGATTAACACAACGCAGAGTCAAACTATTGGAAACAGATCCTTAACTGAAACATAGACTAATGAAATAACTAAAGAAGATCTATGGTGTCCTTCGTGTTGTACATGGCCTAACTAGGGTGCAACCTTTACAAAGGGGGATATTTACAAGAATTATTATTTTATAAAGTGAAGGTTCTAAAAACCATAACAATATATATATATATATATATAGAGTCAGCCTGTGTAACTGTGTCTGTGTGGGTGTTACTGTGTGTGTGTGTGTGATATATATGAATGAATGAATGAAATAATGAATGATCATTTTAAGGCCATTTTCCCCGCTAGAGCAGGGGTTAGCTTCCCTGTTTGGAGTCATCTTCCCTGCTTCCCTGTTTGGAGTCATCTTCCCTGCTTCCCTGTTTGGAGTCATCTTCCCTGGTTCCCTGACAATCATGGTTCCCTGTTTGAGGCAATGTTTTTATGGCCCCCTTACATGGTTCCCTTCCTGACGCCAACTCTTGGTTCACGCTCTTACGATGCGCAGGGATACGGTGTACATATTCTAAGCCGGGGTACACACCGGGATCATTCATCCCAGCAAGCTGGTACTCAATTTGCCGACCTCGGACGGATGACAGGCTGAGTCAACCCCCCTGGCATTAATTCGGCGATCGACCAGGATTCGAACCCAGTATCCTAGGATCCCAAGCCGGCACCCTAACCTAACCGCTAAGCCAACACCAGGCTTATATATGTATATACATACATATATATATATGTGTATGTATATACATATATATGTATGTATATACATATATATGTATGTATATACATATATATGTATGTATATACATATATATGTATGTATATACATATATATGTATGTATATATATATATATATATACGTATGTATATACGTACACATATATATTATACTGTATATATATATATATATATATATATATATATATATATATATATATATATATATATATATATATATATATATATATATATATATATATATATATATATATATATATATATATATATATATATATATATATATATGTATATATATATATATACATACATATATATACATACATATATATACATACATAATTACATATATATACCACTGTATAGTGTATATCTATCACTGGCACCGATCTCGTACAGCAAGATGCGTTTTACCTGGCAAAGAAAAAAAACCAAACAAAACTAACACCAGAATGAGAATCCCAGCGTCGCTGAAATAAATGCATATATACACTTCGTTATAAAATCAAAAGATATGGTAAATTTTGTCAGATTTCACTCCAGATTTGGACATTATTTAGTCTACATCATCCAATCCTCATATCCGAATCCAGATTTTGATGATATGCTTCAATTATGTAAGGATAATCGATCGTGTTTCCAAGGCAAGGCATGTTTGAGTAGGCCGAAACAAAATGGCGGCTTAAAACCTCGTGAAGTGCAGTGGGCTGACCAAGATGGCGGTCCGCCATATTGGTAAACCACCACGTCGGGTTTTTTTCTTTTGAGCACCTCGTTAATCATATTCAAAAAGGATGTTATAACACACCCAAACACCCAGTTTTCATCCTTGCAATCTGTTGGACGTCCAGGTGTATGCACGCAAAGTTTGGGGCCGCTAAGTTTCATGGTTTTGGAGTTATGGAGGAGACAGACAGACGGATGGACACTGCCTTTTATTATTAATGATAATGTCCAAGTTGGTCAGATGAAATCACCTAAGTGAGGGAAAAAAGGCTAGAGTAAAACGACCTGTAACAAAACTTCAAGGCCAGACATTTCCCCATTTTGAGGGAAACGCCTTAAATGGGTTCAAAGGTTGCAGAATACCAATATTGCTGGACTTGTATAAAATAATTATCGCGATACATATTTTCCCAGACTTGTACAAAAAAAATATTATTGCGATATGTGTTTTTCTCAAAACTGTATAAAATAAATATTATTGTGTTACGTGTTTTTCTCAAACCTGTATAAAATAATTATTATTGCGATACGTGTTTTACTTCAACGTGTATAAAATAATTATTATTGTGATACATGTTTTTCTCAAACTTATATAAAATAATTATTATTGCGGTGAGTTTTTTTCAAACCTGTATAAAATAATTATTATTGCGGTATGTGTTTTTTTCAAACCTGTATAAAATAATTATTATTGCAGTATGTGTTTTTCTCAAACTTGTATAAAATAATTATTATTGCGATACGTGTTTTTCTCAAACTTGTATAAAATAATTATTATTGCGATTCGTGTTTTTCTCAAATTTGTATAAAATAATTATTATTGCGATACGTGTTTTTCTCAAACTTGTATAAAATAATTATTATTGTGATCCATGTTTTTCTCAAACCTGTATAAAATAATTATTGCGATACGTGTTTTTCCCAAACTTTTATAAAATAATTATTATTGCGATATGTGTTTTTCTCAAACTTGTATAAAATAATTATTATTGTGATACGTGTTTTGTCTCAAACTTGAATAAAATATTTATTGTGACACGTGTTATTCCCAGACTTGTATAAAATAGTTAATATTGCGATACGTGTTTTTCTCAAACTTGTATGAAATAATTATGATTGCGATACGTGTTTTTCCCAGACTTTTATAAAATGATTATTTTTATGATACGTGTTTTTCCTAGACTTTTATAAAATAATTATTTTTGTGATACGTGTTTTTCCCCAACTTTTATAAAATAATTATTATTATGATATGTGTTTTTTCTCAAACCTGTATAAAATAATTATTGTTGCTATACGTGTTTTTCTCCAACTTTTATAAAATTATTATTATTATGATATGTGTTTTTTCTCAAACCTGTATAAAATAATTATTATTATGATACGTGTTTTTCTCAAACCTGTATAAAATAATTTTATTGCGATATGTGTTTTTCTCAATCCTGTATAAAATAATTATTATTGCGATACGTGTTTTTCTCAATCTTGTATGAAATAATTATGATTCCGATACATGTTTTTTCTCAAACCTGTATAAAATAATTATTATTGTGATACGTGTTTTTCTCAAACCTGTATAAAATAATTATTATTGCGATACATGTTTTTCTCAAACTTTTATAAGATAATTATTATTGTGTTACGTGTTTTTCTCAAACCTGTATATAATAATTATTATTGTGATATGTGTTTTCCCCAGACTCGTGTAAAATAATTATTATTGTGATACGTGTTTTTCCCAGACTTGTACAAAATAATTATTATTGCGATGCGTGTTTTCCCCAGACTTTTATAAAATAATTATTATTGCGATACATGTTTTTCCCTGACTTTTATAAAATAATCATTATTGTGATACGTGTTTTTCCCAGACTTGTATAAAATTATCATTATTGCAATTCGTGTTTTTCTCAAACCTGTATAAAATAATTTTTATTGCGATACATGTTTCTTCTCAAACCTGGATAAAATAATTATTATTGTGATACGTCTTTTTCCCAGACTTTATTAAATAGTTATTATTGTGATACATGTTTTTCTCAGACTTGTATGAAATAATTATTATTGAGATACGTATTTTTCCCAGACTTTTAGAAAATAATTATTATTGCAAGACGTGTTTTTCTCAAACTTGTATAAAATAATTATTATTTCGATACGTGTTTTTCTCAATCCTGAATAAAATAATTATTATTGTGATACATGTTTTTCTCAATCCTGTATAAAATAATTATTATTGTGATACGTGTTTTTCTCAAACTTGTATAAAATAATTGTTGCGATATGTGATTTTCCCAAACTTTTATAAAATAATTATTATTGCGATACGTGTTTTCCCCAGACTTTTATAAAATTATTATTATTGCGATACGTGTTTTTCCCAAACTTTTATATAATAATTAACATTGCAATACCTGTTTTTCCCAGACTTTTATAAAATAATTATGATTGCGATACATGTTTTTCCCAGACTTGTATAAAATAATTATTAAGGCGAGATGTGTTTTTCCAAGTTCTCCCATTCTTCCCTTTCTACAGACTTGGCATTTAATATGGAATAATTTTTTTGTGGCGGTGAACTTACTTTTCAAGATGTCTTAGGACCAAAAGTTCATTGGAATTATGTTGAAATTATTCTAGATTTTGTTAATGTGACCTTTAAAAGAAACAAAAACCACATTTGACATTTCGAAACAAATAAATTCATCCTTGAAAGTGATGTAAACTGATATCGAACTCAATTCATGGACAGTACTGTGTTAAACTTCTGTACGTTTTCCAGAAGTATCTCTTTATTTTGCACATTAGCCAAAAAAATTTTTAACAAAAACAAAAGTTCAATTACGACTGGGATTACGGACAGTAAAATTACAGTTCAGTAATTACCCCCACGAGCATTCAGGAGAGCACGTATATGTTGAGGCATGCTGTTCACGAGATTTGCCAAGGTTTGGACAGGAATCGCTTGCCATGCAGTGACAATAGCCTGCTGCATTTCATGCACAGAGGTCGGCTGCTGGTCCAAGTGGTCGATTTGACGCGTTAATTCTGCCCACAAGTTCTCTATCGGATTCATATTCGGGGACATGGCAGGCCACTCCATATGCTCTACACCACGGTCAGCAAGAAAGTGTTGGATCATGCGAGCACGATGAGGCCGTGCATTGTCATCTTGGAAGACAAAGTTTCCTCTAAAGGCTGCACGAGCAAATGGAAGCAATGTTTCTTCTAGAATGGCCCTGTACTTGAACTGGTTCAGGTTTCCATTCAGAACAACCAGGTCAGTTTTGCCCCCTGCATGAAAAGCAGCCCAAACGGTCACCCCACCACCTCCAGCTTGTACTCTTGGCACTATACAATCTTTGTTGTAGGCTTCATGCACTTGTCTGCGCACTCAGACGCGGCCATCTTGACGATATACCAGAAATCTAGACTCGTCACTGAAGATCACGTGATTCCAGTGTCCTGGCTGCCATTGACGGTGCTCTCTGGCCCACTGCAATCGGCGCTGGCGGTGTTGTCTGGTCAGGCGTGGCTTTCTCAGGGGACGCCTGGCGCGATAGCCTGCTTGAACCAGTCGTTGGTTGAATAGCCTTCTGGATACAGGCACATTTGTCAGTTGCTGCCACTCAGCCCTAAGCCGATTAGCTGACTTGGTACGGTGGCCATTGCGGACTAACCGGTGCAGCTGGCGATCATCCCTCCTTGTGGTTCTGCGGGGACGTCCTGGCCTCGGTATTGGAATAGGGACACCCCTCTGAGCATTTCGTTTCAGGATCTTTGACACCTGACCTTGAGTGATGCCATACTGCCGAGCAATAGCACGCTGTTTCATGCCGTAATTTCGTAAAGCCACGACTCCATGACAAACAGCATTGTCGAGTTGACGGACCATCTCCAGAGGAAGCGGCAATAACTTTTGGAGACGTGCAGCAGTTGTTTTCCACTAATACAGAACGCAACAACCCTTGTATACCCGACTGTGAAGCCAATCATCAAATGCACCTGTCCGTACATTTTGCCACGCCACCTGTGATATAATCCTGTTGTTGACTTCTTGCTGCGACAGACAATCAGTGACATGGTTCTTTTAACAAATAAATCACCAAAGTGTAAAAGAAACTCACCAGATTGATATACTGAGTTAAGAAAGTAAACCCAAGTCAAGAAAAATAATATATTCCATATTAAATGCCAAGTCTGTACTTCCTAAACATTTTCCTCCATGTGTTTGTTGGCCTGGTGCATGGTTCCTTAATTGGAATTACAGTCGTGGCCAAAAATATTGGCCCTTGCACGTTTTTCAAATAATGGAACATTTCTTCCAGAAAATTGTTGAAATTAAAAAATATTTTGCTATCCACATATGTATTTCATTGGTTTACAGTGGAGCAAAACAAAAAAGCTGAAAAAATACTAAATCTTAGCTTATTCCAAACAGAAATCCTAAAATGGCCTGGACAATATTATTGGCACCTTTTCGAAGTTGTTAGAAATATTTAGATTTCAAGCAGGTGATTTTCCTTTACTTTGGAATTGAACTCACCCATGGTGAGTTGCAGGTGCCTGCAATATAAAAATCACTCATTCAACCAGTTTAAATTGAGGAAAGGAGTCATTCTGCTATTTTGTGTCACTGTGTGTACCAGAATGAGCATGGAGAAAAGAAAGAAAACCAGAGAATTGTTTGAGGAGGGCAGACACAAGATTGTACCCAAGCATGGACAATCTCAATGCTACAAGTCCATCTCCAGAGACCTTGATGTTCCTGTGTTCACCGTACGCAATGTTATCATGGAGTTTAAGGCCGTGGCACTGGAGCCAACCTCTCTGGACGTGGCCGCAAAAGAAGACTTGATCGAAGATTGCAGCGAAGGATTGCTCGAATGGTGGAGAAAGCACCTCGATCAACTGCCAAACAGATTCAAGCTGACCTTCAGACACAAGGTACGACAGTTTGAACTCACACCATCCATCACCAACTCAATGAAATAGGGTTCTATGGAAGGAGACCCAGGAGGACCCCACTGCTAAGAAAGAAACATAAGAAAGCCTGAATGGAGTGTGCCAAAACACACCTGAACAAGCCCAAATCCTTCTGGGAGAATGTCCTGTGGATAGATGAGACCAAATTAGAGCTTTTAGGGAAAGCACATCATCTCTATGTTTACAGAAAACAAAATGAAGCCTTCAAAGAAAAGAACACCTTCCCTACAGTCAAACATGAAGGAGGTTCAGTGATGTTTTGGGGTTGCTGTGCTGCCTCTGGCACTTGGTGCCTAGAATGTGTGCATGGCATCATGAAATCAGGAGATACCCAAGGCATTTTGGAGCACAATGTTCAACCCAGTCAGAACGCTGGGTCTCCGTCGAAGGTCATGGGTCTTGCAGCAGGACAATGACCCCAATCACATTTCAAAAATGCACCCAGGAATGGTTCAAGACCAAACGCTGGGCTGTTCTGAAGTGGCCAGCTATGAGTCCAGATCTAAATCCCATTGAACACCTGTGGGGAGATCTGAAACAGCAGTTGGGAGAAGGCATCCTTCAAATCTGGGAGAACTGGAGCAGTTTGCACAAGAAGAGTGGGTCAAACTGCCAGTAGAGAGGTGTGGGAATCTCATTCATGGATATAGGAAGCGCTTGACTGCAGTTATTTTGTCCAAAGGCCGTGCTACCAAATATTAAATCTAGGGTGTCAATAACTTAGTCAATGCCATTTCTTTTTATTTTCTGATTTGAAAGGATATATTAAGTTATGAATCAAAAACAAAGGTTCTGTAATATTAACAGTGAAATATAGAATTGTGGTGACCAAATACTTACGTCAATCGAAACTTGTTTTTAAAGAAAATTGTGAGTTATTTGAAAAAGGTGCAAGTGTGCCAATATTTTTAGCCACGACTGCACATCCCCCTCGAGTGAATAAGTCATTCTGCGGCCATTGGGAATTGGCGTCAAACCTCGATAGGAGATGTTATAAAGTCACAGCTGGTTGGTTTTGGGGGCATCGCTCAGCCCCGTCCTATTGTATTAGGCAGTCAGACCGTCTGTAGCGACAGATTCTCGTTAGAAATGTCTGTACGCCGAAAATTGAAGTAAGATCTGCTCGACTTTCCTGGCATATGGTCTCTGAGTACAATCCGTCGCTAAATTGGTGATCGTTCGGGTGGAAGGTTTGACTTCGCAATGGCTCGCATCCACCCAGCTGTCGACCGCTACAATATAAAGGGTCTATACAGTCTTCAAAGGACTATACGTCACAAAGTGTAACGTCTGGTTGCACGCTCCTATACCGATTGATGAACTTAAACACTTAGGGAATTAGGCTATTCGACCCAACATTGACATGTTACAGTCAGATAATTTAGACTTGAGCTCGAAATACCAAACTAAAACAAACCTATTGATGATTTACTGAAGTCTAAATAACCCGATCGAGTGGCCTAACTTGTGTACGTACAAACACACACACACACACACACACACACACACACACACACACACACACACACTTTCACACACATACATACACTCACTGTAAACATTACAGGACAATCTAAAACGGCACTCGCTAGAGAGAATACCTCCATCAGGCTGCACAATTTACATTTTGTATCTCACTGATAGGCCGGATCTGGATTCGGACCTGAACCAAAATCTAATGGGCTTGTTCTTGTCATCTAACCACCTGATCCACCAAGTTTTGTCTGAATCTGCCCATAACTTTTTGAAATATCATGCTATATATCGTTTTTTGGCCCTGTCTCTCAATGGTGAAGAATCACTTTAAAAATCATAGAATCCAGATCTAGATCTTCACCAAATTCTAATTATTTCTTCCGTGTCGCATAACCAACCTCTCCACCAAATTTCGTCTAAATTCGTCCATAATTTTTTGAGATATCCTGTTCACAAACACACAAACAGGGACAGTCAGGGGTGAAAACATACAGTAGTAACCTCTGCCCACCTTTGGTGGTGGAGGTAATAAATCGTCAGACAATAATGGCATAAACACCTGCACTGTTTCAAAAGAACCAACAAGAGACTTTTAAAATTAAATTATGCTTATTTATTTCGTCTGAACAATTACCTGCTGTACCAACGCAAATAATTATTTAATTCAATGTCTATCACATTAAGATACTGTATGTAAAGTCATTTTGTAAAAATACAATACAAAAAACTATAAGATATTTTTAATCAGGCCCAGAAATATCGACTTAATCGATTTTAATAAGACTTTATCGATTTTAATAAGACTTTATCGATTTTAATAAGACTTTATCGATTTTCTTTGTCCGCACAGAATAAATATGATTTTTCTCTGCAACCGTTGGTCCGATCGACAGGAAATTTTTCCAATAGGTGCAACTCCACCTGTAGATTTTTTTATGATAATTATGATGTCATAGGTCACGTGGTTCGGCCGCCACCTTGGAAAAAACGAAAAACTGTGCGCCTCATCTATCTATAATTCCAGTAATCTCTGTGTGTGTGTCTGTGTGTATGTCTGTGTGTCTGTGTGTTTGTCTGTGACCGCTGTTTCTCGACAACCACGGGTCCGATATACTTGAAACTTGCCAGGTATATTGCTGGGGACCTGAGGATGTGCCTTTTCAAGGTTTCATATTAATCGGAGAAGTAGTTACCGAGCTATGGCGATTTATTTACCAAACTCCGCAAGCCGTTCGCTTTGGCTTTGCGAATGGACCAAACCATTTCATGTAAATAGAGGGGGGGGGGGGATTGTCACCGTACTCGCAAGCCGTTCGCTTTGGCTTTGCGAATGGACCAAACCATTTCATGTAAATAGAGGGGGGGGATTGTCACCGTACTCGCAAGCCGTTCGCTTTGGCTTTGCGAATGGACCAAACCATTTCATGTAAATAGAGGGGGGGGGATATAATTTTAGATATATATATAGTACGGGCATGCCCTAGTCTATCTATAATTCCAGTAATCTCTGTGTGTGTGTGTGTGTGTCTGTCTGTCTGTCTGTATGTATGTATGCGACCGCTGTTTCTCGACAACTACCGGTCCGATATACTTGAAACTTGCCAGGTATATTGCTGGGGACCCGAGGATGTGCCTTTTCAAGGTTTGAAATTAATCGGACAAGTGGTTCCCAAGGTATGGTCACCGTACTCGCAAGCCGTTCGCTTTGGCTTTGCGAATGGACCAAACCATTTCATGTAAATAGAGGGGGGGGTTCTGTGGTCATTGCGAATGGACCAAACCATTTCATGTAAATAGAGGGGGGGGGGTTCTGTGGTCGTTGCGAATGGACCAAACCATTTCATGTAAATAGAGGGGGGGGTTCTGTGGTCGTTACTGCCACGTGGTTTCAAAGTTTTTTTTTGTTGTTGTTTGCACGCATGTTTTTTTGCACGCACGTACGGGCAAGCACGTACGGGCGTGCCCGTACGTGCGGGCACGCCCTAGTATCTCCAAAAGCGCTGAATATAAAAAATTGAGAAATAGCTCATTGTTGAGAACTCTTCATGGGGAATAAAACATGTTAATGATGATGTCATAGGTGCCTCAATTATGACGTCATAATTCGACGAGTACAAAACTTCATCGATCAAGATGAAATTTCTTGAGCGTCAATAAATAGGCATAAATTAGTGGAGAAAAAAATGACGTCATCGGTCACGTGGCTCGGGCGCCATATTTGTTTTAACACAAAGGCCTTAAAAACCACTGAAAATACATCCTGGCGAGGGTTTGCAATCTCTGATTGCTCTTTGTTGTTTGATTGATGTTCTCTACAGCTTATATTCAGTGCTGCCCTCAACATCCTTGTGTAGCAGCCACCAAGTCGCCTCTCAAGTGTCCTCGTTAGTGTCCAACTATCGGCACCATATTGAAGCGTACTCTCTACTGTTGCACGGAAGAATTTCACCTTGAAAGGTTTCTGTCAAGATTTGATTTCCAGATAATTTTCATCTTATTGAACACAGTCCTAGCCTTGGCTTTTCTTACTTCAAAAACCTTGTTACTTGTCTTGATCCAGGACTCAAGATATTGAGACTCAGCTACCCTTTTTTGAAGCGTCTCCACGAGTCGCTTTAAGTTCTCTGTCTTTGATACATTCATGAGCAATCCGACTGCCTTTGTCGCTGTTTCAACCTGGTTTAGTGGGGTAGATTCTGAGCATCTCCTCGTGCGTCTGAAATTAGAGCAATATCGTCTGCAAAATCAAGATCGGTGATGCTAACCGAAGGAAATCTTCTACTTCGTCGCTATGTTAGTGCGAAGCCCAGATATTCATGTTCACTTACTGCTGTTCTCATGACATAGTAGACGACTATGACAAATAAAAATGGTGCTAATGTGCCACCTTGGAGAACTCCGTTGAAGATGCCGAAGAATTCTGTCTCACCATCGAGTAAAATTACTTGAGCTTCAATTTCATTGCAAATTACCTCCGCTGCCTTTATTATTTCATCGGGCCTGGGTGGTTCATGCGCAGCCACCCGGCTGATGGTTGCATCATTTTTCTGTGGGCGCATCTGCTGCTGATGCAATGCCTCTCTACAACCAGTTATCTGGAACTCGTTTTGCTGACCTCAGAAGGATGAGCAGGCTGAGTCAATCCCACTTGGTCGTTGATTACAACAGGATTCGAGCTCTGGACCTTGGGATCCCAAGCCTGCCACCCTAACCATTAGGCCAACACCAGGTGATAGGTGTTCATATGCTTTTAAAATCAAGAATATCTTCCTCATATTGATGCAATTGAATGCTTTCTTAAAATCCTCAATCTTCAAATCACTGCTGATACATTTTTCATTTTAATGCCTTCTTTAAGCCTTCACAATGAGAGAATCTGAGAAACTGTTTATCTCCCTGGACGGGTAGCCATCTTGATTTTCCTGCTGTATTGTGTCCACCTGTATCCTGATTCTATTCAACATCATCCCATTATATATATTTTCGCAGCCACTGGTGTGAAGCCGATCCCTCGATCGTTCACAGGTTTTCTCAGGTTTCTCAAGTTCTCAGGGAGACTCAGATCACCTTTTTTAGGGATTGGAGCGATGGAGCTTTTTCACCATATCGGTGGTTTATCACCTGCTAAAACCTTATTGCATACCTGGAGTAGCTGACTGTCCAAAGCCCCACTTTTCCAAACTTCAGCATGTATGTTATCCAGTCTACTTGCTTTGTAATTTGATAAAGTTTCCATGGTTTTTCTCACGTCATCGCGTGTAAAATCACAAGGACGACAGATTAGGGTCAGGTGGTAAATGGAATCCCGACTATAGTCCGCTCAAATATGAGTGTGCTACATCTGAGCTATTCTATGAGTCCAGCAGAACTACTCGATTGATACAAACACACCAGTGATGGCTTATTACGTCCGCCACTGAAGGTGGACAGAGGTTACAGTATATGTTTTCACGTGTGCTGCGAGCAAGATATGTCAAAAAGTTGTGGACAGATTCGGAAGAAATTTGTTGGACAGGTTGGCAGTGAGACAAGGATGAAATGATTAGATTTTGGTGAAGATCCGGATCCGGATACTAGAATTTTGAAATTGATTCTTCACTATTTGGGGCAAAACCGATATATAGCAGGATATCTCAAAAAGTTGTGGACGGATTTGGACGAAACTTGGGAGACCGGTTGGGGTGTGTGACAATGACAAATTGATTCGATTTTGATGAAGATCTGTATATGGATTCGGATATGGGAATTATTTAATTCTCAAGTGATTCTTCACCATTGTGAGATAGGACCAAAAACGATACACAGCAGGATATCTCAAAAGGTTATGGATGGATTTGGACGAAATTTGTTGGACAGCTTGTGAATGAGACCAGGATGAAATGAATCGATTTTGGTGAAGATCCAGATCCGGATACTAGAATTTTAAAATTGATTCTTCACCATTTGGGACAAAACATATATAGCAGGATATCTCACAAAGTTATGGACGGATGTTACGGATTTTGACCAAAATTGGTAGACAAGTTGGTTACGTAACAAGAACAAGCCGATTCGATTTTGGTTCAGGTCCGAATCCAGATTTGGCCTATCAGTGGTATACAAAACATAAACTGTTCATTCTGGCGAAGGTATGTATGCTCTCTACCGAGTGTCGTTCTAATTCACCATACAGCCAGTCTGTGCATAATACCATAGTATAGCTTTGCTCACCTTTCTTAGATCCGCCGCCTCGAGAACGATCTTCTTTGTTCTTCTCCTCTGCAACATTCATTGCGAATACACAAAGGAGGCACAAAGCCACTGCAGCAGCCCAGGAAGCCATGATAGGTTTTCAAAAAAGACTTTTAAAATTGGGATTTGGAGGATAAGGGTTTGATAATTTCATGAGAAGAGTGATGTAACACCGACTCGAAGGATATTCATTCAAAGGCTCTGATTCTTATAGAAAGCTGGAGCCCACCTACCCTCTCTCCCCAAATTTGTCACCCCACCCAATTTCTCTTCTCCGCACCTCCTATTTCTTCAGGGTTTTAATGTAGTGCAGTATTTCCACCAGCCTGGGGTGCCCACTCTCTGGGAAGAGTGCATGGGAAAAACAAAATACTCCAAAATACTGTATAATTTTAGTGAGGCCCTTTGGGATTTCAAAATAATTTGCACAAGCTTAACATTCCTACCTTCCAGTGTGGTTGTGAGAAGCCGAGCCGACACAACCTAAATGAGATAAATGTCAATGGATACTAACAAAAACTACCTGAGTCTCAAATTTTAAACATTTGATGCAAAAATGCATTTTTATGTTTTTCTTTAAGATGCATGTAAATGCCAAATGAGGAAAGATGGAAAGTTTACATGTACTAAAGTGGAGAGTGGTGAGCGAGAGGTGGAAAAATGACATGGGATGGACGGGCAAATTAGGTAGACGAAGACCACTGACTCGTTTTTTGCATCTTCAGATAGATTGGGCTGCCGAAGCAGTTTCCTAGGCTATTGGGCACAATCCTGGACGGGTCGCCAATCCGACGCGGGATACTCGAATGGCTCATTCTTCGTCCGCTGGTACTCATTTTGTCGACCTTCGAAGGTTAACAAGCTCAAGCAAATTAGGTAGAGTAATAAATATCGGGTAGGGTAATCAACCAGACTCGGTGGTGTAACGGTTAGAGTACCTGGTCCAAGTCTTGGAGGTTGGGGTTCAAACTCCCAGCCGAGGTGTAAACCAAATGGTACACGTGCTGCCTTCTTGTTTGAAGCTCAGCATTTAAGGCAATGGCAAACCACTCAGTGTAACCCTTGCCAAGCAACTGCTTCGACAACACTCAACGCTCTGTAACAGAATATGGTACATCAACATCAAATCACAGATTGGCATGGGGGTTGATTGAATTGATTGAATTGAATTATTGAATTGTTGAATTGAAGTTAATGAAATTATGGAATTTAATTTAATTGAATTTTTAAAATGTAATTAATTAATTAATTATTAATTAATATTAATTATTAAACTACTAATATGAATAAAAAATTAATAATATATAAATAATGAAATATATAATATATTAATATAATAATATAATAATATAATAATAATATTAATTAAATTAAATTACATTTTAATTAAAAAAATTTAATAAAAAATAAATAACTAAGTTGAAGTTAATTAAATAACGAACAATTGAACTTAATTGAATTGAATTGTTGATTGAATTTTTAATTGTTGAATTGGATTATTGAATTGAATTGTTGATTGAATTGGGTTGAATGGGGTTGACTGTAGGTGGAAAAAAAAATGCAAGGATTGGGAGAAGAATAATGTATGACAGAGAAATCACAAAGTAAGAGGTCGAAAATGGAGACAGATTAGAAGACCCAAGACGCCATGACCCTGTTTATGGTGAGAAAGGAGCTTGTAGATGTCCTGGCCGTTTGGCAGGAGAATCTGACGATGCCCAGGATTTTATCCTTTAGGAGTGTGAGACCGAACACTGCAGTAACTATCCTATAGTAGGAAGTCATGATTCATGGCCCTGTGTGTGTGTAAATAGCGACTGTCTGCAGCTCAACGACTAAGAAAGGACCTCACTGTGTCGACTGTAGAGTGATGTGATGTGCTCCTTTGGAAATCGGTTCGGAAATATGGTCGATCTAGAGTCTAGACCGATGGCGAGGCCAAATAATCAAAGAAATCCTAACTGTGCCAGAGACTTTCCAAAGAAGAAAAAGTTTTTGTTTTGGAATATTTCAAGAGACGAATTGAGGATGGTGACACATCTCGTGGCACACGCTGCTTCTGATCAGGAGTGCCAGCCTCTTCATTTAGTTTGTGAATGTGAAACTGTTTGATTTCCCAACGGTTTGGCAGAGATTGGAACAATTTAGTGATTCAGTCGTCAAAAGGTTTGTAAATTAAGGACGTACGTCCAGATGTATCCCTCCCAGTAAAGCCGCCCTTGTGGCCAAAATGTTGCTTTTGTGGATGGTTCGAATGGTTTTGCCAAGTGACATTTTTAATTGGCGGTGTCTTTTCCTTTTACATTTCATGCCTCTGCTGCCCTGATCAGCTTCTTCCAAATAATCTTCGTAATGCAATGTAGCAACATGACTTACGATACGACACATTAGGCTGGTTAAAAAAAAAATCCTGTTTATCATCGCCGCCCGCCCCATAAAAGTCGTCCGCCCCTAAAAAAATCTTCTTTCTTTCTTTTTTTCTCGCGAAGTCAGTAAAATCCGTTCCCACTCAGTGGAACAGGTTCAAATTTTGTATGTGCTCGCGTACTGTCTGAGCCAAGTTACATGTGCGCGACAGTTTGACAGAAAATGCCGTTCGTTGTTTGCCAAATTCGGCGAACGTCCAGTGTTCTAAAGGCCTGGGTTGGTGTCAAAGTGCCAAAAAATATCACTCTAGACTCTAGACGAACTGTATTATGAGCTCGTGTCGGGAACGCTTGATGGTAAGAAATATAACCGTTTTATGTACGTTGTTGTTGTTGTTGTTGTTGTTGAATATTTAGTGTGTGCGGGTTTTCCCCCTCACTCGCCGTTTACGTGGACCGCAAGGTTTTGCTTCTGATAAATGGGGTGTGCGCCTCCTTATTTTATTCATAAAGAATGGTGGGAAATGTTGGACTCCAGTTCTGTTCTAAACTAAAATCTGTCGATATATCTGTACTGGGATCCCAGATCTGTATTTCTAGTTTTCATTCCCGGGTGGTTCAAAATTCCAAACCAAATCCAGACTTGGAAAAAACAGAATTTCAGTACAAAACACTGAATTTGATCTGAGACTGATGAAAACTTGCAATTATTAGTTGTGTAAGGAAGTGTGTGCGTGTGTAGGGGGGGGGGGGGGGTACTCATTTTTTCAATGTACAATTTTTCCCCACATTTTTGTTGTTTGAACCTTGATGTTTGTGGCTTGGCTGATAGGTAAACAGTATGGTAGACAATATACAAGTATATTTTATAGTGATTTTTCTTTTTCAGGTGTACCAATTGAGGACACCAATGGAGTGGTAAACATCTCAGTGGGAGATAAAAAGACTCTGACCCATGTTGTAGCTAGAGATTCAACATTGGCAGATGTCATCAATACCCTTGGAAATTTCATTGAGTTCGTTATTACTGTCCTGGATCAGCCAAACCAACAGAAGAACAATGAACATAATGCTTTCGATATGTATGAATGCCATGGCAATAGCTGCTGATAGATACATGTATGGCAACCGGACATTATTCTTCAAAGCCAAAGTTTTGGTCTACCATTGTTATACGTATCAGCAAATATTAAAAGTAAACAGAACTCGATGTGACATCGGTTTCTTTATTTTCTTTATTTGAATCGTATCAGTGCGTACATACGAAGGTTTACTAGTTTAGAAATCATAACATGATTCATCATGTATGTCCGATCAAGTATATTTAAAAAAAAACATATTGTGCGTTGAATAATCCATTAAAATTTCATTGTGAAAAAAAAAAAAACCCTCCCTCCCTACCCACTTTTTTGAAAGAAAGTGATGATAAACAGGAAATTTTTTTAACCAGCCTTACTGATAATTCATATTTTTCTGCAATTTCACAAATGAGTCACTTTAATGGTGGAACGTAGTGGTTAGGGTAACTACGACTACAACTACTACTACCATCACTACTATGACTATGACTACGACTACTAGTACGACTACTACCACTACCACTACCACCACGTCACGCCATTTTGTTGCTCCTCGAGCTGTGCTACTTTTCGGCATTTCCTCCTCATCCTCCTCCGTTTTCGTTTGTATTTTTGTTTTGTTTTGGTTATCTGAACCCAGTTGGTTCATTTTGTTACTTTATTTTGACGTTCGGTTTGATTTAATTCGTCCTTTTTGTGTTCAGGCCTAGCCGTGGCATGCGGCCGTGCCTGTGTGGGACTAGTTGCGCCTTATTGCGGCGATATCGTTAAAGTACTTAGTGATCTTTTGTTCTTTGGTTTAATCATCATTTAGTGTGCTGAATTTTCACACTGTGGTGAGCGGGTGTGTGAGTGAGTGTTATTTGATTAATAACGTGTTTTTGTTACCTTGGTTCTAAGAGGAACAATTAATTATTTTTGAATCATGCCGATGCATACTGAATGAGTTGATGTCGCTGCGACCACTTCTAGTGCAGGTGTGAAAAACAAAGCACACTTGTTTCAGTCTTTGACAAGGAAACATGGCGTGAGATGCGAGTTGGGACAAACTACCCAAATGGAAGCGTATGTGAGCGCAATGTCCATCGTGGTAGGTTCATCAGTAATAGTTGCAGCCTCTAAAATGTATGGAAGAGCTGTGTTCTTCCTTAAATCCGAGGCTGCAGCGAATGAGGTGATAGAGAAAGGCATTGTTGTAGGAGGGTTGTTTGTCCAAGTAGAAACACTTTAGAGCCTTGGAGCACCAATCATACTCTCTAACATGCCTCCCTTTATTTCTGATCATGTGGCTGTGCCATTCTTGGAGCGATTGGGGGTGCTAAGATCACACATTAGGCCTGTGCCTCTTGGATTTTGTGAGACTGCACTACGTCATATCTTGTCTTTTAAAAGACAAGTTTCCATTGAACTGTATAATGACACGGAATTGGAGGGATCCTTTATCATTCTGTTTGAAGGCAAGAATTATAAGGTCTTTTATATGACTAATGAACCTTGTTGTCATATTTGTAAGGCAAAGGATCACTTGAGAGCAGACTGTCCCACTGTCTCAAAGAAAGTGTCTGCTCCTCGGAGCATTGAACAGCAAAAGGAAAATGAGAGTATCACTCCAGGTATCAGTAAAGAAGTACCTGCTCCTCGATGTCCAGAAGAGTCGAAGGAAGAGGAAAGTAGTACTTCAGAGGTTTCTGTGCCGTGTCCTGGCCCAAGCTTACCCTTAGACTGAGATCAATGGAAAATGGTAAAGTTAGGGAAAGGGAAAAAAGCACAGAAGAGAAAATCGGAGCCAGAAGATGAGGGGAATGGTGATCATGTTGATACTTCTGAAGATACAACTCATGAGGACATGGCAAAATGATCAACAAAGTCGGGTGCCCTGAAAAAAATAGAGATCATTACAGAACCTGAACAAATGGAAGAAGTAATAGGTATTCATCCTCAAATACCACATCATGAATGTGATTGGCTGACAAGTGCAGCTAATGATCTGCCAAAGAGTGAACAGAAAAGCAAAATATCTATAACTAAACCCAGTGCGGTAATGACGATGACCCGGTGACATCTCCTGACTTGGCAGAGTTAAAGGAGACTGAGAGGTCTGTTGTGAAGATGGTACATCCCGCTGCACCAACGACAGCTGCAAAGCAGCTTCACAATAAGCCAATAATTGAAGCTACATCCACAGTGGAAGTTCCTCAAAGAAAAAAACACCCCCAAATGCTCAAATGAAACTGTGGAGTCCATTTCTGTTGAAGAAAGGATACTAAAAGAACCAATCATACAGGCAGCTGAGGTTGTGCCTGTGCGGATTGAGGTGTTGAGTACTTCCTCTGTCTCCACAAGATGCGCAGAGAGGGAAGTCGGCAGGCATGCTTCACGGAAAACACCTCAAATGGATGAACTCCTCGTTCCCTTGGAAGTAGCATCCTCAATTCCTACAGCTTTGTCTAGTGGAGCGGCAATAACTGCACCAGTAATACCGGAGGAAGTTTCATATGTGTTGCCAGAAGCCTCTGCCAAGCCTGTTTTAAGTAACGATGAGGTAGAGGGTGAGGCACCCAGAGAAAATAAAGCAAAGGGGAGAGACCATGAGATCCCAGACAGTGACGACGAGGGGATTATTGGGGACTGGGAAGATCAAGGAGCGATGACCTTTAAGTCGGAACTGCCGTCAGGGCATCTTTCTTGCATTCCTGGCAATTAAATTTTCGAGTTCCTTGAAAAAAGTTTACATAGTAGGAAGAAAGTTAAAACTGCCTTAAAAAGGTGGAAAGACTACAATTTACTCGTGCATTCTCTAGATGTACTGAGAAGAGAAGGACACAAAAGTAAGGCTTTAGGCTCAGCTGAACAAGTCTGAGTCAGGAAGTTTCTTTCACAACTGTTGATCTATGGGTCTAAGAATGAACTGACTTCGGTTGGGTTTTTCTAATTTGTGAAAGCAAAGAATTTTGATTTTCATAATGACCGCAATATGTTTTCGTCTTGGATCATTGAACGTCAATGGATGTAAAGATGCATTTCGGGTGCATCAAGTATTGTCCCTCTGTTTGAAGGTGAAAGCTGGAGTGGAGTTTCTACAAGAGACCCACACAACTCAGGTTGATGCTTTCAGATGGAGAAGTCGATGGCAAGGATCGGCGTATTTTAGTCACTTAACAGATACGTCGTGTGGGTTGGCTATCCTCTTTTCATCCTCCTTAAAGGCCGATACACTTCTGATAAATGAGGTCAGTTTAGGCCGTTTTTTATATGTGAAAATACGGTTTGAGGATGTTGTTATTCACCTCGTGAACGTTTATGCGCCATGTGTTGGAGCTGGGAGAGTGCGTTTCTTTGACCTTATGCTTACCTTACCTGACGAAGAATTCGTAATTATTGGAGGTGACTTTAACTGCACTCTCAATCCCTCACTCGATCGTGTGGGTCAAGAGCCGCATGGTCCTTCTGCTAAAGCTTTACAAGAAACAATAATGCAGTTAAACCTTTGGCACGTACAGCATCCCACAGACAGGTCATTTACATACACTAGCACCAGGGGTGGCCATATCTCGCAATCCCGACTAGACAGAATCTATCTGTCTTATCGTTGGTGCAGGAATATCAGTGACTGCAGTATCAAATTCGCACATTTTACGGATCATAATCTGGTCTGGATAAAGGTTTCTCTTGCTGAGACAAGGCGCGGTACTGGTCTCTGGCACTTCAACAATGCATTGGTTCACGATGAAGGTTTTCTTTCAGTTTTTCATAACTTTTGGCAGGCGTGGAGAAACAGAAAAGGATATTTCTGCTCGCTTGGACTCTGGTGGGATGTGGGGAAGGTGCGGCTGAAATTGTTGTGCCAGGAGTACTCATACGGAACGAGCCAAACACTTGGGATGGAGATAGGGAGGCTAGAAGAGGAGCTCTTGCATCTCGAGGGTCGTCTGACAACACTTACCCCTGCTGAATTGCAAAGATATGAAGGAAAAAAGAACACCCTGAAAGCGTGCAGCAGTATGAAGGCCCGGGGAGTATATGTGCGCTCGCCGTTGCAGCTACTATTTGAAGAGGATTACTCCCTGAGCTATATTAAAGCTTTGGAAAAACGCAAGGGTCGATCTAAGATTATATGCAGTGTCCTGGCTGAAGATGGCTCTGTACTTGATAATTGCAGAAGTGTTCATGAACGAATTTGAGCCTTTTATGCACAGCTGTACTTGGGGGAAAGTGTGGATGCTAATTAGTCTAGTAGGAAGAGGGGGGTATCATGCACCCCCTGGAAATATACTTCTAATCCGTGTTACTAGATTGGAAAAATTGTGTAGAAAATGATGAGCTATGTTAAAAAGTTGTCAAAATTTGTCCCACGTATTATTTTTATGCAAATTAGTGCCGCCATTATCGAAAAATCTAGTTTTACTATATCTCAGCCAATATTGCAGATAACTGAACAAATAAGGTGTCTAGACCCATGCTTTGAGGGTCAAAGATCATAATAAAACTATTCCTGAAGTGGCCACATGTATCTCTGGTATGCTACTATGCAAATTAGTCCTGCCATTACTGCCATTTCCTATTTTCGTAAATGTATTCAATACCTCCGTTAATAGTTCTGCATCTTCGTCGGTGCCAACTGATGTTGCTGGATATTCAACCTCCAAACCAACAAGGTAAGAAGTTAACTCAGCTACACACACACACACACATGTGGATGTCAGTTTATGCATGGAATCAGAAACAAGCAGCATCACAGCTGAGCTAGCTAGCACCATGTTAGATATAGCTAGCCTCTTAAAATCTACGTAGGTTTCTTGCTTAATTGTTGTTATCATTGCTGGTATAACTAAAACATTTGTTCGTGCCAAACATTAGTTACACACACATGTGGACGTCAGTTTCTGCATGGAACCAGAAACAGGCAGCATCAGAGCTGAGCTAGCTAACACCATGTTAGCTATAGCTAGCCTCTTAAAAATCTACGTAGGGTTCCAGCTTAATTGTTGTTATCACTGCTTGTATCCCAAAAACATTAGCAAAAACATTAGGCTACTGTAGAACATGATGGTTGCATTCAGAACATCTGTTATCAGATTGAGACGTCCAGATTTCATAACAGGGCGCCTTAACATTATTGGTGATTTCTCATTCATTTCTCTAACAGTGGTGGTCGAAGTAGACATTAAGTCGGCATGCCCAAAAGAAAACGGAGTGTAGATCCTGCAACCCACCAATGCTCTCCACGTGCATGCATCCTTCATGTGCCATCCATGTCTGATCATGGTCATTTTACACCCCTCACTAAAATCAAAGGAACTGCTACAGAAAAACTACAACAGCTTCAGAAGATCCGGAATCGACGTCTCCACCAATCACATGAGTCCCCATATCATATGCAATCAGTGTGTGACCAGATCCCTACAACTCTCCCTGGTGACGTGGAAAGTGTTGGGTATCACCGCAACTGTTATCAGCGCTTTACTGGCAACCCTCAGCTTCTGGGAGATGGTACAGAACCAGAACCATCAACCTCACAGCGGCATCACTCCCCTCGTAAATCAGGGGGTTCTGCTGGACCCATCTTCCCGCCAGAGTGCAATTTCTGTGACAAAGTAGAGATCAAAGATGGTCATCGCAAAACTGAGAGACTTGTATACTTCACATCTTATAAGAACTTGCATCTTATAAGGACTTCCGTTTCCGGTCTTGCTGGCGAGGGTTCGTTTTTTCGCAGCTCCACACGCTCTCCATCGAAATCGAAGTTAAGTAATTGTTCCCATTTTGTATTTTCGTTAAAACTGTATTTATTTTATGGTGTTTTTACGTATATTGTCCCGACAAAGATTTTCGGTGCAAATCTTTCATACCTGTATTGAAAATCGTGTTAATTCGTGCCGTCTTGAGGCCTTGTACAGTGAACACTGTACAACCTTGAGGCTTTGTTTTTCTCTCAGCGGTCTGTCGTTTGTGATCCAATAACTTTCGTTCTCTGTTTTCGCAGTCTTTCCACCCCAAAGCCTACTTCCTTATGTAAATCTCAACTCAAAAAAACAAAAAAACAAGACTACCTTCTCTGTGCTCATTCTTTTATTCATTCTTATTCGTTCGTTCGTTCTTCGACCACGTGTTTCTCCCCCATTTCCCCAGATAGATTGTCAAATTTCAACTCGTTATTTTATCGTCCATGCGATATTGTTTGATTATAGTTAGTTTTGGTTTGAATTTCCTGTAACTCGTAATTAATTAATCGTGTTCTGCTCCTCGTGTGTGGCCTTGTAGTTGTCCCCCCGTCGGTGTTTTGTTAACTTAAGCGTGTTTTGCTTGGCTCTTGGTTTTTTCCCTTCTACCCCGAACATAATACTCTGTCTAACGTTCTAAATCCCCACCCCCCCCCCCCAAAAACAAAAAAAACAAAAACATTTATTTTATTTTCTCCACGTGTACTGTTGTCTCATCCTGTATTTTCTGTCCAGGTGTGCTGTTCGCCCCGCCCCCATTATCTCCTTGCCATCCACCGTTTGCCCTGTTCACGTGACTCATGGTGGTCCCTCTCGGCTCTCCCCCCGTTGGTATTTTTGTGCATATAAGATTGTTCACAGTTCTGTTTAAATATTATTTAAATATGTTTAACCTTTCCCCTTCTGTGTTTTATTCAGTGGTATATTACAACACGCTGTTTTTCTTCCTATTTAAAAGGCTTTTCCCAATTTCCTCTCCAACTCATTCCACTTCAAAAAAAAGAAATTCAATATCTTATACGTCTCCCTCACTACATGGTCTAAATTCACATTCATTCCATCCCTCCTCCATCGTTATGAATCGGATTGCTAACTTGAAAATCACAACAAACCCAATTTGTTATCAATGTTCGCCTTTCATTAATCATCCACTTTCTAAACTCCCCTCTTGCCCCTCCCATCCAAATCCCCCCCCTTGCACCTACACTCCTAAACTACCCCCTTGCCCCTCCACTCTTAAACTCCCCCCTTGCCCCTCCACTCCTGAACTCCCCCCTTGCCCTTCCCCTCCTAAACTCCCCCTTTGGCCCTCCCCTCCTAATCCCCCCCTTGCCCCTCCACTCCTGATCTCCCCCCTTGCCCTTCCCCTCCTAAACTCCCCCCTTGCCCCTCCCCTCCAAATCCCCCCCCTTGCCCCTACACTCCTAAACTCCCCCCTTGCCCCTCCACTTCTAAACTTCCCCCTTGCCCCTTCCCTCCAAAACTCCCCCCTTGCCCCTCCCCTCCTAAACTCCCCCCTCACTCCTCCCCTTCAAAACTCCCCCCCAATCCCTCCCATTCAATTCTCCCCCCATAACATTCCTCTCCAATTCTCCCTCCTCCCCCCTCCTCCTCCAAGCTGCCTCCTCCCCACTTCGTCTCCCTTCTATCTCATTACTCCACCCCCCAAACCTTCTACTTTCCTCTGCCCCCCCTCAAACAACCCCTCACTGTGCCTCATCCCTTCACCATCAAACCTTTCATCCTCCTCATCCTTCCCTTTCTTGGAACTCTTCTGCAACATCTGACACACTATCAACTGCTCTCCCTACCTCCCCCTCTCATCCTTCATCTTACCCTACTCCTCCCCTCCCCTGTCCTGTACCCGATGCTCCCCCTCTCTCTTCATTAACGGTATGGACCTCAAACATCCGGGGCCTTCGCTCAAACCTGACTGATCTCTCCATACAGGTTGCTTCTGACAATCCAGACTTGATCTGCTTAACAGAGACTTTCCTCCTTCAAGATGTCTCTGATTCCTTAATATCTCTTCCTGGTTACTCCCTCCTCCGGTATGATAGACCTGAGCCTCGGCCTGGTGGTGGGGTGGCTATCTTTGTCAAAAACTCTCTTCCTCACTCTCCTTGCACTGCCCTCTTTCCTCCTCACCCGCAGGAGTACCTCTGGTTACGGCTTCCTCTCCGCTCCCACCTTTTGTTCATATGTGTTCTGTACCGTCCCCCAAACAGTGATGACTGCATCTACATTTCACTGTCTGACAACATGGACCAACTTCTATCCACTCATCCCAACTCTCTCTTCCTCATATGTGGTGACTTCAACTGTCATCATGCCACCTGGTTGGGTGTGGGTTCCTCTCTCACCAGTCATGGCACCTCAGCAAAGGACTTCTGTGACTCACTGGGATTGACACAATCTGTCAATTTCCCGACCCGGATCTCAGCCAATGGAGTATCCTCTCTTCTAGACTTGGTTATGACAAACTTCCCTGCTAATGTCTGCTGCTCTTCTTCTGCTCCAATCGGTTCTTCTGATCATGTGCTTGTCAAAGTGGACATCTCTCTGGCCATTCTCAGAGAGCCTCCTCAGCGTCGATGAGTCTGGCATTTCAGTCAGGCCGACTGGGACGGTCTTCAAGCAGCCATCAATCGTCTGGATTGGTCTCCCATCTCCACTGCCTCTGACATCAATTCTTCCTCGGAATTCTTCCAAAGCAAACTGATCTCTCTCATGCACAGATTTATCCCATCTCGCCTTCAATTGTCTTACCCTTCCTCCCGTCCATGGTACACTGAATCTTGTGGTGAGGCAGTTGCCCTGAAACAACTTGCCTTTGCCTCTTGGAAGGCTAATCCAACTGAAGGCAATCTGAGTTCTTTCCACCAAGCTCGGAACAAGTGTGTGTCTACCCTCAGGAGTGCCAGGAAGCACTATCTCTCCTCACTCAAGAATGAACTCTCAAACCTGTCTCCTTCCTCCAAATCCTGGTGGCGTCTGGTCAAATCCGTTTCTGGTGTTTGTTCCCCCTCCATCCCCTCCCTTACCTCAAATGGCCACACAGTTGACATCGCACGTGACAAAGCCGAATGCCTCAACTCTGTGTTCGCCTCAAAATCCTTAGTCCCAAACCCATCTCTCTCTGTTCCCACCTTTCCCAGTCGAACCCAACTGCTCCTGGACTCTGTGTCCTTCTCTCCTGACAAGGTGGAGGAGTTTTTGTCAAACCTCGACTCTGATTCTGCAACTGGACCAGACGGCATCAGCCCACGGGTCCTAAAATCCTGCTCTGCCGCTCTATCTCACCCTCTCTCTGTTCTTTTCACCCTATCTTTTGCTCAAGGTCATCTGCCAGCATCCTGGAAATCAGCTAACATTACCGCTTTACACAAAAAAGGTGCAAAAACAGATCCTTGCAACTACAGACCAATCAGCCTGCTCCCAATTATCAGCAAAGTCATGGAATCCATCATTGCTTCGGATATGAAATCTTTCCTCTTCTCCAATGGCTTGATCTCTGATCATCAATTTGGTTTCAGACCAGGTCACTCTACTCTGGACATGCTGCTTCTGCTGTCTCAACAATGGATGGAGGTCCTCAATGCCAAACAGGAAATCAGAGCTGTCTCCCTTGACATATCACGGGCCTTTGATACGGTCTGGCACCCAGCTCTGCTCACCAAACTCTCCTCCTATGGTATCCATGGAAATCTCCATGCATGGCTTGCGGACTTCCTCTCTGGTCGTAGTCAACGTGTGGCCCTGAATGGATTTCTCTCATCTCCCCTTCCTGTTCAGGCTGGAGTTCCCCAAGGAAGTGTGCTGGGCCCTGTGCTTTTTCTGGTCTTTATCAATGATCTCTCCGACTCTCTGGAAAATCCTCTCTATCTCTTTGCTGATGACTCCACTCTCTGCCACTCCATTCCTCTTCCCTCAGATCGGCAGTCTGCAGCCTCCTCACTCTCTGAAGACCTGGACAAAATCACAGACTGGTCAAACAAGTGGAACATGTCTTTCAATCCTGACAAATCTCACTCTCTTACTATGTCTCTCCGAATAGATCGACTGGACAACCCTCCCATCTACTTTCTCAACAATCCTCTCCAAGAAGTTCTGTCGCTCAAGCTTTTGGGTCTCACTATCTGCCATGATCTTTCTTGGGAAAACCACATTTCCAAGCTGGCCTCCAAAGCCAGTCGCCGACTGGGCATCCTCCGTCGTGCGAAGTCCTTCCTCGGCACACCTGAGCTCCTCACCACATACAAGGCTTTCATCCGCAGCTCAATGGAATACTGTTCTCCCCTATGGGCTGGTGCTCCTGCCTCACACCTGGCTCGGCTTCACGCTGTTGAATCCAAAGCTTTCAAAATCATTGGAATCTCCCGCGATGAAGCTATCTCTGAGGGCCTTTCACTCACTCGCCGCAGGCAGGTAGGTGGTCTTTCTGTCTTCTACCGACTCCTCTCCGGCCTTGCTCCCCCAGCTCTCTCTGTGCTCTGTCCCCCAAATATTCCTACAGGTCGCACAAGATCTGCCAGCAACCCTCTGATGGTTAAACTGCCGAAATCTCGGCTCTCTGCTCACCTTCACTCTTTCATTCCTCTTTTCTCCCGCCTGTGGAACAAACTCCCACACTCCCTTCAATCCCTCTCCTCCCTCCAGGTCTTTAAAACAGCTGTTCACCACCATCTCTTATCTTCCCCCATCCATAACCTTGATCTTTTCTACCCCCACTAATTCACCCCAGATCCACCTTGTTTGAAATTCCAACTTCTTTCCTGGAAATCCTGGCAGTGTCCATATGTTTATACCTCTCCCACCCCCCCCCTTCACATGCCTCCCCCCAAAGCCCTCTCCCTCCCACAGATCTCTCGATGTCTCCATGTCTCTCGGTCCCTGCTCTCAAATGTTGTGTTTGTGTCCTTCCCCCTCTCTCCCCATCTTGTCTACCGCTCCCGATGTTATTTGTTTTATGTGTCTGTTTGTCTTTCTGTGTGATTAATGTTCGCTCTTTCACGAGCCTCGATCTTGTATACAAAAAAAAAAAAAAAAAAAAAAAAAAATGCATGGGAGCAAATTGAATCACGGGCTGAGAAAATGGGTCTAGTTCGACTTCATAGACAGGTGAAAAGCAAAGCCCTCTTTGCTTGTGAGGCCAAACACCATCCGTCATGCTTTAAATCTTTCCGCACAGCATTCAGTAACTACTAGTCAGGTTCATTATGTTCAGATTTATAATTTCGTTCTTTTTTTGTGGAGATTAGCAAACCTATACATTTTTGGAAAGCTTATAGCACCAGGAATCCGAAAAACCATGTTTCCATTTGCGCAAATTTTTCTTTGGCGGCCATATTGGATTTTCAAAATGGCCACCATCGGAAACCTATTTTTCGCGATATCTCAACATCCGAACCACCTAGAGTGCTGATTCCAACACCTATACCCACATTTTTGGGGATGAGGAATCACATGAAGCCATCTAAAATAATCTACACCTACCCTGGGATACCAGGTGGCAGCCTACAGCGGATTTTCAAGATGGCCACTTTCAGGAAACATGTTTTTTTCTGAATATGTATACCACATTGAGTGATGTTTCGCCTCAGTACAGTCATAGTCATAAATGGGATCATTTCAACATGTTCAGTTCATGTACATGGAAAGTCATTATATCAGACCTAATAGTTCATTTAAAATAAACCTCATGAAGCTCACAATTACTTACCTGTTGTCGTTTTATATATTTGCAGGTCTTGAGAGAAGATGAGTGAAGTTACGACTCAGCCCACACAGTGGCAGCACTGCATAATTTGTCAAACCGCTTCAGCAAAATATGGAACGCTTGTCCAGCAGCCCAAACCGGACTCGTTTGAACACTTGCTACAAACCCTTAATGATAGAGCAGCCTACCATGATGGAAAATATGTTAAAATTCACAGTCGCTTAAAGGATGAAACAAGTGAAAGTCTGCAATTCAATAATGCAGTTTGGCATCGTATCTGTTATTCAAATGCAACCAACAAAGAGAAGGTACAACGTGCCAAAGACCGCCATCAATATCACATTTCAGCCGGCTCCTACACAGAGAAAAAACGTGGACAAAAGCGAAAAAGCACAGAACTGGACGAACCATCAACTTCCACCACCAGTCCGTTTACACGTTCTGCAACAGCTCCATTCATTAAGGAACATTGCTTTTTCTGCCAGGAAGATAACGAGCAAAAATTGTACACATTGAGAACAGAAAACGGTGGGAAAGCATTACACGATGCTGTGGAGCTGTCTGGAAATCTCACCCTGCAAACTAGGTTAAACACATCCATCTCACCCACTGATGCACATGCAATCGATGTTCAATACCACAAGTCATGTTGGACAACAAATGTATTCCATGTGTTACGTACCAAGGATAACAAGGGAACAACAGAGAGAGGTCATCCGTTTCAAACATCATGTTTGATTGAGTTGATTAGCCTTGTCGACTGTCAAACTCAGAATAAACAATACTTATCCATGGCACATATTGAAACAACATACATCAACTTGCTTGGTGGCACAGATGCATTGGCGCACCACTTCCCTGCATATAGTAGACACTGGCTCAAGGAGAGAATTCTTCTAGAACTACCACACGTAACGTCTGTTAGGCAAAAGGACAGGAGAAAACCTTCTGTTCTTTACTCCCCAGATGCATGCGAATCCGATATGGTTCAGTCTGCCATGATAGAAAGTGAAGTAGACGATCTGAATATTATCTATAAAGCAGCAAAGGCATTGCGCAGAATTATCAAGAACTTCCACCAACAGGAAAACTCATCCGATGCTATACAGGTCACTAGCAGCACAGATGATGTTCCAGCAGCACTCCACGCAATGATCAGATGGGTTATGGTGGGGCCAACAGAAACACTAGAAACTGAAAAACGAACCACTCACGTTAACAGAGAAGTACTCACTGTTAGTCAGATGCTATTGGGTGGATTCAAATCTGACAAGCAAGTGAACTATAGGCCCAAAACTGATTCTGCAACCTTCCGATCAACCAAATCACAAGAAACTCCACAGTCTCTAGGATTAGCCTTGGCAGTTCACCATGACACAAGAAACAAGAAACTCCTGGAAAGTCTCTGCTCTCAAGGTTACTGTGTCTCGTACAGTCGTGTTATGCACCTCGAAACAGCCCTAGCAAATGCCATTGTGGAAAACACCCTGAAGTTCCAAGGACTTTATGTTCCTCCATTTTTGAAGAAGGGAACTTTTGTGTTTTTTGCAGCTGATAACACAGACTTTGCTGAAGACAGCGTGGATGGCAAAGGGACAACCCATGGAACAATCATTGCTGTTTATCAAAAACGTGACACTCAAGGAGAAACATTGGCGCCACAACTGAGCATAGCTGACACTACCAGTTTGTCAGTGACCCCGTACCAGGTTCCTATGCTTCATTGTGACAAGCCGGTGCCGAAAACCATAAAGAGAACAGACACATTCCACATCAGCAAGGATGGTATATCACCAGCGTATCACCTTACACATCTAGGATGGTTGGTTGCTTCTATGATCACCAGAATGCAGAAATCAAACAGCACATATATACCTGGTTGGGCAGGATACCACTCATTGCTGTCGGGTAGTCACAGTTTGACACAAGTCGGAGTCTTACCCCTTCTACCTGAAGTAGCACACGAGTGGTCGACTCTTCTGACCGTCATCTCTCAGACAACTCAGCTAAAGAACTTAGTTGTTGGTACAAGCCACCCTACAGTCATTTCCTGGGATATGGCCCTCTATGAAAAGGTGATAAGGCTGCTGGATGCAAGGCCAGACCTGAAAGGTACCGTTGTACCTCGGCTTGGCGAGCTGCATGTGGTCATGGCTGCTTTGAGAGCCCTGGGTACTTCCATTGAGAACTCAGGTATTGATGACGCGTGGATAGAGGCCGACCTCTACGGACCTTCAACAATAAGGCAGATCCTGAGATGTTCGCATTACAAATGCACTCTCCGTGCTCATATTTATTCATATATAGCACTTTATGAAATGGCGCTGGACCTGTTCTTCAAAGATTATCCACAGTTGAAAGCCGTTTGCTCAGATATGTCAGAAGGAATAGACGAGGCATGTTCAGAAAAGGACAAGTTCACCAAAGCCACAAGTGTGAAAGAAGCCAACACAAAACTGTTGAATGTCATCACTACAGCTGATGTTGTGAACATATTCAAGACTTGGGAAACAGAACAATCCAAAAAAGCCATGTTCAAGTCCTTGATGAATTACCTGCATCGAGTGGAGACAATTCTGTTCTTTGTGGAAGCTTCTCGGGACGCAGATCTCAAACTCCACCTCGAATCTGGTGAGGCACTCAGCAAACTATTTTTCTCCATGGATCGTATCAAATACAAACGTCTTTGGCCGCGATACATAGCAGATATGTATGACCTGAGGAAGACGCATCCGGCCACATACAGGGAACTCGAGAATGGAAATATCTCAGTAACGAAATCTAGCATCCCCTTTGTATCAATCGGTGCAGACCACGCTTGTGAACAGGAAAACAGAGCAATGAAGGTTCATTCTGGACTTCCAGGCATCTCCAATAATGCCAATGCAAGGCAGAGATTCTTTATGGCCTCTCCAGAATTGTCACGGCTGACCAGAGAATTCAAAGATCAGTTCGACACCAAAACAGACAAAGTGACAGAACACCACGAACTTAGTCCGAGGGCAGTGAATCTGAACAATACAGCGGTTGAAAAGATCAAGGCTGCTATCATGAGTCATGGCAATCCATTTACCACAGAAGGAAATAGCATATACAACTTGATCACACATGCCTATGTCCCAGAGGAGCACACGTCACAAATCCTGAATATCGACAACATTGGTCAACACTTGTACGAAGAGTATGTTGACGAAAGAATCAACGGAACAGTCAGCTTATTTGCACCCGTGAAAAAAGAAAACAACACGATGTACTTGTCTGGTGTGAAGAAGACCAAGATCATGCTCAGGGACAAGTCAGTCGACTTGAAGGAAACAAAAGACTTGTATGGAAGGCTGATGATATTGACAAAATCAAGCCGTGATGTTGACCAGAAAGACGCAATAGGCAACTACGAATTCACCCTTACACCTCGCGCCTTGTTCGCACCAAACGGTGACCTGCTTCCTTGCCTTGACAAGTCAAAGTTAATCCATCTCCTTGTGAAACATGGAGACTTAGCTCCGGGTGACTTAGCTCCGACCTCAAGTCCTCAAGCTCAAGTCCATAACTCTGCAGCTATGAAAATAGCAGTAGTCGACGCCATGGTTCTTGTACAGAAATTGTCGACAAAACCAGCTGCAACAGTAACCGTTGAAGATCTCAGTGTCAGCTTTAATACCAGATTGATGTCACTGACAAGACATTTTGACGAAGTTTTCCTCGTGTTTGATACTTACAAGGCCGATTCGTTGAAGCAAAGCACAAGACAAAAAAGACGAGGGGGGCACAATCCAGTCCAGTACCAAGTGAAGGACAATACCAAGATCCAACACATCACCATGAAGCGGTTCTTGTCACACGATCAGACAAAGTCAGATTTGGCAGAATATCTGGCTGAGAAAACGTTGGAGTACAACAGAGATGCCTCCAAGCTGATAATTATATGTGCAGCAGGAAAGGCCAAGAGTAACAAAGGCGTGCATTTTGAAGACAATAATCATGAGGAGGCAGACACTCTGATGATTCACCAAGCAGTGCTGGCAACTCGCCGCAATCCCAACGCAGAACAGCTTACCTTCTTCTCTCCTGATACGGATGTCCTGGTCTTGGTCATAGCTAACTATGATGTTCTGCTCAAAAACACTGCTGTCTCCCTTGTGTCGGGCCTTGTGCAAGTACAACCAATCTGGAACAATCTTGGCGTCGAAAAGGCCAAGGCATTGCCAGCATTCCACACATTCACAGGAGCAGACAATACTGGACGGTTTTCGCGAATAGGCAAAACAACATGGTTTGAAGCTTTCGTCAGAGCCGATAGTGACGTGATACAGGCCATGAGAATGCTCGGTGATGCTGCAGATGTGACCGCAGATCAGATGTCCAACTTGGCAAGATTTGTATGTGCAGTGTACGTACCAAAGGGAATATGTATCAACAGCATTCCGGAGTTGCGCTGGTACCTCTTCTGTAAACACATGACTGAAAGTCACAAGTTACCTCCAATGCTAGGGGCTCTAAATCAGCATGTTGATCGTGTACATCTTCAGGCAAGGGTATGGGCTCAGGCTACTATCGCACATCAAGTGTTCCTGGATCCACAGCAACATGGCTACTTCAAGGACAACGATGGGGAATTGAAACCACTAATGACAGATGTACCACCAGCACCGAAAGCAATACTTGAGATGGTCAGATGTCAGTGCAAAGGAGACTGCTCATCGAGACGGTGTTCGTGCCGTGCCAATGACTTGGCATGCACAGACTTGTGTTTGTGCAGCTCCGAATGTGAAAACGACGATGACTGTCAACCTGTTCTCTGCTCTGACGACAGTGATGAGGACATTTGAAAACCTATGAGGACAAAATGTTGATGAATGTTGACAAAGATAAAATTTCATCTATGGGAAATATTCTATGTTCAAATAAAAGTAATTATTACATGTATAATTATGGATTGTATAGCCTCATCTCTATATACTTACCTCTTGAATACATAAATCACCTGTTTAGGATATATGAGGGATGTGGTTTCATAATTATGATCCGTGTGCCACAATGTAGCGAAACATCACTCAATGTGGTATACATATTCAGAAAAAAACATGTTTCCTGAAAGTGGCCATCTTGAAAATCCGCTGTAGGCTGCCACCTGGTATCCCAGGGTAGGTGTAGATTATTTTAGATGGCTTCATGTGATTCCTCATCCCCAAAAATGTGGGTATAGGTGTTGGAATCAGCACTCTAGGTGGTTCGGATGTTGAGATATCGCGAAAAATAGGTTTCCGATGGTGGCCATTTTGAAAATCCAATATGGCCGCCAAAGAAAAATTTGCGCAAATGGAAACATGGTTTTTCGGATTCCTGGTGCTATCAGCTTTCCAAAAATGTATAGTTTTGCTAATCTCCACAAAAAAAGAACGAAATTACATAACAAACCTGACTATACGAGCGCGGGACTTGCAGAGCCGAAGGAGCAAAATATACCGAGCAGGCTTGCATGTCAGCCGCCCATGAAAATGCATTCGTCTCGGTACTGAAACACATTCAAACTCAGGTCGTCCAACAAAATGAGGTCCTACAGCTATCTTCCTTGCACTTGCTCTATATCGAAGAACTTAAATCGAATGGGTACGAAAACTCAAATTATCGCTCCGAGAAACTACTGAAACGCCTACAGAATGACCCAATCAAGGAGCATATCCACTTCATGAAGGTTGATCATGACAAAGCTGATGCCATTTCTTTCTGGCTTGTGTACAGTTCAAATATCACCGTTTCCAATGCTCTTGCACGAGCTTACACTCTCGGAAGCACAGATAAGTACCAAAACGTTGCTCTCCTACTTCGTCAGAATATTCTACAGGCTTTCAAAGAGTCCAAAGACCAACCCTGGCCGCCAACAGCTGACGACATGGAGCTCAGTCCTGAAAATCTCCTACCCCCAGACCTTGTCCGGTTCCTCAGCACGGTTATGGCTGGCAAGGAAGACATGGAGACTGAAAAGATGAAGCGTCTGGTATTCTCCATTGGGCAAGACCTGTGCCGTGCAGTGTCTGAGGGAAAATGGAAGTTACCAAAACACATTCTACTCTGTGTGACTGTCAGGCACTTGTTCCGAAGCAGGCAGCTCACCATGATATTACACAGGCTTGGCCACTCAGAGATACGATTTTGGCTTAGAGTTGGAAACTGCCCTGGTCAAGGTCCTGGACGAAGTCTCAACCTATCGGACACCCCAAATTGTGACAGGAGAGGGCAACCTCGTATTCCACTGTGAGTGGGACAACTTGAACAAAACCACTACCAATGTGCACGGCAGCAACATTGTCAACAGTGCTGGGGGAATCATTGTGCAGGAAGTCAAGCCTGGTTTCGAGAGCAACAAGGTCCGAATGCTGCCTATCATTGACAAGTCACAACAGCGTAGCCTGAAAGTCGACACACCAGAAACTCTCCCACCCTTGCACTTCACTCGCGTTGGCCCAAAGTTTCCTGATGGCTCATCATTCACACCGCCTGCAGAGAATGACGTAGTCTATGCTACTAAGATGCAAGAGTACTACATCTGGCTCTTCAGCAGGTATATCGGAAGCAGCGGCAAGCAGCCCGTGCCTGGACTAGGGGGCTTCACCTCTGCAACTGGTACTCCTCCACCCAAGCTGACTGTATACCTGGATACGGGGTCAGGGAAACATCGACAACTTCTCAACCTCTCTGAGCTTGCAGAATCCCTGGGAGAAGACTACTGCGCCACTCTTCTTGGGTTCTATGTGTTCAGCGGAGAAGACTGTACCAGTGCCTTCAAAGGGAAGGGGAAGGTGGGGCCCTTGAAAAAGCTGGAGAAGAACCCCAGGTTTCACAAGGCGTTTAGTCAACTCGGTGACTACTGGATTCTCAAGCCTGAGGTGCTGAGGCAGTTGGAGCAATTCACCTGTCCGATGTATGGACAGAGTCGTGAGTCTTCAGTGGACGTCGTCCGTGCCAAGTTGCTACGCAAAATGGTTGGGGAAGACAAGAAACTCACTTCCAAGTTTAAGGTCGACCTGGCTCGACTTCCTCCATGCCACTCTGCTCTGAAGCCGCACGTCCAACGTGTGAACCACCGTGTCGCCTTGTACAAGCGAGCTGATGAAGCTATTCTGGAAAATCCAAAACCCTATGATGAGGGGCAAGGATGGATGAGGACTGATGAAGGAGTGTTGAAATCAGTATGGTCCTGCAGTCCTGTCCTACCAACCTCGCTAGTTGATCTCCTGGACACTGGAGAGCGTGAACAGGAAGAGGAGGAGGACGAGGAAGGAGAGGACGAGTTGGACTCTGACGATTTCATTGAAAACGATGATGAGTGATTCATAGTGGAGAAGCATTTACCTGACTGTTTATCTGGAATGGGAAAGAGAAGAGTTCTATTATGATGTTTGACCCTTGTACTACAAAATAAATAAACATTGGTTAAAAACACAACAACATCTGTCTAGACACCTTATTTGTTCAGTTATCTGCAATATTGGAGTCTCTTAATTGGTAAAAATGTGATTATTTTGTAATGGTGGCACTAATTTGCATACTAGCATGACACAGACACATGTGATCACTTTAAGAATAGTTTTATTATGATCTTTGACCCTCAAAACATGGGTCTAGATACCTTATTTGTTCAGTTATCTGCAATATTGCCTGAGATATAGTGAAACTAGATTTTTCGATAATGGCGGCACTAATTTGCATTAAAATGATACGTGGGACATTTTGACAACTTTTTAACATAGTTCATCATTTTTTACACAATTTTTCCAATCTAGAAACACTGATTAGAAGTACATTTCCGGGGAGTGCATGATACCCCCCTCTTCCTACTAGACTAAATGCTTGTGGCACTTGGTGGAATAGCTTCCCAGTGGCTGCTCCAGAGGATCGAGAACGACTAGAGGCTCTTTTGACTCTGGAGGAATTTACGACTGCTCTACAGAGTCTGTCGGTAGATACGTTTCCTGGAATTGATGGCCTATCTTGCGAGTTCTACAAAAAAAGTCTGGCATCTGATTGGACAGACTACCTAAGTCTAGCCCAGGAAGCATGTGATGCAGGCCAAATGCCAGTCTTGGCGTCGAGCAACCTTGGCTTTGATTCCTAAGGAGGGAGACTTGGGAGACATGAAGAACTATCGTCCGGTGTCTCTATTATGTGTGGACTACAAAATAATGGCAAAAGTGTTGTCAAATCGTCTGGGACCCTGTGTTGCCAAAATTAGTGGTCTCTGACCAGTCATATGCTGTCCCTGGCAGAACAATATATGATAATATATATCTGGTCAGGGACTTGATACACTATGCGGACATGACTAAAACTCGAATTGGGTTCCTCTCTTTAGATCAGGAGAAAGCATTTGACCGAGTGAACCATGACTACCTCTTTGGAGACCTTGCTATCCTTCGCGTTAGGGAGGAGATATGTCGGTATGCTTCGGACACTTTACACTTCTGCAGAGTGCCTCATTAAAGTTAATGGTTTATTACTCGCACCTCTTCCTTTTGAGAGTGGAATAAGGCAAGGATGTCCTCTGTCTGGCCAGCTATATTCCTTGTGTATTGAGCCTTTTCGCTGTCTGGTGAGGTGAAGGTTAACTGGCATCATGGTACCAGGCTGTAATAGTCCCTTCTTTCTT
This sequence comes from Myxine glutinosa, assembly GCF_964187855.1. Classification (NCBI taxonomy): domain Eukaryota; kingdom Metazoa; phylum Chordata; class Myxini; order Myxiniformes; family Myxinidae; genus Myxine; species Myxine glutinosa. The sequence goes on along the minus strand of NC_136269.1, from coordinate 74,746,963 downwards.
TCTGCGTATGCTGATGATGTTCTCGTGTTTGCGGGAAGTGCAAGAGACATGCAAACAGTTTATGACTGTCAGCAAATCTACTCGGCAGCATCATCTGGTCAAATAAACTGGCATAAGAGCTCTGGACTACTGGTTGGATCAATGCAGATTGGCGAACTCCCGATGGTGTTTCAGCAATTAACATGGAGTCACCAGGAACTCAAACATTTTGGAGATCTATTTGTCAATCTCTCGTAATGGCTCATCAATTCGCAATTGGAGCACTCTTGAAGGAAAAATGCAGGTAAAGCTGAGAGATTTGAATGGATTATTAAAGATCCTATCTTTACATGGGAGAACTTTTACTGAAACAATTTGTCCTTCCCAAACTGTTGTTCAGGCTTTCTTGCAAAGTGTTTCTGATTGGTTTCTGGCGAAGATGCAAAGGAAGTTGGTGGACTGCTTTTGGAATGAAAAGCATTGGGTATCTCTGGGAATCCTGAGCGTGCCTCTTGCTGAAGGTGGATAGGGCTTTCCCTGCCTTCGAAGCCACTTTTCCACCTTCAGGCTACAGGCAATTAAACGATACCTTTATGCGAACCCAACACCACAATGGTGCACCCTGTCATCGTACTTTTTCAGTAAGGTGCTCGGCCCAGGGTATGAAAGGCAAATTTTCAGTATAAACTGCAAAAACATTTCCAGTGACCCATTGCCTTATTTTTATCAGGAAATGCTGAAGGTCTGGTGTACAATTGAAATGACCAGAACACATGGTCCCCACCCAGGGAAAGACCTGCTGGAAGAGCCACTTTTCAAGGTCCCTGGCATGGCTGGGGTGCCCTACCCCCGCTAATTTCACCCCAATTCCACTTTTTTGAAATACCAACTTCTGTCCTGGAAGTCCTTGATGTCCTTGTGTTTTATACTTCTCCCTCCCCCCCCCCCCCCCTTCCCACGCCTCCTGCCCCCAAGCCCTCTCCCTTCCACACATCTCCCTGCTCTCAAATGTTGTGTTTGTGTGCTTCCCCTTCTCTCCCCACCTTGTTTTCCGCTCCCTCTTTTTGTGTGTTTTATTTGTCTGGTTGATTTGTTTGTGAAGTAAATGTCAGCTCTTTCACGAGCCTCGATTCAGTATACAAAAACAAAAAAACAAAAAAACCCTCTTCTACAAGGCCCACTGCTAGCTAGCTTCCATCAGTGCAAGGAGAAAACTCTTGTTGAAAAATATATCTACAGTGGGTGATCTCCTAAAGGATGGGAAGAACGGCATTCTCTCACCTGAGGAACTTGCAGCAAATGAAGACCTGCAGACAATAAGAGTTCCTTTTAGGATACTCCAAGAGTTTAAAAATTCACTACCTCCTGATTGCCTGAATTACCTGGAGAATCCTTACGAAGGTGAGGAAGCTCTGCAGGTTTACCCTCCTACTTCTGTGGCTTTTCCAATAAAACCGCATGGATGCGATCTTTTCCTTGCGCCACCTCCACATAATATGAGCAAGGTCCCTGGCATGGCTGGGGTGCCCTTCTGTGACACATCAAGGAAGGAAATATATGGACGAGTAATGCACTCACTCCACTTTGTTGCGTTAGCAAATCGCATGGACACTCCATGGCGTGAGGTTCTTCTGCCTCCCTTGCCTATCCATCCAAGTTGGGAATCTCTTTATCTCTACCCAACACCAAGGATGGTTGGAGACCTAAGTTGGCAGCTGCTTCATCACATATACCTGCAATGTCTGCGTCTTTAACCCGTGTTTTGATGGTGAAAAACCTGCTCTTGCGGGTTTGGCTTCATTTCTCCCCAAAACTTTTTATTTTTGGTCACCCAGTGAAAAAAGAGAGTCGATCACGGGATCTCTTGGTTAACTTTGTTTTGGCATCTGCAAAACTTGCAATATATAAAACTAGAAAATGCAAGATTGAAAGCAATGTCGTGCAGTGTTGTTTTGTATGTCTGGGAACTTTGTTACGTTCACGGATCCCTTCGGAGTTTAAGGTGGCACAATGTTCCCGATCTATCGGGAGTTTTATAAAAGTTTGGACAGGTAATAATGCACTTTGTCGTGTTTCCCCACAAGGTACTTTGCTATTATTTGTTTAAAGGTGTCATTTTGTGTTTTTGGTGTTCTTTTAACTCTCCATCTGTCTTGGTAGTGCTTTATCTTTAAAATGCTCTTCCTTGTCCACTGCGGTTCAAACCATGGACTTGCAGGGATGAGGAAGTTGAGCGACATTAAACAGGAAACTTATGTTTGCCTGAACTTTCCTGAGTCCTGAATGCAAATCTCTATAGCCTTTCCAACAAAATCACTACCCCTACCACTACTACTACCTCTACTACTACTACTACTACTACTACTACTACTACTACTACGATTATGACAATACTACTACTACTACTACTACTACTACTACTACTACTACTACTACTACGATTATGACAATACTACTACTACTACTACTACAACTACTACTACTACGACTATGACAACACTACTACTACTACGACTACAACTACTACTACTACTACGACTACAACTACTACTACTATGCCTACTACTACTACTACTACTACTACGATTATGACAATACTACTACTACTACTACTACTACTACTACTACTACTACGATTATGACAATACTACTACTACTACAACTACTACTACTACGACTATGACAATACTACTACTACTACGACTACAACTACTACTACTACTACGACTACAACTATTACTACTATGCCTACTACTACTACTACTACTGCTCATAAAACACTACTACTACTACTACTACTACTACTAACCGTTAAATCACACGTTGAATCAAACAAAACTACTACTACTACTACTACTACTATGACTACTACACTACTACTACTTCTAATACAACACTACTACTACTACTACTACTACTACTACTACTACTATGACTACTACACTACTACTACTGCTAATACAACACTACTACTACTATTATTACTACTACTACTACTACTACTATGACTACTACACTACTACTACTGCTAATACAACACTACTACTACTACTACTACTACTACTACGACTACAACTACTACTACTACGACTACAACTACTACTACTATGACTGCTACACTACTACTACTGCTAATACAACACTACTACTACTACTACTACTGCTAATACAACACTACTAATACTAATACTACTACTACGACTATGACAATACTACTACTACTACGACTACAACTACTACTACTATGCCTACTACTACTACTACTGCTAATACAACACTACCACTACTACTACTACTACTACACTACTACTACTACTAATACTGCTAATACAACACTACTACTACTACTACTACTACTACTACTACTACACTACGACTACTACTAATGCTACTAATACAACACTACTACTACTACTACTACACTACGACTACTACTAATACTGCTAATACAACACTACTACTACTACTACTACTACTACTACACTACGACTACTACTAATACTGCTAATACAACACTACTACTACTACTACTACAACTATGACAATACTACTACTACGACTACAACTACTACTACTACTATGACAATACTACTACTACTACGACTACAACTACTACTACTACTACGACTACAACTACTACTACTACGACTACAACTACTACTACTATGACTACTACACTACTACTACTGCTAATACAACACTACTAATACTACTACTACTACTACTACTACTACTACGACTACGACTATGACAATACTACCACTACTACTACTACGACTACAACTACTACTTCTATGCCTACTACTACTACTACTACTACTACTACGACTACTACTACTACTAATACAACACTACTACTACTACGACTATGACAATACTACTACTACTACTACTACGACTATGACAATACTACTACTACGACTATGACAATACTACTACTAATACTACTACGACTATGACAATACTACTACTACTACTACGACTATGACAATACTACTACTACTACGACTATGACAATACTACTACTACGACTATGACAATACTACTACTACTACTACTACTACGACTATGACAATACTACTACTACTACGACTATGACAATACTACTACTACTACGACTATGACAATACTACTACTACTACTACTACGACTATGACAATACTACTACTACTACTACTACTACTACTACTACGACTATGACAATACTACTACTGCTACTACTACTACGACTATGACAATACTACTACTACTACGACTATGACAATACTACTACTACTACTACTACGACTATGACAATACTACTACTACTACTACTACGACTATGACAATACTACTACTACTACTACTACGACTATGACAATACTACTACTACTACTACTACGACTATGACAATACTACCACTACTACTACTACTACAACTATGACAATACTACTACTACTACTACTACGACTATGACAATACTACTACTACTACGACTATGACAATACTACTACTGCTACGACTACAACTACTCCTACTATGACTACTACACTACTACTACTGATACAACACTAATACTACAACTACTACCACTACAACTAGTACTACAGTACTACACTACTACGACTACTTCACTTATTTAATTTCACCAATTAACCTGTTCTTGTGGGATCGGCCGGGATTATTTTTGTCGTGATGGATTTGCATGGATGGAAATCCAATTTTCCAGGTTGAAGATTATGTGTAAAATGATATCAATTGAACATGCTAATGAATACCGAGCTAACAGGATGGCCCAGACCTAGAGGTATGTACACTCGCCGCTAAGATTGTCCAGCCTGAGTTCGAATCCCAACACCAGGTATAAATCCCAGATTCATCAATGTGTGTGTCGTACCTCGGATGGACGCATAAAGATCCTACTATGTCCTTCGTGAAGAGTAGGCGAGCTATCTCTGGCACCCATGAACAAAGTCCTCATGGTGGGCAGCCTTGTGCTGCATTCGAAATAAAAAGATGCTCGTACTATTTTAATTGCCACAGTTCGGTTCACCTTGTGTCGTGGGCCAGGTTAGACGTTCGACTAAAGGTGCTAGGAGTTGGGAATTTGTTCAGAGTGATAGCGAAAACTCAATTCAAGAGTGTACACCATTGTATAATTAATTACTATATCCTGCTCTTTTTCCATTACCTTACATCGCATGATTTTCGGCACTTCATCAAACCTTACTGCCCCTTTTGTTCCGTTATACATCCCGATCCATTTTATGTTCTTGCTCCTCCTTGAGCCTCGACTTTGTATACAAAATACAACCTCATGTTGCTTTCCAAGGCACGAGGATGTCTGCAATTTATAAGTCTATTTTCGTGCCAGATTTTATTCCACAAAGGACCTCAAGTGGTCACCAGATGGATGCAGTTGGCAGCCAAACCTTCTTCTTCACATGCTCTGTTGAGGATTTGAATTTTGTTCCAGATGCTACTTGAGAGAATTTTTCAGTGTGCCTGCAGAAAAGACCAATAGGTATCAGATCTGTGACATTGCGTCCCATGCTCAGAAAGTGCAGCGAGAGAAGTTCATCCGGTTACCTGTGACACAGATGGAGGCAGACAGATACTGAAGGAAATACTAGAGAGTTCATAGAACGCAGTGTTCAACTATATACTTCAATTTAAATGAAATAAAAATTGTAAAAGTCATATAAATAAGTTTATTCTAGGGTTTACCGCCATTTGCCACAGTGTCTATTACATCACCCGATCTTACACGTTACATTAGTTCTTCGTGCATGTTGTTTGTGTCTTTTATAACGTCCTTGAAAACAGTATGCTTCCTGTTTGGAATGATTTTCAATTTTGTTTGACTGCCAGACATCACGTCTGTAGAACGTGTGCCTTGTTTGATTTGGTAAATAGTTTTCCATCCTGCCAGCTTCATCTCATTCCATCTGTTGGCTTGACTTAGTGTGTGCAAATAGATGGCCGGGACGTTTCCCCCCATCAATCACTCATACCATTGGAGAGTGCGTACTCACGGTCCTGCTCAGCCATACATAATAAATAGACGGGTATGCACTAAAGATACGTATCTCAATTGGCATCACTAAACCACCGGAAAGGTAATGCATTTAAAAATGGCAAGGACCCTGCCAGGTCTGGCGGTATCAATCGGCATCCTTATGACATCCCGACTAGCCGCGGACGGCAGCGTGCAGGGCCGGAGGTTGGGAAGAAGCCCAAAAGTCCCCCTCATGGTGAACCCCGAAAACTGCATCCCTAACAACATAGTGTCTTCAGAAAATATTCACACCCCTTGACTTTGTTCACATCTTGTAGTGTTACAGCCTGAAATTAAAATTGATTAAAATGAGATTTTTTTTGTCGCTGATCTACATATAATACCCCATAATGACAAAGTGAAAACATGTTTTTAATTTTTTTTTACAACTTTATTGAAAATTGAGTACAGAAATATCTAATTTACATAAGTATTCAATCCCCTGAGTCAATACTTCATAGAAGCACCTTTGGCAGCGATTACAGCTTCGAGTCTTCTTGGTATATCTGTATCAGCTTTGTACATTTGGATTTGGGGAGTTTCTCCCATTCTTCCTTGTAGATTTCAGCCTGGTGTTGGCTTAGCAGTTAGGGTGCTGGCTTGGGATCCTATGATCCTGGGTTTGAATCCTGGTTGATCACTGAATTAACACCAGGGGGTTGACTCAGCCTGTCATCCTTCTGAGGTTGTCAAATTGAGTTCCAGTTCACTGGTAATTCCCTGTGTGTCGCAAGAGGTGACTAACAGAGTTGGCGGCAGGAAGGGCATCCGGCCGGAAAACATTGCTTCAAAAAGGGGACCACGGTGCCAAAAAAAAGGCCAACCCCCACTCTGTGGGGAAAAATGGCCTCTAAAGGAGGTTCTTCCTTGCAGATTTGCTCAAGCTCTGTCAAGTTGGATGCAGAGTGTTGGTGAACAGAAATCTTCAAGTCTTTCCACATATTCTCAATGGGATTCAAGTCTCGGCTTTGGCTGGGCCACAAAAGGACTTTCACATCTTGTTCTGAGGCCATTCCAATGTTGCTTTGGTCATTGTCCTGGTTGGAACATAAATCTTCACTACATTCTACGGTATTTTGCACTCTAAAGCCAGTTCTCCTCAAGGATTTGCCTGTATTTGGCTCCATTCATTGTTCCCTCTATCCTTACAAGTTTCCAAGTCCCTGCTGCTGAAAAGCATCCCCATAGCATGATGCTGCCACCACCATGCTTCACGATCGGGATGGTGTTCGATTGGTGATGAGCTTGCTCGGTTTCCGCAAGACGTAGCGTTTTGCATTCAGGCCAAAGAGTTCAATTTCCGTCTCGTCAAACCACACCATATTTTGCCTCGTGCTCTCAGTCTTTCACGTGGATTTTTGCAAACTCCAGGCATGGCGTAATGTGCCTTTTTCTCAGGAGTGGCTTCTGTCTGGCCACTCTCACATAAAGCCTAGATTTTTGAAGGTCTGCAGAGACTGTTGTCCTTCAGGCACATTCTCCCACCTGAGCCAAGGAACTCTGTAGTTGTGTCAGAGTGGTCATTGCCAAGATCCTTCTTGCCCAGTTGCTCAGTTTGGTCGGACGGCCAGCTCCAGGAAGTCTGGGTAGTTCCATATTCTTTCCATTTCCTAATGATGGAGCTCACTAGGCTCTTGGGAACTTTCAGCACTCGAGAAATTGTTTTATACCCTTCCCCAGATCTACTGTATGCCTCCTCAAAATTCTAACTCATAGTTCTAAGAAAAGTTCCTTGGACTTCATGGTAGAGCTTCTGCTCTGACATGCACTGTCAACTGTGGGACTTTATGTAGAAAGGTGTGTTTCTTTCTAAATCATGTCCAATCAATTGAATTGTCCACAGGTGGACTCCAATCACGTTGTAGAGACATCTCAAGGATGATCAAAGGAAATTGGATACACCTGAGGTCAAATTGGAATGTCATAGCAAAGGGGTTGAATAGTTATTGACTCAAGACATTCAGCTTTTCATATTTAATAAAATTTGTAAAGATTTCTTAAAGACATTACACTTTGACAACATGGGGTATTATGTGAAGATGTGTGACAAAAAAAATCTCAATTTAATCCATTTCAAATTCAGGCTGTAACACAACAAAATGTGAAAAAGTCAAGGGGTGTGAATATTTTCTGAAGGCACTGTATGTGTAACAATGGGCCAGGTTGGCACACTTTCTTGTATTCGCTTTGTACAATTTCCATGAACAATTTATTCATGCAGTCGTTTAAACTTATTAGGGCATGCCCGTACTATATATATATCTAAAATTATATCCCCCCCCCCCCCCCTCTATTTACATGAAATGGTTTGGTCCATTCGCAAAGCCAAAGCGAACGGCTTGCGAGTACGGTGACAATCCCCCCCCTCTATTTACATGAAATGGTTTGGTCCATTCGCAAAGCCAAAGCGAACGGCTTGCGAGTACGGTGACAACCCCCCCCCCCCCCCCACCCTCTATTTACATGAAATGGTTTGGTCCAAAGCGAACGGCTTGCGGAGTTTGGTAAAGAAATCGCCATAGCTCGGTAACTACTTCTCCGATTAATATGAAACCTTGAAAAGGCACATCCTCGGGTCCCCAGCAATATACCTGGCAAGTTTAAAGTATATCGGACCCGTGGTTGTCGAGAAACAGCGGTCACAGACACACAGACAAACACACACACACACAGAGATTACTGGAATTATAGATAGATTATTATAATTGCGTTTTTTGGATACAAGATTGAGGCTCGTGGAGGAGCAAAATTGGATTGAAAAGGCACAATGAACCCATAATAGACTCATGAACAACATCACTATTCAGGCCTTTCCTCACAATTTGTTATCTACATGTGCAGTTCTTGTTTACAGTGTGAAGTGCTGCAGAATATGGATTGCGAGGTGTAAACAAGTTTCTTGGGCAGCGTTCTTGGCCATGTGGAGCCACTTTACGAGTTGGGATTTTATGACCCATGAAAGAACTCTTATGTGTGACCACATTTGTTGTTGATTGGAACTGCCGGAGGGCGGATTCTGTGCAGGCCGAAGCAGTATCGTGGCAAGAATCGTACACGGAGTGGTTTGCCATTGCTTTCCGAGTGATAGAATAGGAATTTGTCACTTGTTCAGAGTGCCGGCGATAACATCCACCGACTAATGCTAACAGACAGGACACCCAGCTTAATGCCCAACCGAGGGCCAGCACACTGCGATGATGCAACAACATGCCTGCGAAGGACCAGATCCGACAGTTTGTAGTCGGGTCGGGAATCGAACCCAGGCGAGACAGCTCCAACGTAAATGTATATACTACCTCTTTAACATCCTGTCTGACTGTCAGCTCGTACACAGTTTACATGAGACAGGCAGACACATGACTGTCTGGCTGTGTGTTTGGCTGTCTCTCGTTCTCCACTGTTTCAGGACCACACTGTTATCCTGTGTTGCAGAACTTGTTCTTAGATTCCGTTGTCGGGCGAGATTGAAATGAATACATTTATGTGGTGTTGCGGTGGAAACACACGACAGCCGGACAGGTCAGAAGGACATATTTTTGGCATCTGACTTTCCTAATTGTATTTCTTAGCATAGCGTTGAAATAACTGTGGTGTGCCTATATTTTTGAAAATACTTTATTTAGATCAAAAGGTCAAAGGCATCAGAAGGTGAGCAGCAGATTTCATTGGTCGAGATGGTGGAAGGTTGTAACATTTTTAGGGGTGGGGTAGAGATTACTTTAGTACAGTTAGAAATGTATAGCGTACTACCGTAGTATGGTCCGTGTGCAGGTAGTCAGCTAATCTTGATGTAATAAGCAGGGAAATGTAAATGTGCATATAGGAAGGTGATGAAATAACTTTTTTTAAATCTTTGCTCTGTGGTCCATGTGGAAGTGACTCAGATGTTCCAGGAAGAACAATTTGTAATTATCTGACCTGATGCTTAACAATTTATTACTCAAGATCAGCAAAGATAGGATCTATTTTTGTCACCACAAACAATGGAACTAATTACAGACCATTATACCTGCTGGGGGCCTGATGTTGTACATTCCAGAATTCTGGAGCGTGAAAAGACTTTGTCAGCAGTTCCAGGAACATCACATTTATGTCCACAAACCATGATAAAGGGAGACCTCAAACTCAAAATCTGTGCAGAGCTTCCAGAGAGAGCTACCAAGGGATTACTTTGACAAGACAAGACCACAGAAAATACAAGACCGTGAAGAACCACACAGAGCAGTCTCGAGAGAGGGATTGAGTTGAGCGGGCAGAGGATAGAGAAGCTGGGAGAAACGGCCTATGGCCTTGAAATGGACGTTCGAATGCTTGCATGTGTAGGGCCTGACAACCAACAATTCATTACATCACAAAAGTATCCTTGAGAGAAGTTCCACCCATTCTCTATCCTCTGGTCCGCTCGACCTCTGCCTGGACCAGGATTCAGTCTCTGTTTACTGCTAGTCCGGCAGCCAAACCATGTTTTCAGGTCATAACCCGTTTTGGTGTCTTAAGTTGTTTTTTGGTGGGTTTTGCAGTTTTGCTTGCCAAGACCACCAATTTGAAAAATAATTTTACTGGACTTCTGTCAGCATTGGGCAATTTGAGATAATTAGCATAAAACTAAATGGCCACCAAAATACCAAATTTCTTCATGAACAAATATCCAAATAGTCTTTTAAGTATTGTCAGGCTGCTAAATATTGTATATTTCACTGAGGTCTTCACGATGGACAAGATTGAGTTAGCATAATCGATATGTTGTTTTGTATCACGTGGCTAATTGTCAGTGATTTCAAAGGCTGAAGATGGTCTAGTGCAGATCGTGATATATAATTATATATATATATATATATATATTGTGGCGGGCACAAGGGACAATAATTCCGCGCACCAGTGGGTGGCGCGAGCGTCCAGGCGGGGAACTGAAATGCATGCCCTGCCTTTCGACGATCGGCCACGCCCGGGGGCAAGGCGTGGCCTCGGGACATATATGCGGGCTCGAAGGTTGAGCCCGCCCAGTGCTGAAGTGCGACCTCTTAATAAAGACTCTTGTTGTATCCACGCGTTGTGGCCTACCTCTCTGGCAATCGAGTCGTGTGTGCACAGCACCACACTGGTGACCCCGATTGGTTCAGCCGTTGCTGACCCCCGAACGCGCCATAGCTACCAACGCCGTCGCAATCAAACTCCCGGAGTTTTGGGAAGCGCAAGCCGACGTTTGCTTTGTGCAAGCCGAAGCTCAATTCCAACTCCGGGGCATCACGGTGGACGAGACCCGGTGCTACCACGTGGTCGCCGCCCTCGGGCCCGGCATGACCGCCCGCTTCGTGTCCATCCTTCGGTGCCCGCCGGGCGACCACAAGTACGAGGCGCTCAAACGTCTCCTCCTCGCCACGTTCGGGCTCACAGAGGTCGAACGTGCCGACCGCCTCCTGGACCTTCCCGCCCTCGGCGACACACGACCATCGTCCGGATGAATTTCATGCTGTCTCTGCTTGGGGAACAGCGCCCGGATTTCTTATTCCGCACACTTTTCCTCCGCCAGCTACCGATACAGGTGCGCCTCGCGCTGGCCGGTTCCAACATCACGGAACCCCGCGCCCTGGCCGGAGAGGCCGACAAGTTTTTCGCGGCCTGCAACACGCGGTCGGTTTACGGTGCTGCCGTAGTGGATCCCGGTGCAGAGGCTACAGCGCCCCCGGTTTCCCTCGTGGCCGCTGCTGCGCCCTGACCACTACCGCCGCCGCCACCACCACCGCCACCGGCACGGCCGACGCGGTCGCCACCGCCGCAAACCTGGTGCTACTACCATGCCAGGTTCGGCCGCAAGGCTAAAACGTGCCGCCCGCCGTGTTCTTTTGACGGGTCGGGAAACGACCGGGCCGGCGCTCACTTCCGGCCCTGAGCGTCGGCCATTCCGGCAGCCTCCTGTTCATCACGGACACCTTGTCCGGGCGCCATTTTCTTTGCGACACGGGAGCGCAGGTAAGCGTCCTCCCTGCCTCCGCGTCCGACAAGCAAGCTGCGGGCCGGGGCCCCGCTTTGCTTGCCGCCAACGGTACACCCATCCGCACATTCGGGAAGCGTTGGCTCTCACTGCGGTTCGGAGGGCAGCGCTTTCAATGGTCGTTCATCACCGCCAGCGTGCCAATGGCCCTGCTCAGCGCGGACTTCCTTTGTGTGCATGGGCTGTTGGTCGACATTAGGCGCAGATGTCTCGTCCAGGCCGAAACCTTCAGCTCGCTCGCTTGTTCGCTGAGTGGCTCGTTGAGCAGCTCACTGAGCGGCTCACCGAGTGGCTTGCCAAGCGGCTTGCTGAAAGGTTCCGTCCCGGCGAGGTTAGTCTGCACGCTTCCGGCAGCGGACGAGTTTACCCGCCTCCTCGCCAGTTTCCCGGCCCTCACGCGGCCCACCTACTCAGCGGTGGAAGTCAAACACGGGGTGGAGCACCATATCCCCACGGTCGGGCCACCGGTCTACGCCTGGGCACGCCGACTCGACCCCACGAAGCTCGCCGTGGCGAAAGCGGCGTTCGCCACACTGGAACGGCTGGGTATCGTACGGCGCTCCAAAAGCGCTTGGGCCTCTCCTCTGCACATTGTGCCGAAGCACGGCGGAGGATGGCAGCCGTGCGGTGACTACCGCCGGCTCAATGAGGCCACCACCCCCAACCGCTACCCGGTCCCGCATATCCAGGACTTTTCTGCCCGGTTGGCAAACACGACCGTGTTCTCCAAAGTGGACCTCATCCGGGGCTACCACCAGGTCCCCGTACAACCGAACGATGTCCCAAAGACGGCCGTGATCACCCCTTTCGGCCTCTTTGAGTTCCTGCGAATGCCTTTTGGGTTTAAGAATGCGGCCCAGGCGTTCCAACGGCTCATGGACAGCGTCTTGCGCGACTTACCTTTCATCTATGTCTACCTGGATGACATCCTCGTCGCGAGCGCGTCCCAGGAGGAGCACATGCTCCACCTCCGCACGCTTTTTGAACGCCTGGGCCAGCATGGCCTGATCATCAACCCCGCAAAGTGCCGTTTCGGCGTCGCCGCCATCGACTTCTTGGGGCGCATCACCAGGCACGGGGCCGTCCCTTTACCGGCCAAGGTGGAGGCGGTCAGGGATTTCCCACGCCCCCGCACGATCAAGGGGCTCCAGGAGTTCCTGGGCATGGTAAATGTTTACCACCGCTTCGTGCCCCACGTCGCCCAGCTCCTCCGCCCCCTGCACGAGGCCCTCCGGGGCAAGCTGGGCAAAGGTGACATCGGCTGGTCAGAGCCGATGGCCGCAGCATTTGCGGGCGCAAAGCTGGCCCTGGCCAACGCCACCATGCTGGCGCACCCGGCGCCCGATGCACCGATCGCCCTCACCACCGACACGTCGGACTACGCAGTGGGCGCGGTGCACGAGCAGTGGGTGCGTGGTGCTTGGCAGCCGCTGGCGTTTTTTAGCCGGCAGCTTCGTCCGCATGAACGCCGCTACAGCACCTTCGACCGCGAGCTGCTCGGGCTCCACCTGGCGGTCCGACACTTCCGCCATCTGCTCGAGGGCCGCCCGTTCACGGCTTTCGTCGACCACAAGCCCCTTGTGTTCGCGATGGCCAAGGTCGCCGAGCCATGGTCGGCACGGCAGCAGCGTCACCTCTCTACTGTGTCCGAGTACACGACGGACATCCGTCACGTCGCGGGTAAAGACAACCCGGTGGCGGATTGCCTTTCCCGGTCCGTCGCGCACGCGGTCCACCTCGGGATCGACTATGCCCGGATGGTGGAGGACCAGACCGCCGACCCCGGCGTCCAGGCTTTGCGGACCGCCGTCACGGGCCTCCGCGTCACCGAGGTGCCGTTCGACGTCGCGGGCGCGGCCCTCCTGTGCGACGTCTCCCTCGGCCGGCCTCGCCCCATCGTGCCCGCTGGCTGGCAGCGCCCGGTTTTCGACGCCATCCACGGCCTGTCCCACCCGGGCACGAAGGCCTCCCAGAAGCCCGTCGCGGCGAAGTTCGTCTGGCATGGCCTCAGGAAGGACGTCCGCGACTGGGCCAGGACGTGCCTCGCGTGCCAGCGCGCAAAGGTCCACCGCCACACCCAGGCCCCTTTGGCCCCATTTACGGTGCCCGAGCGTCGGTTCGACCACGTCCACGTCGACTTGGTGGGACCTCTGCCCCCCTCGCGGGGGTTCACCCACCTCCTCACCATGGTGGACCGCACCACACGGTGGCCGGAGGCCGTGCCATTGGCGGCGACGTCTGCAGCTGATGTGGCGCAAGCCTACATCGCCACTTGGGTTGCCCGGTTCGGTGCCCCCTCGGACATCTCGTCCGACCGCGGCCCCCAGTTCACCTCGGAGCTCTGGGGCGCGGTGGCACAAGGGCTCGGCGTCAAACTGCACCGCAACACGGCCTACCACCCCCAGGCCAATGGCCTCTGCGAGCGCTTTCATCGCTCGATGAAGGCCGCGCTCCGGGCCAGCCTCCGTGATGGCAGCTGGGCCGACAGGCTCCCCTGGGTCCTGCTGGGCCTCAGGACGGCGCCCAAGGACGACCTGCGCGCGTCCTCGGCGGAGCTGGTCTTCGTGCAACCATTGCGGGTACCGGGCGAATTTATCCCCGACTCCACGGCTCCTTGGTCCGCGGCGCAACAGCGCTCCACCCTGCAGGAGACCGCCCGGAGGTTCGCCCTGGTGCCGATGGCACACCACGGTTGCCCGTCCTCCCACGTCGCCCCGGAGCTTCGCACGGCGGAGTACGTCTTCGTCCGGCACGACGCCCACCGGGCACCGCTACGGCCCCCGTACGACGGGCCCTTCCGCGTGCTGGAGACCGGGGACAAATATTTCACCATCGACATCGGCGGTGTCCCGGATCGTATCTCTGTGGACCGCCTCAAGCCGGCCCACCTCGATCTGGACCGCCCCCCGCAAGCAGCTCTGCCTCCGCATCGAGGCCGCCCCCCGGCGGTCAGACCCCCGGCACCCCCCAGCCCTGCCGTCCCACTACCCCCCAGCTCTGCACGCATCACCAGGGGGCGTTTCGGCCGGGTCATCCGGCTTCCCCGCAAGCTCACCCTTCAGGTGCGCGGGAATTCTGGGGGGGGGCGCGTGTGGCGGGCACAAGGGACAATAATTCCGCGCACCAGTGGGTGGCGCGAGCGTCCAGGTGGGGAACTGAAATGCATGCCCCGCTTTTCGACCGTTCGGCCACGCCCGGGGGCAAGGCGTGGCCTCGGGACATATATGCGGGCTCTAAGCTCGAGCCCGCCCAGTGCTGAAATCCGACCTCTTAATAAAGACTCTTGTTGTATCCACGCGTTGTGGCCAACCTCTCTGGCAATCGAGTCGTGTGTGCACAGCACAATATATAAATATATACATATATAATATGGATGAAGTGTATCATGCGAGGGCCAGTCCAGTAAAGGCAAAATATATAATGACCGTTAAATGCTCGAGCTCCGGCCGTCGCCATCGCGCCCGGATGAAATACTACATATAGATTCTAGTAGATCTGGGGAAATGTGGTAGATTTCCGTGTGTTGTCACTTTTTGTAGTTACCTTTTGTTGCAGCTTTTCTTTTGCGTGTTTCATTCATACTTTCGATTAAAGGATAAAAATGTTTCTGATTGTACAACAAACGATCGTTAGACATTTCGGGTTTAGACTCCCCAGTTGTGTTATTAATATTATTACCAGAGTGTGATCGCACGTCCTTGAGGAGCGTTTGCGGATGGCTGGACACACGGAGGATCCATGGAAGGTGCGTGTACTGGAGGCAAAGCAGCACGTCCGAAGGGCACAGGCGCTCGACGTGGAAGGCAACGACCGGGTATGTTGGGTTTGGACAAGACGGGAACTTGTATTCGCAGAGAGGTCATTTGTGGATGGAAGGAGGTGCTGTTATAGTTGTGCAGGTAGTGGTGAGGTGTTGTAACTTGTATACAGTATAACCGTGTTACTATTAGAGGAAGGACAAAGTTGCCATGGAGGGGTTGGTTCAATGTTCATTCACGGTTGACCGATGACATCAATATGAGTGCGAGGTGGACAAAGTAATTGCTGTGAGGAGATTGGAGTTTTAACATTAGAAAAGTGATTACCAGGATATCTCGTAGAAAGAGGTCAAATAATGAGGGGCATACATGATACATGCCTGTACACAAGATACACGTACACCGCACCATCATACCTTTTGACTTTGTGGGATGGGATGCACACCGCACCATCATACCCTTTGTGGGATGGGATGCACACCGCACCATCATACCCTTTGTGGGATGGGATGCACACCGCACCATCATACCCTTTGTGGGATGGGATGCACACCGCACCATCATACCCTTTGTGGGATGGGATGCACACCGCACCATCATACCCTTTGTGGGATGGGATGCACACCGCACCATCATACCCTTTGTGGGATGGGATGCACACCGCACCATCATACCCTTTGTGGGATGGGATGCACACCGCACCATCATGCCCTTTGACTTTGTGGGATGGGATGCACACCGCACCATCATACCCTTTGTGGGATGGGATGCACACCGCACCATCATACCCTTTGACTTTGTGGGATGGGATGCACACCGCACCATCATACCCTTTGTGGGATGGGATGCACACCGCACCATCATACCCTTTGTGGGATGGGATGCACACCGCACCATCATACCCTTTGTGGGATGGGATGCATGCCGCACCATCATACCCTTTGTGGGATGGGATGCACACCGCACCATCATACCCTTTGTGGGATGGGATGCACACCGCACCATCATACCCCTTGTGGGATGGGATGCACACCGCACCATCATACCCTTTGTGGGATGGGATGCACACCGCACCATCATACCCTTTGTGGGATGGGATGCACACCGCACCATCATACCCTTTGTGGGATGGGATGCACACCGCACCATCATACCCTTTGTGGGATGGGATGCACACCGCACCATCATACCCTTTGTGGGATGGGATGCACGCCGCACCATCATACCCTTTGTGGGATGGGATGCACACCGCACCATCATACCCTTTGTGGGATGGGAAGCACACCGCACCATCATACCCTTTGTGGGATGGGATGCACACCGCACCATCATACCCTTTGTGGTATGGGATGCACACCGCACCATCATACCCTTTGTGGGATGGGATGCACGCCGCACCATCATACCCTTTGTGGGATGGGATGCACGCCACACCATCATACCCTTTGTGGGATGGGATGCACACCGCACCATCATACCCTTTGTGGGATGGGATGCACGCCACACCATCATACCCTTTGTGGGATGGGATGCACGCCACACCATCATACCCTTTGTGGGATGGGAAGCACACCGCACCATCATTCCCTTTGTGGGATGGGATGCACGCACGCCACACCATCATACCCTTTGTGGGATGGGATGCACACACACCGCACCATCATACCCTTTGTGGGATGGGAAGCACACCGCACCATCATACCCGTTGTGGGATGGGATGCACGCCACACCATCATGCCCTTTGTGGGATGGGATGCATGCCACACCATCATTCCCTTTGTGGGATGGAATGCACACCGCACCATCATACCCTTTGTGGGATGGGAAGCACACCGCACCATCATACCCTTTGTGGGATGGGAAGCACACCACACCATCATACCCTTTGTGGGATGGGATGCACACCACACCATCATACCCTTTGTGGGATGGGAAGCACACCGCACCATCATACCCTTTTTGGGATGGGATGCACGCCACACCATCATACCCTTTGTGGGATGGGATGCACACCGCACCATCATACCCTTTGTGGGATGGGATGCACACCGCACCATCATACCCTTTGTGGGATGGGAAGCACACCGCACCATCATACCCTTTGTGGGATGGGATGCACACCACACCATCATACCCGTTGTGGGATGGGATGCACGCCACACCATCATACCCTTTGTGGGATGGGATGCACACCACACCATCATACCCTTTGTGGGATGGGATGCACGCCACACCATCATACCCTTTGTGGGTTGGGATGCACGTCACACCATCATATCCTTTGTGGGATGGGATGCACACCGCACCATCATACCCGTTGTGGGATGGGATGCACGCCGCACCATCATACCCTTTGTGGGATGGGATGCACACCGCATCATCATACCCTTTGTGGGATGGGATGCATGCCACACCATCATACCCTTTGTGGGATGGGATATGCACACCGCACCATCATACCCGTTGTGGGATGGGATGCATGCCGCACCATCATACCCGTTGTGGGATGGGATGCATGCCGCACCATCATACCCTTTGTGGGATGGGATGCACACCGCACCATCATACCCGTTGTGGGATGGGATGCATGCCGCACCATCATACCCTTTGGGGGATGGGATGCAAGCCACACCATCATACCCTTTGTGGGATGGGATGCACACCGCACCATCATACCCTTTGTGGGATGGGATGCACACCGCACCATCATACCCTTTGTGGGATGGGATGCACACCGCACCATCATTCCCGTTGTGGGATGGGATGCATGCCGCACCATCATACTGTTGTGGATATGAGAATTGTGTTTTTTTTATTGTTGTGTAAATTGTTGTAAAAATATCGCCCTCCTTCCTCCAGTTGTGTATAAAGGTCAAAGTGCGTCCCGTAATTAGGTCATAAATAATCACGTTAGCCAATCTTAGATATCCTCCTTGTTGGTAGTTTATTTCCTTATTCTATGTAGGTTAAGGCTCTGTTCCCACTAGTTGACACTCCATTGCACCGAATTCAAAGAGATAGATCCCCTTTCATTTTCATTTAATAAAGCCTCAATTGCCAACTGCATTCGCCGCAGCTATTGGGCGGTTTTCACCGCGACTCCATTAGCCATGAGGTAGGCTTGGAGAAGAAGGGGGAGGAGCCGCCGAATCCAGGGCGTTGGCCGCCCCTCGTCATCAAGGGCGGAGCCAGAGAGCCCGTGCCGACCAATCAGGGCCGAGGCGAGCTCACCGATGGGCGTGTTCTAGAGGCCGGCGGCTTGATCGCCCGCGGGCGTTATAAGAAGCGCGCGCGGAAGCCTTTGACAGAAGCATGGGGAAGCCCTTGACAGAAGTGCAAAGAAAGAGTTGCGAGAAGTGCAAAGAAAGAGTTGCACCAAGGATCGCTGAAAGGAGAGTCAGAGATACGGCAGAAGAACAAGTGCGAAGTGCGAAGTCCCAAGAAAGAGTTGCGCCCCACCAGTAGTTTGGCTCCACCAGCAGTTTGGCTCCACCAGCAGTTTGGCTCCTCCAGCAGTTGTGGCTCCACCAGCAGCTTTGACTCCGCCAGGGTGCATGTATCGCGGCAGCCCGCACGACCGCAGCTAGGGCGTTGACGGCGGCTGCTGGACGTGCCGATCGAGGAAGGGCGGCGGCTGCTGACTCCCGGGCCGACCGTGCTCCGGTTCGAGCGGAGCGTTCCTCTCCTTCCAGTCCTTCCATTCCTGCCTGCAATTTCCCCATTCGTGTGAGTTTGCTCGTAGTCTGTTTTGTGTGTCTTGTCCTGGGGTATTAATTAAGACTGTAGGTAAGCTAGAATTTTCACTGTCTCCTTGATTTCTTCTGTAAATTATTTTATTATCCTTCCTTCTCCTTGGTTTCTTTTGGTTGTAAATAGCAAATAAATTATATTCGTATTTCCTACTTCTGTCTTCCTCTTCTTCACATCCGTGTCCTTCCTTTGTCTTTTCCCCATTGTATATCTGTGGCACGATTTGGCCCACGTTTAAGGAATCGGGTCTTTGTCATTGTTAATAGTTCGGGCCGCGGTCGCCATCCGCTCGGCAAATCAACACCTTATCCGCGGTCCGTAACAATTGGTGCCTGGGAGTGAGATTCGGACCTGAAGCGCGAATAGCGCGCTCAAAATTACGGGTGGCCCAAAATTTAGTTTTATTTAAAATCTTAAATTTGGAAATCGTGCCATGGCTGGTCAAGGTGATCGGATGCCGGTGGGGGAACTAGAAGAGGGGTTAGGGGTAACCCAGGACCAGAGGGAGGAAATGGAGGAGAGCAATGGTGAGGTGGTTGAGGAGGTGTCAGGTGCACAAAATGGCGCCCTCGCGCACGTGGGTGTAGCAGCACCAAATTGCGCCGCGCACATAGCCGCGGCGGCTGAGCCCACTGTACCGGCGGGCTTCGACATGCAAGCCCTCATGGCGCAGATTAATGCAGCCATACTAATGGGGAATATGGGGCTATAAGCCAAAATTGGGCGATTGAAAAACCAATTGGGGGACCTAACTGCCCAAGCCAAAGAAATAACTGAGGAAATGGCGAGGGACAGAGTCGCATATGAAGTAAGGGAAGTGGGAAGTGGAAAGGGACAGAGACCGCAGGTTGAGCGAAAGGGTCCCAGGGGTGCACGAGGAGGTAAAGCGGGTCGAGGAGCACTGGTTGAGCGAAGTGGAGGAAAGCGAGGGTAAGATGACGGGTGTAGAAATTGCGAACCGGGGTTTGGAAAAGCCGGCGACCGCTGAGGTAGGAGAGAAAATTTTATTAAAGCCAACGGTCGTCGATGTGAATAAAGAAAAAGCAGTAGTGGGAATAATCGAAATTGGAAAAACGACGGAGGTAGCCCGGGAATTGGAGGAAGGAATGGATAATGCTCAAAGTCCCTGCTCACATCACGATGCTGTGCTTAACCCAAATGGAAGTTTGCAGGTGCGCGTGGAGAAAAGGATCCCCCAGGTGAGTCGTGCTGTGTATTGTGCGGGGAGATTTTGTGGAAGGATGTTTGGCGACAACAGGATTGTCGTGCGATTGGGATCGATATGGCACCCGGGCGTTGGTGAAGGGTCCCGTGTGAGTAAAAATGGCACGCGTGTGAGGAAAAGGTGTGCGTCGGTGAGTGGGTGTGTTATAAAGTGTGGGAGTGAAACCGAGTGTGAGCGGGAATGCACGATGGAGTGTACGTGCGAGGGTGAGAGTGACCCGGAGAGTGAGCTGGTGGTGGCGCGAGTGCGAGAGGGCACATCGGAGCGCGAGTGTGAAACCGAGTGCGAGCGAGAATGCACGTCGGGGTGTACGGAGAGTGAGTTGGTGGTGGCGCGAGTGCGAGAGAGCACATCGGAGCGCGAGTGTGAAACCGAGTGCGAGCGAGAATGCACGTCGGGGTGTACGGAGAATGAGTTGGTGGTGGCGCGAGTGCGAGAGAGCACATCGGAGCGCGAGTGTGAAACCGAGTGCGAGCGAGAATGCACGTCGGGGTGTACGGAGTGTGACACAAGGAGTGAAAGCGATACGGAGTGTACGTGCGAGGGTGAGTGTGACACGGAGAGTAAAGTGGTGGTGGAATGTGTGCGAGGCAGCACACCTGAGTTGGTTGTGGCGCGAGTGCGAGGGTGCACATCGGAGCGCGGTAGTGGGTGGATGCAAGAGTGCACGCCCATGGTGAGTGGTACGGAGTACGTACCGAGGGAGAGTGCGCAAGACGGTGTGCGAGGTGTGTTAAGGGAGTGTGCGAACGGCGAGTGTGCACGAGAGGTGTGGTGTGTAACAGGGAGTGCGTTGGTGGAATGGACGGAGTGTGGGGGATGCACTGGAGGCGTTGGAACGCCGGGTTTTGTGAGTGTCAAAAGGGTCGCGTGTGCGTGTGGGTATGCGAGTGAAGCATCGACGTTGACCGGGTTAGCAGCTAGGGCGACGGATAGAGGGCGCTCGGTGCGCGGAGCGCTTTGTTGGATGCGAAGCCTCGCGCGGATCGATGCTGCGTCGCCCCGCTTCGGAGCATCGCGCACGATTCGAGCCTGGCCCCGCCCCGCACGGTCGAGTCCGGGCCTTGTCGGGCGAGGCGACCGATCCGGTTCAAGGGCGAGTAGGAGGAAGCGGAACGGTGCCCCCTGGTGGCGGGGACGGGGTTCCGACCGGGCGAGCCTCAGCCATTGGGCCCGGGACCGCAAGGTACCGAGCCGCGATGATGCGTGGAACCTCGGCCCGAGCATGCCTCCTCCCCAGAGTCGTGAATGCCGGACGGATCCAACTGCAGGCGACCAAACCACCCGAATTCATTGCTCGGCTTTACGAAGCCGAGTTTAATGATGTCATGACGCACCGAGGCTAGGATATAGTGGACTGTGATGATGGTGATAGTGTTTTTGATCCGAAATGTAGAAAAGTGAATAGAATTGGCAGTAATTGTAAAATTTTTGATTGGTTGCAATTGGATGAGCCAAATTGATAGTAGAAGATGCCCGATGTGGTGGGATGGCAACTTTGCCATCTCTCACAGCGGGGGCAAAGGAGCAATAGCTTATGGGGTTTGGCAGTGAAAACTAGCCCGGGAGGGTTAGGATATAGTGTGTAGGGATCTAGAGATTGACAATAGGTAACGCTAAGGTTAGGTAGTGACAATGATACCGGTAGTGGGGACGCAGGTAGATTAGTTGGATGATAATGACGAGGGAGCGCAATAGTTTAAAGGGGCGACTGGGAAGCGCAAGTTCCAGAGGGGAGTAGTTAGATGAGATGATGCCTTGTGTGTGAGGATCGAAAGTGTATTGAGCAGGGTATGAGTAAATGATTGTGATTGTGAGTTGTATTGAGATTGCACAAGTGTGCAACTGAACAGGTGTATGGAGCAGTGTATGAGGGAGTGATGGTGATGTGTGTTGTGTTGACCCAAATGGTCCAAGGAGGGTGCAGGTGGCACCAGGTGTGATTGCACAGGTGTGCAACAACAGGTGAATGGAGAGCAGGTGTATGGAATAAATGGTCTGGAGTATATGGAGTATTGGAATGGATGGTCGTGGAGTGAGTATGGTGGAAACTGTGGAGTGGAGTGGATGGTGCGAAGGTGTGGATGGGGGAAAGGAGGATGGACCCCATCACGAATACCCGGGGAGGGTAGTGTAAGAGTTAGGTAGCGGGTACAGGTAAATTGTGGTTGGATATTGGCATCTGTGGTGCGTGGGGGAAGAATGATGGTTGAATGGGTGCATTAGTGTTGTGGAAATGGCTGGGCGTGTAGCCTGTTAGTGTGTGTAGTTGGTTGACACTCCGCCACTGTTAGGATGTCGGCCAGGTGAGGCCGCAGGTGGGCTCTGGGAGCCGGTAGAGTTGTTGTGGATGGGGCCCGAGGATCCGTAAGACGGACCCGGGTAGCCCAGTGCCAGAGGGCACCGAGGGGTGACAGAGCCAGGAGGGGCCTTCCCCAGTTAGATAGGTTAGGGTGAGGAGCTAGGTAAGCTCGGGTGGCAACTACAGTGGTGGAGGTGTGCAGGTGGGTAGACCTGCTGGGAGAGCTACACGACCCAGCCCGGAAATTGTGCAAGGGCACAGGGAGTTGCATCGGGGGAGTGAGACCCCAAATTGAGGAAGCACCACAGTTTGGTCAATGGGAATTTAGTTCTTAAAACCGCATAGAGTGTAAGTTGGCCAATGGTTTGGCAGGGAAAGACCCCGGGTAGTGTAAAGTGTGTTAAAGTCATTTGGGAAGTAGTTAGGTTTGAGATCTCCTTGCACCATCTACATCCACTCACCTGAGGTGACGAAACTCCACACCATGCCATGGTTTGTTGGTTTTTATTATTTTGACGCAAATGTTGGGAATGTGAGACGCATCATGACGTGGGTGTGACATTGTGCTTTGTGTTCCATCTCTTCCTCCTTATGAGGATTGAGGATGAATTGGTGATGGCAAATTTTGGTTAGTGGGAGTGAAGACGAATTTGGTATAGGGGAAATATGGGGAAGACGAGACAGTAGCGACAGATTTGTAAATGTGTAGATTGTTGTAAATATGGGGTAAGGGCAAGGGTAGAGGAGGTGACAGGGGGGGTGACGTACGGTAGGGACGAGCTTTTCTCCGCTCCGTCTCCATACGCACCTCGCCTTGCATTGCCTTTATTGATGTGTACCCTTGTGACCTTACCCCTCGCTCATCTGTCTTTCCACCCCCCCCCCCCCCCTTGTCTCCCACACGAGGACCGTGCGCCACTGGGCGCCGAGGGGAGCGTGCGAGAGTCCGCCATTGTGCGCCTGAAACTCTCGCAACCACAGCTGTCTGCATCGATGCACCACCTTATGGACCACATGTCTGTGGCTGAACACCACTTATGGACCCCATGGGTTGGGGCATGGCCCCTCTGCTGGAACCGGCCATGAAGGCCCGAGATCTTGCTGGCGGACCTTGGTCACAGGGCACCTATGCCCCACAGGTGAACCACACTAGTCGGCCCTGTGGGCCATAAATATATAAAAATGGACACGTTTTGTGCTTTTTATTATGACAAATAGGCCGCCAGCAAAGAAGATGACAACACCAGGAAAATACCAATGGCCAGCAGAGGGAGCCGAAGAGGAAGACCAGCACCAGGGTTTGTTGTTTTTATTTTTATTGAACTGTAGTGACTGTGCACCGATTGGTGCTTGAGGGTGTATTGGTGCATTGTGGGTGCTTTCATGGTGCATCGATGCAGGGCAGACTGTCTCCCCCCCCCCCCCCCCCCCCCGAAAAGAACGATCACAGGTCCTGGGTTGCGTTTTGTAAATAAAGTAGAGTCATTGTAAATAATGCGCCCCCACCGTAAATGTTTAGTTTGAAGACCATTCCGCAATTCGGTTAGTTGTGGGCGTGAATCTGTTAGGCAGGGTGCAATGGAGCAGCGGGACATATTTATTAATGTTTTAAAACTGTCACACTCAGGGTCAGGTTAAATGTAGAGGGAACTACACCTACGTGCCACACTAAACGTAAAGGTAATAGGCCCGGGACGTGCCTAAGAGGAGGAGGGTGCAGTGTTGTGGATATGAGAATTGTGTTTTTTTTTTTGTTGTGTAAATTGTTGTAAAAATATCGCCCTCCTTCCTCCAGTTGTGTATAAAGGTCAAAGTGCATCCCGTAATTAGGTCATAAACAATCACGTTAGCCAATCTTAGATTTCCTTCTTGTTGGTAGTTTATTTCCTTATTCTATGTAGGTTAAGGCTCTGTTCCCACTAGTTGACACTCCATTGCACCAAATTCAAATAGATAGATCCCCTTTCATTTTCATTTCATAAAGCCTCAATTGCCAACTGCATTCGCCGCAGCTATTGGGCGGTTTTCACCGCGACTCCATCAGCCACGAGGTAGGCTTGGAGAAGAAGGGGGAGGAGCCGCCGAATCCAGGGCGTTGGCCGCCCCTCGTCATCAAGGGCGGAGCCAGAGAGCCCGTGCCGACCAATCAGGGCCGAGGCGAGCTCACCGATGGGCGTGTTCTAGAGGCCGGCGGCTTGATCGCCCGCGGGCGTTATAAGAAGCGTGCCCGGAAGCCTTTGACAGAAGCGCGGGGAAGCCCTTGACAGAAGTGCAAAGAAAGAGTTGCGAGAAGTGCAAAGAAAGAGTTGCACCAAGGATCGCTGAAAGGAGAGTCAGAGATACGGCAGAAGAACAAGTGCGAAGTGCGAAGTGCCAAGAAAGAGTTGCACCCCACCAGTAGTTTGGCTCCACCAGCAGTTTGGCTCCACCAGTAGTTTCGCTCCACCAGCAGTTTGGCTCCACCAGCAGTTTGGCTCCACCAGCAGTTGTGGCTCCACCAGCAGCTTTGACTCCGCCAGGGTGCACGTATCGCGGCAGCCCGCACGACCGCAGCTATGGCGTTGACGGCGGCTGCTGGACGTGCTGATCGAGGAAGGGCGGCGGCTGCTGACTCCCGGGCCGACCGTGCTCCGGTTCGAGCAGAGCGTTCCTCTCCTTCCAGTCCTTCCATTCCTGCCTGCAATTTCCCCATTCGTGTGAGTTTGCTCGTAGTCTGTTTTGTGTGTCTTGTCCTGGGGTATTAATTAAGACTGTAGGTAAGCTACAATTTTCACTGTGTCTCCTTGATTTCTTCTGTAAATTATTTTATTATCCTTCCTTCTCCTTGGTTTCTTTTGGTTGTAAATAGCAAATAAATTATATTCGTATTTCCTACTTCTGTCTTCCTCTTCTTCACATCTGTGTCGCCTTTGTCTTTTCCCCATTGAATATCTGTGGCACGATTTGGCCCACGTTTAAGGAATCGGGTCTTAGTCATTGTTAATAGTTCGGGCCGCGGTCGCCATCCGCTCGGCAAATCAACACCTTATCCGCGGTCCGTAACAATACCCTTTGTGGGATGGGAAGCACACCGCACCATCATAGCCTTTGTGGGATGGGATGCACGCCGCCCCATCATACCCGTTGTGGGATGGGATGCACGCCACACCATCATATCCTTTGTGGGATGGGATGCACACCGCACCATCATACCCTTTATGGGATGGGATGCACACCGCACCATCATACCCGTTGTGGGATGGGATGCATGCCGCACCATCATACCCTTTATGGGATGGGAAGCACACTGCACCATCATAGCCTTTGTGGGATGGGATGCACGCCGCCCCATCATACCCGTTGTGGGATGTCATGCACCCCGCACCATCATTCCTGTTGTGGGATGGGATGCACGCCACACCATCATAGCCTTTGTGGGATGGGATGCATGCCGCCCCATCATTCCCGTTGTGGGATGGCATGCATGCCACACAATCATAGCCTTTGTGGGATGGGATGCACACCGCACCATCATAACCGTTGTGAGATGGGATGCACGCCGCACCATCATACCCGCTGTGGGATGGGATGCACACCGCACCATCATACCTGTTGTGGGATGGGATACACGCCACACCATCATAGCCTTTGTGGGATGGGATGCATGCCGCCCCATCATACCCGTTGTGGGATGGGATGCACGCCGCACCATCATACCCGCTGTGGGATGGGATGCACACCGCACATCATACCCTTTGTGGGATGGGATGCACACCGCACCATCATACCCTTTGTGGGATGGGATGCACACCGCACCATCATACCCTTTGTGGTGGGATGGGATGCACGCCCCACCATCAAACCCGTTGTGGGATGGGATGCACGCCGCACCATCATACCTGCTGTGGGATGGGATGCACACCGCACATCATACCCTTTGTGGGATGGAATGCACACTGCACCATCATACCGTTTGTGGGATGAGATGCACACCGCACCATCATAGCCTTTGTGGGATGGGATGCACACCGCACCAGCATAGCCTTTGTGGGATGGGATGTGCGCCGCACCATCATACCCGTTGTGAGATGGGATGCACGCCACACCATCATACCCGTTGTGGGATGGGATGCACACCGCACTATCATACCGTTTGTGGGATGAGATGCACACTGCACCATCATACCCGTTGTGGGATGGGATGCACGTCACACCATCATACCCGTTGTGGAATGGGATGCACACCGCACGATCATACCCTTTGTGGGATGGGATGAACACCGCACCATCATACCCGTTGTGGAATGGGATGCACGCCACACCATCATACCCTTTGTGGGATGTGATGCACACCGCACATCATATCCTTTGTGGGATGGGATGCACACCGCACCAGCATAGCCTTTGTGGGATGGGATGTGCGCCGCACCATCATACCCATTGTGAGATGGGATGCACACTGCACAATCATACCCATTGTGGGATGGGATGCACACCGCACCATCATACCCTTTGTGGGATGGGATGCACGCCGCAACATCATACCCTTTGTGGGATGAGATGCACACCGCACCATCATACCCTTTGTGGGATGGGATGCACACTGCACCATCATACCTGTTGTGGGATGGGATGCACACTGCACCATCATACCCGTTGTGGGATGGGATGCGCACCGCACCATCATACCCGTTGTGGGATGGGATGCGCACCGCACCATCATACCCGTTGTGGGATGGGATGCACACTGCACCATCATACCCGTTGTGGGATGGGATGCACACTGCACCATCATACCCATTGTGGGATGGGATGCACACTGCACCATCATTCCCGTTGTGGGATGGGATGCGCACCGCACCATCATACCCGTTGTGGGATGGGATGCGCACTGCACCATCATACCTGTTGTGGGATGGGATGCACACTGCACCATCATACCCGTTGTGGGATGGGATGCGCACCCACCATCATACTCGTTGTGGGATGGGATGCACACTGCACCATCATACCCGTTGTGGGATGGGATGCACACTGCACCATCATACCTGTTGTGGGATGGGATGCACACTGCACCATCATACCCGTTGTGGGATGGGATGCACACCGCATTGCTTTACCTCGGAAAGTGAAAGTGTCAAAAATACAGAGCTCAATGGGTTGTCAGTGATTTCAGGCAATATGTCGGTATGACATCAACATTGCAGCATATAAAATACCATGTCTTGATTGAAGTTGTTGAATACCGATCTATGTTTGAGTTTAAATTCAATTCACCAAGTGACTTGTGACAGGAAATACCACGTCAGAAAATGGAACATAATATGAATACACAGTTTTGCGTACATTTTCTTTTATTTTTTATTAAATTGCGAAAAAAAAATTTTTTTTACATACAATGTCCAAGCTCGTGGAAAAGCTGGGACACAACAGATCAAGACGCAACATAACAAAGGGAACAGCAGGAGAAAACGGAAACAGCAACAGCAGCACAGAGGGAGAAAACTTGAAAGCCGATGATCTTGAAAGCCTTGGTTTCCACGACATCAAGCTGAGAAAGATGTGAAGCAGGAGAGCAACAACAACCAACAACAACAGGCATTTTAAAGGCCATTTCTCCTGCAAGAGCAGGGGTTAGCCTTGGGGTCCCCATGACAATCTTCTCCATTTTGCCCTATTTTCTGCATCTCCCCTTGTTAACCCCCTTGCCCGCATTTCTTCTTCGACCATCTTTAGCCAAGTCTTTCTCGGTCTTCCCCATCCTCTACTTCCTTCCACATTCATTTCCATCACTCTTCTCAACCATTCACTTTCATCCTTCCTCAACACATGACCAAACCATCTCAAACTGTTTCTCTTCACAGCATCCATCACAGGCTCTATTCCCATCATCTTTCGCAATTCATCATTTGTCTTCCTCTCTCTCAACGATACTCCACACATCCACCGAACCATTCGCATTTCCACCCTTTCCAGCCTTCGTTGCTGCTCTACGTTCATTACCCATGTCTCACTCCCATAAATCATAACACTTCTCACACATGCAGCATACACCTTTCCCTTCAGCTTCAACGACACTCGCCTCCTCGTCAGCACGCCACTCAGTTCCCGAAACTTCTTCCATGCACATCTCACTCTAGCAACCGTTGCCGAGTCTGATCCACCTTCTCCATTCAGCATGTCTCCTAGGTAACAAAATGTTTTCACACCTTCCAGCTTCACGCCGTCTCCAAGATCCAAATCAACATTTCCTCCATCTGCAGCTCCCTCTGTGCACACCTTACACTTGAATGTAGTTGCCACACTGGTTAATGACCCTCTCAAACCACTACATTTTTGATGAACCCACTCAGCGCACATTGTACATTGAATTGAGTTCACTCCGACACCCATCCTGCACAAAGCACATGGCCACTTCCCAGTTCTTTCCACCTCACCACTTGCCCTCACCTTTGTTTTTCCGATATTCACCTTCAGACCTTTCGTCTCCATACATTCCTTCCACTTGTTCATCTTCTCCTTCAGTCCATCCATACTTTCTGCAATCAACATCAGATCATCTGCATACAACAACTCCCACGGTAAACCCTCCTTTACGTTCCAAGCCAGCACCTCCATCACAGCTATAAATAGTAGTGGACTTAGTACCGACCCCTGATGCACTCCCACCTTCACCTCAAACTCACCACTGTTCCCGTCCTTCGTCCTTACAGCTGTGCGCGCTCTTTTGTACATTGCCATCACTACTCTGATCAACCATTCCTCCACTCCTAACTTCCTCAATGCCCATGTCACTACTTCACGTAGAACCCTATCGAATGCTTTCTCCAGATCAACAAACCCAAGAAACAACTTCTTCCTCTTCTCCATGTACTTCTCCTGCAACTGCCTCACAATAAAAAGCGCATCTGTCGTTCCTCTCCCTGGCATAAATTCAAACTGCATTTCGTCAATCTTCACTTTCTTCCTTATCCTCCTCTCCAACACCCTTTCCAATACCTTCATTCCATGCTCCAATAACTTTATCGCTCGATACGAGCCACAGTCCAGAGGGTCACCTTTCCCCTTGTATAGAGGGACGAGGGTACTCAGTTCCCAATTCACTGGAATGCGGCCTTCTTTCACCACCAGATTGCAGATCTCTGTCATTCTCTTCACACCCCAATTTCCCGCTGCATTCAACATATGTCCCACAACACACGTCGGCCCTCCCGCTTTTCTACTCTTCATTGCTTTAATCGCTTCCTCAACTTCCTTCTCGGTTATCTTCTCTGCCGGTCCTAAAACTGGGTTACTCTCTATGTTGCCATCCCATTCATTCTCTGCATTCAACAGTATTTCCATATATCTCTTCCATCTTCCTTTAATTCCATCTGGGTCCACA
Source organism: Myxine glutinosa (assembly GCF_964187855.1). NCBI lineage: Eukaryota > Metazoa > Chordata > Myxini > Myxiniformes > Myxinidae > Myxine > Myxine glutinosa. The sequence continues at coordinate 74,716,556 of NC_136269.1, read as the reverse complement.
ACGATTTGTCCCACTTCATCCTTCAAGCAACTCACCCCCATCACATCACACCTCTCTTTCGCTATCTGTGAAGCAGGAGAGCGAGCCCCATTAAAGGTTTATGTCACCTTCACTAAGACCATAGAACAATGCTTATTCAACTATTGTAAATTTCTTAAAACTCTTAGTGTAGATATGGTAAGGGACATTTTGGAGACTGACTGTGCATGTTCGTCTTCCCCTTTTTTGTATGGTCCATGTGGACATGAGGTTTCTGGAGATTTGAATATTATTAGTAACAGTGAAATTAGGGTTCTGATGAAAATGGGAGCAAAATATAGGGAATCAGTTACTCGACCTTGGAGCTGCATTGGGTCTTCAATCGTAGATTCTGTCTCTAATTTTTTAACAGAATGCGCACCAAGTTTAAGTTATCTGTAAACAGTCTCAATGCGTTGTTTAACAGAGTTGTGGAAGTCCTGGAAAATATGATTAAGTTTTTTTAGTCGTCGGGGCTTGCTTTCACTGGGTCGGTCTAAACCAGTATTGAACAAGCCGAGTGTTCGTAAAGACATTCAGGATCAGACAGATACGCATGACAGATACATCATAGCTCCAGTGGATAAGGCTGCTAATAATTTTGTTGTGGTTTGTAAAAAGTTTTATGTGGAGCTTTTATTAAGAGAGTTAGGCGTTGATCCGGTTACTTTCACTAGTATAGGAAATAGCACATATGTTCCTTGTCATAAGTCGCTCCAGGATATTATCTCTGAGCATAAGGAAGTTTAATTAACAATTTCAGTATTAAATGTAAAGAGGTGAATCTTTGTATTCCTCGGCTTTCTCTGTATTCCTAAACTTCATAAGAACCCGTACAAGTATAGGTTTATAGCTGGTGCCAGACAATGTACCACCAAACAGTTATCGGTTGTAGTTAACTCAGGCTTACAAGTTGTTAGGGAACAGTTCAGGAAATATTGTTTGGCAATTGAGAAGAATTCTGGTGTTAACACTTTCTGGAGCATTAATCTTTAATCATTAATCATGAATCTTTAATCATTAATCTTTAATCATTAATCATTAATCATTAATCTTTAATCATTAATCTTTAATCATTCATCTTTAATCATTAATCTTTAATCAACTAATCATTAATTTTTGGAGTTCTTGGATAGGATTAGATGCCTCAATATCAAGTCAGTTGAGGTTTTATGATTTTTCGACTTTATATACAAATTTGGATTTGGTACTAGTAAGGGATTCACTCTTCTAAGTAATTGACAAGGATTTTAGCTCTTTTAATAAATTTTTATGTTTCAGGTTTGATCGAGCATTCTTTTCTAAAAAATAAATACTCAAGTTTTCATTGTTTTGATAAGCAGAAGTTTGAGGATGCTGTTAATTTTATTTCATTTAATACTGTTACGGAACCCAACGTCAGCCTATGGTTCCCCTTTGAGGGGGGATTAGTCCCCTCGTTTGTGACTGACCGACGTGGTCCCTGAAGCTGCACCGCGACCTCCGGAAAGGCCGGTGCACAGCCCCGTCCGTACCGCGGACAGATGTTAATTGATTGCCGAGCGGTGTTTAGCAACCGCGGCACGAACTGTTACCAAGACTAACCCGATACTGAAACATTGGCCAAAATCGTGCCACAGGTGTCCAATGAGGGAAAAGACAACAACGACGGATGTAGAGGAAAGAAAGGCAAAGGGTAAGAAATACAAATATGATTTATTTACTATTTACACAATTGAAAGCAACCAAGGAGGAGGAAGGATAATAAAATAAAAACAGAAGAAGAAGAAGAAGCGGACACAGTGCACCTTAGCTTACCTATTCAGTCTTACTTAGTACCCCAGGACGAGACAAAAGACAGACTACGAGCACACTTACACGACTGGGGAATGAAGGCAGGAACAATTGGCTGGAAGGAGGGGAAGGTCCAACGGGAACCGGAGCTGGAGCTTGATCCCGCACGGGACGTCGGGCGGGACCTCGACGGCCACCGATGCCACCGCAATCCGGCTCCTGCGTCGCAGCGGGTCGAAACTGCATGGTCTCAAAGCTGGTGGTGGTGGACTCCAAGCTGATGGTGGTGGACTCAAACTGATGGTGGTGGACTCTCTCTCTCTCTCACCTCTTGCGCGTCACGTATATCGTCTCTTCTCTTGCGCGTCTCTTATCTCCTCTCCTCTCTTGCGCGTCTCTCTGCAGAACTCAGAACTCATCTGCTGTGGGGAGCGTCCCGCTGCGGGTTATATAGGCCCCGCCCTTCAACCTTCGCGAACCTACTCGACGGTTCTCCCCACGCCCTCTCAAAGCCAAACCCCTCGTTCTGGGTTGGTTGGCAAGGGCTGGCTCACTCCTCCCCTCTATGACGAGGTGGAGACACGCCTTTCTTCTCCGAGCCGACCGCGTGCTCAATGGAGGCAAATGCCGTTGGTCATAAATGCAGTTGGCTGCATAAATGCAGTCATAAATGTTTCAGGCTTTGGGGAAATTTGAAAAAGGGGATCTATCTATTTGAAATCGGTGCAATGGAGTATTAATTAATGGAAGACAAAGCCTTAACCTAATACACAGAATAAGGAAATAACTACCAACAAGGAGGAAATCTATGATTGGCTAACGTGATTGTATATGACCTAACTAAGGGATGCCCTTTGACCTTTATACACAACAACTGGAGGAAGGAGGGTGATATTTTTTACAACAATAAAAAACACAATTCTCATTTCCACAACAATACTTTTGTGTCCTTTTGTGGGATTATATTTCAACAATTTATGGGTATTCCCATGGGTGGGAATTGCAGCCCCCTACTAGCAGACATTTTTCTTATTTTCTGTGAAATTTCATTCATGCAAAAACTGATGGAGAAAAAAAATCGGACCAGCTAAAATATTGTCTCATACTTCATAAAATATTGTCTAATATTGTTACATAGATGATATTTGTGTGGTTAACTATAACTTTTTTGATCGGCTGCTTTACAAGATTTATCCAGATAGTCTGATTGCAAACAAGAGTGGTAATGATTGTACTGTTGCTGTATATCTGGACGTGTTAGTTAAAGTTGGACAGAATGGCTTTAGTACAAGTATGTATCATAAAGTTGATGATTTTAGTTTCCCTGTAGTCTCATGCACCTTTCCAGGTAGCAATGTACCAATTAAAATGGGTTACAATGTCTTCTCATCTCAGCTACCTAGATTTGCAAGAATTTGTTCAGTGAAGAATTTCAGTAGCGTTCCAAGTTCCAGCCTTCTCAGGTGCTTCCTGGCAATCGGATACACCACCCTTTCCTCATCAAAGTCAAAGTCGTAGTGAACGTGCATTAGTGCGTTATGACCAACAAAGACAACCTGCCTTGGGCCAAACTTTGCTTTAGGTAGGTATGTAGCCGGCACAAACTAGCCGAACCCACGGACCCACAAGCTGAACCTTAAAAACCCACAAATCCAAAATATGACTGACTGAACAAAAGGAAAAATACATACGAATAAATCATTTTGCAGGCAAAAATAGGTCTAGCATAAGTCAGCTGTGAAATAAATTCAATATATCATTCAGTAAGATATTTATTTTAAAGTATTTTCTTCACAGATTTTTTTAAAAGTTGTAAATTGATCTCAAGTTTATGATATCAAGGGGTTGAGAATTCCATATGTTGAGACTGGCCGATTACAGTTTTTGGATTCCAAATTATGATATTGATTGGACTGTCTTGGGAGATAGGAGTGAACATCTTTGTTAAATTGGTAGATATAGGAAAAATAGCCCCGATTGGGCTGACCGTCACCTCTTGAGGTGTTGCTGGTCATACCTCTGCTGATTTAGGGAGACCACCCCTCGGAGCCCCCCTGATCCCCTGGGAGGCCTCCTTATTCGAAATTGGAGAATCTAAGACCGAGCAATCCTGCGGACCATTGAGTCGAAGGGCTGTATCGGGTTTCAGAGCAATCGGTTGGTAAATAAGGGAAGAGTACGAATCCGAAGTTTGGGAGGTAACCGAAGTTTGGGAAGAGATCACATGATCCAAAATCGAAAAATAGAAGACTGAGCAATTGTGGGGGCTATTTTTTTGATTCATATGTCAAGTTTCAGAATAACCAGCCGGGTGATAAGGGAGGAGTAACAAAAATAGCAGAAAGTTTAACGAACGAACGGACGGACGACCAGACGGACAGACATCCGGACATAATGACCCATTTTTATAAGTTCATCTCTCAGAATCGAGACGAAATGACCTTAAGAAGAGGTGGCCAGTTGACTAGAATTCAGTCGGAGCATGAAAAGTGCATTTTGTAGAAAATATACGTATATCATTTATTTTCATCTTACCAAATAAATGATTTGAATGGTTACGGTAACCAAAACCAGAAAAGATGTGAATTGCTTTATTTTGTAGTAATGGAATAGATAGTATTAGTATTACATTTAGAATTTGCCCATGCCTGGTGTTGGCTTAGCAGTTAGGGTGCTGGCTTGGGATCCTAGGATCCTGAGTTTGTATCCCGGTCGATCGTTGAATTAACGCCAGGGGGTTTGACTCAGCCTGTCATCCTTCCGAGGTCGGCAAATTAAGTACCAGCTTGCTGGGATGAATGTGTTTGTGTTTGCCCAGGTTTAGAATAGGTACACTGTATCCCTGCGTGTCGTAAGAGGCGACTAAAGGGTTGGCGTCAGGAAGAGTATCCGGCCATAAAAACATTGCCTCAAAAAGGGAACCGTGATGATTGTCATGGGGCCCGCAAGGCTGGCTAAGCCCTGCTCTAGCAGGGAAAATGTCCTTAAAAAGGGAATTTTTTTATTTTATTTCATATAGAATTTGCCCAAAACATATTACAATAAGATATGTGTGGTGGTCTTATAGAATTGCACAATGTGAATAAAACATTAAGAGGCAAATAATGTTTCAATTTACAGAGTGTGCTGATACCGCATGAGATTGAACCAGATATATGTGGAGTGGTCATTCCAGGTCAAATAATCATTTTATAATTGCTAGAATATAAGACCCGTCACTTCGCTGACGGAAATACCAATCTTTCCTGCGATGGCTAATCTATGGGGGAAGAAAAAAAAGAATTCCTGGGAGATCATGCTCTCCATGCAGGGATAACCAACTTCACGTGTTGGCAGTTTCACATGCGCGTCCATGTACCCGTAAAAAAAAAATAAAAAATATATATATATACAGACTTGGCATTTAATATGGAATCTTTTTTTTGTGGGGGTGAACTTACTTTTCAAGATGTCTTAGAACCAAAAGTTCATTGGAATTATGTTGAAATTATTCTAGATTTTGTTAATGTGACCTTTAAAAGAAACAAAAACCACATTTGACATTTCGAAACAAATAAATTTATCCTTGAAAGTGATGTAAATTGATATCGAACTCAATTCATGGACAGTACTGTGTTAAACTTCTGTACGTTTTCCAGAAGTATCTCTTTATTTTGCACATTAGCCAAAATTTTTTTTAACAAAAACAAAAGTTAAATTACGACTTGGATTACGGACAGTAAAATTACAGTTCAGTACTTCGTGTAACCCCCACGAGCATTCAGGAGAGCACGTACACGTTGAGGCATGCTGTTCACGAGATTTGCCAAGGTTTGGACAGGAATCGCTTGCCATGCAGTGACAATAGCCTGCTGCAATTCACGCACAGAGGTCGGCTGCTGGTCCAAGTTGTCGATTTGACGCGTTAATTCTGCCCACAAGTTCTCTATCGGATTCATATCCGGGGACATGGCAGGCCACTCCATATGCTCTACACCACGGTCAGCAAGAAAGTGTTAGATCATGCGAGCACGATGAGGCTGTGCATTGTCATCTTGGAAGACAAAGTTTCCTCGAAAGACTGCACGAGCAAATGGAAGCAATGTTTCTTCCAGAATGGCCCTGTACTTGAACTGGTTCAGGTTTCCATTCAGATCAACCAGGTCAGTTTTTCCCCCTGCATGAAAAGCAGCCAAAACGGTCATCCCACCACCTCCAGCTTGGACTCATGGCACTATACAATCTTTGTTGTAGGCTTCATGCACTTGTCTGCGCACTCGGACGCGGCCATCTTGACGATAGACCAGAAATCTAGACTCGTCACTGAAGATCACGTGATTCCAGTGTCCTGGCTGCCATTGACGGTGCTCTCTGGCCCACTGCAATCGGCGCTGGCGGTGTTGTCTGGTCAGGCGTGGCTTTCTCAGGGGACGCCTGGCACGATAGCCTGCTTGAACCAGTCGTTGGTTGACTAGCCTTCTGGATACAGGCACATTTGTCATTTGCTGCCACTCAGTCCTAAGCCGATTAGCTGACTTGGTACGGCCATTGCGGACTAACCGGTGCAGCTGGCGATCATCCCTCCTTGTGGTTCTGCGGGGACGTCCTGGCCTCGGTATTGGAGTAGGGACACCCCTCTGAGCATTTCGTTTCAGGATCTTTGACACCTGGCCTTGAGTGATGCCATACTGCCGAGCAATAGCATGCTGTTTCATGCCGTAATTTCGTAAAGCCACCACTCCATGACAAACAGCATTGTCGAGTTGATGGACCATCTCCAGAGGAAGCGGCAATAACTTTTGGAGACGTGCAGCAGTTGTTTTCCACTAATACAGAACGCAACAACCCTTGTATACCCAACTGTGAAGCCAATCATCAAATGCACCTGTCCGTACATTTTGCCACGCCACCTGTGATATAATCCTGTTGTTGACTTCTTGCTGCGACAGACAATCAGTGACATGGTTCTTTTAACAAATAAATCACCAAAGTGTAAAAGAAACTCACCAGATTGATATACTGAGTTAAGAAAGTAAACCCAAGTCAAGAAAAAATAAAATCCATATTAAATGCGAAGTCTGTATATATACAGTGGAACCTTGACTTACGAGTGCACCAACTTACGAGTTTTCCGAGATACGAGCCGTCGCTCGGGCGGTTTATTGCTTTGAGATGCGAGCCGAGATCTGAGTTACGAGCTTACGCTACCCGCCACCAGGTGGGTACCGGTCACGTGGTTATCTTGCCGTGCAAGTATCTCTGCCGTATATCGCTGCTGCTTTGTTTTCGCATTTTGGTTATTTTGGAAAATTTCTTAGTTTTAACCATGGGTCCTAAGAAATTGAGTGCCAAGGGAAGAGAGGATGATGTGCTTGGATATAAAACACGCAATCGTCGAAAAACATGAGCGAGGTGTGCGTGTTGTCGACTTGGTGAGGCGGATGTGAAGGCAGCTGAAGATTTTATTATAACTGAGAAGAAGAAGAGGATGATGTGCTTGGATATAAAACACGCAATCGTCGAAAAACATGAGCGAGGTGTGCGTGTTGTCGACTTGGTGAGGCGGATGTGAAGGCAGCTGAAGATTTTATTATAACTTTTGCCGAACTGATAGAAGCCGAACGATACATCCCCCAGCAAATCTTCAACTGTGACGAGACAGGGCTCTTCTGGAAAAAGATGCCGAGGAGGACGTATATAACGGCAGAGGAGAAGAGCATGCCAGGCCACAACTTGTTCAGAGTGCCGGCGATAGCTCGCCTTCTCTTTGTGGAAAACACGGTGAGATCCTTAACATCCAACAACTAATGGGACGCAAACGGGGCGCCCAGTTTAGCGGTACACACATTGATGAATCACCCTGCCTGTGATTCACCCATGACAGGTTATAGCTGGGTCGGGATTCAAACCCAGGCTGGACAGTTTAGAGTCAAGTGTGCGTACCTCCAGTCCAGGCCATCCTGCCAACTTGTATGCTGCATACAGGTGAAATATAAAGCGCGAGATATTTTTATATATACTGCATATTTAAAAAAAAATTGGTGTGGTTGTTGGCGGGCTGGAACGGATTAATAGCATTTCAATGCATTTTAATGGGGAAATTTAATTTGAGAAACGAGCAAATTGAGTTACGAGCTCGGTCACAGAACGAATTAAACTCGTAAGTCAAGGTTCCACTGTATATCTCTATCTATCTATCTATCTATCTATCTATCTATCTATCTATCTATCTCACAAACACTCCCGGGTGTTACCCGGATCCACCGGAGTTGGATTTATTGAAATCTGTTAATCCGTTCTCAAGTTATACCACGACAAACAGACAGACGCGGCTCCTTTTATAATATAGATGCCAAGAAACTTAGTACTTGTTGTCCTTTCAAGTGACATGCCATCAATTTTTATCTCGGGATATTGCGTATTATTTAGTCGTCTAGAACTCTTGAAATGAATAAAATTTGTCTTCTTTAGATTCAGAGATAACTTATTACTTCTAAACCATAGGGAAAGTTTGGTAGCTGTTAGTATTTAGGATTCTGATAAGAGTGGAAACATTTGAGTTGGGAACAAGACATTTGTTTACCGGTAGTCTCTAAAAAGAGTACTGTATGTTGTAATAAAATGGATATAATTGAGATATAATTTATGTAAATTATCAACAGAAAGGGCCGAATATGGATCCTTGATGAACTCCACATTTTACCTATATTATAATGCACGAGTGTCCGTCCATCCCTCTGTCTGTCCGTCCCAAAACTACTCCCTCGGTTTTGAGGCTAGCCCTGCCAAACCTTCTGCGGAATGTCTTGGGGTCCCAGCAGGTGTCCTAAGGTGGACGAGAGGTTTCATAAATTCCACAATACAATTACGATTTTGACTTTCGATCCATACGAAATTGCTCCCGATCTGGAAGTTTTGGCCAAGTCATTCACGAACCGGCTGTCCATGCCTGACGTTCGACTGAATGGTCGAATTAGGGTGAAAGGTACATTAATTTTACACAGTATCTACTCCCATCGTTTTGGGGTCAGCCCAACCAAATTTTCTGTGTAGCTTTTGGGATCCCTGGCCATGTTCTAAAGTGGGAAGGAGTTTTCATAAAATTTATCAAAACTTTTTTCTTTTGAGATTCTGGCCTCCCTTGCATGTGTTGCACATAAGTAATGTTTCAGAATCAGTGAAATCATAATGTGTATTGTTTTATATTTGGCAGAACTCTGTCATATATGTGTGCAAGTGCTAAATCTGTGGAGTGCCGCTTTCTAAACCAATATTGATCTCAATTTAAGGAAATAATTTTTGAGCAAGAAAACCATATAACCTGTTGCAAATAATTATTTCTAGAAATGTTCAGAAATTCACAAAACATGGTAATTCGGATCACCACATCGCACGAAAGTGAGAGAGCAGTATCATTTGGCCCCATCCCCTGGGGCTCTGGGGTGGGGTCAAAAGGTCAAATACCAAAAAATGCAATTTACAGGCACGTTTAAAAAAAAAAATTCCATGAAACTTTGTATACCAAATCCAATGGTTTAATGAAACCATTGGGGGGCACATGAAATATGCGACGATATCTTGGAATTGACCTCCGGGGTGGGGACTTAAGGTCACATGGGTCAAAATGGGGAAAAACTTTGTCTCAAAATTTGATATTTGGTCATTCCTGGTGGAATTTTTTGCCATCTTTCAACTTTGCATTAGGTGGGAAGCGTGGGCATTTGCGATCGCATGCCATCAACTCCTCTCTAGTTTTTTTTTTATGAGTGTCGTGTCGACTTGAATGTTTTGTGTACATTTGTTCTTGTGGTATCAAGTGTCCTTTAAATGTCAGTGAGATTTTACGTGAAAGCTGTTTCCTTTTTTCATTCAGTATTATTTGTAAGATGCTCGAAATAATACGATATCATATCCTCGTATATCAGATTCTGCTTTTTAAGAGGGTTGGCTGCTTTATCTGCACAATGATTCTTTATAAAGAATACACACTTCTCAGTTGTTACAGCATTTATTCTTTTTTAAGTAAATGATGGTTGACAGATTAATTTAAGACTGATTAGCTTATTATCACCACAGCACTAATAAATTATTTTGTGATCTCTACAGGAGGCTTTCTGCACTTATTTGGGAGGAATTGCTTGTCTGGCACAATTGCTCGAAAATGCCACACGAGTTAAAGGTATGGTGATTGGGGATGGTGTGGAGGCTTCCATCCACAAGTGGATAATAGTTTATTTATTTTTGCTAAACTTTTTTAGTGGTTGGGGGTAGGGAGGAATATGCACATGAAAGCGACCAAAATGAAATTACGAGATTATGTTTATGTCATTGCGAGCAGATTCTGAAGAACGGCTCACACATGGAGAAGAACAGCTGCTGCAGGTACTGGAGTCCTGTGTTGAGAGGGTCAAGACCTTAGCTACTCAACCAGGTTTCTCCACAACTCACGATACTGCATGTAGGCCTACAGCCTCAGCAAATCAATATAGTGGTGATCATGTCGATAATGAACATGTGATAGCAGAGAATTACCCACCAGCCACACCAGCAGAAGATAATTATGTGGTAGAGGTCCCACATGATCTGCTGGAATCTCTTCCAACACCAGATGAATTCCAAGAATTGCTGCAGCTTCAGACAGCATGCTGCGCACGGTCAGTTTGTTGTACCTGGAGCCAATTGTAATCATGGTTTACAATAACAGTTCAATAGGAAATGAACTAACCTTCATTGATACCATGCATTGTTTATTTTGGGAATTCTGGGATAAAATGGCTGCCATCTTTATTTCTAGATGCTATTTGCAATGCAAGCTGACTGGGCGGTGCTGATATTTGCTCTTTGACAATGTGTCATGTAAACTGCTGCATACCAATCTACAACCAAGATAACTCCCACAATTACATTTTTATCTGTTACTAGTGAGATACCCGTTCTACGCACAGGTGGGGAACCGAATGCAAACAAACAATGTGGAAATGGTGAATGAGAAACCATGGAATCAATAAATTCCACATTCCTGTGCCACCTGTAGTCGAACATCAAGCATGGACAGCAGGTTCGTGAAGGGCTTGCCCAAAAAACATACCCGTTTGAATGGTCTATACCCAGTCAATGATGAATCTGCATATGGTGATTCGCGAATGTCACCGTTCGAAAGTCGAAACCTCACGTCATTTCCTCATTTGAACTCGATATCTCTATTTTCCTTCCAAACAGCATAATTCCAATCACAAATGAAATAGCATTAGTATAAAAAAATTAACTTTTACCAACACTCGTGACATAAACAAATATTTAAATCCGTGCTATTGTTAAATCTGGATATGGAGCAGTTCCGTACGGTTGGAAATTGAAAATGATAATTGTATTCATTCAATTCCAAACAGCATCATTCCAATCATAAATTAATACTACAGTATCACAAAATACTGTTAAATGACGATTGAGATATTATCAAACCAGCTCATTATCGTCATGTGTTCACTTTCGGATTCGGAGCAACTCGCTATCGAGCTAATTTCAAAATCATAATTTTATTGAGGAACGTATGAAACCTCCTACCTACCTTACAACATCCACTGAGTCGCCAAAACGTTCCACAGAAGGTTTGGCGGGGCTAGCCCCAAAACTGAGGGAGTAGTTTGGAGACGGACAGACGGACAGACGGACAGACACTCCTGTTTTATAATCTAGATTAATCAATCATAAGACCTGGAGGTTTTGGGTGAGTTTGATTCAAAATAATACCAATCGGACCGAGTTGAAATGCTTGAGTTTTTATTTTTGGGGAGGAATCCAATCCTTTAAGTAAAGACTTGTCCGAATTAGGGGTATTTGAATTTTTGTCTTGGGGGTGGGGGTGTGGAAGCCTGGTGTTGGCTTAGCGGTGAGGGTGCCAGCTTGGGATCCTAGGATCCTGGGTTCAAATCCCGGTCGATCGATGAATTAACGCCAGGGGGGTTGACTAACCACATCCTTCCAAGGTCGGCAAATTGAGTACCAGTTCACTGGTAATTCCCTGTGTGTACACAAGAGGCGACCAACAGGGTTGGCGGCAGGAAAGGCATCCGGCCATAAACATTGCTTCAAAAAGGGGAACACGGTGCCCAAAAAAGGCCAACCCCCGCCTTGCGGGGAAAATGGCCTCTAAAGGCTTGTCTTGGGGGTGGGGGAGGGGAGGTGTATGCAAATTATCTTTGTAAATATGTGTCGTGTAGCACCAATCTGATATACGAGGTATTACGAGTTTCTACCCTTTTATGATACGGTACACTGGTACAGTAGTCCTGTCCCCACGTTTTCCAGTGCAGTCAGGTGTTTTCAATTACGCAGTGAGAGGTATTTTGAATTACACATTTGAATAAGGATAACACCATAACCCTCTTGCCCTGTAATCTCTAAATGGAGTTGATCAGATGAAAAAAAAAACTGGAAGACTTTACCACACTCGGTGGCATTGAGGTTAGAGCGTCTGCTCTAAGTCTGTTAGGTTGACAATTCAATTCCGACCCTGGCCGAGTCATACCAAGGACTTTAAACATGCTACATGCTGCTTCCTCGCTTGATGTGCAGCATTTAGAGGATGGAGCATGGACAACTCTCATAGTGGAATGGTGGGAGTGTTTGTGGTGTATTTTATCTTCAGTTACCCCACTGACTATGGAGAGGAAAATCGGCATCCTCTCTGCGAAGTTGTCACTTCTCCCAAGATAACTGGCTGTGTTTGTGTGAAGTCAAGCCTGCTGTTGTGTCCTGCGTGTGCATGATTGGCTAACAGCACTTTTGTGCAACTAGAACTAGAATTGTGCATTCCATAAGCTTTAGACCTCCTTTAAAAAAAAAAAAAGAACTAAAACTACAACGGCACTCTGTAGAGCGCATACCTCTGCCAAGGTGAGCAGTTTTTGTTTTGTATCTCACAGATAAGCCAGATCGGCATCTGCACCTGAACCCAAATATCCACGATTGGCTAGTTCTCATTAGCTCCCCAACTACCCAACTCGTTCACCAAGTTTTGTCCTAATCCGTCCACAATGTTTTGAGATATTGTTCTACATATCGCTTTTGGCCCTATCTCTCTGTAGTGCACAATTATTTAAAAAATTCTCATATCCAGATCTGGATCTTCACCAAAATCGAATCAATTCGTTCGCGTCGCACACAAACCCATCCACCAAATTTCGTCCGAATCCGTTCACAACTTTGAGATGTCCTGCTCACTAGGAAACCGACAGACGACCTGGGGTGAAACCATAACCCTTGTCCACCTTCGCTGGCGGAGGTAAATATGGATGTGCAAGATGTATTCCGTTAAAAGTTATATTTTTAACGGCGTATTTTAAGTGCATTACAATTTGCACGTGCTTTGTTCTGTATGCACTTGTATATGCATTCTGCTAACCTATCCAATTTTTACATTTTGCACTTGGTTGATGAAATTGGCATAATACCAACTTTTACATTTCTATAATCACCAGCAGTAGTCCATCAGCTTAGAATATTTAAAATGACTATCTAGTTTGAGCCGAGAAGGGATATAAATAAATAATGGCGATCTGAGGAGTTCATTGAGCGCTCAATCTTGTCGACTTCCTTCCTTCCCCCACTCACTCACCAGCAACTTGTAAACAGGAAGATAAGCTAAACTACAGACTTGCTTGGATATGCATAAAAAGTTGACACAATACAACCACAATTGTGTGCACTGTTTCTAGCCAACAACAAATTATGAGTCGAGAGAGGAGAGAAAATGATAGCGACAGCAAGCTTTGTCAAGCCATGGCAATTTCAAAGGAATATGCCTGGGAGTAGAAACGTTTTTCTCATTTAAAGAAGTTTCAGGGCCAAAAACACGACTTCTGTTTCAATAGCTACAGGAAACGTATCCACAGCTGGAAGAAATGTGTGATACTGGCTGGAAACTACACAGAAAAGGACCAACATCTTTACTGAGTTTCACTGGCACGGGATCATTCCGTCGTGGTTAGCAGGAAAAAATTTGACTCCCCCTCGTAAGCTTCCCACATGATCAGGGCTGGAGGGGAAGAAAGATTTTAATTTTGTTTTCCGTTGTCATAAAGAATAGGTTTCAGGGCTGGAAAAGTGGCCTTGATGTACGCACGTTCGTCTCTGAACTGCCAAGCCTGCGTTTGAAACGCGACCCAGCTATAAACTGTCATCCTGGTGTATCTCAGGCAGACGTGGCATCATTGTGTGTGCCGTCCCTTGGACGGACATCAAATTGGTCATCACGTCTGCCAGCATTAGCTGGTGGACGTTGAAGATCCCACAGAGTCCTTCGCGAATGTAGACGAGCTATCGCCGGCACCCTGGCTCAATTCTAAATTCCTTCTCAACCCTACAGGGGGCGTTGCATCAGCGACACAACCACTCCCTCGGCCAATGATGCTACTCGCAGCCGTGTGTTGCCTGCGAAAGAAGACGAACTACACCTGGTGTAATTTCCCCAGGTGTAGTTGACCCTAGGTTTCAATCCTATTTGTCCCCAGATCTGACAAAGACTCAAATTTCTGAGAATATAAAATTCTGACTGCATCCCCAAATGCCGTTGATTCCACCTGTGTTTTTCGTGTTTTGTACATTTTACTTTTGTAAAACTACTTTGACTTTGACTCTTACGCTATTGGATGGTGACACATACTATAAAAGCATTATTGTTTGTACTAGCGTGGATCGACTCTCTACGCTCGCCTCACCACACGTCGCTGCAGAGGCACAGGCTTGTTTTAACTGAAGATAATAACCTGACTGAACTTGAGTTGCTGTTTTGTCATGATTTACACCAATCATAATACAAACATTTCTTTTGCACAAATATATTTGTAATATTGGTGATATTATTTATTTGTAATGTATTTGTATAATCTAAAAAGGTCCAAGTGGTCTAAAGCTTGAAATTGTCAAGCGTCCAAGCCGGTATAATAGGTCTAAAGTGTCTTACAGATCTTTGTGGTCTTAAGGGTCTTCATGGTCTTTAACGACTTTGGGGTCTTTTTAGTCTTTTGGGTCTTCGGGATCTTTTTGGTCCTGAGGGTATTTAAGGGTATTTTGGATCTTTGGGATCTTTACGGTATTCGGGGTCTTTTGGGTCTTCAGGGTATTTTGGGTCTTGTGCGTCTTTTGGGTCTTCAATGTTTTTCTGGGTCTTTAGCAGTTTTTGTGGTCTAAGTGTCTTGGAGGACTAAAAGGGTCTTCAAAGGTCTGAAGGGTCTCGGCAGTCGTATCGTAAAGGGTCAAAAGGTATATTCCAACAGTACATAATTAATAGAGAATATGCAACCGACGTTCAAACAGTACATAATTAATAGATGAGGGTAGCAGAGTAGCTGCTTCTCAGCTACCTCGGGCAGTAACGTCCCTGCCATATGTGAGTCCCGGGCTCAGCTGGCTCCGGCTGACAGTACCTCGTATGGGCCCCTTGTCCAGGGTAACGGATCCATACTTCCTCGTGGGGGAAGCCTCTTTAGGCTAAGGCTATAAGGACAGTCAGATATCAAACCGCACCTGTAGGTCAGCCTTGGCAGCACTACATCGTGGATAAATGTGCCCATGAAAGTCAGTGGTGGCACCAATTTAGGCATCTGCAGCCAGCTGTGTCCCCTTTGGACATCAAGGGCAGCTGTCATCATACCGACGACCTGGCCAGTCTGCTGCGCCTATGTGCATCAGACTTCACATTGCATTTACTGCACCTGCAGCCAACGATGCTCATAGGAATAGAGAGTGGGAGAAGGATAGCACACACCTCTGTCACTTTAATTGCTTCTCTGTGCAGGTTTTCCCCTTCATTGGCATCTGCTCACCTGCTACAATGCTAGGTGAGTGAGCATGCTAATGAAGGGAAGATATTCAAGGGAAGAGATTCGTCGAAAACGACGACTCACACCATCATCAATTAATAGATATATAGTCACACGGCTTCACCGCCTCACGGCTTCATGAACCGTGCTTTTTGGTTTTATATATATTTGAAGAAGAAGACGTTTTGGTCACAAATATACATACGTACATACATAACCATATATGTTTGCTCCATTACAATATGTTATGTTATAGTAAGTCGATGGCAGGCCCGGGGGCATTTGCAAGGTCTGCTCAAATTATGGTCACAATTCTGCTTGATATGTCATTGTACGCATAATTGGTTATGTCATTAATCCCAAACTGTTTTGGTGGAAGTGGCGTGTTGTGGTAGTTTGTATGTGGATGTTACTTTATGTTTTAGAGAACTCGGACCAATGGATAAAGCAAGGCTTGAGAACAGACGGCTTGCGGATGTATTCAAGAAGCGCATGTCTCTACTCGAGCCAAAGTACAGTGGAGAGAAAACGTCATTGGTAGGTTTTTGTGAGTGAGGAGAGGGTGGGAGAGGATTAATTATTTTCATTGTCTAACAATAACTAAGGGCAGTGGGTGTGAGGAGGTACTTCAATATTATTCCGTATTATAATGGATGGAATCTGCAGACCGTTGGTGCGTAGACCGTTAAAAAATTATGTTGCCGCACCAACTTGTGAACCAGTGGTGGGAGTTTGACCAAATTTAGTGTAAGTATATATTATGAAGCAAAGATGAACTGATTATATTTTGGCATCAAAGGTGAGGAGTGAGGTGATTTTGGTGAGGTCAGAGGTCATGGGTAAAAATGTTATACTTGAGAACAGCTGAATGGATTTAAATCAAACTTGGTACAAGTATTATGTGGGCGGGGGCATTTCGGATGACGTCGTGACCTCGAAGTGCCTGTGTGGAGTCCGAATTATACAGGTAACCCTGAGCAGGGCATTTAGCAGGTTGGTGTTGGGCTAGCGGCTAGGGTGCCGGCTTAGGATCCTAGGATCCTGGGTTCGCAATCCCGGTCGATCGCTGAATTAACCCCAGGGGGGTTGACTCAGTCTGTCATCCTTCTGAGGTCGGCTAATTGAGTACCAGTTCACTGGTAATTCCCTGTTTGTTGTAAAAGGCGACAAAAAGGGTTGGCGGCAGGAAGGGCATCCGGCCGTAAAACATTGCTTCAAAAAGGGGACCAACAAAAACAACAACAACCACGGTGCCCGAAAAAGGCCAACCCCCGCTTTGCGGGGAAAAATGGCCTCTAAAGGTGGTTTTATTTTATTTTATTGACACACAATGGCTTACTTGTGCAAATATAGCATGGGATTAAAGGATTGGTTCTAAATGCACGCTGAAAAGCTGTATTTTGCATCACAATCTGAAAAATATGGGTCTACAAAATTCAGTGCTTCCTGCTTCAGTGATCTAACCCAGACCTAACAACATGGTGGTGAGTAGACCACCAACTCAGCTAATCTGCTGCCATTAACAACCAACTATAATTCCGGATTACGTTGGAAAATCCTCAATTTTAACATCGACTTTTGTAACCAAAGAGTAATGTTCTGCAAATAGCAGAGCTATATAGCTTTTCTTTCATGAACACCTGTTAGTTATACCCTCTGTTATAACATCTGTGTCCACCAAACTCAGTCCCGAGCAATACAGAAAATGAAAAACGTGCAGAAACCCAGGACAGCCCAACTTTTATTTCTTTATTATGAGGGATGTAAGCTAGGAATGTTAAACACTAGTGCTACTAAGTTGTAGTCATTCTCTCCAACCACCCCCTCCATCCCTCTCCTTTCCTTTCATTAAATTTCCTTTAAATATTTTCATCTCGTTTATATCGATTTTAAAAATAATTTCCTGATATATATTTTTATTTAATCATGTTTTAAAAACTCATTTTTGTCTGCGACATGTCTGCCTAACTATGCCTGTATAGGCCTCTGCTGATTATACACTGTCCGGCTTTGTTGCATCAGAATTCCATTGGCTTTCTTTGGGTCGAGTGCTAAGTTATTAGTTAGGTTTAATCAAGTCTGTACATACGTTGCATAATTTTTAATGGCGCCATATGTGCATTAAATGGGCGTTTCCCAATCAGCCTGTTCCCAGATTTTTAAAGCCAATTCAGTTGCGCTTATTGGCAAAGTCCCGGATCTCGAATGACTACGTGCAGGTTTTTATGAACAAAAGGTTTATTACCACAGTGAGAGCGAGAGGGCGGCAATTTGGTAACTGAACACACCTCAGACTTTCTTGAGGGCCGAACCTAGATCTACTGTAATCTATATACCCCGGAGAGGATATAACATAACCTGTCCTGCCTCCTGGTCAAAGTGGGTGCACTCGTTGCCTGAAACCAGCCAGACCCAGCTGTCCATCAGATTCGTAATTGATATTGAACCAAACCGTGAAGACCCTCGGAGATTAATCGCATAATACCTTCAACAGCAAAGATGATGGAGTTGAGTGGATAGAGGCAAAATATATATACTGATTGACCCTGCTATTCTCGGGTGATACATTCTTAGATAGTGCCGCGAATTGCGAAATGGCAAATGGTGGGGTATTGTTTCAATAGAAAAAGGGGGTATTGGTTCCCGAATCGTGAAAATCCACGAATATCGAGGCAAATCCTGCGAATGTCGATGAAAATCCACGAATGCATGCCGTGCCATTGTTTCAATGGGGAAAAGGGAGACAGCTAATTGTACTATCAGATACAGTGGAGTGTTTTCATTCTGTACAGTAACTCGCAGGGATGACGTGTGATGCAGCTTGTGGAATATCTTGCGAAGCTATTCACAGTGTGAATGGTGGGATATCATGTGAAGCAATGTTTACCGTCTGTTGGGTTATCCTGCGATGCATCCCGCAAAGCAATGTTTACAGTGTGAATGGCGGGATATCACGTGAAGCAATGTTTACAGTGTGAACAGCGGGATATCACGTGAAGCTCACTTGGCCACCAAAGCCATGAAACGCGAAGCACAGTGCCACCAATGTAGAAGCATGTGATGCTCGCTGCTTGTAGAAGATGTTTTTTTTGCGTATGTCCAGCTGCTTTGTGCATGGCTGGTGAAAGATGGGTTTTATAACTGTCTGGCACCCCGCTCTGCTCACCAAACTCTCCTCTGTTGGTATCCATGGAAATCTCCACGCATGGCTGGCGGACTTCCTCTCTAGTCGTAGTCAACGTGTGGCCCTGAATGGGTTTCTCTCATCTCCTCTTCCTGTTCAGGCTGGAGTTCCCCAAGGCAGTGTTCTGGGCCCTGTGCTTTTTCTGGTCTTCATCAATGATCTCTCTGACTCTCTTGAAAATCCTCTCTATCTCTTTGCTGATGACTCTACTCTCTGTCGCTCCATTCTTCATCCCTCAGATCGGCAGTCTGCAGCCTCCTCACTCTCTGCAGACCTGGACAAAATCACAGACTGGGCAAACAAGTGGAACATGTCTTTCGATCCTGACAAATCTCACACTCTTACGATGTCTCTCCGAAAAGACCGACTGGACAACCCTCCCATCCACTTTCTGAATAATCCTCTCCAAGAAGTTCTGTCACTCAAGCTTTTGGGTCTCACTATCTGCCATGATCTTTCCTGGGAAAACCACATTTCAAATCTGGCCTCCAAAGCCAGTCGCCGACTGGGCATCCTCCATCGTGCGAAGTCCTTCCTTGGCACACCTGAGCTCCTCACCACATACAAGGCTTTCATCCACAGCTCAATGGAATACTGCTCTCCCCTCTGGGCTGGTGCACCTGCCTCACACCTAGCTCGTCTTCACGCTGTTGAAACCAAAGCATTCAGAATCATTGGAATCTCCCGCGATGAAGCTAACTCCAAGGGCCTCTCACTCACTCACCGCAGGCAGGTTGGTGGTCTTTCCATCTTCTACCGACTCCTCTCTGGCCTTGCCCCCCAGCTCTCTCTGGGCTCTGTCCCGCAAATATTCCTACAGGTCGCACAAGATCTGCCTGCAACCCTCTTATGGTTAAACTGCCAAAATCAAGACTCTCTGCTCACCTTCACTCCTTCATTCCTCTTTTCTCCCGCCTCTGGAACAAATTCCCTCACTCTCTTCAATCCCACTCCACCCTCCAGGTCTTTAAAACAGCTGTTCACCACCATCTCTTATCTTCCCCCATCCAAAATCTTGATCTTTTCTATCCCCGCTAATTTCACCCCAATTCCACTTTTTTGAAATACCAACTTCTGTCCTGGAAGTCCTTGGTGTCCTTGTGTTTTATACTCCCACCCCCCACCCCCCCCCCCCCTTCCCACGCCTCCTCCCCCCAAGCCCTCTCCCTCCCACACATCTCCCTGCTCTTAAATGTTGTGTGCTCTCAAGTGTTTGTGTGCTTCCCCTTCTCTTGTCTTCCGCTCCCTCTTTTTATATATTTTGTTTGTCTGGTTGATTTGTTTGTGAAGTAAATGTTAGCTCTTTCACGAGCCTCGATTCAGTATACAAAAAAAAAAAAAAAAAAAAAAAAATGCTCGAGGCTCGTGAATAATTATTTTTGCGCCCAGGAAAAACCGCGAATACAAGGGACATAGGGCCGTGAATATATAAACAGGTCACATTTTATCAACCGTGAATACGCGGAACCCGCTAGTAGCGGGGTTCGACTGTATATATTTTGTGTCACAGGTTGTAACCACAGTGTGGTCATTCTTGTTTATTACTGAAGTTTATGTACAGTCTCTTCCATGATATATTGTTGCAGTAAACAAATGCTGCTGCAGGTGAGACGTTGGTGGAACACTTAGATTAACTTGGACAATGCAAGAATGCCAGACTTTTGCCGATTCGTAAATTGCAGCTTATTTGTTTCTCAAAATTGGTTGATTGCGAGAGGAATGCAAACCAAACTAGGGCGGCACTCACTAGAGCACATATCTCCGCCAGGCTGAACAGTTTACGTTTTGTATCCCACTGATAGGCCGGATATGCATCAGGACCTTAACCGTAATCTAATCACTTGTTATCGTTGCCTAATCAACTCAGCCACTTCGTTTTTTCATAATCCATCTACAACTTTTTAAAATATCATGTTATATATTGTTTATGGTCCTATCACTCAATGGTGAAGAATCACTTAAAAATTAAATCATTCTTGTATCCGGATCTGTATTCTTATCTTCACCAAAATTGAATCGTTACATCCTTGTCACACACCTAACCTCTCCACCAAGTTTCATCTGAAACAATCCATAAGTTTTTGAGATATTCTATTCACAAACAGACAGACAAACAGGTGTGAAAACATAACCTCCATTCACCTTTGGTGGTGGAGGTAATAATGCGGATTATATATATTGGAAGGGGAAGGAGGGTAAATCATTCCTGAGTGGCAGCTTTTCCTTATTTTCTGGTAAATATCAATCTTTGAAACACTTTCCCTGAGTTTCTGAAGTTTACATACCATGTGTAATTACTTGTATAAGAAACAAAATTGGTTGCATGTGGGCCTATACACTGCATCCGATCAGAGAGCTTCCTTATCACTCAAAATGAAAACATTGCACCTCACTCAACCTGGGCATTTTAAAACTTTTTTGAGCTATTTTTGTTATATCTGTCATCTATGTGACTGGCAAACAACACCTGGATGTGTGAATCATAAAATATTTGGAAATATTACTAGCAGAGTACCCACACTACAGGCGCTCTTGTTCCAAGCATGCAACACATTCTTCTGATATATCCGTTTATTTGGGCGGTGTATAGGCAACAGAGCGCTGCTTCAATCGCTCCTGAATATAATAATTACCAAGGTAATAAGTATATGAAGCAAAAACATGCCTACTGCCTATGTGCATACATAATACATCGTGGGTTATATAGCTTGGATAATACCAATTATACCTCTTCCCCCCACCTCCCCGCCCTCCTCATCCTCTCTCCAAAGGAAGAAAATGGCAAGATGGGCAAAAATATATTTATTCAAAACTTGAAGGAATCAAACGAAACTTGCACATGCACAACTTCAGGATGCCATCATTAATTCCTCAAAGTTTCAGATTTCTAGATCAAATCTTCTCGGAGGAGTAGATGAAACATACAACATACATGCATATATACATGCCTTCTCTCCAATATATATAGATGTTAAAGTACAGCTAGTATGTAATATCATGACAAGGAGAATTAGTTTCTCTGGAATTATTATGTCTATGGACATCATGGCTGTAGTTAACATTTGTAAACTGTATGTCAAAGTTCTGCAAATTTTAAGGTCGGAATGCCAGTGATTCCTTATCCCCTGAGATGGAGACTTGGAAAATTGGAAATTTATGGAAAATTGGAAACTTGTAACTTGGAAATTTGCTGTACAATCAATTATCCTTGCAATTGAGTGTTTAATACTCGTTCCTGCTCTAATCCAACACTTTTAGAGCCTCGGTCTGCATCGGAAGATGATGGAGAACGAGAGGATTGCTAAAGCTCATGAAGATGCTGTATCCTTCTCTGAGAAACGTGGGATGTATTGGTGGAAACAAAGAACTCAAAATGTTGGGCCTTGTTTTGCTGTCATGGTCTCATTACTTGCTTCGTGATTATGTAACCCCCAAATCCCAAACTTTAATCCCATGTCCTTTGCTAATCCGCCCATTGTATCCAATTTCCCTCTTGTGATTTGTACATTTGCTTTCGTCGTTCTTGTACTGGAAAGCAAAAAATGATTGTTTGCTTTGTGAACAAAACTGTTTTACATCCATTCCACTTGTGTTCGTTACAAGTATCGTTTTCTGGCGATTTTCTTCCTTGTTCTTGGCTAGTTTATGTGTAGTGGAGGGTGGAGGGAATAATGGCAAACAGAAAAACTCCAGCGAGATTGAAAGGAAAGGTTCTGATGTCTTGTGTATTGCCGGCCTACTTTTACGGTCTGGAGACGGTGGCGCTGACAGAGAGACAACAACAGAGGCTGCAGGTTTGCGAGAACAGCTGGGTCAGGAGGATTGCGGGAGTCGAGAGGGTGGATAGAAGGAGAATGGATGAACTGAGGGAGGAGATTGGTGTGCAGATGAGCTTGATGGAGGGATTGGTGGAATGCCCGCTGAGATGGGCTGGACACTTGGTGCAGATGGGGGAAGAATGAAGGGTAAGGAGAGTGGATAGCTTCAGGTAACAAGGTAGGAGGAAAAGGGGTAGACCATGGTTGAGATGGCTGGATTGTGTGAAGAGGGATATTAGAAAGGTGGGGTGGTTGGAGGGTGGAGAGAGTTGGATGAGGATAGAGGGAAGTGGAGGAATATTGTGGTCAAGGCAGGGCAGGAGCTTGGTGCCATTGGGCCTCACCCCTTCGTCAGCCGTTTCGTGAAAGACGGGCCATATTTTCTGCACATCTCTTATACAAGCTTCTTCCATCAGCATTTTTGGAGTTGAAATTTACTCAGACCTCATCTGGAAACCCCACATGACAGTTTTCTTTCTTAGCCAATAAGTATTTTACCTCTTCTAAGCTTCTGACTCATGACAAATCCCAAGTTCACGCCATGATGGACCATTAGTCCTACATTTGGGGTGCAGCTTCTCCAATTCTGTTTGGTGTTTGTTATTGAGTGCAATCCAAGGCTGTTCTGCTTGAGCAACAACTCACTTTCTGACAGCCCCCCCCCCCTCGCCCCCACCTCCTCTCTCTCCTCCCCAGCCTACTGCAGAGCAGTTTCTTATTTATCCCTCTTTTACAGCAATTACCATAGTCTGTGCACCCTTTATGCATTCTCACTCCATTCACTTGGCTTCAGTGAGCCACCCTTACTGTGTGTCCCTTCAGACTTGAAGAACTAATGGACGTGCAGCTTCCTTTACTAATACCGCTAAACTCTGGAATCTGCCACCTCCTTATGCTCTCACCACGATCCACAGCCTTCAGCAGTTCAAGGCCCAGATCCACAAGCTTTCCTTGCATTTTTTTTTTTTTTTTTTGTATACAAGATCGAGGCTCGTGAAAGAGCTAACATTAATCACAAAAAGGCAACCGACACATGAAACACAAAATAAGGGGAGCGGAGCACAAGATGGGGAGAGAGGGGGAAGGACACAAACACAATATTTGAGAGCAAGGACATTGAGAGAAATGTGGGAGGGGGAGGGCTTGGGGGGAGGTGGGAGAGGTATAAAACACATCAACGGAAAGAAGTTGGAATTTCAAAAAAGTGTATCTGGGGTGAATTAGCGGGGGTAGAAAAGATCAAGGTTTTGGATGGGGGAAGATAAGAGATGGTGGTGAACAGCTGTTTTAAAGACCTGGAGGGGGGAGTGGGATTGAAGGGAGTGGGGGAGTTTGTTCCAGAGGTGGGAGAAAAGTGGAATGAAAGAGTGAAGGTGAGCAGAGAGCCTAGATTTTGGCAGTTTAACCATAAGAGGGTTGCTGGCAGATCTTGTGCGACCTGTAGGAATATTAGGGGGACAGAGCACAGAGAAAGAGCTGGGGGAGCAAGGCCAGAGAGGAGTCGGTAGAACACAGAAGAACACCAACCTGCCTGCGGTGAGTGAGTGAAAGGCCCTCCGAGTTAGCTTCATCGCAGGAGATTCCAATGATTCTGAAAGCTTTGGTTTCAACAGCGTGAAGCCGAGCTAGGTGTGAGGCAGGAGCACCGGCCCAGAGGAGGGAACAGTATTCCATTGAGCTGCGGATGAAAGCCTTGTATGTGGTGAGGAGCTCAGGTGTGCCAAGGAAGGACGTTGCACGACGGAGGATGCCCAGTCGGCGACTGGCTTTGGAGGCCAGCTTGGAAATGTGGTTATCCCAAGAAAGATCATGGCAGGTAGTGAGACCCAAAAGCCTGAGCGACAGAACTTCTTGGAGAGGATTGTTGAGAAAGTAGATGGGAGGGTTTTCCAGTCGGTCTTTTCGGAGAGACATAGTAAGACTGTGGGATTTGTCAGGATTGAAAGACATGTTCCAATTGTTTGACCAGTCTGTGATTTTGTCCAGGTCTGCAGAGAGTTAGGAGGCTGCAGACTGCCGATCTGAGGGATGAGGAATGGAGCGGCAGATAGTGGAGTCATCAGCAAAGAGATAGAGAGGATTTTCCAGAGTCAGAGAGATCATTGATGAAGACCAGAAATAGCACAGGGCCCAGAACACTACCTTGGGGAACTCCAGCCAGAACAGGAAGGGGAGATGAGAGAAATCCATTCAGGGCCACACGTTGCCTATGACCAGAGAGGAAGTCCGCAAGCCATGAGTGGAGATTTCCATGGATACCATAGGAGGAGAGTTTGGTGAGCAGAGCTGGGTGCCAGACCGTATCGAAGGCACGTGATATGTCAAGGGAGACAGCTCTGATTTCCTGTTTGGCATTGAGGACCTCCATCCATTGTTGAGACAGCAGAAGCAGCATGTCCAGAGTAGAATGGCCTGGTCTGTATCCAAATTGATGATCAGAGATCAAGCCATTGGAGAAGAGGAAGGATTTGATATCCGAAGCAATGATGGATTCCATGACTTTGCTGATAATTGGGAGCAGGCTGATTGGTCTGTTGTTGCAAAGATCTGTTTTTGCACCTTTTTTGTGTAAAGCGGAAATGTTTGCTGATTTCCAAGATGCTGGCAGATGACCTTGAGCAAAAGAGAGGGTGAAAAGAACAGATAGAGCGGCAGAGCAGAATTTTAGGACCCGTGGGCTGATGCCGTCTGGTCCAGTTTCAGAATCAGAGTCGAGGTTTGACAAAAACTTCTCCACCTTGTCAGGAGAGAAGGACACAGAGTCCAGGAGCAGTTGGGTTCGACTGGGAAAGGTGGGAACAGAGAGAGATGGGTTTGGGACACAAGATGTTGAGGCAAACACAGAGTTGAGGCATTCGGCTTTGTCACGTGCGGTGTCAACTGTGTTGCCATTTGAGGTGAGGGAGGGGATGGAGGGGGAACAAACACCAGAAACGGATTTGACCAGACGCCACCAGAATTTGGAGGAAGGAGACAGGTTTGAGAGTTCAATCTTGAGTGTGGAGAGATTGTGCTTCCTGGCACTCCTGAGGGTAGACACACACTTGTTCCGAGCTTGGTGGAAGGAACTGAGATTGCCTTCAGTTGGATTTGCCTTCCAAGAGGCAAAGGCAAGTTGTTTCAGGGCAACTGCCTCACCACAAGATTCAGTGTACCATGGACGGGAGGAAGGGTAAGACAACTGAAGACGAGATGGGATAAATCTGTGCTTGAGAGAGAACAGTTTGCTTTGGAAGAATTCCCAGGAAGAATTGATGTCAGAGGCAGTAGAGATGGGAGACCAGTCCAGATGATTGATGGCTGCTTGCAGACCGTGCCAGTCAGCCTGAGTGAAATGCCAGACGTCGGCGCAAAGGAGGCTCTCTGAGAATGGCCAGAGAGATGTCCACTTTAACAAGCACATGATCAGAAGAACCGATTGGAGCAGAAGAAGAGCAGCAGACATTTGCAGGTAAGTTTGTCATAACCAAGTCTAGAAGAGAAGATACTCCATTGACTGAGATCCGGGTCGGGAAATTGACAGATTGTGTCAGTCCCAATGAGTCGCAGAAGTCCTTTGCTGAGGTGCCATGGCTGGTGAGAGAGGAACCCACACCCAGCCAGCTGGCATGGTGACAGTTGAAGTCGCCACATATGAGGAAGAGAGAGTTTGGATGAGTTGATAGAAGTTGGTCCATGTTGTCAGACAGCGAAATGTAAATGGAGTCATCACTCTTTGGAGGACGGTACAGAACACATATGAACAAAAGGTGGGAGCGGAGAGGAAGCCGTAGCCAGAGGTACTCCTGGGGGTGGGGTGGAGAGAGGGCAGTGCAAGGAGAGTGAGGAAGAGCGTTTTTGATAAAGATAGCAACCCCACCACCAGGACGAGGCTCAGGTCTATCATACCGGAGGAGGGAGTAACCAGGAAGAGATATCTTGAAGGAGGAAAGTTTCTGTTAAGCAGATCAAGTCTGGATTGTCAGAAGCAACCTGAATGGAGAGATCAATCAGGTTTGAGCGGAGGCCCCAGATGTTTGAGGTCCATACCATTAATGAGGAGAGAGGGGGAGCATCGGGTGCAGGACAGGGGAGGGGAGGGGTAGGGTCAGATGAAGGATGAGAGTGGGATGTAGGGCGAGCAGTTGATAGTGTTTTAGAGATTACAGAAGAGTTACAAGAGAGGGAAGGATGAGGAGGACGAAAGGTTTGATGGTGATGGGATGAGGCACAGTGAGGGGTTGTTTGAGGGGGGGGGGGGGCAGAGGAAAGTAGAAGGTTGGGGGAGGTTTAGGTATGAGATGGAATGGAGACGAAGTGGGGAGGAGGCAGCTTTGAGGAGGAGGTGGGAGGGGGGAGAATTTGGGGGGGAGATTAGAAGGGGAAGGGTTGGGGGGGAGTTTTGAATGGGAGGGGCAAGGGGGGAGTTTAGGAGGGGAGGGGCAAGGGGGGAGTTTAGGAGGGGAGGGGCAAGGGGGGAGTTTAGGAGGGGAGGGGCAAGGGGGGGTTTAGGAGGGGAGGGGCAAGGGGGGAGTTTAGGAGGGGAGGGGCAAGGGGGGAGTTTAGAAAGTGGATGATTTATGAAAGACAAACATTTATAACAAATTGGGTTTATTGTGATTTTCAAGTTAGAGATCCGTTTAAGAAAGATGGAGGAGGGGTGGAATGAATGTGAATTTAGAGCATGTAGTGATTTAGAATTATAAGAGATTTAATATTTTTTTGAAATGGAATGAGTTGGAGAGGAAATTGAAAAAAGCCTTTTAAATAGGAAGAAAAACAGCGTGTTGTAATATACCACTGAATAAAACACTGCAGGGGAAAGTTTAAACATATTTAAACAGAACCGTGAAGAACAATCTAATATTCACAAAAATACCAATGGGGAGAGGGAGCCTCGAGGGACAACCACGAGTCACGTGAACAGGGCAAAAGGTGGGAGGCAAGGAGATAATGGGGGCGAGGCGAGACAGCGCACGTGGGCAGAATCACACGATGGGCCAACTTCACATGTGGAGAATGGGAAATAAATGTTGTTGTTGTTTTTTCGGTTTTTTGGGAGGGGGGGTGGGGGGGGGGGTTAAACGTTAGACAAAGAGTAGATGTACGGGGAAGTTTGGGGGAGAAAGGGAAATCTAAAAACCTAGCAAAAACAGCGAAGGAAGAAACAAACTTCGACGGGGGACAGGGAAAGCCTGAGGCAAGGCCGCAACACGCGCGGCAAACTGAAACGATTAATTTATGAAAGCTTAACACCGAGAAACTTCCAAGGGACACACTATAGGTTCACACACCGAAAGATAAATAATAAGAATAATATTCACCTTCGCTCTCTCTCCCTTCCCATCCCAATCATTTCCCCTGTTAGAGGAGATCATTCTGAATGACTGTGCGTCTCGTACTCCTCTTGTAACTTTATACTAAGTAATAATAATAATAAAAGAAAAAGAATAATGGCATTCCACGTGGAATGCATTTTTGAAATGAAATAGTTTGTATATGATTTGTGTAAAGCATGTTGTATGATTTTACTTTCATGCTTCATAATCTGTTGCTGGAATTTTACATCCTCAAAGTGGTAAACATCTTTGACTATTTTGATCAGATTAAAAAGAAGAGAGCTGAACAAAGGCTTTTTTTTCAACAACTGGCAGACAAGTATGCTGTTCTACATACATCAAGCACTATTTTGTTCGTATGCATTTATTTATCAAGCACTTTGTATGAGGGCGTGATGAAAAGTAATGCCTCATTCATTTTCTCCAAAACAGGTAAAGATATTCGAATGAAATGAAAGTGCATTAGTTCTTCCCGTCACTGGGTGCGAAGTTTCGTGATTCTGACACTTGATGGCTCGGTGCTACCTGAGTCGAGATGGGAGAGGTCAGCACGACGTTGTCAGTACTTGAAGTGGGAAGCACTTGAGATGAGACTTGGGACGACTGACTGGAGAGGAGAGTTGGGACGACTGACTGGAGAGGAGAGTTGGGCCGACTGACTGGAGAGGAGAGTTGGGACGACTGACTGGAGAGGAGAGTTGGGACGACTGACTGGAGAGGAGATTGGGACGACTGACTGGAGAGGAGAGTTGGGACGACTGACTGGAGATGAGAGTTGGGACGACTGACTGGAGATGAGAGTTGGGACGACTGACTGGAGATGAGAGTTGGGACGACTGACTGGAGATGAGAGTTGGGACGACTGACTGGAGATGAGAGTTGGGACGACTGACTGGAGATGAGAGTTGGGACGACTGACTGGAGATGAGAGTTGGGACGACTGACTAGAGATGAGAGTTGGGACGACTGACTGGAGATGAGAGTTGGGACGACTGACTGGAGATGAGAGTTGGGACGACTGACTGGAGATGAGAGTTGGGACGACTGACGAGATGAGAATTGGGACGACTGACTGGAGATGAGAGTTGGGACGACTGACTGGAGATGAGAGTTGGGACGACTGACTGGAGAGGAGAGTTGGGACGACTGACTGGAGATGAGAGTTGGGACGACTGACTGGAGAGGAGAGTTGGGACGACTGACTGGAGAGGAGGGTTGGGTGCACCATTACGATCCTTACAGCACGGGACGGTCATGGAGTACCACCACAAACGATCATCAGCCCCGACTTGGTTCCATCAAATTTTCACATACGGTATTCCCCAAACTTGCAGTACTCCTTCATGATGAACTTTTAACCACCGATGACGTCAAGGCCGCTGTGAAGCGCTGGTTAGGTCAGGAGTACACACTTCTATCATGGCGGCATCATCAAACTACTTGAACGTTGGCAGACATGTGTCATGTGCAGCGGTGATTATGTTGAGAAATAAATGTGCACCATGTTAGAATAAAGATTGATGTTCGTGTCTGTCTGTTTCATTCGAATATCTTTACCTGTTTTGGAGAGTGCGCCATCTCTGTAACATCCCGTTGGACATTTGTATATTGCAAAATAAAAGGATTTGTTGGCCTGTCTTGGACTATTCACTGTTGCATATCATTTTCGATGTCACATGTATGAGTGAGATTGTTGCAAATCCGTTTAATGTTTGCAGGAAATTTGCTGCCAGTGAGCAGGAAGAAAAGGCCTTTTACACAAGCGTACTTGAATATCAACAGGAGAATGTAAGCATGCCTTACACTACAGCACACTAAACCTAAACATGGGGTTTGGGTTGTCATCACTTTACCTCTGCCATTATAGTAGTGAAATTTATCTTCCAAAAATAAAAAATAAAGCAACAGATAGGTATGGCATCATTCGCCAAAGATGGTGTTTGTCACCGACCGCCAGGGCTGTGACGTCAGCCCTCTGATTGGTTCATGTCAAAAACTGTCTGTGCCCTGATTGGATGAGGGCACGATCCCAGGGACTTAAAGCCATTCTATCTGTGCTCCTACACATGATGCAGTCCTTGGCCTCATATTGGTCCTTCACACTGACCACCTATGACCCTTGATAGGTCACACTCTTGCATTAAAAAACGTCCAATAAGGACACGGCCTGGTGCTCAGTGACATCACGTGGCTTACCCCCATGATTCACTCGTGAATGATTAGAACAAAGGGGTGAAGGAGGAGAATAAAAACTCAATAAACAATCTGAGAAATGATAGACATGCAACAGGGAAATTGCTAAAGGATTAGAGGAATGATAAGGAGCTACATAGACACCTCGTCTTTGGCACACTAAAAGGAAGTTGACACGACAGCTATTCTGAACACATAATAAGTATATTATTATTATTCACACCATAGCTGCTTATGGTGGCTGATGGTGATAGAAAGCACATGCATGCAATATATCTGTAAGGAATATTTTTGGTGGGGCGTTACTCCACACCAGATGTGGAATTCCCAGTAGACTGGTTCTAATTTCGCTGACCTCGGAAGGATGTCACGCTGAGTCAACTCCACCTGGTGTTAATTCAATGGCTGACTAGGATTTGAACTCAGGACCCTGGGATCCCAAGCCAGCCACATTAACCATGAGATCAAAACCACACCAGCCTTAAATTAATATTGTGTAGCTAAATAAAGATATATCTGACTACAATAAATATTCTGCCACGGGACATTTTTGTACATGGTGTTCCAAAAAGACCCGGACAAATTTGGTTGTTAATATATGAAGAACCACAAATTATACAAGCAGGGATTATCCTGGAGGATTTTAGCAATGGGAGAAAATCTCCCTGTGCACAAAACAATGAGATTTTTTCCAAACACGATGGGATTATACAAAATTGTTTTGAGATAAAGTTTTACTCGCGCTCGTCAAATCTCATTATTCTCGGGTGTTAATTAAAAATAAATATGGTCAAGAAAACAAAGACTTGTGTGTTTCTTTCTGTATTCAAATAGACTATCTCACTCCCTGTGGCTTTTATTGCGTAAATTATTAACCATGCCACAGATAAGTTTAACACATAAGTTGCCATGAATTAGCACATTTGATCACATTTAATAATACTGATTGAAAACATCAAAACTCACGTTGTTTGATCACATGACAATGTCCGCCTCCCTGAAGATAGATTGTTATCATAAGACAAGAAACAATGTTCTTAACCTTAGACAGTAAATCATCAGTTTTGCTGAAAAATCATGTCAATCACAATGTCCCTGGTGATCGTGGTGATAGATAGTGATACGTGACTTTAAGGACCCAGCTGTCTTGAAACGTTATTAATGTTTTGCCGGAAGTAGTTGTCTGCACTGTGGTGGCCCTGGCCACTGTCCCGCTTTCGCCCTGCACACGGTCACTAGTTGGATCATCCTGGTTGTCCTCAGTGTTAGAACTACTGCTGGTACCTATAAAGAATCGTTTTATACTTTGCCCATCAGGCTGTGGTTGCGGAGGTCTCTTTTTCGGCAGCATTTACGGAAAAAGCGTAATCCAGAAACTACTGCAGACAGCGAACACGTGGTTGCCGAAAAGCCGTCGTTTAATGCCGCAAAACATTGTCACGGCTACCGTAAAGCGTGAAAGCGAAATTACAATGTCTACGGTCTGTTTACAGTTTAGAATAGCTTCGTCTTTGACAACTTCCAGACCTGACAAAAGCAGTAGTAAGTACACGATTTGAAACTGTTTCGCCTGAAAACTATACCGCGACAACTGACACGCTCTATGCGATTTTTTATCGCTCTGGCCAAAATTGTATGTGATATTTTCCAACTTTATGCGAGAATATCGCGGATTCGCGGCCAAAGTCAATCCCTGTACAAGGATACCCTTTGGTTTTTTGATACAGAAATTCATAAGATTTTGTGCACACCATCAACACACTTTTCAATTTGAGGTCTGTTTGTCGTATGCAGGACATCAAGGCGGTACACGAGTTATTGTCATGTTTGGCTCAGCATGTTTGCGTCCACCAGTGCGCATGCAGCTGTGATCCGAGAATGAAGATCCTGCAGATTTGCCACCTTGGTGTTGTAGACAACATTATTTGTCAAACTCCCACAGAAAAACATCAAGGGGGGGGTTATGTCTCGTGATCGTGGGGGCCAGGCGGTTGGTCCGTCTTGGCCAATCCAGCGACTTGGAAATTTTTGATTCAAGATGGCTCTAACGACTAAAGCCCAATGAGGGGGAGTGCCTTCCTGTTGGAAAATGATATCGGGTTGCAGGTCTCTAATCTGTGGGAAGGCAAATCCTTTCAACATGTTCATGTAAATTGCTGAGGTCACTGTATCCTCTGCAAAGAAAAACGGACCTACCGAGAAGTCATGGAGAAGGCCACACCACACATTGATCTTTGGACTGTCACGTATGTGTTCAATGACCACATGGGGATTTTCAGAGCCCCAGATCCTCACATTGTGCCGGTTGACCTACCCCGATACCTGAAAGTAAGCTACGTCTGTGAACATGACCTTTTTTAGGTAACCTTTGTCATCCTCTATGTGACTGAGCATTTCCAAGGCAAACACCTTGTGCTTGGATGCATAATTTGGTTTGAGTTCCTGCAGAATCTGCATCTTATAGGCATAAAGCTTCAGTCTTTTATACAAAATCCCGTGCACAGTGGTGGTTGGTACTCTGTTCTCGGGATGCGCGTCGGATTGATTTTCTGGGACTTTGTTGAAATGATTCACAAACTCGTTCAATGTCTGCTGCACTTGTGCTTGGTCAACCTGTACTTTTCTGTTTCTGACCACTTCCAGTCTTAAACCCCTTGTACCACTCTCTGATACTAGTCCGCGATGGCAGAGTCCTTCCATAACTTGTACGGATATTCTGCTGAACCTGCGTGTCGGATCTCGTCTGGATGAACCATTCAACACACTGAGCATTCTCCTGTGGAGTCGCAATTTTCTTTTACATTAAACTGCCAGACCTGAAAATAAAGACAACTGAGTTTCTTTATCGTATAAAACAAAGGGTATCGTTGTATCATTTATGATACTAAATATATTGACAACCAAATTTGTCCAGGTCTTTTTGGGACACCTGTACAGTGTGTCATACATGCATGTTCATGAACAATAAATAAATCATAAGTTATGCATTCATAAACTTCTGCTTCTGTTGGATAACAAGGTATTTATGGTTCGTGTTCTCTTTCTGTCATTTTCGATACCAAAAACAACCGATATTAGTGATGCGTTTGTATCTTCTATTGTTTTTTTTAACTGCTGTACTTATACAGAGTTGGCTGAATAACTGGTGCTGTGGGCTGCAATATGATACTGATGATGCGGATCCTGCAAGCAGCCTTGTTGCAGTTGTGTTCAGGTAGAAGATTTGTGCATCACTGCTTTACAAATGTGGTTAAAATATCTTATTTTCAATGTGAGACTTGTGTGTGTGTGTGTGTGTGTGTGTGTGTGTGTGTGTGTGTGTGTGTGTGTGTGTGTGTGTGTGTGTGTGTGTGTGTGTGTGTGTGTGTGTGTGTGTGTGTGTGTGTGTGTGTGTGTGTGTGTGTGTGTGTGTGTGTGTGTGTGTGTGTGTGTGTGTGTGTGTGTGTGCGCAAAAGTCCTTGGCCATCACATTTTTCTCACAAATTTGTAATTTCTTGCAATTTCTAATATAAACCCACACCATGCCCAATATATCAAAGTCGACAAGACTCAAAATAATGATTTTACAGCAAGAAGGCAATTCCTAGAGAGAAATATCCCACAAAACAGATATTTCCAGATGCGGTGTTCAAGAAACAATATTGAGGCATATAGTCAGGGCCCTTCAGGATATTTTGGGGCCGTTTGGTTCAAATTCTACAAAAGCACCAAATTTGGCCCAGATGTTGCCCATGCCATACTCTTTCGATTTTTGACGGGCGCCCCCCCACCCCCGGGGGGCCCCATATTGGCGAAATACTAAATGGCCGCCACCCGGATTAGAGGAAAATCAGTTAAATAACCAAAAGGGTTGGAATCATGTATGATACCACTTTTCAGGGGTTTTCGAGGTTGAGGAATCCAATTATGATGTTATTTTGATGATTCGAGGTCAAGGTCAACCCTCAAGGTCATCTTAAAGGTCATTTTTGAGTCAAACATGTCGGTTTTTGAGTTTTTTGTCAAGATTTACGTGAGGTTCACCATTTTATGTTTCTGGGTTGCGTAATCGAACTCTGACCTTATTTTTGACAATTAGAGGAAATATTTACATGTCTATTTCCTAATTTTCAGGCATATGCAGTTCATCAGTCTAATTACAAAGGTACGGATTTTGATGTTTTATGAACTGTATGCCATATCCTTTTGTTTAATTTTTGTGCGATCATGATCCGGGTTCATGTATACATGATTGTATACATGTCATAAATATGACGTCATAGGTCATGTGACCTGGCGGCCATATTGGATTTTATGAAAACCTTTAAAATGGATCCCTGCCTTCATTTTTCGATCGATTCATTTTGAACTTTGACCACTTATAGTACGCCATGTGATTGGATGCATATCCTAATTATGACGTCATAGGTCAGGTGACATGGCGGGATGGACCGGTATGGTCCCCGGATCATACCGCCCTTGGCGCCCGTCAAAAATCGAAAGAGTATGGCATGGGCAACATCTGCGCCAAATTTGATGCTTTTGGAAGAATTTGAACAAAAATATCCCTAAGGGCCCTGACTAATAATGAGACTGGAGAAGTGAATCAGATGGAAAACAGATCGATAGGCCAAAAACGCAGCAAAACAAATGAGCAATTCTCAAAAATATGTTCCTTAAGGAATGCGGAAAAATCGAAGTGCTGAACTTACACAAGAACAGGCACAGACATTGACAGATGTTCAAGTGGACTCGTGGACTGTCAGAGGGTCTCTTTTCAAAAGTTGTCTTCATGGGCAAGTTCTGTCAAAAATACCTTTCTGCATAAAGGTAACAAAGCCAAGAGACTGAAATATGCCCATGAACATCAGAGTTGAGATGCCAATCAGTGGGGAAAGGTACTTTAGAGTGTTGAGTCTAAGTTTCAAGTTTCTGGAACAAAGAGAAGGCAGTATGTCAGACAGACAGACAAACGGGTGAAAGAATAACCTCTGTCCACCTTCTTTGGCATAGGTAATAATACCATTTATTTATCAAAATATGCCAATGTGACAATAAAAATGTTTATTTTCATGGTGGCCTAAGACTTCTGCACAGCACTGTACTTTGTATACATACATACATTGTATTTTTATTTGTTCAGATTGTCTTGCTTACAATGGACTTCAGAATACTCTCAGATGTGTTCATGTTCATGAAAATCAAATACCAATAATAGTCCATGAGCTAGAGGGCCCCCCCCCCCTCACCCCTTCTCCCCCCCCCCCCCCCCCCCCCACCAATCAACGAAACTATATTTTTTGGAAACTTTGAAATGTACTGTTTGAGAAATTATATGTTAACATGCGATAAATTGGGACTCAGTATGGATTTTGAAAGACTGAAAGGTGCTATTTCCTCTGTTATGATGGTATATTGGTTATACTGTTTTGTATATACTAGGGCATTGCCCGTACGTGGGTGCCCGTTCCTTGCTAAAAAAAAAAAATAACGCTACCCGTACGCGATTATTTTAGTGTTAATGGCCAATTATTCAATTAGCGCCAACGTATTTTGGCTGTTTGCAATTTAATCGCAAGGAAAAGTAGAAAGAGAAGAGGGAAAAAAAGAAAAGCCTTGCCTTGCTGCAAACATCTGCTGCAAACAACAACAACAGTGAAGTCTTCACTGTCCGGAAGTTGGCATATCGCAGTTACGATTATTTTAGTGTTAATGCCCAATTATTCAATTAGCGCCAACGTATTTTGGCTTTTTGCAATTTAATCGCAAGGCAAAGTAGAAAGAGAAGAGGGAAAAAAAGAAAAGCCTTGCCTTGCTGCAAACAGCTGCTGCAAACAACAACAACAGGGAAGGCTTCACTGTCCGGAAGTTGGCATATCGCAGTTACGATTATTTTAGTGTTAATGGCCAATTATTCAATTAGCGCCAACGTATTTTGGCTGTTTGCAATTTAATCGCAAGGAAAAGTAGAAAGAGAAGAGGGGAAAAAAGAAAAGCCTTGCATTAACGCATTAACGCTTGCATTGCATTAACGGTTCGGCACACGTGATAGCTCGCTGCTCTCTGATTGGTTGAAGCGTTTTTTGGACATAGCTCGGTAAGTACTTGTCCGATTAATTTCAAACCTTGAAAAGGCACATCCTCGGGTCCCCAGCAATATACCTGGCAAGTTTAAAGTATATCGGACCCGTGGTTGTCGAGAAACAGCGGTCACAGACACACAGACACACAGACACACAGACACACAGACACACAGAGATTGCTGGAATTATAGATAGATTGTTATATTGTTATGATGGTATATTGGTTATATTGGATTTTGGTGCTATTTTCTTTTTTTTTTCTTTTTTTTTTTTATTGGTTATATTGGATGTTATGATGGTTATACACGATGGAATACATAAGCAGAAGATTTTGTTTTTTAATCCAACCAAAGATGGCTGACTGGCGGCCTTTAACTACAGTGCATCAGAAAGTATTCAGACCCTTTCACTTTTTTCACATTTTGTTATGTTGCAGCCTTATGCTGAAATCGTTTAAATTCATTTTTTCCCTCATCAATCTACACTCAATACCCCCATAATGACAAAGAGAAAACAGGATTTTAGAAAGTTTTGCAAATTTATTAAAAAGAAAAAACTGAAATATCACTTTGACATAAGTATTCATACCCTTTGCTATGACACTTGAAATTTAGCTCAGGTGCCTCCCATTTCTCTTGATCATCTTTGAGATGTTTCTACACCTTGATTGGAGTCCACCTGTGGTAAATTCAATTGATTGGACATGATTTGGAAAGGCACACACCTGTCTATATAAGGTCTCACAGCTGACAATGCGTATCAGAGCAAAAACCAAGCCATGAGGTTGAAGGAACTGCCTGCAGAGTTCAGAGACAGGATTGTGTCGAGGCACAGATCTGGGGAAGCCTACAAAAAATTTTCTGCTGCATTGAAGGTTCCCAACAGCACAGTGGCCTCCATAATTCTTAAATGGAAGAAGTTTGGAGCAATCAGGACTCTTCCTAGAGCTGGCCGCCCAGCCAAACTGAGCAATCTGGGGAGAAGGGCGTTGGTAAGAGAGGTGACCAAGAACCCGATGGTCACTCTGGCTGAGCTCCAGAGAGCCTGTGTGGAGATGGGAGAAACTTCCAGAAGGACAACCATCACTGCAAATCTCCACCGATCTGGGCTTTATGGTAGAGTGGCCAGACGGAAGCCTCTCCTCAGTGAAAGACACATGAAAGCCCGCTTGGAGTTTGCAAAAAAGCACCTAAGGGACTCTCAGACTGTAAGAAACAAGATTCTGTGGTCTGATGAAACCAAGATTGGACTGTTTGGCTTTCGTCTGGCCACTCTGCCATAAAGCCCAGATCGGTGGAGTGTTGCAGTGATGGTTGTCCTTCTGGAAGTTTCTCCCATCTCCACACAGGATCTCTGGAGCTCAGCCAGAGTGACCATCGGGTTCTTGGTCACCTCTCTTACCAAGGCCCTTCTCCCCCGATTGCTCAGTTTGGCCGGGCGGCCAGCTCTAGGAAGAGTCCTGGTTGTTCCAAACTTCTTCCATTTAAGAATTATAGAGGCCACTGTGCTCTTGGGAACCTTCAATGCAGCAGAAAATTTTTTTGTAGGCTTCTCCAGATCTGTGCCTCGACACAATCCTGTCTCTGAGCTCTGCAGGCAGTTCCTTCCACCTCATGGCTTGGTTTTTGCTCTGATACGCATTGTCAGCTGTGAGACCTTATATAGACAGGTGTGTGCCTTTCCAAATCATGTCCAATCAATTGAATTTACCGCAGGTCGACTCCAATGAAGGTGTAGAAACATCTCAAAGATGATCAAGAGAAATGGGAGGCACCTGAGCTAAATTTCAAGTGTCATAGCAAAGGGTATGAATACTTATGTCAATGTGATATTTCAGTTTTTTATTTTTAATAAATTTGCAAAACTTTCTAAAATCCTGTTTTCTCTTTGTCATTATGGGGTATTGAGTGTAGATTGATGAGGGAAAAAATGAATTTAAACGATTTCAGCATAAGGCTGCAACATAACAAAATGTGAAAAAAGTGAAGGGGTCTGAATACTTTCTGAATGCACTGTAGTTAAAGGCCGCCAGTCAGCCATCTTTGGTTGGATTAAAAAGCAAAATCTGCTGCTTATGTATACCATCGTGTATAACCATCATAACATCCAATATAACCAATATACCATCATAACAATATAACAATATATACATAACAGTGTAACCAATATACCATCATAACAGGAAATAGCAACTTTCAGTCTTTCAAAATCCATACTGAGTCCCAATTTATCGCATGTTAACATATAATTTCTCAAACAGTACATTTCAAAGTTTCAGAAAAATATAGTTTCGTTGATTGGTGGGGGGAGGGAGGGTGCTAGGTGGGGCCCTCTAGCTCATGGACTATATATAATAGCTCTTTCACGAGCCTCGATTCAGTATACAAAAAAAAAAAAAAAAAAACACCAGCCAATAGCAAAAACGTTTTTCACATGGACTATATATGCTGTACAATTGTACATATCATTTGCTCCTTAAGCTTCCATTATTTTAGTTCAAATTACCCATGGATTGCAATTAAAATGGGGGAATTGTCTTGCCATCTCATGAGGAATTGACTTGCTATTTCATAATGGCTCTTTTTTCACTACTTGCCGTTCCTCAGTTGTCCTGACCATCCTGCTTCAAAAGAGCTTGCTTGGCGGCAGTGTAACGTGTACTCGGACATCTACAAGCACATCACTGCCGTACAATGGGGGTTTTTAAACCAAAATCGGCTTAAGACTCCTGGAAAGACCTCCAGTAAAGACTTATTTTCAGAACTGCTTGATTGCACTGAGACTGAGACAGAGGGAGAGGGTGGTCTGCAGATGGAAGCCTCTCTTCCTGCCTCATATTCACAAAATGAAGTGGAACATGTTGACAACTCGAGGATCATGACCAAGCCTCATCTTAGAAGCTCAGTAGCACAGGTGGATAATGGAAAAATTGGCCAAGAAGCAGAGCAGGATGTGCAGGGTAATAAACTATTTCAAACTGAAAAAGAGATGTCCATACCATTGCTGCTGGATGAAACTGCTTCCATAGCTCGGACCATTCAATCCCATTTGGGTAAGTAATTCTTAAAATAATCACAAAACACGTGACTTCTTGAAATAATGAAATAGTTTTTAATAACAAAGGGTTTGCAAAAGAATGACAAACATACTTACAGTTTTTATGTATATTTGATTTGATGGTAAGTTAGTATCGTGGCAATTTGTAGTAAAAGTGGCTGTGAAAGCTTTCTTTTTTGGTGGAAATACAAATTTGGCAGTATTGGTCGGTAGCTTATGTATGGATGGGTGATGGTATACATGTGTAGTGATTGTAATGTCTGTCAGCAGGTATAGTCAAAAAGTGAATGTGCTGTTGATGTTTGTTCATCCCTCATCCCTTGTTTCCTGAAAAACAAAAAAACACCTCGGTGATGTCCCTGTGCCTGCTCTACTATTCTCCCCATTTCTCCTCCCACTACCCCTAATGAGATTAAGTAAATAAATTGATACTACTTACTTATCCTCATTGTATCATTCAGCACATAAGGCTGCTAAATAAACTGATAGCTAAATGAATATAGTGTGGCCAAAACACAGGCACTATGGACCAAATTTCCTCTTCCTCCTCTGTTCAATTTACTTCTATCTCCTTGTTTGTTTTGTAACATTATTCTCTACATCACTTAAGGTGGAGAACTTGCGAATGTGAATACGAGGTCTGACCATAAAGTTCCAGGACTGATGTTTTTTTTCTTCACTGGTGGCAGCACTGGCTCGGGTTTCATCATTGGCATTTATCATAATCTTCCTGTCAGTACTGTTTTAGCCGTTGTATTGATTGGTTGTGTTATGTAGCCGTCCTGGAGTTTCGTTAAAATTATAAGTGTTGTAATCATGTTTTGAATATGAATGACAAATTTATGGAACGGAGAATAATCATCAAGTTTTTGGTAAAAGTAAATGAAAAGAACACTTTCACCAAGTGTACATCATGTGTGTTTGAGTGAGCCAAGAGTTTACAGAAGGGAGAATGGAGGTGAATGAGAATGCGAGGTTGGGACATCCATCAATTGCCAAAACAGACGAAAACATCGAAAGGGTGAGAATGTTGGTTTGATTTTACCGACGTCAAAAACTCCAATAAGAGCAACTCATTTGGCATCAATAGAAGAGGTCCAGATTCCAGAGAGCTGTGACCAATGAGCTAAATGGCCTTTCAGACAACAACTTCCAAGGGTGCTTTTAAGCATGGCAGTGACATTGGCAAGCATGTATAGACTCCCAGGAAGATTACTTTGAAGGCAACCACGAAACATAATATTGGTACATTTACAATAAAATTTTCTATTGCTTTAATCCTGCAGATTTATTGTCCGATCTCATATAGATCCACATACTCGGCATGTATCATTGATTCATCTTCATCGTGGTGTTGCATCTGTGAGCAGGTATAGTCAAATTGTGGTGTTTCTGTAGCTTTATTTTTCATGCACCTTTTCTGTTTATTCCTTTCTTTCATTTCCTTGATAGCCAGAATGGAACACCTCCTCACAGTGGTGTTTGAGCATTTGTCGACTGTGAATGCCTGGAAAGAGATCCTTCAGGAGATCTTCTACCAGCCCCTCTGGAATCACCTTCTCAGGCTGTTCAGGTTTGGTGTGATTAAATGACTTTGACAAGCAACACTAAAGTCTTCAGACTCGGTTCTTGCTAACTGTGGCAATAAGTGTAACATAGGACCAAAATATGAAATTGCTTTGTTTGGTAAAAGATACTGTATATTTTTTTGTGTATGTAAAGTCAAGACTCCTGGAAGACGAATATGAAAAAGGGTAAAGGTCAACATTATGACAGAGGAGCCATAGTTGGATACATCAAGCAAGGAAGGGGAGAGAAGGTGGGGGAGGAATGCAATAACCTGCTAGTAAGAGGATTTGATTAGGTAGGGACATGCAATATGTGATCATGTCATGTATTGCTATTGATCAAAGCGAGAATCAGTGACACCAACAGTGTTGAGATACATCATCAATTGAGATATGAACATTAATTGAGATATGACTAAATCTCACTTTATCTTTTACTATCCATGGTTTAGCATGCCAATGCTCATTATTACAAAACGAGGCTTCTCTTTAACATTGTGTGATGGAACACACATTTGTAAAATTTCATGTTTGTTCATTTAAAATACTCTGATGTACCATCCGCACAACACACTATAGTTATGATGACTCAATAGAGCAATGGACATATACTCATATTTAGTCATATCAAAACTGACACAGTTGACGGTTAAGGCTTTTTAAAAAATAAAGTGTTGAGGCTTGTGGAGAAGCTATAACACAGAATGAATCAGGATGGAATAGAATAAAAAGAACAGTAAAAAGAGGGGCAGGATTGGGAGGACACGGAATAGAGTGGAGGAGGGGGTGGTAAGAGATAAGGGATGTGGAGAAGAATGAGAGCAAGGAGGGGGACACCATGGGTGAACGAGATGAATACAACTGCAAACTTTAAATCACAGAAGTCAAAGGGAAAACTAGAAACCTGGAAAGAGGTGGACTTGGGAAGGGTTAATGGGGATAGTAAAGATAATTGTTGTGGATGAGGGATGACCTGAGATGGTGGTGAATAGCTGTCATGAAGCCCTGGAGGGAAGAATGAGATTGACAAGACTGAGGAGGTTGGTCCCACAGGTGGGAAAAAAGTGTAACAAATGAGGGGAGGTGAGCAGTGAGTCTGTCTTTTCGGAGTTTCACCAGAAAGAGGTTGATCGTGGACCACATGTGCCCTGCAGAAACGTGGGGAGGGAGCAGGGCATTGAAAGGGCATGGGGTGCAAGACCAGAAAAGAGGTGATACAATATACAGTATGTGGCTTGCCAAGAAAACAAGCATTCTGAGTATTGCGCTGCAATACATGTCCCCTACCGGCAGTCTGTCGTCCAGAAAACTGTTGGGGAAATTACCAAGGGTTATTTATCCACAGGTTCTGAATCGTTCCCAATCGCTAATTACCTCAGGACGGGCTCACCTGTGATTCGCACTTGGGACTTCGATTTATACACCTTGCAGACAGGTCAACAGAAGCACGAGAAAATAAGTTGTTGATAAAGAACCTTTTGAGTCGCTAAATATCAGTAATTTATTATATTTTCCGGTTCACGATCAATGATCGATGTGTATATATTGTTACGGACGCGGTTAAAGATGTTATTTTGACCGAGTGGTGGTGTAACCGCGACCGAACAGTTATTCCCCGACCAACACCCGATTTGCCCCAAACTTTGGCCGGATCGCGCCACCGCTATTCAATCGGGAAAACTCTAAAGCGACCGAATACAAAGAGGAAGAAGACGTACAGAAGAGGAATTGGATTTATTATTTACACATATAAGTAGGACGAAAGCAGTCACGTTTATTTACAGACGAGATTAGATACACAGTGCAACGCTAGCTTACCTACAGTCTTAATTAACCCAGGGGCAGAACAAACAAGGACAGACTCACTCGGGGAATGATGATAGGACTGGCGGGAGATGGATGGCTGGCTGGATAGGGAGGTCCACTGGTCTTTCAGCACGATTGACTCGTTGGGCAGCCGCCGCTCCTCCGCGGCCCTGCTCCAAACTGCCGTCCAGGCCTCACGCTGCTGTGGCTGCAGTTTCGGTGGCTCCAGCTGCAGCAAATGCAGTTGCGGTGGCTCGAGCTGCAGTTCAACTCTGGACTTCTTGGTTGGACTCAACTCCTTGGACTCCCTCTCGTCTCTCGGTAAAGGCTCATCTCTCTTCTGCCTGTAAAATCTCATCTCCCCGGGAAACGCCCTGCCGTGGGTTATATAGGCCCCCGCCCCTCAACCTTTGCGAACCTCCCCGATCGCTCTTCCTCCGCCCTCTCTAGCCAAACCCCTGGCTCATGGTTGGTCGAGTGGGGCTGGCTCACTCCTCCCCTCTATGACGAGGTGGAGACACGCCTTTCTTCCCCAACCCTGCCTCGTGGTCAATGGCGGATGAAGAGAAAACCGCCCAAAATGCAGTTGGCAATGCGAATGGCAATTGACGAAAAGGGGGAATGGAAATTTTGGGAGTGGGAATGAAGGGAATCTATCTCTTTCACTGGTGCAATGGAGTATTTCAATTAATGGGAGACACAGCCTTACCCTAAAACACATAATAAGATATAACTATCGAACAGGGGTATTCTATGATTGGCTGTGGTGTGGATGCTCTATGGACTAATTATGGGACGCC
The DNA here is from genome assembly GCF_964187855.1 of Myxine glutinosa. Taxonomy (NCBI): domain Eukaryota; kingdom Metazoa; phylum Chordata; class Myxini; order Myxiniformes; family Myxinidae; genus Myxine; species Myxine glutinosa. The sequence goes on along the minus strand of NC_136269.1, from coordinate 74,673,157 downwards.
CTTTGACCTTTACACAGCTCCGGAGGCAGGAGGCGCAGAATAAACAATCATAATAATACACACAATAAAAAAAATACAGTCCTCATATCCGCAACAATATATATACATATATATATATATATATATATATATATATATATATATATATATATGTATGTTGCTCGGCTTGGCTCTGCCCCTCCCGAAAGCGTGCGCTGTGTCGCGCTTTTGACGTTCGCGAGACGAGGCTGAGGACGCGCAGTGCGGCTTGAGGAGAACTCGAGAATAAACAAGAGATATCCATTTAAAAAAAATAGATTTTCGTTTAATTAACGATATCTGCCAAACCACGTGCCCTATCGCAAATTCCAAAAGGACATTTTAGTGCTGAACAGATCTGTGAAGTTTCCCCTCGATTGGATCAAAAATGAGGGAGCGGCTCGGTTTTAAAGGTTCATGCTTAAAAACGTCATAACTCTGAAACCATGTGATGCATGACGTCATGCTCGCTGAATTTTTTGTTCGTCATGGGTATGCGATTCTGCCTGCAAAGTTTGGCCTCGATCTTTTTTCACGAAAAACAATATGGCGGCCGAACCACGTGACCTGTGACCTCATAATTACCATTAAAATATTCTACAGACCGAGTCCCTCCTATGGTGAAAATTTGATCTCAATCGGTCCTATTATTGCAGAGAAATTGGTTTTTAAAGGAAATTAAAACTTAAAATGGCACTGAGTTAAGGATCATCAGAATTATCAGAATTCCCAAAGTTCAAAGTGCCATAACTTTGTTAAAAATGATCAAAACGTCATGAAGTTCGAACTTGATCTGTAACTTATCATGAGGAAACCATGTACCAAGTTTGAAATCATTAGCATTAAGCGTTTAGAAAAAAAGTCCGGAAAACTGTTCTTTGCCTGACGGACTGACTGACAGACTGACTGACTGACAGACTGACGGACGGAGGGATGGCGTGCAAACCTATAGTCCCCTCCGGTGTACACCGGTAGGGGACTAATAATCACGGCTGATGGTGAGGCCCAAAAATTTGAGTGACTGAACTCTTCAAGAGGATTGTTAGGGAAGTAGATGGAAGGGTTTGCCAGATGTTTGTTTTTTTGAAGCGATGGAGTGAGAATGTGAGATTTGTCAGGATTGACCAATCTATCTATAATTCCAGTAATCTCTGTGTGTTTGTATGTGTGTATGTGTGTGTGTATGTTTGTCTGTGACCGCTGTTTCTCGACAACTACCGGTCCGATATACTTGAAACTTGCCAGGTATATTGCTGGGGACCCGAGGATGTGCCTTTTCAAGGTTTCATATTAATCGGAGAAGTAGTTACCGAGCTATGGCGATTTCTTTACCAAACACTGCAAGCCGTTCGCTTTGGACCAAACCATTGCATGTAAATAGAGGGGGGGGTTCTGTGGTCGTTGCGAATGGACCAAACCATTCATGTAAATAGAGGGGGGGGGGTTCTGTGGTCGTTACTGCCACGTGGTTTCAAAGTTTTTTTTTGTTGTTGTTGTTTGCACGCATGTTTTTTTGCACCCACGTACGGGCACGCCCTAGGATGTTTACACACACACACCCCTACACAAATTTTTTTTTTTTTTTTTTTTTTTTTGGCAAGGAACGGGCACCCACGTACGGGCACGTCCTAGCTTATATATAGTACGGGCATGCCCTAGTATATTCCAATTGCAGGACCAGCTTGTGATTCTATCAAGGTCTACAGAGAGAGAAGAGGCTGCAGCTTGACTATCTGAAGGATGAGGGATGTTATAGCAGAGGGAGGAGTCGTCAGTAAAGAGATAAAGTAGGATTTTCCAGAATGTTTGTCGAGATTGTTGAAGATTAGGAATAGGAGTGAGCCCAAGGGCACTGCCTTGGAAAACTCCAGCCTTGTCCAGGAGAGGAGTTGAGAGGATCCGGTTGAGAGCCACACATTGGTTAGAAGAGTAGAGGAGGCAACCTTGGATGCCATGTATGGAGGCAACCATGAGTGCCATAGGCAGAGAGTTTGGAGAGCAAGTCAGGATGCCAGACTGTATCGGATGCTTGAGATGTGAGATGTGTCTAGAAAGACGACCCTGATCTCATATCTGAGATCGAGACCTTCCTTCCATTGTTGGGAGAGCAAAAGTAGCATGCCCAGGGTAGCGTTACCTTGTCTGAAGCCGAACTGACAGTCTGAAATTAGGCCGTTGAAAAAATGGAAGGATTTTATGTCAACTGCAATGATGGATTTTATGACCTTACTGATGATTAGTAGCAAGTTAATAGGTCTGTAGTTAAGGGGGAGACAAGTTTGAAAGTTCAAGTTGGCTGTAAGAAATTAAAATTATTGACATATAATTATGATGGCTATCTGACCCATTCTCTATGAATTTCCTTTTCTCTATCTTCCACCCCACGTACTTGTGTGGCCGTGTTGGTGCAGATTTGCGACTTTAGAACAAGAGTCTGCCTTATCACTGCGCCTCACGTGGTATGCCAATGCACTCCCAGCTGACCTTGGCATGCCTTATCAACTTCAGCTGGTGCATGGAATGGCCATGTCATCGTCATCTTCCTGCCCATCATTTTCAATGACTCACGATGTCTCAAATAACACCAAACATGGCGGTGTCGCCACAGACCATGTGGACAACATGCACAATCATCAGGAGGGCAAACGAGTGCAAGAAGTGGTCAGCAATGACAGGTTGCCTTACAAAGCGGCCATTGATGAGCTCAGAAGACTTCTGCTTCTATATAGTCCCCAGAGGAAGCTGGAATGCATCGGTAACTCAGCCAGACGATGCATTATCAATGTGATTGAGGGGTAGGGAGCTTCATGGTAACTGGGTACACTGTGACCTGGTCTTGAATTGGGAAGACATTTTGTCACCTGCCTATCTTTGTCATTAGACACATCTTCAATTGGTCATGCTTCCCTCCCAGGATCGATGCACTTGACCTCTTATGAGATTGGGAGGGGGAAGCGTTATATTTAAACTGATCACTTTGAGTAGCAATTCAATCCCAACTGCCCTATTATTGATTTAATATAAATATTGTCACACTTGAGCCTGGTGTTGGCTCAATGGTTAAGGTGGCTGGCTTAGGATCTCAGGGTCTTGAGTTTGAGCCCCTGTTGTGCTGTTGAAATAACACCGGGTGGTTGACTCAGCCTGTCAGCCTTCTGAGGTCGGCAAAATGAGTACCAGCTTATTGGGGTAATAAGCCATTCAAGTATCCTGAGTCGGAGTGGCGACCCGTCCAGGATTGTACTCCTTAGCCAATGAAACTGCCTCGGCTGCTCCTATGAGCCTGGCGGCATAAAAGGAATGGTTGGTTGGTTATCACACTTGTCATTTTTGAAGTAAATGTATAATAAATATATTTTGTATCATTTCCCTGTAGTTAGTGCTTTTTTCTTCGTGCGTGTGTGCGTAGTCAGAGTGATGCGTCAGATTTCTACATGTGTGGAGGAGTTTCAGAGAGAGCAAGCAGTGCCAAGCAATGGGGATTTTGAGAAAATGTGAGTCTCATTGGGTGTGACCTCTATTGCAGCATAATTGTGACAAACTGGAAGAGGGGAATTCATATATAACACTGGTATTACTAGGTGCACATCGGCTTTATATTGTGCTGAGTTTCTTCTAAAACACCAAAATCAAAAGTAAGCAATATCTTTAGAACTTATAAGTAAAGGTCTTGTAAACTGAAAGTGGGTACCGAGCTGCTGCAATGGAAAGTGGGTACCGAGCTGCTATTCTATTTAGTGTTTGCAGTATAAATATATTGGGTCTGGCAGGATGGCCTATAGGTACGCACACTCGACTCTAAGCTGTCTAGCCTGGGTTTGAATCCCGACGCAGCTATAAACTGCCATCCTGGTGTTTCACAAGCAGGATAATTCTACAATGTGTGTGCCGTCCCTCTGATGGACGTTAAACGGGCGTCCTGTCTGCCAGCATTCGTTGGTGGACGTTAAAGATCACATTGTGTCCTTCACGAAAAGTAGGCGAGGTATCGCCGGCGCCATGAACAAATTACAAGTTCCTGCCCTAACCAGCAGAGGGCACTGCATCAGCGGCACAGCCACGCCCTCAGCCAATGATGCTACCCAGCAGCCCTGTGCTGCATACGAAAGAAGAAATAGAAATATATTGACAATCATGTGAAGAATGTTTGTGCATTACAAGTGTTATGTTAATTGACAAATATTCAGGTGGTGTGTCCGCGTGCCATCATTTTTACAGAGGAGCTGATGACCTTCTACCTATCCTGACATTTGTTGTTCTACGCAGTCAGCTGGTCCAACTTCCTGCAGAATGTGCTGCACTGGGCGAGCTCATTTCTGAAAGGTTGGTACTTTAAATAAATGAAAAAGAGTAAATAAAATAAATGTAAGTACTTTAAATAAAATAAATGCGAACAGTTATTCAACAGGTTAGAGTAGTTCTGTAAAGATGCCGATGCAAGGTGCTTCCAAATTGGTGTTGACGTAAGAATATGTGAATGCATTCTTATACAAGCAGTTAGGTAATACTTAGTTGTGGTGTCTAAATACTCAGATGTTTCAGATAATTCAATACCAGCCAGTCAGCGTATTATGTATGTTGGACATCTTTTTGTTTTATTTGGAGGGGGTTGGTTAGTGGCGGTGAGGGGGTATTTAAGGTGACACACATTCTGTTTAAAATGCTACTATTTTGAATAACAGGCATCCGACGCTCTTTATTATGTTTCAGTGATCTTTTGGGTGAGAAGGGTTACTGCCTCACCTCCCTGCAAACTGCCATCACTTTCATCAGCACCCTGGCTCCACCTGTGGGAACAAGTGCCTCAGTAAAATAACTGAAAGAGAACTTCATGCACTTTATGTCAGGCCTTGCAGCCCCCAGAGACTGTTTTCTCAGTGGGAATACGAAAAACTGGATCCAATTATGTTTTCAATTTTAATGGTCAATCATGGTCAATTCCATTGTTCTTGGTTACGCTTAAATTGATCAACTAGATTGTGCTCGATAATCCAAAAGGGTACATAATGTACGGGGTGTTATCCAGACATGTGGGTGTGTTGGCTGTTATCTCCATATGCGGGTTTCAGAAGGTGGAATGGAGTTGTCCCCAGGTCTCGAATTATCCTTCTCCATTTTGGTAAGTGGGGGGAAGTGAGTGGTGTTGTGGGCGGGGTGGGTGGGAGGTGGGGTAGAGGAGGGTTCATGGTCCAAGCTCTTTTCGGGATCTCCACCGTGCCCCGGACAGCTTCCAACTGCAGTTCGTTTGTTATAATATTCCCAGCGATGTGTTTTTTAGATAACTGTAAGGTTCTTCTTCATCATTTGCATTGCTCCAATTATCACTGGAACAATTTTGGCGCTCTTCAGATTCCAGGAAATTTTCAATTCATTTTGAGGTCTTTATATTTGGGCATTTTCTTGATTTCTCCATTGTTTAGAGCAAAATCGCTTTGCAAAATTTTTTTGTTTAGATACAAAAGGGAGTGTGCGTGTGTGCGCATGTGTGTTTGGTCATTGATAATTCAAACCCTGCAATTGATAGCATTGACAACAGGGGTAGAGCTAATTGTCGATCAACTTGTGATTTTTCCACATTATACACGAACATTCCAGATGACAAATTCATACCTGTATCAGACAGAGCGAAAGATAAAACATTTACTGGATGTAAATATTACAGTCTATATTTACACATACGTTACTGTCTAAAAAGAGCATACTGGTCTGTAGAGGAAAGTCTCATCTTCATGTAGCTTAAGGAAAACAAACTTAAGACGCTATTCCATTTCTCTTGAATAATGGCTACTTTACGTTTGGAAGCAAGATATTCCAGCGCACAGTAGGGATACACACGAGTTTGGACCAGGCCCCTTTCTTTGCAAATTTGTTTCTGTACATGTACAATTGTACAAGTCTGATTGGATCCAGAACATTCAGAGCAGTCATAAGCTAACATCTGTGAGATGGTGTGGGAAAAATCTTTAAATTCATTGTTGATTTCCTGGCAATTAATGATTGCTATATATATTTGATCAACTTCATGATGACATCTATCCAAAAGAGCTAGGATCAAAAAAGGAAAACTAGAACAGGCACTCAGTGGAGCACATACCTCCGCCAGACTGAAAAGTTTACATTTTGTATCCCACTGATAGGACGGATCCAGACCTGAACCAAAATCGAGTCAGCGTGTTCTTATCCCCTAACCAACTCATTTGACTAGTTTTGTCATAATCCATCAACAACGTTTTGAGATATCGTGCTATTTGTTGTGTTTAGCCCTATCTCTCAATAGTGAAGAATCACTTTTAAAATTCTCGTATCTAGATTCAGATATTCACGAAAATTGAATTGGTTCTTCCTTGTCGCACACACAACCTGCCCACCAAGTTTCGTCCAAATCCGTCCATAATTTTTTGAGATATCATGGTATGTATCGTTTAGGCTAACCCCCGCTCTAGTAGGGAAAATGGCCTTTAAAATGCATGTTGTTGTTGTTGTTGTTGTTGTTGTATCGTTTTGGGCTCTTCCTCTCTATGGTGAAGAATCACTTTTTAAAAATAATTGTATCGGGATCTTCATCAAAATCTAATAATTTTGTCCTTGTCACACACCAAACCTCAACACCAAATTTCGTCCGAATCTGTCCACAACTTTTTGAGAATTTTTGAGTGTCCAATCATTGGAATCTCCCACACTGAAGCTGAAGCTATGGACTTCACTTTGCCGTCACAGACAGGTCGGTGGTCTCTGTCTTCTACCGCCTCCTTTCTGGTCTTGCACCATCTGCTCTTACCGTGTTTTGTCCCCCACATATTTCTGCAGGGCTCACATGGTCCACCATCAACCCCCTTTTGATGAAACTTCCTACATCCAGGATCACTGCTGACCACTCATTTTTTTCCGATTTCCTATTTTCCCCACCTGTAGACTCAACTTCCACATCCTCTTAAATCTCATTCTTCTCTCCGGGTCATCAAGCCAGATGTTCACCGCCATCTCAGATTGTCCCAATCCAAAGCAATGATCTTATCTACCCTTGTTAACCCCACGCAAGTCCCTCTTAATTTTCCAGTTTTTCCTCCTTGGAGGTCCTTCTCCGTACATGTGTGTTTACCTCCACCACCAAACCACCTCCACCTCCACCACCATGTGTGGACATGCTGCTTCTGCTGTCTCAACAATGGATGGAGGTCCTCAATGCCAAACAGGAAATCAGAGCTGTCTCCCTTGACATATCACGTGCCTTCGATACGGTCTGGCACCCTGCTCTGCTCACCAAACTCTCCTCCTATGGTATCCATGGAAATCTCCATGCATGGCTTGCGGACTTCCTCTCTGGTCGTAGTCAACGTGTGGCCCTGAATGGATTTCTCTCATCTCCCCTTCCCGTTCAGGCTGGAGTTCCCCAAGGCAGTGTGCTGGGCCCTGTGCTTTTTCTGGTCTTTATCAATGATCTCTCCGACTCTCTGGAAAATCCTCTGTATCTCTTTGCTGATGACTCCACTCTCTGCCGCTCCATTCCTCTTCCCTCAGATCGGCAGTCTGCAGCCTCCTCACTCTCTGAAGACCTGGACAAAATCACAGACTGGTCAAACATGTGGAACATGTCTTTCAATCCTGACAAATCTCACACTCTTACTATGTCTCTCCGAAAAGATCGACTGGACAACCCTCCCATCTACTTTCTCAACAATCCTCTCCAAGAAGTTCTGTCGCTCAAGCTTTTGGGTCTCACCATCTGCCATGATCTTTCTTGGGAAAACCACATTTCCAAGCTGGCCTCCAAAGCCAGTCACCGACTGGGCATCCTCCGTCGTGCGAAGTCCTTCCTAGGCACACCTGAGCTCCTCACCACATACAAGGCTTTCATCCGCAGCTCAATGGAATACTGTTCTCCCCTATGGGCTGGTGCTCCTGCCTCACACCTGGCTCGGCTTCACGCTGTTGAATCCAAAGCTTTCAGAATCATTGGAATCTCCCGCGATGAAGCTATCTCTGAGGGCCTTTCACTCACTCACCGCAGGCAGGTAGGTGGTCTTTCTGTCTTCTACCGACTCCTCTCCGGCCTTGCTCCCCCAGCTCTCTCTGTGCTCTGTCCCCCAAATATTCCTACAGGTCGCACAAGATCTGCCAGCCACCCTCTGATGGTTAAACTGCCGAAATCTCGGCTCTCTGCTCACCTTCACTCTTTCATTCCTCTTTTCTCCCGCCTCTGGAACAAACTCCCATACTCACTTCAATCACACTCCTCCCTCCAGGTCTTCAAAACAGCTGTTCACCACCATCTCTTATCTTCCCCCATCCAAAACCTTGATCTTTTCTACCCCCACTAATTCACCCCAGATCCACCTTGTTTGAAATTCCAACTTCTTTCCTGGAAGTCTTGGCAGTGTCCATACGTTTTATACCTCTCCCAACCCCCCCCCCCCCCCCTTCCCATGCCTTCCCCCCAAAGCCCTCTCCCTCCCACAGTTCTCTCGATGTCTCCATGTCTCTCGGTCCCTGCTCTCAAATGTTGTGTTTGTGTCCTTCCCCCTCTCTCCCCATCTTGTCTACCGCTCCCGATGTTATTTGTTTTGTGTGTCTGTTTGTCTTTCTGTGTGATTAATGTTCGCTCTTTCACGAGCCTCGATCTTGTATACAAAAAAAAAAAAAAAAAAAAAAAAAAGGTGGATGGAGGTTATGTTTTCACCCCTGTCTGTTTGTTTGTTTGTTTGTTTGTGAACAAAATATCTCATAAAGTTGTGGACGGATTCAGACGAAATTTGGCAGAGATGTAGCGTATATCACAAGGATGAAATGATTAGATTTAGGTGAAGATCCGGATTCGGATCCGGCTACTAGAACTTTTTAAGTGACTCTTTGGAAGATAGGGCCAAAAACGATACTTAGCAGGATGTCTCAAAATGTTGTGGACGGATTTGGACGAAACTTGGTGGACCGGTTGGGTGTCTGACAAGGACAAATAGATTCGATTTTGGTGAAGATCTGAACATGGATTCGGATATGAGAATTTTTTTTACTTTTAAGTGATTCTTCACCATTGGGAGATAGGGCCAAAAACTATACATTGCGGGATATCTCAAAAAGTTACGGATGGATTTGGATGAAACTTTGTGGACAGGTTGTGTGTGTGACAAGGACAAATAGAAAATTAATTTGGTGGCAGAGATTCGTTGTGCCTCCTTTTCATGGATTACAATTTGCGGATTGTCATGCCATGTATCATCAGCAGTTAGCAGTTGAGCGATAAAGTCGGCTGGATCTGCATTGAACATTTTGAGAGGCTCTCGACATGATACTGGACGTTGCTGTCAATCGTGAAAGCTCAGGTTTCAGGGGACCCATTTTGCTGAGATATTCTTGGACATGTGCAAGTGTTTATGTATGAAGATGAAAACACTACCTTGAGAAATTAGATGTTCTGTGAATATGGACCCTTTGCGACTACATCATGTGAACATGTGACCTTTGTGTAGTCTGCCATTTGGTGATCAAGCCAGCCTATATTTTGTTAATAAATGTCTGTCATGACCGACTGTGTGACAGTAGGATGCTCAAATAGACTTAGAAACCCATGTGTGTCATAGCATCATTTTCCTTTGAATTTTGAAAGGAGAGGCAAGTGGATTATCTTGGTGAAGACAGAAAAGTAAACCCCAAGTGAGAATTCGTGAATGCGCAGCTGCACAAATGAACCATTGTGGGGGTTACCCCATTGGGACATAATCCACAGGCACGGGACCAGTGAGGCTTTTGATGGTGTGTGATGGTGTGGGCGTGGCGTATGCGCGGTTGTTGGAGCCACGCCCCCCGAAGAGTGATTTTGCGTTATAAAAGATGTATGAGTTCCGGTCGCGAGTTAGTTCTGTTGGAATAAAGGAGCTTTGAACAGCTGAGAAGTGTCTCGTCCTCTCGTCATCCGCAACTCCTACATTGGTGACCCCGTCTTGCTCTCGACGTTTTCGGAGCTTCAAACGAACATGGCGACAAGCACAGTTTCGATTAAACTGCCGGAGTTTTGGAACGACAAGCGGCCGTCTGGTTCGCACAAGCTGAGGCTCAATTCGCCATTCGGAGCATTTCTACTGACGACACGAAGTATTATTATGTCGTGTCTGCGCTCAGCTGCTCCACTGCGACCAGAGTGGTGAGCCTTCTTCAGGATCCTCCGAAGGACCGCAAGTACGAGATGCTAAAGGCGCTGCTGCTCGTAACCTTCGAGCGCACTGAGGCCGAGCGTGCCCGCGAACTACTTTCTCTACCCGGGCTGGGCGACTCCAAGCCGTCGGAGCTCATGGACCACATGTTGTCTCTCCTGGGTAGCCACCGACCATGTTTCCTCTTCAAAGAACTGTTCCTGCAACAGCTGCCAGGTCAGGTATGGACAGCCCTGGCCAACTCGTCTGTTAAGGATTTCCACGCCCTGGCCAGGGAAGCAGACAGGTTTTTCTCTGCAGACAAGACGTCCGCAGACAAGACAGCAATGTAGTGCAGCTGCATGGGACCCCGGCCCCGTCGAGCCTACGCCGCTGGCGGACACCGTCGCGGCCGCCATTGCGGCCCAGCGGCGGAAGGCCCCAGGCTTGTGCTTTTACCACGCCAGGTTTGGTTCCAAGGCCAAAGCATGCCGGCCACCCTGCAGCTTCAGCGAGTCGGGAAACGGGATGGCCGGCGCTCGTTAACTGCCATGAGCGTCAGCCGTCCGGGCAGTTTGTTATTCATTTCGGACACCGACTCGAAGGATAATACGGTCGCCGATTGTCTCCCCCTGTCCATAGCTGGCGCGGTTCACCTTGGCATCAACTACGCCCGCATGGCGGCCGATCAGATCTCCGACCCGGATGTCCAGGCCTGCAGGGCGGCTGTCACGGGGCTTCGACTATCTGATGTGCCGTTCAAGGACACGGGCACCACGCTACTGTGTGACGTATCTTTGGGACAGCCTCGCCCCATCGTACCCACCAGCTGGAGACGGCTGGTGTGCGATGCCGTCCACGGTCTTTCTCACCCGGGCAGTAAGGCGTCGCAAAAGTTGGTGGTGGCGAAGTTCATTTGGCACAGGCTCAGGAAAGATGTGCGCGACTGGGCCAACACCTGCGTCGAGTGCCAATGCTCGAAGGTGCATCGCCATACCCAGGCCCCATTGGCGCCATTCACAGTGCCCGAGCGACGCTTTGACCATGTTAACGTGGACCTGGTAGGGCCCCTCCCCCCCTTGCGGGGATTCACCCACCTCCTCACGATGGTTGATCGGACCACCAGGTGGCCAGAGGCCATCCCGCTCACATCTACAACGTCCGCCGATGTGGCCCGGGCGTTCATCGACACTTGGGTTGCCCGTTTTGGTGCCCCCTCGGACATCTCTTCAGACAGGGGGCCCCAGTTCACTTCAGAGCTCTGGGGTGCGGTCGCCCAGGGGTTGGGGGGTAAAGCTCCATCGCACGACTGCATATCATCCCCAGGCTAATGGATTGTGTGAGAGGTTCCATCGCTCTATGAAAGCTGCTCTCAGGGCCAGCCTCCGGGATGACAGTTGGGCCGACAGACTCCCGTGGGTCATGTTGGGCCTCAGGACAGCCCCTAAGGAGGACCTCCAGTCCTCATCCGCGGAGCTCGTCTATGGCCAGCTGCTGCGGGTTCCCGGCGAGTTCATGCCTGATGCCACAAGCCCCTGGCCGCTGCCCGTCAGCGGTCGGTTCTCCGGGAGAATGCCAAGATGTTTGCACCGGTGCCCACATCTCAACATAGTTTGCCTCAGGCCTATGTCCCGCTGGATCTACGTACAGCGGAGTACGTCTTTGTTCGCCATGACGCACACCGGGGGCCGCTTCGGCCGCCTTACGACGGGCCTTTCCGCTTTCTGGAGGGGACAAGTCCTTCGTGGTCGACATCGGCGGCAAACCGGACCGCCTTTCGGTGGACCGCCTCAAGCCGGCTCACTTGGACCTAGATCAGCCCGCTCGGTTTGCTCAACCCCCACGGCGGGGCCGTCCCCCGCCGGGTAAGTCCCCGGTTGGCCCGCCAACCGCCAAGCCGCTAACAGTCCCTGCTCGGGTCATCAGTCGTTTCGGCCGGGTGGTTAAGGCCCCCCAAAAGCTGACATTGCCCGTGCGAGTGAATTCTGGGGGTGCGCATGTGGGGGTTACCCCATTGGGACATAATCCACAGGCACGGGACCAGTGGGGCTTTTGATGGTGTGGGCATGGCGTGCGCGCGGTTGTTGGAGCCACGCCCCCCGAAGAATTATTTTGCGTTATAAAAGATGCATGAGTTCCGGTCGCGAGTTAGTTCTGTTGGAATAAAGGAGCTTTGAACAGGTGAGAAGTGTCTCGTCCTCTCGTCATCCGCAACTCCTACACCATCACCAAAAAAGTGACTATGGTATTGGCCCTTTTTTCTGGTGATGCTGGTGATGGTAAAATGTAATTTAAGCTGCTTAATAAACGTTTGCCTGTACTCTATTTCCTTACAATTTGGATCATTTTTAAGTCACTCTGCGATTTTTATATAAGTTGTAAATACAATTTCCATTGATTAAAGTACTGTGCAGTCATATTGATCGTGCAATAAATTATCTGGATCACATTAAACTGTTTTTTTATTTATATTTTTCTTTTAAAACTACCTTTGGGATTGGATTAATTGTCGTATGCAAGTTAATACAACAAACAACACAACAGGCATTTTAAGGCCATTTTCCCTGCGAGAGCGGGGGTTAGCCTTGCGATCCCCATGACAATCTTCTCCATTTTGCCCTATTTTCTGCATCTCCCCTTGTTAACCCCTTTGCCCGCATTTCTTCTTCCACCATGTTTAGCCAAGTCTTTCTCGGTCTTCCCCGTCCTCTACTTCCTTCTACATTCATTTCCATCACTCTTCTCAACCAGTCACTTTCATCCTTCCTCAACACATGACCAAACCATCTCAACCTGTTTCTCTTCACAGCATCAATCACAGATTCTATTCCCTTCATTTTTCGCAATTCATCATTTGTCTTCCTCTCTCTCAACGATACTCCACACATCCACCGAACCATTCGCCTTTGTGAACCTCCGGACCATTTCTAGAACACCAGACCACCCTTTCCAGCCTTCGTTGCTGCTCTACGTTCATTACCCATGTCTCGCTCCCATAAATCATAACACTTCTCACACATGCAGCATACACCTTTCCCTTCAGCTTCAACGACACTCCCCTCCTCATCAGCACGCCACTCAGTTCACAAAATTTCTTCAATGCATATCTCACTCTAGCAACCTGTTGCCGAGTCTGATCCACCTTCTCCATTCAGCATGTCTCCGAGGTAGCAAAATGTTTTCACACCTTCCAGCTTCTTGCCATCTCCAAGATCCAACTCAACATTTCCTCCATCTGCAGCTCCCTCTGTGCACGCCTTACACTTGAATGTAGCTGCCACACTGGTTAATGACCCTCTCAGACCACTACATTTTTGATGAACCCACTCAGCGCACATTGTACATTGAATGGAATTCACTCCGACACCCTTCCTGCACACAGCACATGGCCACTTGCCAGTTCTTTCCACCTCACCACATGCTTTACCACTCGCCATCACCTTCGTTTTTCCGATATTCACCTTCAGACCTTTTGTCTCCATACATTCCTTCCGCTTGTTCATCTTTTCCTTCAGTCCATCCATACTTTCTGCAATCAACACCAGATCATCTGCATACAACAACTCCCACGGTAAACCCTCCTTTACGTTCTGAGCCAGCACCTCCATCACAGCTACAAACAGTAGTGGAGTTAATACCGCCCCCTGATGCACTCCCACCTTCACCTCAAACTCACCACTGTTCCCGTCCTTCGTCCTTACTGCTGTGCGCGCTCGTTCGTACATTGCCATCACTACTCTGATCAACCATTCCTCCACTCCTAACTTCCTCATTGCCCATGTCACTACTTCACGTGGAACCCTATTGAATGCTTTCTCCAGATCAACAAACCCAAGAAACAACTTCTTCCTCTTCTTCCTCTTCTCCATGTACTTCTCCATGTATTTCTTCTTCGTATGCAAGTTAATCATCTTGCTATATTCTTAATCGTACAAAGTCCTCCTTTGGCACACCTGAACTCCCATCCACCTACAGGGCCTTCATCCACAACTTGATGGAGTACTACTGTCCCCTCTGAACTGGCTCTCCTGCCTCCAACCTTGCTTAGCTTGACGCCATGGAAACCGAGGTTATTGGAATCTTCCGTGCTGAAGCAGAGTCTATGGGCCTACCAGTAACTTTCACATTCTCTTTAATCTTACTCCTTCTTCCAGGTCTTCAGGACAACAGTTCACCACCATCTCAGATCATCCCCAATCCAAAGCCATAATCTTTTCTACCCCCATTACCCTCCCTCCACACAAACCCAAATCCTCCTTCCAGGTTTCTAGTTTTTCCTTGCTTCTGTATCCATCTTGTCCACCCCATACGTCCTTTCCTGCCCCCCATTCCTTCACACAACTATTATTTGTCCAAATCTCCCCTTCAAGTCTGCTGTTGGTGCCTACAAACCAATATTCAGACTGTGTGGAAGTCACTTGGAGTAGTACAAGTTTGAGTCAACAAGTCTTGCCCAGCTCTGTATTAATACTTCGTCCACATGAAAAAAAAACCTTTAATGTGAAGTCAAAAAAAAAGTTAAGAAAAGAAAGTCTCCACTTTTCACCTGCATAGTTATTCAGGTTATTCCAAGAATACAGAGAAAAAGAACATTTATTGTGTGACACCTTTACCCTCGCAGGAGGAGAGGGTATTGCATTTGAGTCCGTTTTGTTTGTTTGTTTGGCTGTTTGTCCGCACAGAATAAATATGAGTTTCTCGGCAACCGTTGGTCCGAGTGACAGGAAATTTCCACCATCGGTGCAACTCCACCTGTATAATTTTTTTATGATAATTGTGACGTCATAAGTCACGTGGTATTGGCGCCATCGTGGAAAAACCGAAAAACTTTGCACCTCTATATCTCCGAAAGTGCCACATAGAAAAAATTGAGACATGGCTCATTGTAAAGAACTCACCATGGGGAATAAAATATGTTAATGATGATGTCATAGGTGCCTCCATTATGACGTCATAATTCGACAAGTACAAAACTTCATCCGATCGCGATGAAATTTATTGAGTGTCATCTTGGGATACATTGGTGTAGAAAAAAAATGATGACGGCATCGGTCACGTGGTTCGGCCGCCATATTTGTTTTTAACACAAAAGCCTTAAAAACCACTGAAAACACATCCTGGTGAGGGTCTGCAATCTCTGATTGCTCTTTCTTGTTTTACAATGAATCACCCAAGAGGCAAAATAGGGTTCCGCTATGGCAGTTAACCTTTCTATGTACTTCTTCTTCATAACGTATTCTTCATATGTCAAAAAGGCTTCCAAACATGTTCATTTGGAGAAATACACAGGTGAAAAGTAGAAAAAAATCCACTCTTCTTTCTCGTTTTTTTTTTTGTTTTTTTTTTTGTACACAAGATCGAGGCTCGTGAAAGAAGCAAGATTATTTTTTCGTTATTCATTATTATTTTCTTGTTGAATAAGCAGAACATATTGTTCCGGGGTGAGCATGTGGTTCACGGGGGGGTGGGGGGGGATGCTCAGATCCGCTGGCCAACCAACACCCTGAGGTCGCAAGCCACGGATAACTCCGCGGCCCGACGGGTTGCTAAGAAACCGTGTACGCCAGTTGGCACAGCTAGATCTAGCAGGGTCCTCACGCTCATCGTCGCATTACCTTACCTGGTGACCTAGCTATCGCAACTGGGGAACCATGCTGTCAACGTCCCACTTCATATACTACTTATTAGGTACAGCCGAGCGAAACCGTAGGTAGGGGCATTGGCATCTAGTGTAGCGAATCAGTGGGGCACATCTTCCTGTCTATTACGTATGATATGTTGAACCAATGATGGAAAGAGACAACTGAGCAGGCTTGGAACAATTTACCAATGAAAGGCTTGGATTTACAGGTACAATTCACAAGGCAAGCATTTACAAGCGCAGTGTCACAAAGAAGCCTCTCCTCAGTGAAAGACACATGAAAGCCCACGTGGAGTTTGCAAAAAAGCACCTGAAGGACTCTCAGACTGTGAGAAACAAGATTCTGTGGTCTGATGAAACCAAGATTGAACTGTTTGGCTTCCGTCTGGCCACTCTGCCATAAAGCCCAGATCGGTGGAGTGTTGCAGGGATGGTTGTCCTCCTGGAAGTTTCTCCCATCTCCACACAGGATCTCTGGACCTCAGCCAGAGTGACCATCGGGTTCTTGGTCACCTCTATTACCAAGGCCCTTCTCCCCCGATTGCTCAGTTTGGACGGACGGCCAGCTCTAGGAAGAATCCTGGTTGTTTCAAACTTCTTTCATTTAAGAATTATGGAGGCCACTGTGCTCTTGGGAACCTTCAATGCAGCAGAATTTTTTTAGTAGGCTTGTCCAGATCTGTGCCTCGACACAATCCTGTCTCTGAGCTCTGCAGGCAGTTCCTTCGACCTCATGGCTTGGTTTTTGCTCTGATATGCAGTGTCAGCTGTGAGACCTTATATAGACGTGTGTGCCTTTCCAAATCATGTCCAATCAATTGAATTTACCACAGGTGGACTCCAATCAAGGTGTAGAAACATCTCAAAGATAATCAAGAGAAATGGGAGGCACCTGAGCTAAATTTCAAGTGTCATAGCGAAGGGTCTGAATACTTATGTCAATGTGATATTTAAGTTTTTTATTTTTAATAAATTTGCGAAACTTTCTAAAATCCTGCTTTCTCTTTGTCATTATGGGGTATTGAGTGTAGATTGATGAGGGAAAAAATGAATTTAAACGATTTCAGCATAAGGCTGCAACATAACAAAATGTGAAAAAAGTGAAGGGGTCTGAATACTTTCTGAATGCACTGTCTGTACATTTTATTTTATTTTTAGAAGCCTTTTCTCAATCCGAAAGTAAATTCATCCAAATTATGTTATTAACCTCTATGAATGGGTTTTCTTCTTCAGTTGAGGGGAATTGTGCTTGTTTTGTAATCTAGTGGGCCCGTTGGTCCATTGGACCAAATTTTCATTGGTCTTCACAGCCTTGTAGCATACCTGCCTGATGTACTGCTTGAGCCTCAACTTACCTTTCACTAAGCTCAGATGTGCTTGGGCCAAGACGGGGATTATACATTTGTTATTGTCGAATGATGCTGTTTGGGTCCACTGGTTCTTCGTGGTCTTGTAGGCCCTCTGGGTATTGAGTGGGGGGGGGGGGGGGCTGTCTTTTGGGTCCTCTGGGTACTTTAGGTTAAGTATTTCAGGTTACATTTGTGGGAGGAGTCAGGTCAGCAGTCCAACCAATGGGTGAAGAGCGGACATACATACATACATACATACAAACACTTGCCCCATTATATATATAGATTATTGGTATTAATTAACATATTGTCGCGTGCCTACCCTTGGTGAACACCGTAGGGTAACACGGATGACCGATTTGCGAGACTTTAACTCCCGAGGCGAACACTCAATGGCGGACTCAAGTTCAACACCAACGCGCGGAATGGCGGGGCGCAGCGAAGGCTCCGCAACCTTATCTATTACAATGAAACACCCAGGAAAACTGCGTTCAGATATTATGTACAAAAAGTAATATAAGGGTTTATTAGGAAAAGTAAAGCCAGTGAAAAAGCCCGCCGGTAAATCTAATAATTCTAATAAACCTAAATCGGGACGTCCCCACACGACTGACAGCAAACACAAACGAGGGAGATTAATCACGAAAATAACACGTCCCGTCGTTCAAAATATACGCGGAGATCGGGCTTATCTGTCTTTGTCGTCTTGTATTGTTGGTGTCCAGCACCGCTCCTTCCGGCCCGATCGCACACCACGAGGCCCCTCGCTCCAAGCACCACGCGTCCGATGCAGGCCAGCGGCTCCACTTGACCAGGGACAGGAAGGACTCCTTTCAACTCCACTCGACTCGACGCGGGAGTGCTGGCAGCCAAGTGCCAACGAACTGCTCAGTGCCAACTGGGTGTGCTCTCGTGTGTCTCCTGCGACTCCCCACAACCCGAACTGCACTCGAACTGCGACTGGAATGGCGCGTCCTCTCCAACTCTCCACCACCGCTCAACTCTCTGGTGCCTGCCCGCGTCCGCCAGTGCCTGCCACGAACCCAACTCAACTCCTGAAATGGCGTCCGACCGTCGCCTATATTGGTGGCCGATGACGTCACATTGCGCACTCCTCAGCCAATCAAAGCCTCCCGCGACTCCTGACATCTCCCCCGTTACGCGACCCTGCGGTCCTGGCATAACACGTGCCGGCCAGGTTTGTAGGCCTTTGGAGGTGTACACGGTGGCGGCCAATTGTGGTGGTGTTTTTGACCTGGTTTCCTGTCAATTTAATACGAAGTCCTTGTCAGGGAAAGGGGATTATTTAATGTTGCGCTAAGGACCTAACTAATGTTTATGTGGTTTGCAGTGCCATAAAGGACAAAGGTTTGATTACTAGGTGAGACTCACAGGGGCGTTACCTTTAATCCCTCACTATTTAACACTCGAATCTCCAGGTAGATCCACACTCATACATCTTACCCCGACAACCGCCTGAACATCAATAACTTATTACATGTAGAGTCCCTGTCACGACAGCCGAATACCTACCTATTCAGATCTACCTAGCTCTAGATGTTGCATTACCAAATTCATAACACAGCCCCCCCCCTGGAACCGTAGCTCCTGCAAGGTTCACCGCAGGGCTACCATTCCAGCCTTAACACTTACTGTCACACACTTAATTAACCTATGAAATAAATCAGGAAGGGCTGTGGGAAGTGAGTCGGACTACCTACCTACACTTCCTTAACATGCTGAACCCCTTAACCATCATGCAAGTATGTACATCTTCTTCGTTGTTCCTGTGGAGGGAGGAAACAACAACACACAACACTAACTTAACCACAAAACTTAACCATCTTTCCAAAACTCAAAACTCTAACCTTTGTACATACCCCGGTCTACAGACCGCGTCCCCCGGTGGATGCCACAAGACTCAACCTTACCTGCGGGGCCATCCCCAATGCATCCCCCTAAATTTCCTCGGGCCCTGTCCAGATGTTACAGGTGAGTGACACGGCTCGGTGGATTTCGCCCACATTCATGCTACACAGACCCCTTAACCACTCATTCTCATTCCATAGGTCATCAAGGCATTGCAAAAATCAACAAAGCACTTATTCCCAATACACCCCCTGCAGGACCATGGCATTGATGTCATTCACGTGTGTGTGCATTCCTCAACTAGGCAGCGGGGAGGTACCGCACAAAAAGATGGTGGGGGCGCATCAGGCTGTGGTGCCCGCAGTCCCAAAAACAAGTCAACCGACTTACAAGTTCATTGCCCCCCCCCCCCTTTACCTCTTGGCCCCATGACAGCCCAACAGCCCCTTTTCGCCGTTACCTCGCCGGTGAGGGTCTCCACACACACCAGGCTCCTTTGCCTCCTGCTTTCGCGCAGCAACACGGGTCACCGGGGGACTTCCTCACCCCGCGGCGCCCAACCAGACCCTCCACCGACGAGCTCCAATTTCCAGTTACCACCGGCTGCCAGGGGTAATTGCCGCAGAGGGGGGCCCGCAGGCATCGCTCCTCAGAGCTTGCTCTGTACCTGCGGACACACACACCTTCCCCACCCATGGTCCCCAAAACACACTTCCTCCCCCGCTGCCATTCAATTCTCCACACAACTCAGCACAATTCAGTACAATTCATAGATGGTGTAAAAGGTGTTACAAGGCTTGCCATGGCCTGCCAATGTGAAATCCCATTCACAGTTCGAATCATTGAATCCTTACACATTTCCATTAGCACATTTCCAAAAAGCACAATTATCGCCCCTCGTTATCTCCAATAATCATCACTCACTCTCCAGGTTCCACTCTCACGACCACATCAAAACACCTAACCACAATACAAAAACATACGCCACCCACAAGACACTGTGGCTCCCATTCCATCCCCTCACCGGCCATGTCATCACTCTCACCCGCCTCCCAACTCCAAATTACATGTCCCCAATTTCCCAAAGCAAATCCTGAAGCCTGGGACAGTACTCCTCAAAACACTCACCTCAAGTGCAGGTAGTTGCAGGTTGGTCAGGTTCAAGAGTGCCATCCACCACACCTAATTTCCCCCTCACCCTTCCAATCCACTCCGGAGCCTCCCGACCCATGTAGGAGCTCAATCTATCCCCGTGAACTATCTGTGGAAGGGCATGCGGGCCCATCTGAATTTTGAACACCACATCAGTCACCTGCCGAAGCACCACCCCAGGGCCCTTCCAAGGTGAAGTGAGTTTTGGGCACACCCCCTTCCTTCTCCGGGGCCAGTAGAGCCAAACAAGGTCTCCAGGAAGGAAACGAGGTGTGTGAGCCCGAGCGTCATACCGCGTTTTCATCTGCGAAGAAGCCAAGCCAATTTGCTTCCTCGCAAACTCATGAGCCTTTTCCATGCTCGCTTTCAAATTGGTTGCATAGCTCTCCACAGTTGGCTCACCCGGTTCCCCTGGTGACGGTCCCATCAACAAATCTGTGGGGACTCGCATCTCCCTACCGAACATCAACAAGGCGGGGGTGCACCGAGTGGTCGCATGCTGGGCGGTCCGGTATGCCATCAATATAAAGGGAAGGTGCTCGTCCCAATCCTGTTGGTTTTCAGATGTAAAGAGGGCCAATTGTGTCAACAGTGTCCGGTTGAACCTCTCTACCATCCCATCCGATTGAGGCCTCAGGGGAGTCGTCCGGGTCTTATGAATTTGGAGGAGCTCGCACACCGACCGCAGGAGGGCAGATTCAAAGTTCCGGCCCTGGTCAGTGTGTAGCTCCCTTGGGACGCCAAATCGGGAGAAGAATCCCTCAACTAGAACTTGAGCTACCAGCCGGGCTTCCTGGTTGGGCAATGGGTAGGCCTCTGGCCACTTGGTGAAGTAATCCATTGCCACCATAATGTACCGATTCCCTCGGCGGGTGGCTGGCAGGGGCCCCACCACATCTACTGCCACCCGCTCGAGCGGTGCCCCGACATTGTACACCTGGAGCGGGGCCTTGCGCGCCCGTGGGGGTCCCTTCTTACCGCGGCAGAGGTCGCAGGATCTCACCCAATTTTGAATGTCTCTGCCCGAATTCACCCAGTAGAACCTCTGTCGTAATTTGGACAAAGTCTTGGCCACGCCCAAATGTCCCATTGTCCTAGTCCCATGCACGTGCCCCATAACCACTTCCTTCAATTTGTTAGGTACAATTATCAACCAGGAAGCTACATCACCCATTGGTGTCACCCACTTTCTGAACAAATAGCCCTCTTTCAACCCCAACATCTGCCACTGTGCCCAGTAGGCCTTTACCTGGGCTCCGTGTGGAGCAATCTCCTCCCAAGAGGGTCTTTTGTCCTCCTCTAGCCAATGAAAAAGGGGCCCCAAAACGGGATCCTCCCTTTGACTCTCTTGCCAATTCACATCGCCCAATTCCTGTGGGGGTTGTGGCAAAGTTCGCCTGGTCACTCTCGCTGCATATAGGCATGCATCAATTTGGCCCTGCCCAATTGGATCCTTGGCTTCTTGTCTATCACAAAATTTACACTGTGCCTCCCAACAGGGGCGCCGAGAGAGAGCGTCTGCATTGGCATGTGCTTTGCCAGGCCGATGTTGCACAGTGAAATTATACTGCTGCAGCCTCTCAAGCCACCTTGCAATTTGTCCCTCCGGCTCTTTGAACCGAAGGAGCCATTGCAAGGAGGCATGATCCACTCGGATCACAAACTCCCTCCCATAAAGGTAAGGGTGAAAGTGTCCAACTGCAGACAGCAAGGCCAATAGTTCTTTGCGGGTAACGCAATAATTTCGTTCGGGCCTCGAAAGTGCCCGACTGTAATACGCAATAGCCCTCTCGACTCCCTGTTGCATTTGTGACAACACAGCTCCCAATCCCTCCTGGCTCGCATCTGTGTCCAGGATGTAATTGCCATCATCCGTTGGGTATGCCAAAACTGGGGCCTCCACCAGACGTTGTTTTAAGTGACTGAATGCCTCGATGCAGCTCTCTGACCATACAAATTTGGCTCCTTTCTCTGTCAATTTGTGCAAAGGTCTTGCAATTTCCGCGAAATTTGCCACAAATCTCCTGTAGTACGAGCAGAGGCCCAAAAATCCTCGGACCTCCCTTACATTTTTAGGGGCGGGCCACTCTTGTACAGATTTTACCTTTCCTGGGTCAGTGGCCACGCCGCTCTCACTGATCACGTGACCCAGGTAAGTCACTTCCCTCCTGAAAATTTCACACTTGCTCGGATTTAATTTCAACCCGGCACCCCTTAATCTCCCAAATACGTCTGACAAATTTTCGACAGCCTGTTCAAATGTGGGAGCGTGGACCAATACATCATCCAAATAGACGAGGCAAGTCTGCCACGGTAAGCCAATTAAAACACGTTCCATCAGACGCTCAAACGTGGCAGGGGCATTGCACAATCCAAAGGGCATGACGACAAACTGCCAGAGACCCTTTCCTGTGGTGAACGCCGTTTTCTCCCTCGCCTCTTTATCCATTTCCACCTGCCAATAACCGCTCTTTAAATCCAACGTGGAGAACCACGTTGAGCCTGAAACGGCATCGAGGGTGTCATCGATCCTTGGCAGGGGATACGAGTCCTTGAGTGTCACATGATTGAGCTGGCGGTAGTCCACACAGAACCGAGTGGTCCCGTCCTTCTTCTTCACCAGCACAATGGGTGACACCCAAGGACTCACCGAGGGCTCGATAAATCCGGCTCTTTCCATTTTGCTCACCTGTTCCTCTGCCTCCTCCTTCTTAGCGAAAGGGAGCCGCCTCGGCGGTTGGCGAACAGGCCGAGCCTCGCCAGTGCTAATTTTGTGCCTGACGAGACTCGTGCGTCCAACATCCTCGGGGGAGAGAGAAAAAACACCCAAGTTCTTACCAACCAAATTGTGCAACGTCTCTACCTGCTCCGATGTTAGGCCCTCTTCAGAGCGTGTCATCATGTCCCGCACTCCCTCTGACCAATCACATTTCCCCAAATTTTTGCCCTCCTTCCGGCTGTACTGGCAAGCATGTGGATCCACCTCCTCCGGTGACCTCTACTACACTACTGCATTTGGCTACGATGGCTCCGCCCCTTATAGTGCGGGGGCTGTCGGACAAGTTGAGCAGCCTGACTGCCAGCATAGGCCCACGGGTGTCTATGAGGGTGCGACCCACCATTAATTCCTCCGTCCCCTGCGAGGACCACGACTCCACTAGCCCCAGCTGGCCAATGGGTTGAGCACCTGCTGCTAACTCTGCCATCACGACTCTCTCGGACCTGGGAGGCACGGTCACAGTGCGCGGCACCTCCAGCCACGTCCCCTGCACCTCCTCGTCATCCCCCAGTCCCATTAACTGCAGCCTCTCGGTGCCCAACCACATATGACCACGCCCAAGGTCTAATTGGCAGTCATGTTCCACCAGGAAACTCAGTCCCAACAGACACTGATCGCACACCCCCGCCACCCACACAACCACGCTGACCTCCAGGCCACCCAACTCCATCCTCACCACTCCGCGTCCCAATATCGGTGCCGTTGCCCCCGTAGCCAGTTGAAGGCTGTGTCCTTCTACCCTATCAATTTTGTCCCAGCCTCCAACACTCTGGTCTAGCACACCCGGATTGATAATGGTGTCACTGGCTCCAGTGTCCACCACAGCCTCACAAAATTCTCCCTCAATTTTGCATCTAACCCTTAGATTACCCGTGCCAATTTGTCCGCAATTCACTACTTCCACCAAAGGAGGGCGCTTCTCCACACACTTGCCAGCCGAGCATGGCCCCGTATGCTCGGCTCGTTCTAGTTTCCCGCACACTCTACCTCTATTGGCCCAGGCGGAGGTGGTGGTCCTCTGTCTGGCATCTGTGGACCTACTGGGGGCCCCCTCCTTTCTGGACTGCGAAGCCTGTCAGGAGGTGGGGGCCCATATGGTTGCCGACAATTCCTCTGACTGTGCCCTCTTCTCCCACATCTAAAACAAGTCCCCAAGAACGGACCCCTCTGGTAGCCAGGTGGAGCCCCCCTTTCTCCCGGCCCAGCCCGATAAAAATCAGGCCGTCCTGATGGCCAACCTGGACCACCCTGTCGTGACTCGCTCCCTGCAATTTGTCCCCCCATCAAATTTGTCAGCTGGCGGCTGATTCCCCTTAACATTCGCCCGATGTCATCCTCTGGCTTTTCCCGATCCCGCACCTCGGTCTGCCGTACCGTCACAGGTGCCCTCTCCGATGCGCGGTTCGACCTTCTCAAAAAGGTCAGTCTCGCCGCGCATTCCGCTGCCCGGTGCACCGTGGGTGGGTCCTGTAACTCCACCAACGTCCGGACCTCAGGATCAGGGAGAGCCGCCATAAATTTTTCTATCGCCAGCTTGTCCCACGCCTGTGCTGGTAGGTCCCTGTATGCTATCCTCACAGACTGGTATATATCCTGGGCCAGCTCCTGCAACGTCTCATTAGGCTTTTGCCTGCGATGCAGCAGCTGTGCCCTGACCAGGTCGCACCTTGCGCCTGTCCCGTACCTGTTATTTAAGGCCTCACAAATGGCCTTGCTGGTCAATATTCCCTCTGGGACTACGTTCAACACGTCGGCGGCTGACCCACGCAGTGTCGCCACCAGATTCCCCATGCGCTCCCGCTCTCCCCAACCATTGAGCTGAGACACGCACTCAAATTGTGTCAGGAAAGCCTCGAGGCTCCCTGATCCGTCAAAATGTACGAGGGGGATTGTTTTTCCAGAGACTCTATTCCCCGATTCCTCTCTGTCCAAATCCAGTCCGGGGCCAAAACACCCCCCCAACTGGGTATTCCGTTTCGGAGCCTCTGGTGTCCAAATGTGGCTCGTGGTGAGGGTCTCCTGGGTCACCTTAATCTGGTCCTGAAAATGTTTAACCGACCTACTCACCTCTTCCTTCAGGCTCTCTTGAACCCGACCAACCTCCTTCTTGATGGTATTGTCCCAGATCTCCAGTCGCTCCTGCATAAAATCACTCACCCTTTCATTATCCATTAGTGGCCCCCACAGGCCTTTCTCAATTAACCCTTGCTCCTGCTCTTTTATGCGGGTTTCCAACCCCCTCACCTCCTCGGCCAATTTGCCCCCTTGTCGGTTGAGCAGTCCCCATTCCTCACTCTGCTGTAGCATTCTGGCATCCACCCGGCCCCGATAGCCTTCCAGGTCCCCATTTGCTTTATCAATTCGAGCATTTGTGGCACCAATCTGACCCTCCAACTTTTCCCCCATTTGGACAGCCTGCGTCACGCCCTCCTCTATTTTTGACATTAATTCTTCCCGTTTCAATTCAATTTCCACCCCTATGGCTTTTTCCATCTCCCCCATTTGAGTTTCTACTTTACCCTCAAATTTCCCCAGTCTGTCCGTAATTTGGTTTTGCACTCTCCCTTCTATGCCATCAATTCGTTCCCCCAGCTGCTGTGCCATTTCCCCAATTTTTCCTTCCAATTGTTCATTCCTTTGTTTTATTTCATTCCTCCATTCCTTCCCCTGTGACTCCATTTTATTTTCCATCCCTTCAATTTTATTTTCCAACCCACTTTTCATTTGTCCCATTTGTTCCTCCAATCGCTCACCCTGAGCATCCATCCGGTTCCCCAATCGCTCACTCTGAGCCCTCATGTCTTTTATTAAATTTACTATGGTCTGGAGATCTATCGGGGCCGTCCCAGCGGCGGGGAAAGTTCCAACGCTATCCTCCTTATCCCCCATTTCCGGCTCACTCCCGACGCTGACGGAGGCCTCGCTACGCACCTCCATTTCGTCGACCTCCGACATCCGCTTTTCGGAAGGTCGTTCCCCGCGCGCGTATTTATTTCAATTCCAAAAACACAATTTAAATTTGACGAAGACGCGATATCGCGCTCCGTATGCCCAATTGATTATTAAATTTCTCCGCCTCGCCTATCCAAATTTTGCGTTCGAACGTCGGACGCAATGTACGCCCGACCGTGTCGATGTCTCGCCGCGGACAAAAAATTTGTCCGACGGATTCGAATCCTACACTCCTGACACCACTTGTCGCGTGCCTACCCTTGGTGAACACCGTAGGGTAACACGGATGACCGATTTGCGAGACTTTAACTCCCGAGGCGAACACTCAATGGCGGACTCAAGTTCAACACCAACGCGCGGAATGGCGGGGCGCAGCGAAGGCTCCGCAACCTTATCTATTACAATGAAACACCCAGGAAAACTGCGTTCAGATATTATGTACAAAAAGTAATATAAGGGTTTATTAGGAAAAGTAAAGCCAGTGAAAAAGCCCGCCGGTAAATCTAATAATTCTAATAAACCTAAATCGGGACGTCCCCACACGACTGACAGCAAACACAAACGAGGGAGATTAATCACGAAAATAACACGTCCCGTCGTTCAAAATATACGCGGAGATCGGGCTTATCTGTCTTTGTCGTCTTGTATTGTTGGTGTCCAGCACCGCTCCTTCCGGCCCGATCGCACACCACGAGGCCCCTCGCTCCAAGCACCACGCGTCCGACGCAGGCCAGCGGCTCCACTTGACCAGGGACAGGAAGGACTCCTTTCAACTCCACTCGACTCGACGCGGGAGTGCTGGCAGCCAAGTGCCAACGAACTGCTCAGTGCCAACTGGGTGTGCTCTCGTGTGTCTCCTGCGACTCCCCACAACCCGAACTGCACTCGAACTGCGACTGGAATGGCGCGTCCTCTCCAACTCTCCACCACCGCTCAACTCTCTGGTGCCTGCCCGCGTCCGCCAGTGCCTGCCACGAACCCAACTCAACTCCTGAAATGGCGTCCGACCGTCGCCTATATTGGTGGCCGATGACGTCACATTGCGCACTCCTCAGCCAATCAAAGCCTCCCGCGACTCCTGACATCTCCCCCGTTACGCGACCCTGCGGTCCTGGCATAACACGTGCCGGCCAGGTTTGTAGGCCTTTGGAGGTGTACACGGTGGCGGCCAATTGTGGTGGTGTTTTTGACCTGGTTTCCTGTCAATTTAATACGAAGTCCTTGTCAGGGAAAGGGGATTATTTAATGTTGCGCTAAGGACCTAACTAATGTTTATGTGGTTTGCAGTGCCATAAAGGACAAAGGTTTGATTACTAGGTGAGACTCACAGGGGCGTTACCTTTAATCCCTCACTATTTAACACTCGAATCTCCAGGTAGATCCACACTCATACATCTTACCCCGACAACCGCCTGAACATCAATAACTTATTACATGTAGAGTCCCTGTCACGACAGCCGAATACCTACCTATTCAGATCTACCTAGCTCTAGATGTTGCATTACCAAATTCATAACAATATGCTTTGTTACAATGCTATCAATGTTTTTGTTATTTATTCTGTAATTAGAAAGCCATGCCGTGGAATGACCTATATTTAAGTTATCCTATACACCTGAACATAGCGAGCGTTTAAAACATCTTCTGGAATTCTTGTAGTTAATTAGCCTAATCCACTCATGAGATCATGATGATCATTATAGTGCATGACATTCCACATCGGGAAACTCCAGTAGAACTCCACAAAAAACATCATTATCATACACAAACACACATAAACACACACACACACACACACATATACATACAAACACACACACACACACACACACATACATACATACATACACACATACACACACATACACGCACGCACACACACACACATACACACACATATATACACACACATATATACACACACATAAGCAAGCACACACAATACACATACACACACACATACTTACATACATATACACACACACACACACACACACACATATACACACACATGAGCAAGCACACACAATGCACACACACACACATAAGCAAGCGTGCACACACACACACACAAGCAAGCACACACACACATAAGCAAGCCACATATACACACACACACACACACACACACACACACACACACACATAATACACACACAAACACACACATACACTACCGGTCAAAAGTTTTAGAACAACACGATTTTTCCAGTTTTTCTTGAAATTTACGCAGTTTAATGTCTCAATGTACTCTGAAATTAAGCATAGAACAAATAAACAATTGGAGATAAAAAAGAAATCATCGAATCATTTTGTTTAACAAAATTTAATTACAATTTTCACTCAGCAAAGTAGCCACCTTTTGCAGATATAACCGCCGAACACACTCGTGGCATTCTTTCTACAATGGAAATCAAATATTGTTCGGGAAGTGCTTCCCAACACTGTTGCAGAAGTTCCCACAAATGTGTTGCACTTGTAGGTTGCTTTGCTTTTCACCCTTCTGTCCAGTTCATCCCAAACCAGCTCGATGGGGTTTAAGTCTGGATGCTGTGCTGGCCATTCCATGATTTGAAGCCTACCGTCTTGTTCTTTTCCTCGAAGGTAGTTTTGACATAGCCTGGAGGTGTGTTTAGGGGCATTATCTTGCTGTAGGATGAACCCCTGACCAACTAGGCGTATAGCAGAGGGTATTGCATGGCGCTGCAAAATGCTGTGGTGGCCCTTTTGGTTCAGGGTGCCAGTCACTCTGTGCAAGTCGCCGACTCTGGATCCAGCAAAAGAGCCCCAGACCATCATGCTTCCTCCTCCATGTTTGACAGTTGGTGTCACACACTGAGGAACCATCCTTTCGCCTACTCGACGGTGTACAAAAACCCTGCGTGATGAACCAAAGATTTCAAATTTTGATTCAGAGGTCCATAAGACCTTCTTACAGTCTTCATTAGTCCACTGGCGGTGCTTCATGGCCCAGGCAAGCCTCTTTTTCTTATTTTGCCATCTTAGCAATGGCTTTCTTACTGCCACTCGACCTGTCAAACCTGCAGCTCGAAGTCTTCTCTTCACAGTTGAAACTGAGACTTGCTTACTTCGACCAGTGTTAAGCTGCGCTTGAAGCTGTTGTCCTGTGAGCCGCCTATCACGCAAGCTGTCGACTCTCAGACACTTGTCTTCTGATTCTGTTGTGGCGTTGGGTCTGCCAGACCTCTTCTTGTCAGAGTTTCCTCCAGTTTCCAATATACTACTTCCTGCAGTGCAATATTGTCCAAATAATGCTTCAGAGGGTGTAATAACAGTCTGTTCCATTACTGCTTTTATACAGACAGGGGCTTTGTAATCAAGTAATCAGCAGAGGTTGGGACACCTGTAGGAATTGTTTCCATCAACTTTCAAGGCTTAATTTACTTACATTGCTGCAGAACAGCTGTAAGTTGTTAACCCATTACTTGTTCCCTGAAGAAGGCCTTTTTTTACAATATAACTGCAATTTACATTATTTCCCCGTTTTTGCTAACCTTGTAGGAGCTATGCTCCAACATAAATCGGAAGAATGGACACGACAAAAAGCTGGAATTCGTCCGAGTTTCTTTATTAACTCAAATCAACTCGGGTACTCTGAAAAGCCCGTTTATCGGGCAGCAATATATATACCCATTATCCCGGAGCGTTTGCCCGGGAAAGGCGAGAGGGGGCATGCCCGGGCGTCCTGGACGAGGCCTGGCAAGTCGAGAGCGGGCATGCCCGGGCGTCCTGGACGAGGCCTGGCAAGTCGAGAGCGGGCATGCCCGGGCGTCCTGGACGAGCCCGGCATGGTGATCGCTCCGCGTCCTCGGTAGGTGCAAGGCGATTGTGTATACCCAGCGGTAGCCGCTACACACGTCCCCCCAGAATCGACTTGCACCGGCAGGGTCAATTTAAGGGGGGTCCTGATGACCCGGCCCAAGCGACCCCTGGCGGGTCGTGGGGGGGGTCCGGTGTGGTGGTGGGTGGTCGAGTGGGGGGCACCATGGACGGGGGGCGGCCTCGCCGCGGCGGAAGGGCCAACTGTGGCGGTTGGTCGATGTCCACGTGCGCCGGCTTGAGGCGGTCCACCGCAATCCGGTCCGACCTGCCGCCGATGTCGATGACGAACGACTTGTCGTCCCATCGCAGGATCCGGAAGGGCCCGTCGTACGGCGGCCGGAGTGGCCCCCGATGTGCGTCATGACGCACAAAAACGTACTCCGCTGTGCGAAGCGCTGGGGGGACGTAGGACTGGGGGTCACCGTGGTGGGACGTTGGCACGGGGGCAAACCGTCGGGCGGTCTCCTGGAGGTCCGAGCGCTGGTGAGCTGCGGACCAGGGACTGGTAGCGTCGGGCACGAATTCGCCCGGGACGCGTAGCGCCTGGCCGTAGACAAGCTCGGCGGTGGACGCCCGGAGGTCCTCCTTGGGGGCCGTGCGGAGGCCCAAAAGGACCCACGGCAGCCGGTCGGCCCAACCGCCGTCCTGAAGGCTGGCCATGAGCGCGGCCTTCATGGAGCGGTGGAATCGCTCGCACAACCCGTTGGCTTGGGGGTGGTAGGCCGTAGTACGGTGGAGCTTGACCCCCCAGGTTGCGGGCGACCGCGCCCCACAGCTCGGAGGTGAACTGCGGTCCGCGGTCCGACGAGATGTCCGCCGGTGCGCCGAAGCGGGCGACCCAGGTGGCGATGAAAGCCTGCGCCACGTCGGCGGCGGTGGTGGTGGAGACGAGGGGAACGGCCTCCGGCCACCTGGTGGTCCTGTCCACCATGGTGAGCAGGTGTGTGAAACCCCGTGATGGGGGGAGGGGGCCCACCAGGTCCACGTTGACGTGGTCGAAACGTCGTTCGGGCACGGTGAAAGGTGCCAGCGGGGCCTGGGTGTGTCGGTGGACCTTGGCCTGTTGGCAGGCTGTGCAGGTGCTGGTCCAATCGCGGACGTCCCGTCGAAGGCCGTGCCAGACGAATCACGCCGACACCAGCTTCTGGGAAGCTTTCCGGCCCGGGTGGGAAAGGCCGTGGAGGGAGGCGAAGATGCGGCGTTGCCAGGTAACGGGCACGATGGGGCGAGGCTGGCCTTGGGAGACGTCGCAGAGCAGGACAGTGTCCGCGAAGGGGATGTCGGCCAGGCGGAGGCCCGTGTCCGCCGCCCGGAGGGCTTGCACCGTGGTGTCGGTGGTTTAGTCCGCTGCCATAAGCGCGAAGTCCACGCCGAGGTGGACCGCGTTCGCGCTGGCCCGAGAAAGACAGTCGGCCATGGCGTTGTCTTTGCCGGCGACGTGCCGGATGTCCGTGGTAAACTCCGACACGGCGGAGAGGTGGCGCTGTTGGCGGGCCGACCACGGCTCCGTGACCTTGGCCATTGCGTAAACCAACGGCTTGTGGTCGACGAACGCCGTGAAGGGTCGGCCCTCCAGGAGGTGGCGGAAATGGCGAACGGCCAGGTGTAGACCGAAGAGCTCACGGTCAAACATGCTATATTTGAGCTCGTTCGGCCGGAGTTGCCGGCTGAAAAAAGCGAGTGGCTGCCAAACCCCGTTCACCCATTGCTCATGTACGGCGCCCACCGCGTAGTCGGAGACATCTGTGGTGAGGGCGATGGGAGCGTTGAGCACCGGGTGAGCGAGCAGTGTTGCGTCGGCGAGGGCCTGCTTTGAGCTTTTAAAGGCCGCGTCCATTGCTGCGGACCAGACGACGTCGTGCTTGGCCAGCTTGCCCCGGAGGGCTTCGTAGAGGGGCCGCATGAGTTGAGCAGCGCGGGGCACGAAGCGGTGATAGAAATTCACCATTCCCAGGAATTCCTGCAGGGCCTTTATGGAGCGGGGACGCGGAAACGTGGTGATGGCCTCGACCTTGGTTGGCAGCGGCACGGCCCCATTCTTGGTGATGTGGTGCCCCAAAAAATCAACGGCCGTCGTGCCGAAGTGGCATTTGGCCGGGTTGACGATGAGGCCATGCGCGCTGAGGCGCCCGAACAGTGTTCGGAGGTGGAGGAGGTGCTCGGCCCGGGACGTGCTGGCGACGAGGATGTCGTCCAGGTAAACGAAGAGGAATGGCAGGTCGCGCAGCACGCCGTCCATCAAGCGCTGGAACGCCTGAGCCGCGTTCTTGAGGCCAAACGGCATGCGCAGGAATTTGAATAAGCCAAACGGCGTGATGACGGCCGTTTTTGGGACGTCGGCCGCCCTGACAGGTACCTGGTGGTATCCCCGTATTAAATCGATCTTTGAAAAAATGACCCGTCCTGCCAAACGGGCGGAGAAGTCTTGGATGTGCAGGATCGGATACCTGTCGGGGGTGGTAGCGCCGTTAAGGCGGCGTTGGTCGCCACATGGGCGCCAGCCGCCCCCTGGTTTTGGGACGATGTGTAGTGGCGAAGCCCACGCGCTATCGGAGCGCCGCACGATGCCGAGGTGTTCCAAAGCGTCGAACTCGGCTTTGGCCACGGCGAGCTTGGCTGGGTCGAGGCGGCGGGCTCTGGCGTAGACCGGCGGGCCCGTGGTTGGTATGTGGTGCTCGATCCCATGTCGTACTGCGACGGCCGAAAACGTCGGCCGCGTGAGGGCCGGGAACTCCGTGAGCAGGCGAGCAAACTCGTTCGCTGCCGGGAGGGCGCATGCCAGCTCGGTCGGAGCGGAGCTGCTCAATGTGCATGCTAGGGAGCTGAAGGTCTCGGCGTTGATGAGGCGACGCCGTTGGACGTCCACCAGCAGTCCGTGTGCGCAGAGGAAGTCGACGCCTAGCAGAGCCATGGGCACGCTTGCGGTTACAGAAGTCCAATTAAAGCGTTGGCCGCCGAAGCAGAGGGTGACGTTGCGCGGGCCGAAGGTGCGGATGGCCGATCCGTTGGCCGCAACCAAGGAGGGGCCGCAAACCGCGGACTGCCTGTCCTGATCGGAGGCGGGTATGACGCTCAGTTAGGCGCCGGTGTCACACAGGAAGCGCTGTCCAGATGCTTTGTCCCTGATGAAAAGTAAGTTGCCCGTGTGGCCGGCGCTCATGGCTGGTAATGAACGCCGGCCCGGCCGTTTCCCGGCTTGCCGAAGGTGCACGGGGGTTGGCATGTCCGGGCCTTCTGTTCCGAACCTGGCATGATAATAACACCACGCCTGGTCAGGTGGAGGCCCCGGTCGTCGTGCTGGAGGTGGTCGGCGCGGCGTAGCGGCCGCCAATTGCGTCGGCAGTTCGGTTGTCGACCGTGCCGGGTGCTCGGGCGCCATGGGCGTTGCTTTGGACGGCGGTGGGCTCCAGGTCGCTGCTCCAATGTGTTGGCCTGCCGCGGAGATCTTGTCGGCTTCCCTGGCGAGGGCGCGGGGATCCGTGATCGTCGTGCTTGCCAGGGCGAGGCGTACCGGGCTAGGCAGCTGACGGAGGAACAGCTCCCGGAACAGGAATGCCGGAGAGTGCTCGCCGAGCAGCGAAAGCATGTAGTCCATTCGCTCGGACGGGCGCGTGTCGCCGAGCTCGGGCAGGTCGAGCAGGCGCCGTGCGCGTTCCGCTGATGAGAGGGCGAAAGCGTCGAGGAGGAGCTTTTTAATCGCGTCGTATTTGTCAGCGGCTGGCGGGCTCTCGAGGAGGCTCAGGGCACGGGCCGCGGTGGCGGAGCCGAGCGCTGCTACCACATGGTGGAAGCGGGTGTCGTCGGCCGTGATGCCTCGCAGGGCGAACTGGGAGTCCGCCTGGGCGAACCAAACTGCCGCGTGAGCCTCCCAGAAGGTAGGCAGTTTGAGGGTAACTGCCATGTCCATGTCGGGTCACCAATGTAGGAGCTATGCTCCAACGTAAATTGGAAGAATGGACGCGACAAAAAGCTGGAATTCGTCCGAGTTTCTTTATTAACTCAAATCAACTCGGGTACTCTGAAAAGCCCGTTTATCGGGCAGCAATATATATACCCATTATCCCGGAGTGTTTGCCCGGGAAAGGCGAGAGGGGGCGTGCCCGGGCGTCCTGGACGAGGCCTGGCAAGTCGAGAGCGGGCATGCCCGGGCGTCCTGGACGAGGCCTGGCAAGTCGAGAGCGGGCATGCCCGGGCGTCCTGGACGAGCCCGGCATGGTGATCGCTCCGCGTCCTCGGTAGGTGCAAGGCGATTGTGTATACCCAGCGGTAGCCGCTACAACCTAAACTTTTTTAAACCTCGAGCAGTTTACTGCTTACCTTTGTACCATTTCAGGTTTTTCTAAAACTTTTGACTGGTGGTGTACACACACACACACATACACACACACATATGCACACACATACACATACATACATACACACACATACACACATGCAAGCATACACACACACACATATACACACACATAAGCAAGCACACACAATACAATAAAAACTGGAAAAAATGAGGTGTTCTAAAACTTTTGACTGGTGGTGTACACACACACACACACACACACACACACACACACACACACACACACACACACACACACACACACACACACACGCACGCAAGCGCACACACATACATACACGCAAGCGCACACACATACATACACATTCATACACACACACGCACACACAATACACACACACACACACACACACACACACACAATAATGACTTGCCTTCCTCTGTTCGACATGTTGACTCTCTTCCTGCCTTTAAATTTTAAAACCTCCCTCAAAACCTATCTGTTTCACAAGTCTTTCAAAGTCTAAGTCCAGTTTTCCCTTTGGTTTGAGGTGGGACAGAGATCGAGAGTATGTCTGTGGACGTGTGCGGGGGAGAGTACACATCTGTGGGTTTTGAATGGGGAGGGAGAGGAATAGGACAAGAGTGAAGGTGTGTATGTTTGTGTGTGTGTGTGTGTGTGCGTTCGCATGATAATGTAAAGTGCCACGAGGGTCGTTAACTCTGCTTGATGGGGCTATATAACTATAAGACTCCTTTATTATTATCACACACACACACACACACACCTCGTCCATCGATAGTAAAATTTGCATCCGCGAACATTTACCTAAAGGAAGTGGATTCTCTGCTCCGTGTTGCGTGAACTCACCAAACGTCATTTTGCGATTCTGCAACAAAAGGAACTTTTTTTTGGGTTCCTGATATTAAATACTAATCCGTATAAATAATAACGACGACTTAAAAAGAGCTTTTTCCCTGCGACAATCGCAGCATATTTAAGGGCTGGAATGACAACAACAACAACAACAACAACATTGTTGATACAGCGCGGTCGGTGGTGTATAAATCCGACACAACGCGACGATCAGGAACCATTTTATAATCATCCATTTCGGAGAACACCGAAGGCCTGAGAATGATGCGAATCGGTGGTAAAGCTTTGCGACAAGGTACGCCATTCATTTTAGTATTTGTGTTTTATTCCTCTTTTCAAACGTGTTTGTATCAATTTGTCCGCTTCTGTGGGATTGGTTCCGCTGGTCAGGTCAAGTGGGGATCTGGAGGATTTGGTTAAAGCAACTCCATCATGCACCCGAGGAAACGCAGTTGTTGTTTTTTCTCATGGAGGAGCAAACCAAAAATTTGCGTTAGTGGATAACAAGGAGTAACGCAAAAACGAGTTAGTGCCCGGAGAGGAACGGATTGGGAGTTAAAGTACTAGGAGTACAACACACTGTAGATTGTACATGGTGGGTCATAAGTCCCAGGACACGGAGGGTGAGCCATAAGCCCCATGAGTTATAATATATTACAATAATACATAATAACAGGTGTAATAATAACATATTACAGTAATACAATAATTAAAATACCTCCTGAGACATGGAGTGCATCCATATGACGTCATCCGTTGTCATGGCACAAGATCGTTTTTCTCCACGTGCTGTGTGAAAACTGATGCGAAATAGCATGTGTTATGGTGCCAAATGCTTCCTGAATGAGTTGTTTCAGTTCATCACGAGATGCCATGTGATTTTCTCTAACCTCACCTTTGACGTACCCCCGCAGAGCATTGTCACAAGTGGTCAGAGCATTGTCACAAGTGGTCAGAGCATTGTCACAAGTGGTCAGAGCATTGTCACAAGTGGTCAGAGCATTGTCACAAGTGGTCAGAGCATTGTCACAAGTGGTCAGGGCATTGTCACAAGTGGTCAGGGCATTGTCACAAGTGGTCAGAGCATTGTCACAAGTGGTCAGAGCATTGTCACAAGTGGTCAGAGCAGGACTGCGCGGTGGTCGCGGTCACAAGATGTCAACCTGTTTTCATGATCTGCATCTGGCAATTCACAAATGACAGTTGGTTATATAGTTTCATGTGAAAGTCTTTCATCGGTGCCCCTGGAACTACGTAACTTCCGGTTAGTGCGCCCTTCGCGACAACGGTCACATGATTGGATACGTTGAAAACAAACCACAAAAGGGCACGTGTTACAGCTTACTTCCGGTAGTCTCGCCCTCACCTATTGTGGACGATGTAACGATGAATACGAAACGCCCAACTCTGCAGAACGTTTCCGTAATGATTTTTCCGGAGATCTGAGAACGGATGTTTTAATGTTTTGAATTCCCAAATCACCTATTTTTGGTCGTCCGCTGCGCTTGCTGCCGAGTTCACTTCACAGTCTGAAATGCCTTTTTTCCCCAAAGATGAAGATTTGATTTTGACTGTGCTGACTTTCCAAAATGCTCCTCGAAGTCTTCTTGCACCTGTTTCTCCTCTCGTGGTACCAAACCACTGCTACCAGCATCTCTTCCACTAAATGGACTGGTGTCTGCTATCTTGGTTTAATGTACTATATTACTTGTATTATGTATTCTGGGCCCTGTGCTTTTTCTGGTCTTCATCAATGATCTCTCTGACTCTCTTGAAAATCCTCTCTATCTCTTTGCTGATGACTCTACTCTCTGTCGCTCCATTCTTCATCCCTCAGATCGGCAGTCTGCAGCCTCCTCACTCTCTGCAGACCTGGACAAAATCACAGACTGGGCAAACAAGTGGAACATGTCTTTCAATCCTGACAAATCTCACACTCTTACGATGTCTCTCCGAAAAGACCGACTGGACAACCCTCCCATCTACTTTCTGAATAATCCTGTCCAAGAAGTTCTGTCACTCAAGCTTTTGGGTCTCACTTTCTGCCATGATCTTTCCTGGGAAAACCACATTTCAAATCTGGCCTCCAAAGCCAGTCGCCGACTGGGCATCCTCCGTCGTGCGAAGTCCTTCCTTGGCAGACCTGAGCTCCTCACCACATACAAGGCTTTCATCCGCAGCTCAATGGAATACTGCTCTCCCCTCTGGGCTGGTGCACCTGCCTCACACCTAGCTCGTCTTCACGCTGTTGAAACCAAAGCATTCAGAATCATTGGAATCTCCCGCGATGAAGCTAACTCCAAGGGCCTCTCACTCACTCACCGCAGGCAGGTTGGTGGTCTTTCCGTCTGCTACCGACTCCTATCTGGCTTTGCCCCCCCCCCCCCCCCAGCTCTCTCTGGGCTCTGTCCCACAAATATTCCTACAGGTCGCACAAGATCTGCCTGCAACCCTCTTATGGTCAAACTGCCAAAATCAAGACTCTCTGCTCACCTTCACTCCTTCATTCCTCTTTTCTCCCGCCTCTGGAACAAACTCCCTCACTCTCTTAAATCCCACTCCACCCTCCAGGTCTTTAAAACAGCTGGTCACCACTATCTCTTATCATGTCTCCAGTATTTTGGATGTCCCCCATCCAAAACCTTGATCTTTTCTATCCCCGCTAATTTCACCCCAATTCCACTTTTTTGAAATACCAACTTCTGTCCTGGAAGTCCTTGGTGTCCTTGTGTTTGATACTTCTGCCACCCTCCTCCCCGCAAGCCCTCTCCCTCCCACACATCTCCCTGCTCTTAAATGTTGTGTGCCCTCAAATGTTTGTGTGCTTCCCCTTCTCTTGTTTTCCGCTCCCTCTTTTTATATATTTTGTTTGTCTGGTTGATTTGTTTGTGAAGTAAATGTCAGCTCTTTCACGAGCCTCGATTCAGTATACAAAAAAAAAAGACAAAAATCTGAATTTGACTTTTCTTACTGTAGTATTAGTATTAGTAGTAGTAGCAGGAGGAGGAGTTATTTTTACCTCCACAACCAAAGGTGGGCAGAGGGTATGATTTCACCTCTATGTCTGTTTGTCTGGGTATGTGACAAGGGCGACATGATTCGATTTGGGTGAAGATCGGGATCCGGATCAAAGAATTTAAGTGATTCTTCACCATTGAGTTATAGGGCTAAACCGATGTATAGCACGGTATCTCAAAAGGTTGTGGACGTATTCGGACAAAACTTGGTGGACAGGTTGAGCTTTGTGGCAAGGACAACTTAATTCAATTTTTGTGAAGATTTAAATACGGATCTGGATACGAGATTTATTTTTTTATTCCTTTTGGGTTATCCGTCCATGATAGGTTTTCGTTACAGCGATAACTTGAGAACAGCCGAAGGGATCCAAGTCAAACTTGGTACAGGTATGTATAATGTGAAGATGAACTGATTAGATTTTGGCATCATAGGTCAGAGGTCATGTCAGGTAAAAATGTCATACTTGAGAACAGCTGAAGGGATTTAAATCAAACGTTGCGACGTTGGAGTACGTTAAGTGGGTGGTTCGTGTGCAGCTACCCGGCTGCTGGTTGCATCATTTTTCTTTGGGTGCGTCTGCCGCTGATGCGTTGCCTCTCTATAACCAGTTACCTGGTACTCATTTTGCCGGTCCTCGGAAGGAATGACAGGCTGAGTCAACCCCACCTGGCGTTAATTCAACGGGATTCTAACTCAGGACCTGAGGATCCCAAGCCCGCCGCCCTAACCATTAGGCCAACACCAGGTGATCACGTTAAGTGATTCTTCATCATCGAGTGATTAGAGCCAAAAAGGATATATAGCATTGTATTTCAAAGTTGTGGACGGATTATAACAAAAGTATGTGGATGAGTTGGTTAGGCGACAACAACAAGCCGATTCGGTTTTGGTTCATGTCTGGATCCAGATCCTGTCTATTAGTGGGATACAAAACTTAAACTGCTCAGCCTGGTGAAGGTATGCGCTCTACCGAGTGCCATTCTTTTATAACTGTAGTTGTAGTTGTGGAGGTGATTGTATAGTAGGAGTACTTGTAGTAGTAGTGGTGGTGGCGGTGATTGTATAATAATAATAGTAGTGACTTCTCTCAAGCTTTCGAAAATCCTCCATTTTCTGATGGCTCCATCCTCTGCCGAGACATCCCTCATCCTTCAGACAGGTGAGCTGCAGCCTCTTCCCTCTTTTCAGACCTTGATAAAATCACGAGCTGGTCAAACACCTGGAATGTTTTTCAATCCCAACAAGTCTCTGTCTCTCTCTCTCGTTCTCTCGGAAAGACCATTTGGCAAACCCTCCCATCTACTTTTTTAAACAATCCTCTTGAAGAGATTCAGTCATTCAAGCTCTTGGGTCTCGCTTTCAGCCATTATCTTTTTTGGACGAACCACATTTAAAAGTTGTCTCCTCCAAAGCCAGTCACTGACTGGGCATCCTCCGTTGTACAAAATCCTTCCTTGGCACACCTGACCTCTAATCCACCTGCAAGGCTTTCATCCGCAGCTTGGAGGAAAATTGCTCTTCCCTCTGGGCTGGCTCCCTTGCCTCACACCTTGCTCAGCTTGACGCCATGGAAACCGAGGCCTTCAAGATTATTGGAATCTTCTGCGATTAAGCTAAGTTTATGGACCTATAACTTGGCCATCGCAGACAGATTGGTAGTCTCTCAATCTTGTTTCTGGTCTTGCACTCTCTGCTCTTTCTGTGCTTTCTCCCCTCCAGGTGTATGCAGGGCTCACACTGTTCACCATCAACCCTCTTCTAGTGAAACTACCTAAATGCAGTATCACTGCTCACCTCCCCTCATTTGCTTATTTATTTATTTATTCATATTTATTCCTTTATCGTAGTAGTAGTAGTAGTAGTAGTAGTAGTAGTAGTGGTGGTGGTGATAATAGTATAACTGTAGCAGCAATAGTAGTACTGGTGAAAGTACAATTGTAGGAGCAATAATAGTAGTAGTGGTTGTGGAAGTAATTGTATCATAGTAGTTGTAGTGGTGATTGTATCATAGTAGTTGTAGTGGAGGTGATTGTAGGGTAGTAGTTGTAGTAGTAGTAGTGTTAGAGGTGATTGTATAATAATAATAAAGTTGTATAGTAGTGGTGATTGTATAACTGTAGTTGTGGGAATGGTGATTGTACACCTGCAGTAGTTGTAGTAGAGGTATGCCTGCATGCACACCTTGCCAGAGCTACTTCTCAAGTTTAACATGTGAATGTAATCAGACCCGCACGCCTTTTAACAAGATTTGTGATTGTGACATCATTTGATGAACTCTTCCATTCCTTTACCAGACATATCACAGACTTTGGAAAGAAATGCTTATTCATACCAAACAGTCGGCCTTGGGATCAGCAAAATCATGGATTGAGATAAATAAATAAAAACAATTCATGCTTTTAACCACAAATGGTGCATTTCCTCTTGCAAAGTCGTGCAGAGAACTGGACGTCTGGTTCGGACTATCTACTTATTATGTATGCAAAATGGAGAATTGCTTTTATTAATTTATATATACAGGTGTGAAAACATTTTGCTACCTCGGAGACATGCTGAATGGAGAAGGTGGATCAGACTCGGCAACGGTTGCTCGAGTGAGATGTGCATGGAAGAAGTTTTGGGAACTGAGTGGCGTGCTGATGATGAGGGGAGTGTCGTTGAAGCTGAAGGGAAAGGTGTATGCTGCATGTGTGAGAAGTGTTATGATTTATGGGAGCGAGACATGGGTCATGAATGTAGAGCAGCAACGAAGGCTGGAAAGGGTGGAAATGCGAATGGTTCGACGGATGTGCGGAGTATCGTTGAGAGAGAGGAAGACAAATGATGAATTGCGAAAGATGATGGGAATAGAGCCTGTGATTGATGCTGTGAAGAGGAACAGGTTGAGATGGTTTGGTCATGTGTTGAGGAAGGATGAAAGTGACTGGTTGAGAAGAGTGGTGGAAATGAACGTGGAAGGAAGCAGAGGACGGGGAAGACCGAGAAAGACTTGGCTAAAGATGGTGGAAGAAGAAATGCGGGCAAGGGGGTTAACAAGGAGAGATGCAGAAAATAGGGCAAAATGGAGAAGATTGTCATGGGGACCGCAAGGCTAACCCACGCTCTAGCAGGGAAAATGGCCTTTAAAATGCATGTTTTTGTTGTTGTATCCGGCCCCCAAGACCCCTCCGCTATTCCACTCTCACATCTTTCCCTCCTTTAATTTACCTTAACCCATATGGCTCTTTCCATTCTCCTTTCTTTTTCTCTTGCCTTCCTCCCACATTCCCCCAAACCTTTCCTCTGCAACATCTTCTCCTCTTCTCTTCCCTTTCTCAAATTATTCCTCCTCCTCCTCATCCTCCTCATCCTCCTTCCCCTCACTCCCCCTCCTCACGCTTATGTAATAATAGATGGCCCTTATCGAGCATGCCATGTTTACCAGGTCATGCCACAGTAGAACGCCATGTTAAGCGGACTTGGATCCCTGTGTTTAGTTGATGCTGTATATTCTGGCCTCATTGAATACACCATTTTGAACAGGATGCTAAACTGTTTATCCTGTCTGCAATAAATCTCCAATAGTATTGGATTTTGGCCTTTACCTTGATTTGCTGTTTATCCTTGTGCCTGTTTTTTTCTGTGTCCGTCGAGTCACGTTATGTCATGGCATGCCGTTTGGCAATTCGAAATATCTAATGCTGCACTGCTCATCAAGTAAAGTTTGTGTCTTGAAGAAATAAATGTTTAAATCCTCCACGGTTTACCTCCACTTGTTTGTAGGTGATGCTGCTCCAGGTGACCTCAAAGGCCTGCGCATTTATGGGATGCGATTCTGTCCTTTTGTTCAGCGGGTGCATCTTGTGCTCCAAGCAAAGAATGTGTCGTATGTACCTTTTTGTTGTTCTTTCATTACATTTGGAATCTTTCCTGATGTCACCTATTAACACCTTTTTGTCATGTGCTTCGCACTTTGTTGGCGGATGCTGTGCTTGCCAAGATGGATGGCCCTTGCTGGTCAACGACATGATTAGATGTTGGTGAAGATCATTTTCTCCTCGTAGTCTCGTTTTCTCCTCACTAGTTACTTACAAAAGATTTGTGACGTATACAAATGTTCTTGCTAGAATGTAATAAGAGGACGCGTCCCCATAGGTGCTTAGTTAGTGGCCTTTGATAATCTGTTGCAACCCACTATGCCCTCTTAAATCCGGAACATTTAACAATCGCCAGGATGGCAGGTGAAGGCCTGAACCACAAGGGCATCGGTTAAGCTTAGGTTCAGGTTTGGGGTTACTTTCATGGATCATGATTAACTATGTGGCTTTATCAAGTTTGTTCCTTTGACTTTCGTGTCTTCTTGCTTCGTGGGTGACCCTGATGTCATAAACAAGAATGATCAATGATGATTGCTAACTTCTCTCAACAAATTTATAGATACTAGACGACCACATTCAGACTTTCTGGCATGGTCACAGGTGCAACTAGAACGCACTCTATGGAGATCACACCGGTTTCCTTTTCATGCAAACCACCCCAGATGGTGCTGACTCGTACTGTTGCATGCTCATGACATGAAGATTTATATACTTGGAGTAAATTTCATTTTCCTTTTTTTTTTTTTGTGAGTTCAAAGTTTAACGCATTTGAGGCATTCACAACATGAAGCTCTGTTCCAAATTTGGCAATTCTAGCTGCCCTCGTTGTCCAGTTATTCTGCAGACAAACAAACTAGACGTCTTTCAGAGCATGCACAATTCTTGTGAAATCCCTAAAACAAATTTGACATTAAAAATAATTTGTGGTTTATTCCAAAGACCAAATCTGCAAATATTCTTCAATGTTCAAGTCAATCAGATGAAATTTGACAATTTTAGAAATTCGGCCTACGTCGATCTCTTGACCTCAATCAATAGGCGTCTAACTTATAATTCTAACTAACTAACTATGACGAACTCCCAAGTTAGTTTGAGTTTGCTTGAACAAGATTGGTAAATTTGAACACGATCGGTAAATGCATGTCCAATAAATGGTTGAGGACTTGTTCAACATCAGGTTGTTTTTTTTTACAACTAAAATGGCCGCCAGTCGGCCATCTTTGATGGCATTGTGAAACAAAATGATGTGCATATGTATACTGTCATGTGTTGTCTTTGTGCCAAGTATGAACAAATTTGGTCCATACATATCCAAGATATGGTTCGGACAAAGCCCAACGGGGGCTAAAAAAAAAATGCGCAACCACCTTTTCATGTTGCTCAGTCACAAAAATGGAATCGCATGAAAATTTCCACTTAGTACAGTAATCAATTTACTTGGAAGCTTATTATCAATCGATTTACTTTGAACAAAAAAAATGTTTGTTTAACCACAAACTAGCCCGTTTTAAAAGACTGTTTCCGTGTTTGAAGAAGAAGAAGAAGCAGAAGCAGGACCTCAAATTTGAATGTAGCAGTTCCAACTAACATTTATTATTGTATGACAGCAGGAACCCTTTACATGGACATGGGAGGAGCACACAAAAGGAAATGTAGGAATACTTCTCGAAGCAATAGAAAAATATGTAAACTTGCAAGGAAGAAGCACACAAACAACAACAACCACAACAACAATTACATGTTATAAAATGTTCTTATTTTGTGTGGTTTACTTCATTTACATCCTTATTGACAATCACCGATAGACATACAATATGATTGTGAAGTACAGCATGCTGTGTTTTGATTAAATTCACCGGCGAAGCGACAGGAGGCACGCCTAGTTTTTTTGTATATCAACAATGTATATATTTTTTATATATCTGTGTGTATGGCCACTCTATATCCATTGGTTGGACAGCTGGCCTGCCACCACCCGCAATTGTAGCATGAGAAAAAAAAAATCGTACATCTGCCATCTTTGTGCTATGGTAAGTCTAACACATCTTCAGAAGTGTCATATTCACAATTGCCATTCCCTACCCATAAGTTTTCCGTTCAGTGTAAAAACAACCTAAGCGACTGTTAAAAGTACCATCAAATATCGATCAAAATGTTGGAGCTGATATGTGTCATAGGACTTGTGAAGGTGACGGGACATTTTTAGCCCCCATTGGACTTAGACCAAAACAGGGGCTTATGGATTGGGTCTCATCCATCCGCCCGTCCGTGCGTGTGTCCACAACCATATTTGAAAGACGTATGGACCGATTTTGTTCCAACCTGGCATAAAAACAATGCATGATGTTGTATATAAGCACATCATTTTGTTTCACAATGTGATCAAATATTGTCGACTGGTGGCCATTTTGTTACTTAAACGTGTTCCCAACCTTTTATCGGACATGCATGGACCGATATTGTTCAAACTTGGTACAAAGACGATACATGAGAGTATACATATGCAGAAGATTTTGTTTTGTAATCTGACCAAAGATGGCCGAATGGCGGCCTTGAACTCCATACAGCAAAATTACTAAAACCATGGCATTTTGTCTTTTTCTTCTTGTTTTTTTTTATTTTTTATAATATGGGAAGCTTTGTTTTGGTTTTCTCCTTTCCTTTAATTTCTCTGTGGCATTGGCAGCTACGAGACCGTGAATGTGAACTTGAAGTCGAAGCCTTCA
Source organism: Myxine glutinosa (assembly GCF_964187855.1). Taxonomy (NCBI): domain Eukaryota; kingdom Metazoa; phylum Chordata; class Myxini; order Myxiniformes; family Myxinidae; genus Myxine; species Myxine glutinosa. The sequence goes on along the minus strand of NC_136269.1, from coordinate 74,628,655 downwards.
TGGTTCCTTAAGGTTTCCCCAGGAGGCAAGGTTCCCCTGCTAGAAAATGCAGAAGGAAAGTTTGTGTCTGAATCGCTCATCATCTGTGACCTTCTGGAAGATTTGTTTCCCGCACCTGCTCTGTACCCATCAGACCCATATGGAAAAGCTCGGCAACGGACCTTTATCACACTTTTCTCTGAGGTATGCTTCGATGTTGTACTTTTTCTGGTAGAGTGCTCGCACTTTTCTGAACTACTTGTGCACACACTGATGTTTCAACTTCCAACAGTTTTGGCTTGTACTTACTCTTTGACCGATTGTTAAAACATCCACCAGTTGCTAATCTTCATCATTTATAATCAACCAGTAAAAAGCCCGTCAAAAATGACGGGTTTCAACAGTGTATTCGATGGTGCAGCCTCGTGAGCATGCCACAGTCTGATGCCTCGGCCTAGTGTCAGGTGTGCTTATATCTTTATTTATTAGACATCCTACGGATATAAATGAACTCGTTTTACTTTGCGTGCGCTGCACATCACGTGCAGCGAATTTTACCTCCTTGCGCCTTGTATTTGTTGTTATTTAAACAAACACTTCTATACACCGCCCTTGAGGCTCGGTTTGCATGCCACCGTCTACAATTCCAATAGAAGAGATAATTACTCTTTTATGGAAAATGTTTTCGAGTTTGTTTTATCCTTAAAATAGACCATAGTGAACACACATTCGTGTTAAAAGATTGGCCTTTATAACATTCCCTTATGAAGGGGGACAGACATCTGTACAAACTTACAAACCGAGTGTGTTTTATATGGTAGACTAATAATACGAGTTCCCTCACAAAGAACGTTGATGCAGGAGGAGGCCATTCAGCCCATATAAACCTGCGCTATTATTGCCCACTTATACTGGGTTGTAAGTGCTCTATCCTTTTAAAATGCTGATTGTCTATCGTGGAAGCAGCACGTACCATTTTTAAAGTCTTTGTTACTCCTCGGTCGGGGTTTGAACCCCCATCCTCCCGGACTCAAGAGTGGACACTCTAGTCATTATGCCACTGAGGCTGGTCGTGCCACAGACAGGTAATATCATGTACACAATATATTTACAGGCATTTGTTTGAAGTAGGTCTTTTTGTCTCGTTGATGGACCAAACTCGTTGCAGAGCCTTCTCCCCCCAAGTCGGTGCTTCTGAGGCAGCTCCTGAGCAAGGGTTATACTGTGTGGTTTGCATTGATGTGCCAGGAGTAGTTAGGGCAGGAATCTGGCCATGGTACGGTGATAGCTCACCTACTCATTCGCAAAGGACACAGTGGGACCTTTAATGTCAACCAACAAACACCGGCAGACTGGATGTCCGTTTAACGTCCATCCGAGGGATGGCACACACTTTGATGAATCGCCCTGCTTGGGAAACACCAGATTGACAGTTTATATCTGGGTTGGGATTTGAACCTGGACTATAATAATATAATAATAATTCATTTATTTTGTATAGCGCTTTTCCAGAAGCCCAAAGGCGCTTTGACAGAGTGGCAAACATAATGCATAACAATACATGAAAACAACAATTGCAAAAAGACAAGAATCAATAGGGAAATATTTAAAGCAAAAGGAGGGAGAAGGAGAAGAGATAGTCAGGGGTTAAATGCTGTGGGTTGAATGTTGAATGCAGTGTTGAACCGGTGGGTCTTTAGTGATGTTTTGAATGTGGTGAGTGAGGAGGAGTCTCTGATGGTGTGAGGTAGTGAGTTCCAGAGGGTGGGAGCAGCGATGGAGAAGGCCCTGTCCCCCCAGGATCTGAATTTGGTCCGGATGGAGGGGGTCAGGAGGTTGGTACCAGCAGAGCGGAGGTTGCGGGTGGGAGTGTGTCTGGAGAGGAGGTCAGCCAGGTAGGACGGGGCCAGGTTATGGAGGGCTTTGTATGTCAAGAGGAGGATTTTGTACTGGATTCTCTGGGGGATGGGGAGCCAGTGAAGCTTGTAAAGGACGGGGGTGATGTGGTCACGGGTCCGGGAATGGGTGAGTAGACGGGCAGCGGAGTTCTGAATGTATTGGAGTTTATTGGTGATTTTTTAGGGTGAACCATAGAGGAGGCTATTGCAGTAGTCCAGACGGGAGGTGATGAAGGCGTGGATGAGGGTTTCTGCAGCCGTGGAGGAGAGGGATGAGCGGAGACGGGCAATGTTTTTCAGGTGAAAGAAGGCTGACTTTGTGATCTGTTTAGTGTATTTGTCGAAGGAAAGGGTTTGGTCAAAGATGACGCCAAGATTCCGGATGTGAGGGGAGGTGGATACTGGGATACCGTCGATGTTGAGGGCAAAGTTATGGGTGGATTTTGTGAGCGTTTTTGGGCCAATGATGATTATTTCAGATTTATCACAGTTAAGCTTGAGGAAGTTGATTTGAAGCCAGGATTTTATTTCAGTGATGCAGTTTGTCAGGATAGAGTGGGTGTCGGTGGAGACGGACTTGGTGGAGATGAAAAGCTGGATGTCATCGGCGAAGCAGTGGAATTCGAGACCATGACGGCGGATTAAGTGACCGAGCGGGGACAGGTAAAGGATGAAGAGGAGGGGGCCAAGAACTGAACCTTGGGGGACACCTTGGGGGAGGGGAGCAGTGGGGGATTTGCAGTTATTGATGGAGATGAACTGGCATCTGTCAGAGAGGTATGATTTAATCCAAGAGAGGGCAGTGCCGGTAACGTTAAAGGTGGATTCAAGTCGGGTGAGGAGGATAGTGTGATCGATGGTGTCAAAGGCAGCGCTGAGGTCGAGGAGGACGAGAATGTTGAGGTTGCCAGCGTCAGAGGAGAGGAGAAGGTCATTGGTGATTTTGAGGAGAGCAGTTTCAGTACTGTGGTTGGACCGGAATCCGGATTGGAATGTTTCATACAGGTTATTGGCAGAGAGATGATGTTTGAGTTGAGTGGCTACAGCGTGTTCCAAAACTTTTGACAGAAAGGGTAGGTTGGAGATGGGTCTGAAGTTGTTTAGGGTGTCAGGGTTTAGACCAGGTTTTTTTAGAATGGGGGTAACAGCAGCAATTTTGAGGGAAGGTGGGACGATGCCTGTAGACAGGGAGGAGTTTATTGTTGCAATGATAAGTGGAGAGAGAGCAGGGAGGGAGGCTTTGACAAAGCTGGAGGGGATGGGGTCAAGAGTGCAGGTGGCAGTTTTCATTCCTATGAGGAGTTCAGAGAGGTCAGTAGGGGAGATTGGGGAGAACCGAGACAGGGGATGGCAGGACAAGGGGGGGCAGGTGGTTGGAGGGGGAGTGGGTGCGGCGGTGGTCAAGCTGTTGTAGATGTTGTCAATTTTGCGTTGGAAGAAAGAGAGGAAGGAGATGCAGTTGTCTACTGTGAATGACTGGGTGGTGGTGTTCAGGGGGCGGAGGAGTTTGTTTATTGTCGAGAAGAGTGCTTTTGGGTTTCCGGAGCCAGAGTGGATAATTTGAGAGTAGTAGGCAGAGCGGGCGCGGGAGAGGGCATCTTTGTAGTGTTGTAGGTGGTCCTTGTAGGCTTGGGAGTGAACTGTGAGACCCGTTTTATTGCGGAGTCTTTCAAGTTGGCGAGCACGAGTTTTCATCAGGTGGAGTTCAGGGGTAAACCAGGGAGCAGAATGGGTGAAAGAAACTGTTTTGGTTTTTACAGGCGCAAGCTGGTCAAGGCAGGAGGAGAGAGTGTGGTTGTAGTAGTCAGTGAGGTCGGAAGGGGTGTGGAGGTCAATGAAGGGAGAAGTGGACATTTTTTCAGAGAGGATGGATGAGAATGAGGTAGGTGAAAGAGCGTTTAGCTTACGGAAGTTGATTGTGCGATAATGCCTTGGTGTTGGGGCGGGGATGTTGATGGTCAGAGTGATGGCTAAGTGGTCAGAGAGGGTGAGGTCGGAGCCCTAGAGATGGTGCAAATTTAATCCAGTGGAGCAGACAAGGTCCAAAATGTGACCACGGATATGGGTAGGAAAGTCGACATGTTGAGTGAGGTTAAAGCAGGTGAGTAAATCAGTGAAGTCAGTGGTTATTGTGGAGTCAGTGGAGTCCATGTGGATATTGAAATCACCAAGGAGGAGGATTGAGGGGGAGAGGGAACATAGCTGGGTCAGAAAGTAGGAGAAGTCAGACAGGAATGATGGGTGTGGTTTGGGAGGGCGGTAGACGACAGCCATGACTGACTGCGTGCGACCAGAGAGTTTTAAAGCCAGGTGTTCAAATGATGGAGCAGATGAGATGGAGATGAGATGAGGACTAGACAGCTTAAAGGTGAGTGTGTGTACCTCTGGGCCATCCTGCCAGCCCATGGCATTTTATCTGAAAAAAAATGTCCATCCCACCAATGTGTTAAACATTCCTCATTAAAATGAGGTATTAATTATAAATTAGAAGAATTAAAAATAAAATGAGAAATGCTTAGCACTGATAAGATTTGAATTAGCTTTTTTTTAAAAGATTTTTGAAATAGCTCTTTTCAGACTGTCTCACTTCCACGTCAGCCATTCTCAGATGTTGGATGGTGTCGGTACTGTTTCCAAACTTGATTTATTAAGACAATTTATTGGTTGCAAGGATTCAGATCTAGAGACATTGCAGTCAATGTAAAGTGATGAGCAGCCAATGAATGTGATCAGCAAATGCAAGCATTGGGGTTGATCAGTAAATAGGTTCGCAGTAATTGCTATTCATCTGTAACATTCACAATTATTGGGTTAGTCTAGTTGGTTTTTTCCATCTGAGCACTTGCTTGGACTCTCTATTTTTGTGTTTTTGCTGGGAACACTGTTGCCACTGATGCAGCGCCCTCTGTCGATTAGAGCAGGAGATTGAATTTGGCTAGGGTGGGGATGATTGCTCACGTACTCTTTGCAAAGGACACCATGAGATCTTTAACATCCACCAAATAATGCTGGTACCTCATGTTCAAATCTAATATGCTGTGTTGATTTGTTTGTTTACATACATACAGGAGGTAGTGGACCAAAAAATGGAAACACCAACAGAATGTCACTTAGTAGGACGTTGGGCCACCATTGATATGACATGGCATAGCGTCAACAAGGGTCTGGGACTGTACTGCAGGAATGTGGCACGATTCTTCCACAAGGAAGTCCTTCAATTCACATTAGTTTGATGTAGGTGGAAACCATTGTCATAGGCACCTCTCCAGGCATTTCCATAAATGCTCTATATGATTGAGGTCCAGTAATTGGGGGAGCCATGGAAGAGGGATAACATCGTCCTCATGCTCATCAAACCAGCCAGTGAAGACACGTGGATTGTGGACTGGAGCAAATTGTTATCGTGAAAGACACACCTACCCCCAGCAAGGAAGAAATGCTGCATCATGGGATGCAGATGATCACTCAGGACAGTAACATAGCGTGCTACATAAATACTGCCTTCTAAGGGAATGAGTGGGCCCAGGCCATGCCAAGAAAATATGCTCCACACCATTATGGAACTGTCAAACTTTCACTGTTGGAATCAGGCACTCATGTTGTAGAGATCCCTAGGCTGTCGCCACATGTGCACACGTCCATTCATTGAGAACATGGTGAAGTATGACACATTAGATCATATCACATTCTTCCACTGCTCGGCAGTCCATAGCCTATTGTCCTTGCACCACTGGACCAGCAAACGAGTGTTGCCAGGTGTTGAGTGGTTTGTGCAGAGAAACCCAGCTATGATATCCTGCCCAGTGAAGTTCCCTTCTGACGACGCAGGATGCTCACAGCCCACATTGAACTCTGCGCACAGTTTGGCCACCATTGCTCATGTTTTGCCTCAGTCCAGACTAATGCCAAGCCATGCGTCACGTTTGTCGAGTATGTGCTTCTGCCCACTATTGCCCTTCGATGACGACATCTTTCCTTCTCTTTCCCAGGCTGACATCACCTTTGAGACAGTTCTTCATGACACGTTAGCAATCTCCGCAACATTTGTCACCGAAGCACTTGCCAAGCCCTCACCAACAATTGTACCACAATCAGTCACTGAGGTCTCTTCTTGTGTCCATGCTAGCCCTGAATACTGGACTCAAGCCACAGCCCGCTTTGCATATACACAATAGGCTCCGGGCCAGGTATGGTCCATCTGCACCCCCCCCCACAACTCTCCGACCCTGGGTTTTTCTGAACCATTGGGGTGTCCTGGGGTGGAAATCAACTGGTAACAGTAAATAAACTTGGACTCACTACCCATTTGGTACCTATATTGGATGGTACCCTCAAAACAGCATATTTTTAAATCCGCGTTGCGCCATATTCGACACACGTGTTCTTTTGGTATTTGTGCCTGCTAATATTAACTCAGAATAAAAAGTTATATACCAAAAGAAAGCTGTTCATCTACTGATCATCATAGAATATTGACACATTACTTATAATGGTACCTTAATGGTCATAACTAGTGCTGAATAGCAGTACCCCACTTTAACGTAACATAATTCGGTATCGACCGTACTATTTCATCTTACACACATAATATGAACACATTACACCTGATATGCTTACATATATATTTTATTGGCTTTCTCCTGTATATCAGCTTTAATTTGATACCAGATACATCCCCATAGCTTCAATTCTCTTTTTTATACAGCGTGTCAAAGATACTACCGGTATGGGGTGATATTGTAGGCGATGCTGCATTTGTCAATTTACAAATGCTGCCACGTATATCATGTACATATATGTTGGACACATGACAAAATCTATGTATTGTTAATATGTGTTACTTAATATATTGTTGTATTGATGTATCACTGTAGTTTATTGCAGGAATTTTGACGAAAATGGCATGCAGATCCTTCCATGTTTGTATCCTGCGTAAATTGAGATCATCAGATTGTACAATTATGTTATTTAAGTGTCTCTTACAGCGACAGAACGAGTCAATTAGTTAAGTTAAACACCTTTTTTTACATAGTTAAGTATGCAATATAAGATATTTTTTATAATTAAGATGCAATTTATAATAATTATTCAGCTTGGTACTTACCAATATTTTGATGTGTTTTGCAGGTGAAGTAACAACGCTAATATGGAACATCAAAAGTACAAAGTACAAAACTGTCCAGGAATGCTTGCGTGCTGCTGAAGAGGCCACCAGAGAAGTTGGCCAGCCTTATGTCATTACCACATTCGATTTGGGGGTATGCATGAAGGTATTCCCCCTAGTATGGAACTCCCCCGACAAGTACGAAAGTCACATCATTCTAATAGGCACCTTCCACCTTGTTTGTGCTTACATGAAAATGATGGGTAAGAAGATGGCTGGGTCTGGTCTGTCAGATATCCTCCTGGAAGCAGGATTGATCGGTAGTGGATCTATCACAGGTGTGATGTCGGGAAAGAATTATGACAGAGCGTTACACTGTCATAAACTTATGCTGGAATGCTTGGAGAGGCTTCTCTTGGCGGAATACCTCAACGAAACTAATGCTGATGACCTGTTCGCGTCCCTCCCTGACGACTCAACTAGAAGACTGCAAGATCTTGTTGAATCCCCCAGTCAAATGACCTTAGAAGCTGTCTCGACGGATGAACTCATCATGAAGGTCATAGATAACTATGATACATTTCGACAGAGTGTAGCAAAGGGACGATTGGGGAAAACTGCTGAGCTCTGGGTGTCGTACATGGACCATGTACGTCTAGTCCTCTCACTCCTTGAAGCTGTAAAGACTAACAACTTTGTCTTGTATGTTGCGTCCATCAACGGTATGACTCCCCTCTTCTTCAGCTTCGGTGGCCAAAACTACGCCAGGTATTTGTCGTATTTCTCCATCTTCTTAGCCAACGTAGATAGCTCGCACCCGGGAGCTTTGACCCTCATTCGACGAGGAGCAATCAGTGTTGCTCGCTCCTTTATCCCTGGGAATCGCTGTGCTGTTGACAAGACAATGGAGGAAACCTTCATGAGACATGCAAAGTCTCATGGTGGTGCTGGTGCGGGTATATCTGGACTACTCACCAATTACCAGGCATATCAGAGGTGGGTCCGCACCCTTCACGAAAGGTCTCTCTACGTTGATGCATGTCTTGGTATGGCTCACATGACAGACAGCGGACAGGACACTAAGCATCGTGATGTACGTCCCAGAGAGGTGAGAAAAGGAGAGAGGTTGGTGAAGAAGACCATGGATGCGGTATGCAGTTTCCTGAATCCATTCACGGTAGACACAAAGGACCAGCTGTTGATTCTATCGTCAGGCGGTGCAGCCTCTGATGATGTTGCTGCAGATGTTCTGAAGGCTGAAGCCATCGGTCAACAAGCTCATGATAAATTTGTTGAGGTCCGACTGAAAACTGGCGAAGATTTTTTTGAACCAGTAAAACGACTCAATCTCAAAACTCTGAACAACATGAACAAAAGTTCCAAGACCAAGACATCAAAGAACAAAGTCACCCAGTTCAAGCACCAGGGAAACGTTGCATTTCAGCTTTTGCTGAAATCGCAAAATCAAGGGCTACAACTTGACCTAAAGGAACTGATGTCATACCCATTAACTCCAGTACCATACAGCTTGGCGACCAGAGATGGGTACCTAGCAAAGACAGACAAGGCAAAGGCATTCCAGCTCCTGACCAAGGACTGTACTGACATCACTGTACCACAGGCAAGGGTCACCCTGACAGTGTATGACGGAAATGCCACCTTCTACTATCTAAAAGACATTCCTAACAACTTCAGCCAGATCTGTTCCAAGGTCTTTGACATCATCAGTAAGACAGGAGATGTGGTGTTCAGCACAGATCAATACCTACCTGGATCAGTGAAGTCGATGGAGAGGCGACGTCGCGGCTGTGGAGAAAAGTTGATTCTAAAAGGAGAAGCTACAAAGAAACCGCAAGATTGGAAAATGTTTCTCTCGAACGACGAGAATAAAATCCAGTTCATCCGACTGCTACTCAGGCTCTGGAACAGTGACCAGTATGCTTCTCGGTGCCATGGTCGAAAAGTGATCTTGATATGTGAAGGGAAGGCATACCAACTCACATCCACAGATGGTCAGACAACAAATGCCAAAGAGTTGCCTCAGCTGGAATCGTCTCAAGAAGAAACAGACTCGCGCGTGATATTATACGTAAACTACGCCAGGAGCCAGAAATATGAGTTTGTTCGAGTGAAGAGCCCAGACTCGGATGTATTCTTCATCTTACTGCACTACGCCGCATCGATAAACGACATAAAGATACTGTTTGACACAGGCACAGGAAACAAGCAGAGGCTAATAAACGTCAGTAAACTCGCAGCAGACTTCGGCCAAGAGAAGAGTACTGCTCTTATGGCACTTCACGCCTACAGCGGTTGTGACAGCACTAGCGCTTTCCGAGGGATTGGAAAAATCAAACCTGTTAAAACGCTGCTTCGTCTGCCGCAATACATCCCTATTCTCAACAAGCTTGGAGATACGTGGGATGTGCCAGAAGAGCTGAACAATCAACTAGACAGCTTCACATGTGCCATGTATGGAAGAGGAAAGGTATCACACGTTGATGATCTGCGACTCCTGAGAATAAATGAGCTATGTGCCAAGGAGAATCGTCACCTACCCTCAGGCAATGTAGACATGGCCAATATTCCACCATGTATGAGGAGCCTCACACAGCACATCCGAAGGGTCAACCACCAAGTGGGAATTTGGAAGAGAGCTCACGTTCCTCGACCAAGGATTCCCAAAGCAAGTCCAGGCCATGGCTGGGAAGAGGAGAAAGGCTGCCTGGATCCTCTCTGGTATGATGGAGACATGCTTCCGCGTGAGCTGGCTGATATAGCTCAGGTCATGTCAGACGACGATGAGAGTGATGATGAATCAGGTGATGAAACACCTGATGATATGGATCGTGTTTTGTACAGTGATACCGATGAAAGTGACAGTGACGATGACTGATCATGATGGACATATGCCATTCGTGCAAGCAAGCCAACTTGACTGCACTCATGCAGTGTTTGACTTTTGTTGATAATTAACAAAATGCAATTGTTTGTGTTCTTTTGAGAGTGGATACTTGTATTATATGATATAATGTGGTTAACTGAGTGTACGACATACATATGTAATTGTAGGGATAAAACTGACTGTTAATATTATTATGATATCTGTTGTTGAGCAATAATGTTTGGTTTATCATCAAAATATTCGATACTAAAAATTTTTTCAATGGGATGTTAAAATTTAGTTTCAAATAAGAAATATTTTTACTTTTACAGTAAATATTCGAGCATTACATTGTTACTGTTCTGTGGAAGGTGTTTGACCCAGTGTATGAATATTAATATGATGATATTAAAAACTACTGTGATTAATAAACAAGTTTTTCTTGTTTAATATGTTAATAAGATGGCAGTATGATTATGATATTCGATTATGAATGACATTTATAAGTGTAATAGGCAGTTCTTTTGAATATAGACAAAGACTGTTACCGAGATTATATGATTCATGGTTCCCGCGAAACAGGTAGTATCTTTGACACGCTGTATAAAAAAGAGAATTGAAGCTATGGGGATGTATCTGGTATCAAATTAAAGCTGATATACAGGAGAAAGCCAATAAAATATATATGTAAGCATATCAGGTGTAATGTGTTCATATTATGTGTGTAAGATGAAATAGTACGGTCGATACCGAATTATGTTACGTTAAAGTGGGGTACTGCTATTCAGCACTAGTTATGACCATTAAGGTACCATTATAAGTAATGTGTCAATATTCTATGATGATCAGTAGATGAACAGCTTTCTTTTGGTATATAACTTTTTATTCTGAGTTAATATTAGCAGGCACAAATACCAAAAGAACACGTGTGTCGAATATGGCGCAACGCGGATTTTAAAATATGCTGTTTTGAGGGTACCATCCAATATAGGTACCAAATGGGTAGTGAGTCCAAGTTTATTTACTGTTACCAGTTGATTTCCACCCCAGGACACCCCAATGGTTCAGAAAGAGTTGTGGGGGGGGTGCAGATGGACCATACCTGGCCCGGAGCCTACAACCAGAGGGCTCCTGGGAAGCGATTTATATTTTTTACATGCTGGTCATGTATGTGTAGCATCCCCATACTTTGCATATATGTTGTACAGCCCATACATACACCCTGGTATTTCCATTTATTTTTTTGTCCACTATCTGTACATACTTGGCCTGGGTGATATGGAAAAACCTATATCACGATAATGGACCTCATCATGATTATCGCGATTTCATGATAATATAAATAATGTAATGAGTGCTTTGAGAACCATGTAGGATACAATAACAATCCACATAAGAACAAACTAAACTATAACGGCACTCAGTAGAGAGCACACCTCCGCCTGGTTGGCCATGTCACTCAATGGTGAAGAATCACTTTAAAAATTAAGTAATTCTCATATCCGAATCCATATTCAGATCTTCACCAAAATCCAATCTATTTGTCCTTGTCAGACACACAACCGGTCCACCAAGTTTCGTCCAAATCCGTCCACAACTTTTTGAGATATCCTGCTATGTATCGTTTTTAGCCCGATCTCTCAATGGTGAAGAATCACTTTAAAAATCCTGGTAGCGGGATCCGAATCCGGATCTTCACCAAAATCTAATCATTTCATCCTTGTCAAATACACTACATCTCTGCCAAATTTCGTCCGAATCCGTAAACAACTTTTTGAGATATTTTATTTACAGACAAACAGACAAACAAACAGACAGACAAACAAACAAACAAACAGACAAACAAACAGACAAACAGACAGACAAACAGATAGATAGGGGTGAAAACATAACCTCCATTCACCTTTGGTGGTGGAGGTAATAACCATAGAGTTACGTGTGTTTGTACTCTTTGTTTCATAATTTTGTTGCAATTTGTTTAAAGTCAAACCTCATTTTCACTGGACGAAAACACTTTGCTCCATTTGCAAAGCAGTTGATACGGAATTGTCTGGCTTTGCAAGCGATAGCAAGCTGCTTGCTAATGGAACATAACTGAGCGAGCTGCTTGCTAATGGAACACACCGAGCAAGCTGCTTGCTAACGGAACACACTAAGAAAGCCACTTGATAATTGGGACATTTGTAAAGAAAGTTTAAAATCTAAAATACCGCCTTTGATGTGGAACTTCGTGAATAATAAATGCCAAGCAATCCCATGTGACAAAAATGGGTTATACAAATAAATATATGAAACACACGACACCATCTTTCCTGCTCCGTTTGGTCCAACGAGAACAGCGAAAGGAGAGAAGAGAGATTACCTGCTTGTCCTTGTCCTCGGTGCCAAAACTCCGCACATTGAAGACGCTCATATTCTCGATCTTTGACGCTCATATTCTCGATCTTTGACGCTCATATTCTCGATCTTTGACGCTCATATTCTCGATCTTTGACGCTCATATTCTCGATCTTTGACGCTCATATTCTCGATCTTTGACGCTCATATTCTCGATCTTTGACACTCATATTCTCGATCTTTGACGCTCATATTCTCGATCTTTCACGCTCATATTCTCGATCTTTCACGCTCATATTCTCGATCTTTCACGCTCATATTCTCGATCTTTGACGCTCATATTCTCGATCTTTGACGCTCATATTCTCGATATTTGACGCTCATATTCTCGATCTTTGACGCTCATATTCTCGATCTTTGACGCTCATATTCTCGATCTTTCACGCTCATATTCTCGATCTTTAACACTCATATTCTCGATCTTTGACGCTCATATTCTCGATCTTTGACGCTCATATTCTCGATCTTTGACGCTCATATTCTCGATCTTTGACGCTCATATTCTCGATCTTTGACGCTCATATTCTCGATCTTTGACGCTCATATTCTCGATCTTTGACGCTCATATTCTCGATCTTTGACGCTCATATTCTCGATCTTTGACGCTCATATTCTCGATCTTTGACGCTCATATTCTCGATCTTTGACGCTCATATTCTCGATCTTTGACGCTCATATTCTCGATCTTTGACGCTCATATTCTCGATCTTTGACGCTCATATTCTCGATCTTTGACGCTCATATTCTCGATCTTTGACGCTCATATTCTCGATCTTTGACGCTCATATTCTCGATCTTTGACGCTCATATTCTCGATATTTGACGCTCATATTCTCGATCTTTGACGCTCATATTCTCGATCTTTGACGCTCATATTCTCGATCTTTGACGCTCATATTCTCGATCTTTGACGCTCATATTCTCGATCTTTGACGCTCATATTCTCGATCTTTGACGCTCATATTCTCGATCTTTGACGCTCATATTCTCGATCTTTGACGCTCATATTCTCGATCTTTGACGCTCATATTCTCGATCTTTGACGCTCATATTCTCGATCTTTGACGCTCATATTCTCGATCTTTGACGCTCATATTCTCGATCTTTGACGCTCATATTCTCGATCTTTGACGCTCATATTCTCGATCTTTGACGCTCATATTCTCGATCTTTGACGCTCATATTCTCGATCTTTGACGCTCATATTCTCGATCTTTGACGCTCATATTCTCGATATTTGACGCTCATATTCTCGATCTTTGACGCTCATATTCTCGATCTTTGACGCTCATATTCTCGATCTTTGACGCTCATATTCTCGATCTTTGACGCTCATATTCTCGATATTTGACGCTCATATTCTCGATCTTTGACGCTCATATTCTCGATCTTTGACGCTCATATTCTCGATCTTTCACGCTCATATTCTCGATCTTTGACGCTCATATTCTCGATCTTTGACGCTCATATTCTCGATCTTTGACGCTCATATTCTCGATATTTGACGCTCATATTCTCGATCTTTGACGCTCATATTCTCGATCTTTGACGCTCATATTCTCGATCTTTGACGCTCATATTCTCGATCTTTGACGCTCATATTCTCGATCTTTGACGCTCATATTCTCGATCTTTGACGCTCATATTCTCGATATTTGACGCTCATATTCTCGATCTTTGACGCTCATATTCTCGATCTTTGACGCTCATATTCTCGATCTTTGACGCTCATATTCTCGATCTTTGACGCTCATATTCTCGATCTTTGACGCTCATATTCTCGATCTTTGACGCTCATATTCTCGATCTTTGACGCTCATATTCTCGATCTTTGACGCTCATATTCTCGATATTTGACGCTCATATTCTCGATCTTTGACGCTCATATTCTCGATCTTTGACGCTCATATTCTCGATCTTTGACGCTCATATTCTCGATCTTTGACGCTCATATTCTCGATCTTTGACGCTCATATTCTCGATCTTTGACGCTCATATTCTCGATCTTTGACGCTCATATTCTCGATCTTTGACGCTCATATTCTCGATCTTTGACGCTCATATTCTCGATCTTTGACGCTCATATTCTCGATATTTGACGCTCATATTCTCGATATTTGACGCTCATATTCTCGATATTTGACGCTCATATTCTCGATCTTTGACGCTCATATTCTCGATCTTTGACGCTCATATTCTCGATCTTTGACGCTCATATTCTCGATCTTTGACGCTCATATTCTCGATCTTTGACGCTCATATTCTCGATCTTTGACGCTCATATTCTCGATCTTTGACATGATGTTTCCTTGAGTGCGTAACTTCAAGCACAGACAAAGCAAATTCAAACGGATCGCTGATTTCTATACCGGAAGTGCTTTAGGTGCCTTTAGTTTGTTGTTTGTTTTTTAATGTTTATTGTTTAATGAAATACCATTTAAATTAAATCTTTGAGAATACACATTTCATATTATATCACCTGGTTTGTTTTATAGAGCTGCATTTAATAGGGATACAGGGGCGGATCCAGGGGGGGGGGGTGCAGGGGGTGCGCACCCCCCCCCCCCCCCCACCACTTCGATCCAGGATGAGGGTGCAGGGGGTGCGAATCTGCTGAACTGTTGGACCATGGAAGAACACAAGGAACTGCAGAAACTTCCAAGAACGCATGAAATGCCGTTTCTGACGATCAATTCTTTAAAATTTCCTGGGGGAGGACCCCATTTATCCCCCCCCCCCCAAGCACTATGGTTTCAGGCACCCCCCCCCCCCATCCCCCCCGTCCAAAAATTCCTGGATCTGCCCCTGGGGTATATCTTTTGAAAGTGACTAAACACAAACCAAAGCGGTCAATATCCTGGTTCAAGGTGCGATATACCTACTGAGCATGCGCAGCAGCTATCATGATAATTGGTTCACGAGTTATCAAGTGACCACTATATTTGTCATGTGTGTGCGTTTGTCTCTGTGTGTGTCTGTCTGTCCGCAGCATAACTACCCAATGATATCATCCGATCTTGATGAAACTTGGGTGGGAGGTTGATATCATGATCTAGTTGTGTCCTGCCTAGAGTGGGCGTGTTGTGAGTGGAGCCACGCCCAAAAAAGATGTCTTTTTAGGGGGTAATGGATTTCAAGCTACATCTTCTCCGAGGGGTTTGGTGGAATCTGACAGGGGTTTCGATATTTGGTTCGGCCGTCATGTGTCTAGCCCCACGGAGCTCGATTTTTCATTTTCGCTCCAAGGTCAAGGTCACAAGGTCACAAAATTTAGAAAAGTCAATTTTTTAAATGGTTTTATTACATTGTTCGCTTCCTGATAGGGTGAAATGTCGTACATGATCTTATATTATCACATACATCATGAAATACAAGTTTTTCAACAAATTTCAGAATCTTCGACCTTTGACCTTTGAAGGTCATAAAGGTCAAATTTTCAAAGTTGTTGGAATCGAACCGAATTTTCAGTATTGTGTAGCTAACTAACCTCATAACTGATTATACATTATTTTCTATCATTTCAAGGTCAGTAACCTTCGTTTTGACATTTCTGGGCCTGGCCTGTCGGGGCCTGTTTCGGTTATAGTCCGTCGTTTATCATTGAATAGAGCTCGCTCGTGAACCATCGTCATCTCCTGACTTGTAAATTTATATTATCGTTATCACAATTGCAAATCTAAAGCACGATTATCGTCCCATCGCGATTATCGCCAACCACTATAACATACATACATACATACATACATACACACATTTGCTCCATATAATATAAAACTAGCAGAAACCCATGATAAAAAATACCACAACAGAAAAGCCTTGGCAATTATTTTTAGTTGCGACGAGCAGCTCTGAGAGGACCGCGTTGTTGTTCTTGTTGTTGGGGTGCCTTTTTGAATAGCACATGCGCATGCACACAGATGTGCGTTGGTATGAGGTAAGAACATCGCGGACTAAAATCGCAATTTGTTTGAAGAAACCAGAATAAATTTAGCAACAAAGACAACATGAATGTTTTCATATCAATCTCGTTTCACAGAACTTTTTTACTTTCAAATCACTTTAATCACACCACACCAAACAGAACCACACAACCACACCACTGTTTTCACAGAACCACACCCACTTTCAAATCCCCTACCGACCAAGCCCGTTTCAAATTATCCCTCTGCCACCCAGAATTAACATTAATAAATAACATTAATGAATTAACATTAACAGAAATAACATTCACGTCCATACATTATACATAGTGTGTTCAAAAAGTATCCGACCTTTATTTTTCGTGCATGAAAAAAAGAAGCTAGGGAGGCGTTGATTGGTGCACGTATGTAGGCGATCCTAATGCACACGCGTGAATTTTTTCCCACCTGCAGAAGCTGTCATTCGACGGCAGACCGCCGATGAGTGAGGACATGTAAGTGAGCGCCGTCGGATTTTCGTTTTTGACAAAATGACGGAAAAACTTGAACAATGCTACTGCATCAAATTTTTTGTTTTTTGGCCTCTGGGATGATGGATGCTTCCATTGTGATGACTGCAACTTGGTTTCTGGGTCATACCCATAAACCCAGGACTCATCGCCAGTGATCACTGTGTTGAGGAAGCTGGGATCGCTGTTCACAGTCTCCAGCATGTCCTGTGCGATCTCCAAACGGAGTTGCTTCTGCTCAATCGTTAGCAGCTTTGGTACGAACTTCGCTGAGATTCTCCTGAAGCCCAAATCCTCCTTCATAATGGAATGAACGGTGTTGAATCTTGCGGATCGTTTCCACTTGGGAATCGCCAAGCTTTACACAAAATTTGATGCAGTAGCGTTGTTTAAGTTTTTCCGTCATTTTGTCAAAAACGAAAATCCGACGGCGCTCACTTACATGTCCTCACTCATCGGCGGTCTGCCGTCGAATGACAGCTTCTGCAGGTGGGAAAAAATTCATGCGTGTGCATTAGGATTGCCTACATACATGCACCAATCAACGCCTCCCTAGCTTCTTTTTTTTTACGCACGAAAAATATAGGTCGGATACTTTTTGAACACAGTAGGATGTAATTAAGTGGGTCATTCCATGTCAAATCATCAAAGAATCTGCCGTCATCTCTCAGATTTTTGTAAAACTTTGGGAACCAATTGGGACCCATGAAAAACAGCTAGAACTCAAATATTTTTGCTAACAGCCTCTTAATTAGTGAGATACAGGTTAACGAACTTTGGACTAATTAGCGCGATGTCGCGAATTCAAATGGCCATATCTCTAAAAGTATAACACCTAGAGAGCTGGTTTTGGTGTCATTTTAAAGGTATTTTCATGCCCTATAAATTTGTCTGGGCAACATTTTCCTACCTCCAATCACAAAAAAGTTATCACAAAATATAAACTTCAATCGTGAATCCAAAAAAAATGTATCCTTCAAATTTCCTCAAATTCATCCCAGATGTACCTTATGATGTCAAGAAGCTTCCACATAAGTTTTGTGATGGGCACTCCAATAGTTTCTGAGATATGAGCAATAATGTACATGTACGTATGGCATATAGGTTCGAAAATCAGCATTTGTAATGTATTATACAATCATTCTAACCTAGCCATGACAGGGAACACAGGGAACAACCATCAATTGCTTTGAAGTATCATATACTTTCATTTTCAACTGGGCCTGAGGGGAATTCTCATCTGGGGAATTCCAACTGGGATTTCCCATGTGGGTAAGTCGAGGTGATGCAACTTTCACAGTCTAAGATCCCCAGGGAAAGTCCAAGTTGGCTTAGTGTAATGCTTAGGCCTGCCACCAACAGAAATTGGCAGTTCACTTCTGAAGGAGCTGCAGAAAAATGACGACTGCCAAGGAAAAGTTCATCTTGAAGCAGAAATCCTGCTGCAATCCCTTTGGAGCTCATGAAAAACCAAAGTCGTCTGGCTTGAGAGCTGTTAGCCAAAAAGCCATAGCCGCTCATCCAAGCCTCAAACTGCAAAGTGCACAGAAAATCTGTACCCAGTGTCATAAGAAACTGGCAAAAAGACAACCAGGTGTGGTAGAGACTCAGAGTGAAATACCATTACCAGTGACCAGCAGCGCTATTAGCAGTAGTGAGGACAATGATGGTGGAGGTGAATCACCAATACCAGGCAGTTCAGGGGAGTTTGAATTTCATTCTCCTGAAATGGAACTGAATACACTGAATGAGTCTTTGGGATTGATTGGAGAATCACCTATTCCAAAAAAGAGACTTGCTGCAGATAAATATGTGAAATCCAAAACCAAGAAAATCGGTGACACTGGTTAGTGAACCTAAGTCAGGTTAGTGAACACTGTGTACTTGAACTCACTTATTGATTGTATAATACATTACAAATGCTGATTTTCGAACCTATATGCCATGCGTACATGTACATTATTGCTCATATCTCAGAAACTATTGGAGTGCCCATCACAAAATTTATGTGGAAGCTTCTTGACATCATAAGGTACCTCTGGGATGAATTTGAGGAAATTTGAAGGATACATTTTTTGGGGATTCACAATTGAAGTTTATATTTTGTGATAACTTTTTTGTGGTTGGAGGTAGGAAAATGTTGCCCAGACAAATTCATAGGGCATGAAAATACCTTTAAAATGACACCAAAACCAGCTCTCTAGGTGTTATACTTTTAGAGATATGGCCATTTGAATTCGCGACGTCGCGCTAATTAGTTGAAAGTTCGTTAGTCTGTATCTCACTAATTAAGAGGCTGTTAGCAAAAATATTTGAGTTCTTGCCGTTTTTCATGGGTCCCAATTGGTTCCCAAAGTTTTACAAAAATCTGAGAGATGACGGCAGATTCTTTGATGATTTGACATGGAATGGCTTTAGTTGATGAAGCATGTTGCGTCGCAAAACAAAGGACAAGACCAGAACTGAGAGACAAAAATACGCTTGTGCATGCGTATAATTTAATGACTGGTCGAATTTGGTAGCGCATATTGCAACGGATATCATCATGATTCTACACGTCGCAGCTGGTGACTACACTGTGGTCATTTTTCTCTTGTATTATATAGAAAGAGAAGAGAAGATCCTCCGTCTGACTGGGGGGTTAGTGAGGGATGGGGCCGTCAAATTTGAAGAGTGCTTTACACTATGGAATACCATCCCACGTCTGGCGTATTATTATATCATGTAAGATTCGTATATAGGAAAAGAAAAGGTGTATAGAGGGGAAGATTGGAAACCCTCCCCCCAGGGAAGCAAAGTTTGCCACGACATTGTACACTGCTGCTCAGCACACTGAAGGGTTGTGTAATTCAAAATAACTCTCCAAAATATCTCTCGCTGCGTAATTCAAAACACCTGACTGCACTCGAAAACGTGGGGACAGGAATATTGTACTCTAAACAATGGAGGCTTGTAATACCCGCTTCTCTCTCTCTCACTTGGAGAGGTGCTACACAATACACATTTACAGAGAGAGTTTGCGTCTCTCCCTCCCCAAACCCCTCCGCACGGCCACCGGCTGATGGGAAAATCGAAGAGTGGCTTGCACCATTGGACGACATTCTGCGTAGGACTGAGGGAGGGGGGGGGGGGGTCTGCGGTGGAGGGTGAGCCATCAGGGGGGAAAAACTTTTAGTTCCGAAAGGATCGACCCTTTCAACGCTTAGCGTATTATAATATAGAATGTACCATGTACCCCGAAGACCCAAAATACCCCCAAAAACCCTTGAAGACCCCGAAGACCTTTAAATATCCAAGACTGAAAACGAAAATATCAAGAAGACCGAAAAGACCCCAAAGACCCAAAATACCCCAGTGACTGAAAGGATCAAAAAGACCCAGAATACCAAAAAGACTCAGAAGACCGAAAATACCCCGAAAACCCAAATGGCCTAGAGGACACAAAAGACCCTGAGGACTCCGAAGACCAAAAAGAAGAGTAATTATTTCTCTTGTTTAATATCTGCCTTACAAAAGGGGGAGTTTAATATCTGCCTTTCAAGCATCAAAGATGTAATGCTATATTTTGACCAGCAGGCCTTTCGTTCATTCCCTTGAGAATAATAACCCTAACCCTAACCCTAACCCTAACATCAAACTCGACCATGTTGCATTATTGGAAATCTGACTCATCTCTACCCATCTTGAACACTGTTTCCTGGCCTGGTGAGGTTTCAATAATGAGCCTCCAATGACGAATGAATGTTGGGAGATGTTGTGTATTTATTGTAACATTGATTCCAAGTTTCCAAATGTCATCCTTTTTCATTTCCTCTGAATTGGTCTTGTGCCTCATGCCCAAACCACCACAGGTGCCAGGCATTTCTTTCAAACTACTGAAGTTGGTTATGAGCGGTGAGGATGTGAATGATGTGCTGAAGCAGTTACACGGTCATCTGAAAGTATTTGACGATGCTCTGCGAGATACCAACGACACCTTCCTTGGTGGCGGTACCCCAGGCATGGCCGACTACATTATATGGCCATGGATAGAACGATTGCCAGCAGATATGGTGAAAAGGTGAGTCGGCTGATGGATTTTTTAAAAAATGGATAAATTGGTGGGATTCCTTTTGATGTTTGAAAAGCACCGATCTATTTCATAACAGTTAGGCTGCAAAGATGGCTGATTCTAGATTTGGTCCTGTCAGGGAACTTTTTACTGAACCCTGAAGATAACAATAATTTGAGACGAAACTCAGATACAAAAGAACTTGGTTCGTCTCTTCGAGCCAAGGTTTATTCCGAATTAGGAGGGAAACTTGTTACACAAAATCGAACTAAGATATAACGCGTTGCTTGAAATCTTCTCCCTTCTTGTCCTGCGTCTTCAGATGATACCGTCCCTTCTCTCGGAGCATTGGTGCTTAAGTAGACCCTCGATCCTTTGATGTCGTAGGATTGAAATTCAGAGATCAACACAGAACTCAGCAGCCCGTCTTCCTGGCGCCAAGACCCATCTGCTCTTCGTTATCGGTCACTCAAGGCATACCATAGGTCACTTATCTCCACTTATGTCAACCTTCTCTGTCCTATACAATTCCACTCTCTGACTAGTGCCTCCACCTTTTGGCTTAAGTAAACACTCGAGCCTGGTGTTCTCCATTTTTGGGACAAAGGTTATCTCTTTGGTTCCAAGGCTTTGCCAAACTGCACGGTATAGCACATTCTATCTCTTAACAATGGGTCAAAACTCGTTTCTCCACATTCTTATATGCTTTAAGAACAAAGTTTATATTGACGTACATTTTAATCATTTGCATACCTCACCGACCCTAATAATCACAGAAATCTCCCACAATCCCCAGTTTCTTTCTTTTGGTTAAATTAACAATTTAATCAACTTCCTATTAAATATTCTAACCACAAATTTGGTAATCCAATTTTTTCATACATAAGGCATAAGGCATACACCGTCATCCTGAAAGAATCTGATCACAAAACATTTCTTTGTTCATTGACTCTTTCCATATTAATAATGCAATTCATTTCATTTGCATAAAGCATACAACACTTCACCTTTACCACAACGATTTCAATTCACCATTTAAAATAATAAAGCATCTGCAACATTTGGCAATACGTTTTGCTTCAAACAAATATTGGCTTTGTGTTTGAAAAGAAGAGAAGAGGCCGATCACTTGTTTGACATTCAAGTATGAAACATTTTCTTCTGATGTCTTCATAGCACCTACACTATTTCGTGTAGGATTTTCTGCTGTTGTGATAGCTGGGCAGAGTCACAAACTGACCCTGCTCTGCATGTAGCATCCTTGCCACTCTTGCTGTGAGCCATAGTTGATTTGAACAAGGCCTTCGTCCAGTTGTAGTCGACTTGCCTCCTCACTCAGCATGAGCATGGAGCAAGTGTTGATGTGATGTTGGTTGACCAGCAAGATGTGGAACAGAGATGCCAGGTGCATCCACAACGATGTTAGGACCATGGTGTTCAAGTTGTCCATGGTTCATACCAGGAGCCTCCAGCAGAATCGTGCACAGCTGTTGTGAAAGAAAAGCACAGCCGTCCACTTACAGCTCCTCACTGGCTCTCCAGATGTTGGTGGAGTAATGACACACGTCACCGCAACCAGTAGAAATCGTAGGCAAGATGTCGCTGTCCCGCAATTGCTGACGATGAATGTTTGAGGCATTTGAACAAAAATAAGTGATGCCTTTCTTCAATATGTTGCAGTGTGATCCAGGCAAATGGTCACATAAATTTTCTTTGGTGAAGGTAAGCATCCGTCTCCAATTTTACAAAGGAGAATATCTTCATCATTCTTTAAGAATGAGGGTGTATGCCAAGATTAACTTCATTTTTAGCCACAAATTTTCTTTCTCGAACTTCTTCCCAATTCCGTTAGCACTCCCTTTGAGATGTGATCTGGTCTTATCCTTTTACTCAGCCACATCTGAATCTGCTTTCCACACACACTGAATTAGATAGGGTACATCTTATCATAAAATCACCATATTTTAACTAATCATATATTTCTTATAACGGTTTCACATTCAACAATTTGTTGTTTTCCTTAAAACATTCAAAAAGTTATATTCATTTACATGCGTCACACAAATAATATTCAAATCAGGTATATATTTTTACTACTAAACTAAGAATAGCATTTAAAATTGCTTTCAAATCAATATAGTTTGAAAATTAAACTCATGCCGTTATTTTAACACTACTTGAAGAAAATAGATGCATTTATAAATGAATGTATATGATTAAAATCACAAACAGAAATGTCTAATTCCCAAAAAATTATGCTTAACAAACAAACTATGCATAATGTATCATTATCATAGTCCTCCCTACTTTTTTTCTTTTTTTCCCCCATTTAACAGTGTAACTTGTGGTGATATGATTTCACTGATCTTGTAAAACTGACACAATTCATAACATTTTCATTATGCCATTATCTTAACTCTACTGTACTCATTTACAACATTACTTGATTCAATCTTTTAATCTCGATATTCGGAACATCATAAAATCTTTCTATTTTGGGTCCATATTTGTTTATATTCTTATCAGCTTCCTATGGTTCATCAATTTGTTCCAAAATACCGCAACCAAAGGTTTTAACCAAAGCTCTACCAAACTATTTCCAATTTGAACTCAAAATACTAGTGAAACAATGATTCGAAGAATTAACTTCAAGGGGTCAACAAATTCATTTTATAAACAGATCGAATTTTCCCCATCCAATAGTTTTCCTTACCAATTGTTATATTGCAACACTTTAATAAACCTTTGAAAAATGTTTTCCATCTCAATAAATTCCCTTTTCACTTTACAAATAGCCATCTGTAAATTAGATATTGAATTACAATTTTCTCCCAATTTGATTGGCCTAAATGTCCACAGAAGTGGCTGCCAACATGCAGTACCGTTTTTATCTACCAAACAAGTATTCGTCCACATAAGACCTCTACCAAAATTTTGTTTTAAAAACAAATCTGGGATTTCTGATTATATGGATGCACACCCTCAGGACATTTCAGGCTGCTGTTAACAATCCACTATGATAAATTAATTCCTTTACCCACAATCAAATAATTAATACAAATTGAGGATATTATCCCTATCACATTCATTTATAGATTCATTATGTTGGATCTAATTATTTTCCAACTGCTGTAAGGAAGAACAATAGCTCTTATAAGTCTTATTAATATCGTACTTAATTTACCCAGCATCTAAGAATTGTGTACTATCCATTCCCATCTGTTAACCAGTGACTTTGTTTAAACTCCAAAACTTAATTTGATGAATCCCATGTGTACAACTACCACTTATTGAAACCCCTACTTTTGTAGAAAATATCCAAGTAAGTATTTTACATCCCCTTAACTATTTCTAATCTTTTCTATGCAACTAGTGAGTACTACTGACACCAGTATGCCAATATAGGTGTGCCAGATTAACAAATATGTTGCAGGTACACGTAACATCGCGTTCTGAGGTTAAATAACGTAACAGCGCGTTCATGTCTGCCCCTTGGTTTAAGATTCACAATGCATTCTGTTTTTAGAAACTCACAATAGATCAATTCAGCCAGATTTTCTTTACTATTTTTTTTTAAATATCATCTATGCCTAATACACATCCATGCATACAGCACAATTTATATGCTGGTAAAATTCAAGTTTATATATATATCAAAAATCCGTGAGCAGAGTACTCTGGTAAATCAGTGTAAGACCTCTTCCAAATTTGGCTAATTTTGTACTCCCACATTTTTTATGGAGCTCATATCCATAAATAGCTTTATTCTCATATAAATTCTATCAAAAATGGAATCCCAAAATTACTCACAATTATTCTTAACTATTAATTAATGGCTGCTCATAACTCAGCACATCAAATCTTTATATTCCATCTCCCTTGACAAAAGAGATAATTTTCATAATCAAATTATATTTCTATTTTATTTTATGGATTCTCTGGATATTCGATCCCATCCACATGAAACTATCTATTTCCAGACAAGCACATTGTCGGTTTCAACAATCTTGTAAGATTGACACACAAAAAAAAACACACACACCCATGCATTATGTGTATTTGTTTGCATTGGAACCATTATTTGCAGACCAAAATGGGTGTCAATAATTTTATTTCAATTTCATAAAATTTGTCCTTTAATTTTAGAAACACTAATACACAAATAGACAAAAAAGTTTATTCTTAGAAAACCCCTATAATGTCACATTGAAATTACCCTTTCGGTTCCCACAATAATTTATCCAAATTTGACAACACACCCATTTACATATCAGTCGACCACTGACCTATCAATCATGCAAAACAATAGTCACCTGATGATCATGTGACTCTTGTCACTTGGTTTCCAAAAAATGTTTGCAAAGCAATCGTTCCAAACTTTGTAAATTCAAAAATTGATTTGCCCAAAATGCTCCCTAAACCCACATTTATATTTGGCAAATATGAGCCTTCCAGAATTAACTGTAATCCTGGATCTTTTAATTCTCTGTTCCAAAAAATATCCAATTTCGGCATTTGATCAATTAATTATTAATTTGCTAACAAGCAAAAAAGAAAAAATGAATCATTCTTGCTCCGAAAACTTTTCAGACACAAGAAGCATCGACAGTTATTCATGTTGGTCTAGTGATTTAATCTATTGAGGCCAGTCGTCATTTGGGATCTGCAGCAATGAAGGCCTAATCGTTATCTGAGGAACCGGTAAGCACTGGTACCCTTGATCTTGGTTTGCCCTTGCGAAATTGTCTTTCATTGACATACGGACATCTTCTTTTCCAATGTCCCATTTCTCCACACTTGAAACACCGGTTTCTGTCATTGCCTGGTCTGTCCACCTGTTCACTTGTATTGCTGGGCTGCATCTCTGGATCCCTGGGTTGCCACTGCGATCTCTGGTTATAAACTCCTTAGCATGTCCCTTTGTCCACAAATACCAATTCTCAACCTCCCTAATAGCCTCTACACCATAATGGTCATACATATAATATGTACAAGTACCTTTTTGTGGAATATCTGGTTGTCCTTGTGTATTCTTACAGGCTCCATTCCCCATTCTGCCTGTATGTGAATAACACTCAGGATTTACTCAATGTACCCAGTAAACTACTAGGATCTGCACTTTGGAATACACTTGTATACACCTGCACTATGTGTACTGTAAATAAAATCTACTAGGGGTTGTTCCACCTTTTATCAAAGTAGCGTTGGATGCCTTGTTGCCTAGCTTGTTGCTATATGCTGCAGTCGTACTTCCAGGAAGGATCTCTCCACCTGTGGCTTTTCCACAACCCAATCTCACAGATCGGTATTGCAGATGAGCCAAATGGATCAGTATCAAAATAGGTGAATCAGCAGATATCCCGTTCTGTTGAAGGGGGAATCACACAATGGTAACCACATATATATATATATCTATATATAGACTCACCACCTTGCTCAGTTTCCAAGGTTTTCTTCACATTGATAATATCTCACAAATATATCAAAGCTTCTTTCTTGAGACCGCACTTTGATCGATCAATCAATTTATCAATATTCATCAATAAATCAAATTAATCATTTTTAGATAACTCCATACATAAGCCCTTTCCCCATTCTGTCAGAATAGCTTTATCTGTTGACTGAGATCTATGATCATCATTGGTCGTCACCTCTGACCCATACCTCATGTCAATTGACGAATCACTGTTCTATCCTAGGGTCATATCTGACATATTCTTCAATTTTGCCTGGTCACCACAAAATTCGACTTTTGCAACCACTAAAGGCAACTCATCCTTCATTCGTGAGACAATCAGCCAAAATTGATCAGACAGATATGAAACGGCTCTTTGAAAAAAAAGAAAGAAATGTCTCAATTTGAATGGTACCCAAACTTCTTGACAATTAAAATTTTGTGAAACTCCTGAAATGTTCCACCAATGAATGACAATTAATTCATAATATTTGCCAATTTTAATCCAATCATGCTCAAATTTTGACACTTTATTTAACTCTATTACTTGTAATGCACAATTAATCCTACAGGGCTCAAAAGTTGTCCTTTAAGCCCATGCAATCATTTTACACCGAAAACTTAATGATCTCATTCCTGTCAATCATAACAGTCATGATTTTTAAAAATCATTATCATAACGATTATCATTATTATCATAATCATAGTCATACAATATTCATCCATTTGAAAAAACAAACATTTCCTGTATCATCACATCCACGTGGTATAATCAACAATGAAAAAAAAAAAAGAAGAGAATTGGACATAGTAAGAAGCTACAATAAGGGTTTGAGAGGAAGGGGTGGGAGGGAGGGAAGGGGGGAGGAAGGAAGAGGGGAAGGGGAAGAGAGACAGGTAAAAGACAGGTGAGAGAGGTAGGAAGGGCGAGGGAAGAGGGGAGGAAAAAGGGTGGGGCGGAGGAGTAGGAGGAGGGGTAGGATGGAACGAGGGAGGAGAAAGCTAGGGGGGAAGAGGATGGGACAATGGAGGAGGAGGGTTAGGGCAAGGGAGGAGTGAGGCTGGGGGGAGGATGGGGCGGGGGTGGAGGAGATTCATAGATCATCAACATATTATTTAAACTCATTGGAACAAACGAAGCATTCAGAATTAAAAATAAATTTTCACAGCATGGATTGAAAACATTATACCAAACATTATTGGGTCAACACTTCATTTAATTAGCTCTTGTATGAGCCTCAACCCAAGTGAGATCAAGTGAGAAATGAAGAGAGATAAAGGGAGACAGAAAAATTGAGAGGGAGAGAGGGGGCAAACAAAGAAGGAGAGAGAAGGAAAAAAAAGAACAGGAGAGATGATCTCTAATAATACTGATGGCAAAGGACAGGTGTGATAACACCTGTGTGACAGGTGAGGATAACTTAATGATATAAACATCACCTTGAAGTAAAATGAATTAATGTAGCAATGAGCGGAGACAGACAGAGAGACTTGGTGACAAAGAAGGGAAAAATAAATTATGGAATTTTCATTCAATGGCCCTGCCTTATAAAAATTCTACATACACGTAAAATGGGATTCCCTGTTATCAATTTTTATCCCAAACGGGTAAATTTTAACTGTCATCCAACATGGCCGCTGGAATAAAACCCTAAAAAAATATGTATATTTTCCTAATCGTGATTCAGATATAGGGATGATTACAGGTCAAAATGTCATATTACACAAAGAGCTGGGGGGGGGGGGGGGGCGGGGAGCCAGGAATACAGGTAATACAGGTAGATTTGGAGAAGAAGAAGAAGAGAGAAAGATGAAAGCATTTGCTACCTGGAGCCTCTCAAAACACATGCATCCTGATCCCAAAGAGGCACAATGCATGGTCATACCACTCCTCTCAATAGGACCCCTTGATCCACTGACAGGGAAAAAATTACTCGTCAGCATGACAAAAAACGTGATGATGTCATAACGCATGAATGTACTATACTTCCGGATATTCATCCCGACACAATTGCGCCGTTTTCCTTCGTAACAAAAAATTTTGGACCATGTCAAAATGTTGACACAACGAAGACCCTTTTCATAAACTCCATTAACGATTTTTACGACCAAAATTTTGTGTTTGCTCGGCACTATCGCCCAATACAATACAGCCGCGACAATACAGTACACGCCAAACTGGCGTGCCGAGGTCATAGGTCACTACCACCCATCGGGGGTAAGGTGGGGGTACGCGGAGATCAGGATGTGGTGAGGGTAGAGACGCGGTGATGGGGGAGGAAGGGGGTCGGGGGGGGGGGGGGGGGAGGAGTGAGAGAGGGACAAAAAAAAAAACAGAGTGCACATTTGAGAAAAAAAAAAAAAAAAAGCATTTCCGATCCCGTTCGTAATTTGTCGACAGGAAGAAAATGAAATCATTTGCCATTAATTGTGAATTAAAATATATAGTGCTCGCGTACGCTTCGACCAGCGAAGCGATGGAACATGTTACACGTTGCCATGCCTGCTGTGTACCAGTAAGGTACGTATACATTGAGTGCGTGCATGAAGTGTACATGTCATGTCGCGCTGTGTAGACACGGTGCGCATTGCACCCACGTACCAAGTCACGTGACCGATCAAGTTGTTTTTACAAAGCTACACGAATTGGTTAACGTCTGCTCGCTCACTCGCCAAACAAACACGCGGTACAAACACGCGAGCGCCCAACGAACCGTCGAGCGCAAATTCACGCGTGTTTGGCCCGCACATCTGCACGCATTTCCCTACTCGCCAAACAAACACACGGTACAAACACGCGAGCGCCCAGCGAACCGTGGGGCGCAAATTCACGCGTGTTTGGCCCGCACGTCTGCACGCATTTCCCTGTCATGCCGTTGGATTAACACCCAATGGGTTGACTCAGCCTGTCATCCTCTCAAAGTGAGTAAATTAACTCTGACCTCAGTCCCATGCGAGCAGAATCTTGTCATCTACAAAACTGCCCTCTATCGAATGATCTTCACCCCAGTCCCCGCGCGGGGGTGCGAGTCTCACATGACTGTCCAGAAAATGAGTCTACGGTGCACTTCATCACTCATTCTCTGTCAGATCATCGACACTCGAATTGGCACACTCAAATTGCAATAGGTCTGTGCACATCTGACCAATCACACACGCGAACGTGTGTAAAATACAGACGCACATCAAAACCGCCCGCGGGGCTATCAAGCCACGCACTTCCTGACCAATTAGTATACATATTTACAAAAAGTCGTTAAAATATCGAATAGTCGTTAAAAAAAATTTTTTTAAAGAGAAAAAAATCGCTTCTATAACTGGTGCCGCAGCATTCGTCATTCCGTCCGCTCCTCCGCCGTGACCAAATGGAAATAAAGGGAGCTCAACCATAGGAATACCATAGAGGCCTCAACCATAAGAGCTCAACGTAATCACGACTCGGCCACAAAAACGAACAATTTCGCAGGACGTCAGCAACGTTTATAGTAACAAAAAAATCGCAGTTTATATGTATAAAATGTATGTACACCGAAGGTCGACCTCTATTTACATAATTATACAGTATACACCTCAGTGGATCTACATGAAAAAGACAAGAGCACAGCACCTGTACTAAAGTCAAAAGGTCTTATTAGTGGATCTTTGGACTCAAAAAAACAACGAAAAAAAACACAAAAAAATTCATGGCACCATTAATGAAATGTGTATACATCTGTAGTACACTAATACAGGGCTTTGTGCATCTATACATGCTTTGTGGATTTTGCCTACCGACCACACTTAATCGAGCTAATAAATATTTAACAATATTTGAGCAGGTCATTTTATATCGTTCTGTAAAGGCTCACCTTTGGACCTAGAATGGTCTCCTCGTCGAACGTCACAGTTGATATCGCCGTAGGGTCACCAACTGTCAGGGAACTTTTTACTGAACCCTGAAGATAACAATAATTTGAGACGAAACTCAGATACAAAAGAACTTGGTACGTCTCTTCGAGCCAAGGTTTATTCCGAATTAGGAGGGAAACTTGTTACACAAAATCGAACTAAGATATAACGCGTTGCTTGAAATCTTCTCCCTTCTCGTCCTGCGTCTTCAGATGATTCCGTCCCTTCTCTCAGAGCATTGGTGCTTAAGTAGACCCTCGATCCTTTGATGTAGTACGATTGAAATTCAGAGATCAACACAGAACTCAGCAGCCCGTCTTCCTGGCGCCAAGACCCATCTGCTCTTCGTTATCGGTCACTCAAGGCATACCATAGGTCATTTATCTCCGCTTATGTCAACCTTCTCTGTCCTATACAATTCCACTCTCTGACTAATGCCTCCACCTTTTGGCTTAAGTAAACACTCGAGCCTGGTGTTCTCCATTTTTGGGACAAAGGTTATCTCTTTGGTTCCAAGGCTTTGCCAAACTGCACGGTATAGCACATTCTATCTCTTAGCAATGGGTCAAAACTCGTTTCTCCACATTCTTATATGCTTTTAGAACAAAGTTTATATTGACGTACATTTTAATAATTTGCATACCTCACCGGCCCTAATAATCACAGAAATCTCCCACAGTCCTTACAAAGTGGAAACAAACAAACTGTGTTGTTGTAGTACAGTATAGCAGTATTTCATCATGGAACATGCATTACATTTTATTGTTGTAGTGTTATTAGTACTACATGGTCATTAAGAGCTATGCTATACTCCACAATATAAATTCTTTAGCAGACTAATGGCACGGATGGTTTCTGTTTTCCCTCTGTCGTTTAATTTTTTTTGTTCTTGCGGCAATTTGTTCCCATGGGATTTTTTTTTACCGTTGAGTGAATGAATCATGAACATTGGTGCAGTGGTGCTCAGACTGATTGTTTTTTAACCTTTAGAACCCCCAAGACCCTTTAGAACACCCGAGACCCTTTAGAACACCCGAGACCCTTTAGAACACCCGAGACCCTTTAGAACACCCGAGACCCTTTAGAACACCCGAGACCCTTTAGAACACCCGAGACCCTTTAGAACACCCGAGACCCTTTAGAACACCCGAGACCCTTTAGAACACCCGAGACCCTTTAGAACACCCGAGACCCTTTAGAACACCCGAGACCCTTTAGAACACCCGAGACCCTTTAGAACACCCGAGACCCTTTAGAACACCCGAGACCCTTTAGAACACCCGAGGCCCTTTAGAACACCCGAGGCCCTTTAGAACACCCGAGGCCCTTTAGAACACCCGAGGCCCTTTAGAACACCCGAGGCCCTTTAGAACACCCGAGGCCCTTTAGAACACCCGAGGCCCTTTAGAACACCCGAGGCCCTTTAGAACACCCGAGGCCCTTTAGAACACCCGAGGCCCTTTAGAACACCCGAGGCCCTTTAGAACACGCGAGGCCCTTTCGGACACGCGAGGCCCTTTCGGACACGCGAGGCCCTTTCGGACACGCGAGGCCCTTTCGAACACCCGAGGCCCTTTCGAACACCCGAGGCCCTTTCGAACACCCGAGGCCCTTTCGAACACCCGAGGCCCTTTCGAACACCCGAGGCCCTTTCGAACACCCGAGGCCCTTTCGAACACCCGAGGCCCTTTAGAACACCCGAGGCCCTTTAGAACACCCGAGGCCCTTTAGAACACCCGAGGCCCTTTGGAACACCCGAGGCCCTTTGGAACACCCCGAGGCCCTTTGGAACACCCGAGGCCCTTTGGAACACCCGAGGCCCTTTGGAACACCCGAGGCCCTTTGGAACACCCGAGGCCCTTTGGAACACCCGAGGCCCTTTGGAACACCCGAGGCCCTTTGGAACACCCGAGGCCCTTTGGAACACCCGAGGCCCTTTGGAACACCCGAGGCCCTTTGGAACACCCGAGGCCCTTTGGAACACCCGAGGCCCTTTGGAACACCCGAGGCCCTTTGGAACACCCGAGGCCCTTTGGAACACCCGAGGCCCTTTAGAACACCCGAGGCCCTTTAGAACACCCGAGGCCCTTTAGAACACCCGAGGCCCTTTAGAACACCCGAGGCCCTTTAGAACACCCGAGGCCCTTTAGAACACCCGAGGCCCTTTAGAACACCCGAGGCCCTTTAGAACACCCGAGTCCCTTTAGAACACCCGAGTCCCTTTAGAACACCCAAGACCCTTTTGAACCCCAAGGCCATTTGCACCACCAATACCCAAGACCACTTGGACTCCTTCCTACCCTTTAGACCTTCACTCCTTTTAGACATTTTAATACCCTGTGGACCCCTTTGACCCTTCGACCCTTTTTAAACATTTTAAGACCCTTTATATCCATTTCAACCTATGTAGACCTTTCATTTGCAATCAACGACCTTTCATTTAGTTTTAGTACATCCTTTCATTTATTTAGAACACCCGAGACCCTTTAGAACACCCGAGACCCTTTAGAACACTAACCCCCGCTCTAGCAGGGAAAATGGCCTTAAAATGCATGTTGTTGTTGTTGTTGTTGTTGTTGTTGTTGTCGTCTTTCATTTATTTGCAACACAAAATACACCACACACAACAAGTCATGGCAAGGGTCTGCAATCTCTGATTGCTCTTTCTTTGTTACCTCCGCTACCTAAGGTGGATGAGGTTATGTTTTCACCGCTGTCTGTCACTATGTCTGTCAACAGGATATCTAAAAATTGTGGATCGATTCGGCCAAATTGGTTGACAGGTTGGTTGTGTGACAAGGACAGCAATATTCGATTTTGGTGAAGATCCGGATCCGGATACGGGAATTTTTAAAGTGATTCGTCTTCATTGAGAGATTGCGCCAAAATGATATGTTGTATTAAAGCGCGGTATTACGCGCGCTGCTTGTGAGCAAGGAGGAAGTGGACAACGCGGTAATTTGTAAGAGTCTTTATTCAAGAGCTCACTGTAATACTGAGCTGCTCAGGGCTGCGCGCCCCGTGTATATCGTGAGGCCACGCCTCTCTCCCGGGCGTGGCCCACCCCCACTTGGTGTGCGGGGTGATGTCACCACGTCAGTGCTTTCGTGTCCGCCACACGCGCCCCCCCAGAATCCCCGCGCACCTGAAGGGTCAGTTTGCGGGGCAAACGGATGACCCGGCCGAAGCGCCCCCTGGCGACTGGCGGCGTCTGGGATGCAGGGATGCCATCTGGGATGCCTCCGGCTGCCCCTGGGATGGGTGCAGGACCGGGGGGCGGCGTGGCGGCAGGGCTGGGCGGTGCCGGGGGTCCGCCCGCAGGGGGGTGGCCCCGACGCGGGGGTCGGGCCACCGGCGGTGGATGGTCCACGTCGAGGTGGGCCGACTTGACGCGGTCCACAGAAATGCGGTCAGGAGTACCGCCGATGTCCAGGGTGAAGTGCTTCACCCCGGTCTCCAGCACGCGGAAAGGCCCGTCGTACGGGGGCCGCAGTGGTGTCCGATGGGCATCGTGGCGGACGAAGACGTACTCCGCCGTGCGAAGCTCCGGGGCGACGTGCGTCGGTGGGTGCCCGTGGCGTGCCGTCGGCACCGGGGCAAACCTCTGGGCGGTCTCCTGCAGAGCGGAGCGCTGCTGTGCCGCGGACCATGGTGCCGTGGAGTCGGGGAGGAACTCGCCCGGCACCCGCAGCGGTTGCCCGAAGACCAACTCCGCCGCGGATGCATGCAGGTCCTCCTTGGGCGCCGTCCGGAGGCCCAGCAGGACCCAGGGGAGCCTGCCGACCCAGCCGCCGTCGCGGAGGGTGGCCCGGAGCGCGGCCTTCAATGAGCGGTGAAATCGCTCACACAGGCCGTTAGCCTGGGGGTGGTAGGCCGTGGTTCGGTGCAGCCGGACCCCGAGCCCCTGCGCGACCGCCCCCCAACCTGCCCTCCGAACCGCAGAGAGAGGCAGCGTTTTCCGTACGTACGGATGGGCGTCCCGTTTGCGGCAAGCAGCGCGGGGCACCCGCCCGCGGCGTGCTTGTCCGACGTACCGGCAGGAACGACACTCACCTGCGCTCCTGTGTCGCACAGGTAACGGCGCCCGGATAAGGTGTCCGTGATGAACAGCAGGCTGTTCGAACGGCCGGCGCTCATTGCCACTATCGAGCGCCGGCCCGGGCGTTTCCCGACCTGTCGAACGAGCATGGCGGATGACACTGTCGAGCCTCGTGGCCGAACCTGGCGTGGAACCGGCACCAGGTGGTGGAGCTGGAGGAGCGTGGCTGGCTCCGCCAGGTCGGTGGAGCCGGCGGTTTTCCCCGCGGTGGCGGTTTTCGCCGTGGCGGTGGGCGGGGCGTGGCGGCGGCCACGAGGTGCGTATCAGCATGCTGTGTATGCTGTGGAAGCTGATGCTGTGGATCAGCATCAGCCTCGGGATCCACGAGGTGGGCCGCACCGACTCTCGCCCGCATGTCCGAAGCCGCGAAGTACCTGTCTGCCACGGCGGCCAATGCTCGGGGTTCCGTTAGCACGGTCCCGGCCAACGCGAGGCGTACCTGTGCTGGAAGTTGGCGACGGAAAAGCGCCCGGAATAGAGAACCAGGGGCTTCGTCGCCCAACAGTGACAGCATATGGTCCATTCGGACCGACGGGCGCGCGTGTCGCCGAGCTCGGGGAGTTCCAGGAGGCGGTCGGCCCGTGCGTCCTCCGTGAGGCCGAAAGTGGCTAGGAGCAGCCGCTTGAGTGCCTCGTACTTGTGGCCGTCTGGTGGGTGGCGAAGGACGGACACAACTCGAGCGGCCGTGCCGGGCCCGAGGGAGGCGACGACGTGGCAGTAGCGCGTGTCGTCGTCGGTGAGGCGCCGAAGCTGAAACTGGGCTTCGGCTTGGACGAACCAAACTTCGGCCTGTGCCTCCCAAAATTCGGGAAGTTTAACCGACATCGCGTTGTTGGCCATGGCAATGGCGTCGTGTTTGGAAGGATCGCTACTGCAGATCCAACGTCGAGGGTCACCAGTAAAGCGCGGTTCTGTTACGGGGTCAACCTCGAGGGGAGCCCCGGCAGAAAGATGTATGGTCCTTGGGTGAAAATAAGTCAATCAATCATGAGTCCACACCAAGGGTTACGAACAAACCCCAATATATTCCCAAATCCCGCACAGGAATCACAATGCATTTACAGCACTTCCATACAATCCTTATCTATAGTATAGGTGGCACCACCTTAACCCACAACAGTGTTGGCAACACTCACGGCCCTTGCCCCCAATGTCTCTGCACGCCTCCCAGGTGACGTTGAGTCGATCCAGCGATCGGGGAAGCAATGTCCGATTCCTGCACGCCTCCCAGGTGACGTCGAGTCGATCCAGCGATCGGGGAATCTAGTTCCGATTCCAATCCGGGGCTGGGAGTGAGGGTACTCGACAACCTCAGCGAGGATACCCGACTTCGCAGGTTCCGCAGTAATCCGGCGCTCTCCTGACGCGTGGACTTCGGTTCACAGAGGCACGGTTCCCTTGTCCTTCACGTTCGGCGGCTCGGTCTCGAGCTGCAGTCTCAACTCTCAACCGTCTCCTTCCAATCTCTCGAACAGCGCCGGGCGCTTGGTTCCTTCCAGGATCACACGGCACCTTCACACGTAACCGGCAATCAATCACCCCGCGCAGGTAACTCCTCTCGCCAGACAGGCTTTTCCAACTCCGTTCCAAAGTAGGTAACGATCGCCTCTGCTCGCGTCGGAACTCTCGAAGCTTAAGATGGCCGCCCTTTTTCTTCTCCTCTTCCTCCTCTTCACGATCCCGTTTCCGGTCTCGTTTTTCCCAGAAGGGCTCCTGACCCTTTAATCACAACCTTTAATACAATATACATTAATAAGAAATGACCTGAATTGTAACCCCCTTAAACCCGGAATTCGTAACACTCCCCCCCTTCAAGAAAAAGTTTGAACCCAGCGAAAACTTTCTTTGCAGGCCAACTGTGATAAACAAACCAGATAACTCGCACCCAAATCATCACTTCCCCCCGGGCACAATTATCGCATCTCAAAAATAAAGCAACAAACTTTCACCAAAACCCCCCAGAGATTCCAAAGGTAATTCCCTCTGGACCAAGCGTCAACAACTTCTAGTTTCTCTTGGATGGAGGCCCAGCTGAGTACTCACTACATGGACGCCTTAAGGAATGTGGGGTTCACGGTTAGTCCGGGGAGGAAAGTTCATTACATGGACACCTTTAAGAACATGGCGTTCACGGTTAGCCCGTGTAGGAGCCCAGGCTCGGCGGCTCCGCCGTATATAGAGTGCTTCAACTTCTCCGGACTCCTAACAGTTACGGTAGGACCCCTTGTCCCAGCAGTCACCTGACTGGCGGTCTCCTTCTCGGCCAGTCCTCTGCCAATCATTCTTTCGGGAGATGCCGTAACTCTGGGAGCCTCCATAGTAATATCGGCTGCTGCCAACACCAAAACTACCGCCAAGTGGTCCTCTTCTGTAGACCTCTCGACGCCTACGAAATGCCTTCCCTACTGTTATGGTCCGACCCTCCAAATCCTTACCATTCCAATTCTTCTCTGCCTCCCTGGCGTCTTTTGTGCTTGCAAACGTGACAAAGCCAAACCCTCTTGACCGTTGCGTTTCCCTGTCTTTTACCACCCGCACTTCCACCAGCGGCCCATATCTGTTGAAGACAGAGGTCAGAACTTCTTCCTCTGTGTTGAAGTTCAGTCCCCCTACAAATAACTTGGTACTTTTGTCGCCATCCCGAGCTGGGGTGGTGTTATTTCCCCTGCGGTGCTCTTTACCCACCCTCGGGTTACCATAAATTTGCCCCCCGGCCAAATCATTCCCGATAATCACAGATACTCCCTCTACAGGAAGCGTGGCTTGTAAACCGACGGTGACCGGTCCTGACACCAAATCGGATTCCAAATGGATGACATGAAGTGGGGCACTAACACAGCCACCAATCCCTTGTACCCGAACACTATCACCAGTTGCGGTACTCTTTGACAATGGCAAAATGCCTTCAAGCATTAAGGATTGATGGGCTCCTGTGTCCCTCAATACCCTAACAGGTCTTGGGTTAGTCAAGTCTCCCTCGAGTGAGACAAACCCCTCATAAATAAATGGTTGGTAACTCTTCTGTGGGCGATTTTTTACGCTTGCCATCGCATTCGGAGTTGTAATAGTCGGACTCCGCTCTGGGTTTTCCCTTTTCATGAGGTAACAACTGGACATCAAGTGTCCAGGTTTCTTGCAAAAAGCGCAAGTAGGCCCGGAGGAAAAACTCGTGGTCTGCCTCGGGCCCCCCGGAAAATAAGTTTGTCTTGGGCCCGTAGCCCCCTGATTTCGAACAGTTGGGGTATCAGAGTTGTCCCCATAATCATCTCGAGGCCGCCGCCATGTATTGTCGTTCTCCGCACCGAGTGTTCCATAACTCCCCTGCTGAAGTCTAGGTGAGGAGTTAGGTTTGTGGACCCCTATCCGGTGTGTTAAGGCATAATCATCTGCCATGGTGGCTGCGTCCCACAACTTTGGTACTTTCTTTTCCTGCAGGTACACTTTGATGTCCTCGTGGACACACTGTTGAAATTCCTCCACCAGGATCAAGTCACGCAATGCTTCGAAGTCTTTCCCGACTCCTTTTGACTCACACCACCGATCAAACATGTTTTCTTTCACTCTGGCAAACTCCACATGGGTCTCACTCTCCCTCTTCCCGGCATTCCTGAATTTTTGCCGGTAAGCTTCAGGAACCAACTCATAGGCTTTGAGAATGTGCTTCTTCAATACCTCATAATCTGCACATTGGTCCATTGGTAGCGCTGAATAAATATCTTGAGCTTTACCCACGTGCACACTTTGCACTAGTATGGTCCAGGCCTCCTCCGGCCAGTTTAACTGTCGAGCCACTTTCTCAAAGTGTGGAAAAAATTTAGCGACTTCCTTTTCACTGAAGGGTGGAACCAGCCTCACATGTCTGCCCACATCCCAGGTGTTCTGGCTAGGTGTCGGCCCAGTCAGCAAGGGTGGTACCTCTCCCCGTTCTCTCATTAACTCCAGCTCCTTGAATTTAATTTCTTGCTGAAGCACCATGTCACGTTCCTTTAATTCCCTTTCCGCTTTTCTCTCCTCTGCTTGGAGTTCCCTTGCAGCTCTCCTCTCCTCTCCTCTGCTTCTGCTTTCCTTTCCTCTGTTTTCATCCTTTCTAACCTTTCCTGGAGTTCTCGTTCCACTCTCCTTTCTTCTTCTGCTCTTTCCTTTTCTGCTTTCCTTTCTTCTTCTGCTCTTTCCTTTTCTGCTTTCCTTTCTTCTTCTGCTCTTTCCTTTTCTGCTTTCCTTTCTTCTTCTGCTCTTTCCTTTTCTGCTTTCCTTTCTTCTTCTTTGATCCGTTCCTGGCTCCGTAATTGCAACTCCAGTTTCCGGAGCTCAACGTCTTCTGGTTCTTCGGGTAGCCACTCCCAGGCTAACTCGTCCCATGTTCCTAATCCCACCATAGACTGTATCACCGTGGTCTGCAACTCTGCCTTCCTCAAATTAGTTCGGACCTCCAAGTTAAAATGTTTGGCCAATTTCAAGAGGTCCGATTTTAGTAATGCTCGGAACTGTGCCTCACTAGGGGTTACCGCAAAGTTCTGTGCCACAAACGCCATGGTGACTACTGGTAACACCTGTTAACCTTCACCCCAGAAATTTCCAACAAAGAAAAGCAACAGTATTACTATTATTGCTATTGTTTTTTTTGTTTTTTTTGTTGTTGTTTTGTCGGCAGAGCAAAACAATTTTGGGAACGTTGGAAAAGTTCCCACTCTTGGGAATTCTTTCCCGGACTAAAATTTAGAAAATTGTATAGATCCCGGACGTAGACCCAATTGCGAATCCGCAAATTGTAATTTGGACGAGCCCCCAATTCTGTTGCTTGTGAGCAAGGAGGAAGCGGACAACGCGGTAATTTGTAAGAGTCTTTATTCAAGAGCTCACTGTAATACTGAGCTGCTCAGGGCTGCGCGCCCCGTGTATATCGTGAGGCCACGCCTCTCTCCCGGGCGTGGCCCACCCCCACTTGGTGTGCGGGGTGATGTCACCACGTCAGTGCTTTCGTGTCCGCCACAGTATGATGTTTTAAAAAGTTGTGGATGGATTTGGATGAAACTTGGTGGACGAGTTGAGTAGGTGATAAGAACATGCCGGTTAGATTTTGGTTCACGACCAGATCCTGATCCTGCCTACCAGTGGGATACGAAACATAACCTGTTCAACCGGGCAGAGGTGTGCGCTCTTCCGAGTGCTGTTCTAGTTACCGGTACTTTTGTTTTTGGAAGCGGCCTGGGAGAAATGCCACGATAATTTGGAATGACCAAGTAGCCACAACCTTTGTCTTGTACCTTTGGCAAGTTTGAGATTGGATAAGTATGAACCGAATGCTTCGGCCGCAGAAATGCAGATAGACAAACACCAAATGACTTACTGTATTTTAGTATGCTGATTCCCCTCACGTGTGTGCTTCCTTGGTGTGTGTAGGGTTTTTGATGGCCTACCAAGGCTTCAGAAATGGCAATCGGCAATGATGGCACAGCCTGCCATCAAAGCCACAATGAATGATACCACTACGCACCTGGAGTTTTTCAAACTGTATTTGTCTGGTGATCCAGAATGCTGTGATTACAAGCTTCAGTGAAAACTACAGTCGTTGTAATGCCGATACAGATCATTTTATAGGAGGTTTACATATTTGATTAATGAACCTTTATGCTTTTCTGTGCCTATGACTATGGTTGTTGTGCCTATGACTATGTATACTTTGCAAAAAGAAAAGTTGTTGTAGTATGTTTTGGGCATGGTGGTTGTCTTTGTCAATTAAAAATACTAGCAACGGTACCCGCCCTATGGGTTGGGCTTCAATTGGGAGGCCCAAATGAAAAGGCTAAATATCACATTGAAGGCTTTTTTTTTCTTTTAAACGATTTATATAAACATCCGTTAAATCTCGATCGGTGCAGCCGTTTGTGTGGCACCTGGAAAAATAACGTCATGCGGGAGCAAGTATCAGCAGGATGTGGCAGTGTGGGAGTCCACGTTTTTGATCCTACTTCATGCCAAAGTAGCCCACCACTTCTCCAAGCATTCCGCTCTTCAGATCCGCCATGACAGATTTAAGCTTGATACTGAAGACGCGTGCAGTTAGTCCTCCCGATGTCGTATGTACTCCCGATACGTGTTTCCTTCATTGTAAAAACTTCCAAATCAACAGTTAAAAGGATTTTGAGCCGATAGCTGTTATGGCCTTGGCAAGATCGATGGAGACAGCTATCTGTTAGCGTATTCACCGCCCAAATAGCTATGTGAAATTCTCTCATGGAGAGATTAAACTAATCGTGTTCACAATTGCTATGTCGTATGTACTCCCGATACGCGTTTCCTTCATTTGAAATGGGTTAGAATTCTCTCAAGCAGGGATTCAACCCGTGTCCTTGTAAAAGGTTTTTGTCCGAGGTCACCAAGTTCGATAGGTGCAGCCGTGCAGCCGTTGGTGCGGCACCCGGGAAAACAACATCGTCACAATGAGAACAATGAACGTTATGCGAACGCGAATGTTATGCGTGAGTCCAAACCTGAGAATGCTGGAGACTAAAGCTGAAATTGGGAAAACTAAATAGCCTATTTTACTCCCGGAGATCCCAGGATTATCCACCCAAAATATCCTTGCGATCGGTTCAGCAGTTTTTACGGTACCTTCAAACAGACAGACAGACAGATGGACATTTGGTGAATTATAGTAAGATTCATATGCACATTCGTTTTGATCACCAAAATTCTCATCGACATACGTTTATTACTCTTGAGGGGATGGGATGGCTCAATTGCAAACATGCAAACCGCTGAGCTGTCAGAGTCGAAATTCAATCTCCAGCACAGTGGGGTTCAACAAAAACTGGTGTGGTGCCACCAGAGTACAATGCATGGAGACCCACACCAAACGGTCGCCTTGGAAAATTATGACAAATTGCTTATGTGATAATATTGCAAAAAAAAAAAAATTGTTCGTCATTTTCATGATGCTATGATGATGGTTGTAATTATTTGGCTGAGGAAGTTGGTTCTACAGGTGTGGGAAAGAAAAGAGGAACAAATGGATGGAGATGAGCAGTTGGTTTTAGGAGTTTCACCAGAAGTGGGTTACTGGCAGACAGTGTGCACCCGGCAGAAACCTGGGGGTTTCACGGAAATAGCAGAGGATGCAAGACCAGAAGGGAGACTGGAGAAGACAGAGACCACCACTATGTCTGCGATGTGAAAGTGGTAGGCACAGATACTCAGCGTCATCGTGGGAGTTTCCAAAAATTTTTTGAAGGCTTTGGTTTCCACACTGAGATGTTGTCTTATGCAACTTGACATTTTTAATTTCCACATACGACACAGGTTGTTTTTTTTTTTTCTTGTTTTTTTTTTTTCTCGTATACAAGATTGAGGCTCGTGTAAGAGCTAACATTAATCACAAAAAAAACGGACACCCAAAACATACAATAAAGGGAGCTGGAGAAAAGATGGGGAGAGAGAGGGAAGCACACAAGCACAACAACAGTAGAGAACAAGGACATCAGTAGATCTGTGGGAGGGAGAGGGCTTGGGGGGAAGAGGGGCATGGCATGGGAGGGTGGGGTGGGGGGTGGGGGGAGAGAGGTATAAAACACATGGACACTGCTAGGGCTTCCAGGGAAGAAGTTGGTATTTCAAAAAAGTGGATCTGGGGTGAAATTAGCGGGGGTAGAAAAGATCAAGGTTTTGGATGGGGGAAGATAAGAGATGGTGGTGAACAGCTGTTTTAAAGACCTGGAGGGAGGAGTGGGATTGAAGGGTGTGAGGGAGTTTATTCCAGAGGTGGGAGAAAAGAGGAGTGAAGGTGAGCAGAGAGTCTTGATTTCGGCAGTTTAACCATAAGAGTAAGAACCCTGGTGTTGGGCTAGCGGCTAGGGTGCCGGCTTAGGATCCTAGGATCCTGGGTTCGAATCCCGGTCGATTGCTGAATTAACGCCAGGGGGGTTGACTCAGCCTGTCATCCTTCCGAGGTCGGCTAATTGAGTACCAGTTCACTGGTAATTCCCTGTTTGTCGTTAAAGGCGGCAAAAAGGGTTGGCGTCAGGAAGGGCATCTGGCCGTAAAACATTGCTTCAAAAAGGGGACCAAAAAAACAACAACAACCACGGTGCCCGAAAAAGGCCAACCCCCGCTTGCGGGGAAAAATGGCCTCTAAAGGTGGTTTTTTTTTTTTAACCATAAGAGGGTTGCTGGCAGATCTTGTGCGACCTGCAGGAATATTTGGGGGACAGAGCACAGAGAGAGCTGGGGGAGCAAGGCCGGAGAGGAGCCGGTAGAAGACAGAAAGACCACCAACCTGCCTGCGGTGAGTGAGTGAAAGGCCCTCACAATCAGCTTCATCACGGGAGATTCCAATGATTCTGAAAGCTTTGGTTTCAACAGCGTGAAGCCGAGCTAGGTGTGAGGCAGGAGCACCAGCCCAGAGGGGGGAACAGTATTCCATTGAGCTGCGGATGAAAGCCTTGTATATGGTGAGGAGCTCAGGTGTGCCAAGGAAGGACCTCACACGATGGAGGATGCCCAGTCGGCGACTGGCTTTGGAGCCCAGCTTGGAAATGTGGTTTTCCCAGGAAATATCATGGCAGATAGTGAGACCCAAAAGAGCTTTGAGCAACCTGATCCAGAACACAAGGTGGAATCGAAATGAGGATCAGGATCGTCCCACACCCTTAAAGCCCAGAACCAATCAAGTGTGAGTGTAATAAATAGCTGCCTCCCGATAATGTCACCAATCTGAGGGAAGTCATCCAGACCTAGACCTGGAGGACCTAGCACTAAGAGCCAAGAGCAAGTGGGCAGCAACAACTATACACCCCTCGAGACGGGAACCAATGAGGCCTGGCTCAATATGCAAATATTCTGATCAGAAATATCAGGCAGAGTCACATGACAGCAGGGCAGGAGATAAGAGCCTCATAATCTCGCACTCTCGGTGGCTTGTATCTTGGGGTCTCCCTGTGGTGGTGCTCATCTCCCGGTGGCTCATCTCTTAGTGGAGTCTCCCTGTGGTAGTACTTGTCATCTCATGGTGACCTTTGTCGTCTCACTAATGCCTCGTGTCGACTCTTCGTGGTGGTGCACGGTGTGGGGTTCGTGAGTCCGAGGACACTGCTGCCCAATTGTTGCGCCGAGTCGTGCTGTGTGGGATGAACCGACCTGGATAGGGAGGCAAGCAGCCGTTACATCACAGTGCTGTGGGAGTCGTTGGTGTGGACCTTGCAACCGCCGGTATTTGGTACCAACGACCCCTAGAGCATCAGCAAATAATGAAGAGAGCACGAGGATAAGGGTACCTCCCATTCACCGCTGTC
The DNA here is from genome assembly GCF_964187855.1 of Myxine glutinosa. Lineage (NCBI taxonomy): Eukaryota > Metazoa > Chordata > Myxini > Myxiniformes > Myxinidae > Myxine > Myxine glutinosa. Next base: position 74,585,184 of record NC_136269.1, on the reverse strand, counting down.
ATGGGAGATGCATCACACCCTCCCGCATCAGGATAATGGGAACTTTATGTTACTGCTTGTCTTGTACATATGTGCCTTTTTGTAATATACTTGTTAATTCGATTTGGTCTCCTTACTCATCCTGCTTACATCACAATGGTGGCTAAGGGGGACTCTGTTTGAGATAACAATGGGAGACTACCTCAGTGATGTGGCTGGGTGAGCTCGGCCAAAGATATAAGGTCTGTCACATGATTGCCTATCGACATGATACTCACTCGTACCAAAAATCTCAATCTGTACGGTAATGTGACTATGGACGTGGGATCCGGAAAGACATTCCTGGGATGATGGGTTATCATGGTCGCTTTGTGACTCAGAGTTCCGACTGGAATTATCCGGACCGACCAGGATCCTAACAATATTATTGAAATGTCTATTTCATACTTAAATTTTTACTCTGTTCTACTTTTCATCCTAATTCTTCAACTTCAAGATCTACAAGCAATCAAACCTAAGCCTCCCACCCTCCCCTAAAAACAAATTCACAATGGGAGGGTCCATAGATGAGCACTCCGCACCTTCGGGGTGCTTGCTTGAGCGCCTTAAATGAAGCAAGCCGTTTGCTAACGGAACACGTCCCCATTGCTAGATATAGGTCCATAGGTTGCCGATTGGTTGGCCATGTGCATATGACTCCGCACTCGATCATTTCCATAGCAACTGACAAGCCAAATCGATCTTTTCGGTGTGAAGTGTGAATCTCACAAATCAGACTTTATCATGGCTTTATGCTTTTCTTATTAGTTCTTCTGTTTGGTTAATTCCGTATTTAACCTTTATTTGTTTTATTCATTTCTTGTCGAAAGCCTTTTTGTCCATTTTGGCTTGGGCGGTGTATTGTAGATTGGACCGAGTGAACCTATATGTCGCAATAACATCGTGTTGACCAAGACCATTCCTTATACATTATATCGATGTGGAGAAAGATGTCACAGACAGACAGATTTCAACTTAAGATTCAAATTTACTTAATAGACCATTATTGAGCGCGATGTGAGCCCTTCTGAAGTCTGATGAAGGTGCGAGATGTTCTTCTTGACGGTAAATGGGGCGGAGCAATAACACTGGCTAAAACTTCACCTATATCAAGGATATAATTGCAGAAGAAGAAGTATCGTCAATAAACGTCAGACAACTGCGTACTGCCATTGGCTTTCGACAGGTGAGACTTTTCATGGTCTGCACTGTTTTTTGGGTGGAGATAACGACTTTTATTGATTCAGTCGAATGTTGTTGGGGTGAACAATAAATTGTGTTGTTCAAATTTAACTTGATGATAATAACAGCAAATTGTCTTGAGGGGTTGAATCCACAGAGCCGGGAGGCGATTTAAATGTACACATCGACACTCACTCGTACAAGTTGTGAAATGAAATGGATTTATTTTGGATGCATGGTCGTAAGTAGTATGAGGTAATTAAACGTTGTTTTGGTTGTTTTTCCGCTTTACCCCCAACGTATTAAAGATGAGAATACACCTGGGCTAGGTACACGGAAGTACGCGACATGTCTGATGTCAATACCTGCGTCAGAGTGTGAGGTGAGACCGCACGTAAGAGTTAAGGGAGTGTTTCAGTTCTACACACTCGTGCACTTGCACACTCACACAGCGTGGAATACGATATAAATGCAGTGAGACTTGGTTTAATGGGGAGAATAGTTGGGAGGACAAGACTCGCACTCTCACACGGACGGACACACACAGAGACACCGACAGACACACACATACAGAGACACAGACACACATACAGAGACACAGACACACATACAGAGACACAGACACACATACAAAGACACAGACACACACATACAGAGACACAGACACACACATACAGAGACACAGACACACACATGCAGAGACACAGACACACACATACAGAGACACAGACATACAGAGACACAAACACACACATACAGAGACACAGACACACACATACAGAGACACAGACACACACATACAGAGACACAGACACACACATACAGAGACACAGACACACACATACAGAGACACAGACACACACATACAGAGACACAGACACAGACACACACATACAGAGACACAGACACACACATACAGAGACACAGACACAGACACACACATACAGAGACACAGACACACACATACAGAGACACAGACACACACATACAGAGACACAGACACACACATACAGAGACACAGACACACACATACAGAGACACAGACACACACATACAGAGACACAGACACAGACACACACATGGAGACACAGACACACACATACAGAGACACAGACACACACATGGAGACACAGACACACACATATAGAGACACAGACACACACATACAGAGACACAGACACACACATACAGAGACACAGACACACACATATAGAGACACAGACACACACATACAGAGACACAGACACACACATACAGAGACACAGACACACACATACAGAGACACAGACACACACATACAGAGACACAGACACACACATACAGAGACACAGACACACACATACAGAGACACAGACACACACATACAGAGACACAGACACACACACACACATACAGACACAGACACACACATACAGACACAGACACACACACCCACAGACACACCCACAGACACACACACCCACATACAGAGACAGACACACACATACAGAGACACAGACACACACATACAGAGACAGACACACACATACAGAGACACAGACACACACATACAGAGACACAGACACACACATACAGAGACACAGACACACACATACAGAGACACAGACACACACATACAGAGACACAGACACACACATACAGAGACACAGACACACACATACAGAGACACAGACACACACATACAGAGACACAGACACACACATACAGAGACACAGACACACACACATACAGAGACACAGACACACACGTACAGAGACACAGACACACACGTACAGAGACACAGACACACACATACAGAGACACAGACACACACATACAGAGACACAGACACACACATACAGAGACACAGACACACACATACAGAGACACAGACACACACATACAGAGACACAGACACACACACATACAGAGACACAGACACACACATACAGAGACACAGACACACACATACAGAGACACAGACACACACATACAGACACAGACACACACATACAGACACAGACACACACATACAGACACAGACACACACATACAGACACAGACAGACACAGACACACACATACAGACACAGACACACACATACAGAGACACAGACACACACATACAGAGACACAGACACACACATACAGAGACACAGACACACACATACAGAGACACAGACACACACATACAGAGACACAGACACACACATACAGAGACACAGACACACACATACAGAGACACAGACACACACATACAGAGACACAGACACACACATACAGAGACACAGACACACACATACAGAGACACAGACACACACATACAGAGACACAGACACACACATACAGAGACACAGACACACACATACAGAGACACAGACACACACATACAGAGACACAGACACACACATACAGAGACACAGACACACACATACAGAGACACAGACACACACATACAGAGACACAGACACACACATACAGAGACACAGACACACACATACAGAGACACAGACACACACATACAGAGACACAGACACACACATACAGAGACACAGACACACACATACAGAGACACAGACACACACATACAGAGACACAGACACACACATACAGAGACACAGACACACACATACAGAGACACAGACACACACATACAGAGACACAGACACACACATACAGAGACACAGACACACACATACAGAGACACAGACACACACATACAGAGACACAGACACACACATACAGAGACACAGACACACACATACAGAGACACAGACACACACATACAGAGACACAGACACACACATACAGAGACACAGACACACACATACAGAGACACAGACACACACATACAGAGACACATACAGACACAGACACACACATACAGACACAGACACACACACCCACAGACACACACCCACAGACACACACCCACAGACACACACACCCACAGACACACACACCCACAGACACACACACCCACAGACACACACACCCACAGACACACCCACCCACAGACACACCCACCCACAGACACACCCACCCACAGACACACCCACCCACAGACACACCCACCCACAGACACACACACAGACACACACACAGACACACACACACAGACACACACACACAGACACACACACACAGACACACACACACAGACACACACACACAGACACACACACACAGACACACACACAGACACACACACACACACACAGACACACACACAGACACACACACACAGAGACACACACACAGAGACACAGACACATACACACATTTGCGGTTGATAAATTGCGGCCCTGTGTTCTGTGTTCTGCGTATTCGTGGGTGCAAAATACATTTTTTTCTACTCGCCGTGAGCATAACAGTTCTAAAACATATTGTTGCATTTGTGGGGGTAGGTGAAGAAATACCATTGTAGAGATAGGAATGTATAGGTTAGCATGGACCATGTGACACGTATAAAGCCCATTGCGATGTACATAAGCAGGGTAAACGTTGAGCTTAAGTGTTCATGTGTCACCGCACGGAGGGTGGTTTTTGTGTTAGTTTAATAGGGATTAAGCATAATTCCCTGTACGTAATTGCCGCCTTTGATTATTTCCCTACGGTTTTATTTCATCTAAAAAGGGCCGCCATTGCAACAACAATTTCAACAACAACCATAATCGCAGACAGTACCCGGACATTACGACAGGCAAGTAAACCCCGCCCAGCCAAACATTCCAGAAGGACGACTAGGCTCCGCCTCGAAGGATCGTAACTGGCAGGCCACGCCCAGAGCTTCGTCAATGGGCATCAAGCAGGCCGTGAGGCCCCTCCCCTTAGGGGATGATTGGTCATGGAGATGGGATGATGTAATGGGACGTCGGGATTGGTCGAGTGTGACGTCAGTGAGGCAAAAAGGAGGATGCGTCCCTCCCTCTCCCTCTCTCTCTGGTTCTGGCGGTCAGATCGGGCGGTCGCAGAATTTATCTCGCTGGTGTCGTGGTGGGCGGTTCCGTTTTTTCGTGTGCTTTTGAGGAGACTATTCAGAGCCCAGAAAACCTTGCAGCATTGGAACCAGGGGTGTCATTTTGACTGGGTGCTCTTCGAGGGAGCTAAGGACAGGGTTGTACTGGCTGGGCCAGAATCGAGCGGGGGAACGTTTGGCTGTCTACTGCACGGCACGGTGTGCTGGCGCGATTAACCGGCGCCATTGTTCGGGCGCTTCGACGTGCGGTCCTTTCGGCAACCGACCCCACCAAAGTGCTCGTCGAGACCAGAACTCAGTGCCAAATAAAAGGGGGAATTTTCTTTTTATTTTCTTTAATAATTTACTTGTCTGAGTGTAGACATCTCAAATTAGGAATTGTAGTTTTTACCTCACATTCATTTTATTTGGTTTACAATTATTCTTAATAAATTCATTATTCGTTAAATTTCATTTCTACTTTGTCGTGTTTCTGTGGTTGTGTGGATCGGATAACCCCCTCATGCGGCTCGTCCCAGATAAGGACCTCGTGACTTTCGATCCCACGCGCACTTTAAAAAGGAACCACCAATAATTCGGCTTGTACACCTTGGAGTTAACTGTTCGGCTATCTGTCCACGGCTGGTTTTCATCGGCCACGGACGTGACAATATCTTGCAATAGCCACGCATGTCGCATAAAGCAACTGGACGTACGCAAAAAATATATCTTCCATGAGCCGCGAGCATGACCTGCTTCTACGTTTGCAGCCGTGTGCTTCATGTTTTCATGGCTTTTCGCGGCCACAAAAATATTCTAGCTGCACTATAAGCGAGTTTCGCGGGATGTCCCACCATTCCCACTGTAAACATAGCTCCGTGGGATGTCCCACCATTCCCACTGTAAACATAGCTTTACGGAATGGCTCACCATTCCCACTGTAAACGTAGCTTTGTGGCATGTTCCACCCGCTGCATATCATATCGTCCCCTGCAAGTTACGGTACAGAATGAAAACACTCCACTGCATCTTTTTGTACAATTAGCAGATTTTTTTTTTTTTTTTTACAAAAATGTTAATCACTGCTTTCTTTGGCTTTGTCAAAGTGATCAATTATCTTGCAATTCAGAATAATATTAGAACTCCTGTACTATCATCAGCATCTTGCTGCGATGTGTTAAGGTGCTTAGGTCTGCATGATGGCCGAGCGCAGCAGGGCACGAGAGCGGGACCATGATGTACACAACCTGAGGAGCTATGACGATTGGGACGAGTGGCAATATCGACGGAGTTCCCGCCATTCCAGATCCAGCCAACTCGCACATTCCTCCATACCGTATGGGCTTTTTTTTTTGGTGTTCTGGGGCGATAGACTTGCTCTATAGTCTATACTGAAGGCAGTGTTAAGGAACTGGTAATTGTCCGGATTGTTCATTTCTCCAATGTCACGACTGTGAACATTATAGATTCAGCATTATTTGGACCACTTTACTTATCAACTCGAGTTTTTAAAATCTATCATTATTTCTGCTTCGTTTGGCAACTATCACTCCTTAAACCATTTAACTTCTCAGTTGAAGACATTTTCTGTGCGATACGTAAGTTTTCATAACATGCAGTCACTATTTGTTCTACCTCCCCCCATGTTCTTTTGTAACCAATCTCAATCTTACCTCTCCAGGTACTGGGCCCCACCAACATCTGGTGAACCACCACCTGATTACTCTGAGGATTTGCCAAATGAAGTGACTTATTATGAGGAAGTATCATGTCCTCGCTATTATTGCCGCAAGCTCAACTTTGCATGTACACGTAGAGGTGCGTACAATGTCTGTTACACGCCTCGGTTGGTGATTATGAACCTGAAACGCTTGGAATAATACTTTTTGGGTTGGGGTTGTAATTTGGCACGAGTCCTGATTGTTGATTCAATAAAAGTGAGAACTGAAAATCCTGAACCATGGCTCACAGTCTATAGTTATTCTGAACTTTTAGGATATTTGTGTTCATTTATATTTGATTAAGCATTTTTTGTTGATTACCCTTGACTGAGGAGAGGGTATTGCATTTGAGTCAGTTTGTTTGTCTGTTTGTCTGTCTGTTTGTTTGTTTGTCTGCACAGACTAAATTAGATTTTTCTCTGCAACCGTTGGTCCGATTGACAGGAAATTTTCACCATAGGTGCAACTCCACCTGTATAATTTTTAAGGATAACGACGACGTCATAGGTCACATGGTTCGGCCGCCATGGAAAAACCGAAAAACTTTGCACCTCTATATCTCCGAAAGCGCTGAATAGAAAGAATTGAAACATGGCTCATTGTAAAGAACTCTCCATGTGGAATAACATCTGTGAATGATGATGTCATAGGTGCCTCCATTATGACGTCATAATTTGACAAGTACAAAACGTCATCCGATCAAGATGAAATTTCTTGAGCATAATCTAGGAATAAATTAGTGGAGAAAAAAAATAATAATGATGTCATCGGTCACATGGTTCTGCCGCCATATTTGTTTTTACACAAAAGTCTTAAAAACCACTGAATATACATCCTGGCGAGGGTTTGCAATCTCTGATTGCTCTTTCTAGTTTATTTTGTAATTTGGCTGTTTTGTGATACAGGGGGTTCTCACTATACGTTCAAAATGCGTTCCAGAAAATGTTGGACTTGTAACGAAATGACAAGATAGTGGAAAATCTTTTTCCATAATAATTAGTGTAATTCCAACACTTGGTTTACCTCTTATACAATGAAATGAATGAATGATCGTTTTAAGGCCATTTTCCCCGCTAGAGCGGGGGTTAGCCTTGTGGGCCCCATGACAATCATGGTTCCCTGTTTGAGGCAATGTTTTTATGGCCGGATGCCCTTCCTGACGCCAACCCTTGGTCACGCTCTTGCGATGCGCAGGGATACGGTGTACCTATTCTAATCGGGGTACACACCGTGATCATTCATCCCAGCAAGCTGGTACTCAATTTGCCGACCTCGGAAGGATGACAGGCTGATTATACAATAGCATTCAATAACCCTAGCAATCAAAAAATACGTATGAAACATACAAAACATAGGGGAAATACAATAAATTAAGCTAATTAAAAAACCCAAACACCTTTTTATCTTGCTTACCATAAACTTTTAAATATATTATAATGATAATTTAGCGGTCTTTCACCTTAAAAATCTCTAATCGTCTCTGTTAAGCTGTCTGCATCAGTCTTTCACCCTCTAAATTATCATTCCCATTGGTTCCCCACCCAGGCCTCAGTCTTTGTGCCAGCACATGCACTCGTGCCACGAAACCAGACACTCGTGCTGTGACTCCTTGTTGTGTCCACACAGGACCTCACATAGAACTTCAGTGGTCGTCACGCACACTACAGCCGTCATGCTCACTTCGGCCGTGCCTGTATCACAAGCCAATTACCGGAACGGCACGTCTTGCGTGCCACACGTTACACTGTGCTGTCTGCATGGCTCTTACTGGTGTTCTTTAAAATAGTTAACAGTTGTTGGCAGAAAACCAAAATAGTGAGCGATATCGGTTCATTGTTCACCATGCTTATTTCATTTCACTATGTCTAATTTTAAATCCAGAGTTACACTACTGCGTTGCCGTTTATGTGCAGCCTCCCCCTTTTCGCTACCACATAGTAAGTTCTTTACCACTCATTGTTCTACAATTACTGCGGTAAAGTACACAGATTTTTTTTAAAATACAGTATACTACTGTGCAGTACGTGGAGGCATTAAGTCCAACAATGTACAGCGTGAGATAGAGATAGAAAGGGAGAGGACGCAGTGCATTGTGGCGTGAAACACTGGAAAGCTGGTACGCAGAGCATTGTGGCATATGATGCCTGGTAACTGGTCTTCCATCGAATGGACATTGGGGCAGGGAATTGTTGGATGCACAATGAAAATGTTCCTTATCACTTGATGAAATCTGAAATCAGACTTGTATGTGTGTGAAAAGACTAAATGATGAAATCAGACTTGTATGTGAAACGACGGATAGCTGGGAGACTTGTAGTGGGGGACCCCCCTGTATTCAAGTTCATTTGATATTCTTTTGTACTAATCCTAACACGCACACACATACACACACACCTGGGCTGGAAAGGACCGAGTGCCGTGTCAAATACAACAGTTTCAAGAGCAGTGAAGACCGAGCTGAAAATGGCAGCTTCGATGAGACGACATGTGCATGAGGCACCTGGTATTACGCCATCCAACATACATTTGTGACGCAGACTGGCCCTGCAGCTTGGTGGGACCTGTTAACTCCGTGCTGCCGGGATGGAAGGCTCGAGCTTTGGCGAACTGCATCTTGCAAAGTTCCAGCCATTGAGGACTATGGAAATTGGGGTTTGTGAGATTGAGGACCACGCCAAATGCAACGACTTTGATGGGAGTGAGAACCGATTTGTGCATGGCAGCTTTTGGTGAGGCAGATGGCTGTGAACCTGGCACCTGGAGTCATGCAGATCATTTGGGAGGCGGCCTGGCCTTGCGGCTTGTTGGGTTTTGCCGACCCCATCATGCTGACAACGAAAACATTAGCTTTGGTGACTCCCTTTTTGTCAAGTTATGCCTACATGGGACCGAGTTTTGTGTGATCCAGGACCATGCCGAATACAATGACTTCGATGGGAGCAAGAACCGAGCTGGGGACGGGAGCTATGGGAACGTAGTTACGCTGATTAATACGCATCTGGGACATGGCCTGGCTCCTGGCCTTTCGGCCTGTTGGGTTTTGCCGACTCCATCTCGTCGAGTAAGGATGAGACTGAGACTGGGTGTTACCGGACATACCACATAGGCCACTTCGGAGACGGAGGGGGAAACAACAACAACAACATGCATTTTAAAGGCCATTTTCCCTGCTAGAGCGGGGGTTAGCCTTGCGGTCCCCATGACAATCTTCTCCATTTTGCCCTATTTTCTGCATCTCTCCTTGTTAACCCCCTTGCCCGCATTTCTTCTTCCACCATCTTTAGCCAAGTCTTTCTCGGTCTTCCCCGTCTTCTACTTCCTTCTACATTCATTTCCATCACTCTTCTCAACCAGTCACTTTCATCCTTCCTCAACACATGACCAAACCATCTCAACCTGTTCCTCTTCACAGCATCAATCACAGGCTCTATTCCCATCATCTTTCGCAATTTATCATTTGTCTTCCTCTCTCTCAACGATACTCTGCACATCCGTCGAACCATTCGCATTTCCACCCTTTCCAACCTTCGTTGCTGCTCTACGTTCATTACCCATGTCTCGCTCCCATAAATCATAACACTTCTCACACATGCAACATACACCTTTCCCTTCAGCTTCAACGACACTCCCCTCATCATCAGCACGCCACTCAATTCCCGAAACTTCTTCCATGCACATCTCACTCGAGCAACCGTTGCCGAGTCTGATCCACCTTCTCCATTCAGCATGTCTCCGAGGTAGCAAAATGTTTTCACACCTTCCAGCTTCACGCCATCTCCAAGATCCAACTCAACATTTCCTCCATCTGCAGCTCCCTCTGTGCACACCTTACATTTGAATGTAGCTGCCACACTGGTTAATGACCCTCTCAGACCACTACATTTTTGATGAACCCACTCAGCGCACATTGTACACTGAATGGAGTTCACTCCGACACCCTTCCTACACACAGCACAGGGCCACTTCCCAGTTCTTTCCACCTCACCACATGCTTTACCACTTGCCATCACCTTCGTCTTTCCGATATTCACCTTCAGACCTTTTGTCTCCATACATTCCTTCCACGTGTTCATCTTTTCCTTCAGTCCATCCATACTTTCCGCAATCAACACCATATCATCTGCATACAACAACTCCCACGGTAAACCCTCCTTTACGTTCTGAGCCAGCACCTCCATCACAGCTACAAATAGTAGTGGACTTAGTACCGACCCCTGATGCACTCCCACCTTCACCTCAAACTCACCACTGTTCCCGTCCTTCGTCCTTACAGCTGTGCGTGCTCTTTTGTACATTGCCATCACTACTCTGATCAACCATTCCTCCACTCCTAACTTCCTCAATGCCCATGTCAATACTTTGCGTGGAACCCGATCGAATGCTTTCTCCAGATCAACAAACCCAAGAAACAACTTCTTCCTCTTCTCCATGTACTTCTCCTGCAACTGCCTCACAATGAAAAGCGCGTCTGTCGTTCCTCTTCCTGGCATAAATCCAAACTGCATTTCGTCGATCTTCATTTTCTTCCTTATCCTCCTCTCCAACACCCTTTCCAATACCTTCATTCCATGCTCCAATAACTTTATCGCTCGGTACGAGCCACACTCCAGAGGGTCACCTTTCCCCTTGTATAGAGGGACGAGGGTACTCAGTTCCCAAGCCACTGGAATGCGGCCTTCTTTCACCACCAGATTACAGATCTCTGTCATTCTCTTCACACCCCAACTTCCTGCTGCCTTCAACATATCTCCCACAACTCCCGTCGGCCCTCCCGCTTTTCTACCCTTCATTTCTTCTTTCTTCATTTCTTCTACCCTTCGTCGCCCTGACGGAGGGGGAAACAGAGCACGAATAAGGAGACGGTCCATGAGTCATGGTTCCTTACTGGGGTAAAGATGGATGCTTCAATTCCAGGGAAGGTTCCTTTGGACGGAGCATGGATGAGGAGACTGCTTGCTCCACGAGTCGTGTTTCCTTGCTGGGGTGAAAATGGATGATTCAGGACCAGGGAAGGCTCTGTTCAGTCTTTGAGACTCGCAAGTGGCAGTGGTGCATACACACATGCACACATACATATATACATACACACATGTATACATACACACATACATACATACATACATACATACATACATACATACATACATACATACATACACATGCACACACACACATACAGTGCATTCAGAAAGTATTCAGACCCCTTCACTTTTTCACATTTTATGTTGCAGCCTTATGCTGAAATCGTTTAAATTCATTTTTTCCCTCATCAATCTACACTCAATACCCCCATAATGACAGAGAAAACAGAATTTTAGAAAGTTTTGCAAATTTATTTTAAAATAAAAAACTAAAATATCACATTGACATAAGTAATCAGACCCTTAACTCAGTACTTAGTTGAAGCACCTTTGGCAGCGATTACAGCCTCGAGTCTTCTTGGGTATGACGCGACAAGCTTTGCACACCTGGATTTGGGGATGTTCTGCCATTCTTCTCTGCAGATCCTCTCAAGCTCTGTCAGGTTGGATGGGGACTGTCGGTTGTCAGCCATTTTCAGGTCTCTCCAGAGATGTTCGATTGAGTTCAAGTCAGGGCTCTGGCTGGGCCACTCAAGGACCTTCACAGAGTTGTCCCTAAGCCACTCCTGCGTTGTCTTGGCTGTGTGCTTAGGGTCATTGTCCTGTTGGATGGTGAACCTTCGGCCCAGTCTGAGGTCCTTAGCGCTCTGTTTCAGGTTTTCATTAAGAATATCTCTGTACTTTGCTCCGTTCATTGTTCCCTCAACCCTGACCAGTCCCCCAGTCACTGTTGATGAAAAACACCCCCACAGCATGATGCTGCCACCACCATGCTTCACCGTTGGGATGGTATTGGGCAGGTGATGAGCAGTGCCGGGTTTCCTCCAGACATGACGCTTAGAATTGAGGCCAAACAGTTCAATCTTGTTTTCATCAGACCACAGAATCTTGTTTCTCACAGTCTGAGAGTCCTTTAGGTGCTTTTTTGCAAACTCCAAACGGGCTTTCATGTGTCTTTCACTGAGGAGAGGCTTCCATCTGGCCACTCTGCCATAAAGCCCAGATCGGTGGAGTGTTGCAGTGATGGTTGTCCTTCTGTAAGTTTCTCCTATCTCCGCACAGGATCTCTGGAGCTCAGCCAGATTGACCATCGGGTTATTGGTCACCTCTCTTACCAAGGCCCTTCTCCCCCGATTGCTCAGTTTGGCCGGGCGGCCAGCTCTAGGAAGAGTCCTGGTTGTTCCAAACTTCTTCCATTTAAGAATTATGGAGGCCACTGTGCTCTTGGGAACCTTCAAATGCAGCAGAAATTTTTTTGTAGGCTTCCCCAGATCTGTGCCTCGACACAATCCCGTCTCTGAGCTCTGCAGGCAGTTCCTTCGACCTCATGGCTTGGTTTTTGCTCTGATGTGCATTGTCAGCTGTGAGACCTTATATAGACAGGTGTGTGCCTTTCCAAATCATGTCCAATCAATTGAATTTTCCATAAGTGGACTCCAATCAAGGTGTAGAAACATCGCAAAGATGATCAAGAGAAATGGGAGGCACCTGAGCTAAATATCAAGTGTCATAGCAAAGGGTCTGAATACTTATGTCAATGTGATATTTCAGTTTTTTCTTTTTAATGAATTTGCAAAACTTTCTAAAAGCCTGTTTTCTCTTTGTCATTATGGGGTATTGAGTGTAGATTGATGAGGGAAAAAATGAATTTAAACGATTTCAGCATAAGGCTGCAACATAACAAAATGTGAAAAAAGTGAAGGGGTCTGAATACTTTCTGAATGCACTGTACATACACACATGTATACATACAGACACACACACATACACACACCAAATTACAATAGCCTTGTCCTTTTAGATGTGCACTAATGTGATCGTTAACATATAAAGGTGAATTCAAACAGGGAAGTTGAAACTTCATATCAGAATGCATTGATTATGACACCCTATGATTCTCAATCCGGTGCCCTTTGCCAGCACAATACCAGAATTGCATTTTCCATTTGAGAATGTTGCAACTCGACGGTGAGCACGCCACCATCAGAGATATCCTGCCACATTGCCAATTCCATGCGGTTGACAATCTTGCACCGTACCTCTTGTTTTCACAGGTATCCTGCATTTGGTGCAGATTGGTCTAAGTGTGCTGAGCCTTTCATGTGCTGTGGCTTCGTTGAGTGCATCCCCAGGATATAAAAGTTATGCTGAGCTCGGATCGCAGTTGTATTACAGCCTGGGCTATGCCTACAGTGGCTTCACGGTACAGTATATTGGAATGCTTCTACCCTCCCCTTACTATCCCAAATCATACCCTTTCATTCTTCCGTTTGCTTATGGCCAGTAATATAACGCATGATTAGAAATATAGGACGATCTTCTGTAAATCGTTTTGATTTCATAGTCACTCTTTTGATGAAAATCTCAGGCAACGATGTGTCATGAATGAATGGTCAACAGTGTTGTTGTCTTTTGAATTGTAAAATCGTTTTATCCCTTCAAGTAAGTGATTGCTTCATCTCCCAGCTCAAAATTTATGCATTTCCTTTGGCTTGTAAAATTTAAAAGCATCAACAATTGGCTTAAGATAAAATACAATCAATTAGAGAATGAAACATGCCAGCGAACTTAAGCTTGCTCAAGCTTCAAAACCCCATGACAAAATAAAAGCAAAGTTGAGAGTTGGCAAGAAGTTCCGCCAGAAATGACCCAATATCAAATTTTGAGTAAAACGAGATGACTAGTTTTTCCGATTTGATCCTACTAGGGCGTGCCCGTACTATATATATATCTAAAATTATATCCCCCCCCCCTCTATTTACATGAAATGGTTTGGTCCATTCGCAAAGCCAAAGCGAACGGCTTGCGAGTACGGTAGAACCCCCCCCCCCCCCCCTCTATTTACATGAAATGGTTTGGTCCATTCGCAAAGCCAAAGCGAACGGCTTGCGAGTACGGTGACCATACCTTGGGAACCACTTGTCCGATTAATTTCAAACCTTGAAAAGGCACATCCTCGGGTCCCCAGCAATATACCTGGCAAGTTTCAAGTATATCGGACCCGTGGTTGTCGAGAAACAGCGGTCACAGACAAACACACACACATACACACAGAGATTACTGGAATTATAGATAGACTAGGGCATGCCCGTACTATATATATATCTAAAATTATATCCCCCCCCCCCCCCCTCTATTTACATGAAATGGTTTGGTCCATTCGCAAAGCCAAAGCGAACGGCTTGCGAGTACGGTGACAATCCCCCCCCCTCTATTTACATGAAATGGTTTGGTCCAAAGCGAACGGCTTGCGAGTACGGTGACAATCCCCCCCCTCTATTTACATGAAATGGTTTGGTCCAAAGCGAACGGCTTGCGAGTACGGTGACAATCCCCCCCCTCTATTTACATGAAATGGTTTGGTCCGAAGCGAACGGCTTGCGGAGTTTGGTAAAGAAATCGCCATAGCGTGCACAAACGCGCAGGAAAGCGAAAGAATCGCAAATTAGTTTTAATTAGTTTTAAAACATAGTTTAACGCCAACATAGTTTGCCAACGTGAAATAAATGAATACGCTCTCAAATGTGCCGTCCGAGGCAGAGTCTGTTCGCCACGTTCGGCACACGTGATAGCTCGCTGCTCTCTGATTGGTTGAATCGTTTTTTGGACATAGCTCGCTAACTACTTGTCCGATTAATATGAAACCTTGAAAAGGCACATCCTCGGGTCCCCAGCAATATACCTGGCAAGTTTCAAGTATATCGGACCCGTGGTTGTCAAGAAACAGCGGTCACAGACAGACACACGGACATACACACAGAGATTACTGGAATTATAGATAGACTAGGGCATGCCCGTACTATATACAACATGCATTTTAAAGGCCATTTTCCCTGCTAGAGCGGGGGTTAGCCTTGCGGTCCCCATGACAATCTTCTCCATTTTGCCCTATTTTCTGCATCTCTCCTTGTTAACCCCCTTGCCCGCATTTCTTCTTCCACCATCTTTAGCCAAGTCTTTTTCGGTCTTCCCCGTCCTCTGCTTCCTTCTACATTCATTTCCATCACTCTTCTCAACCAGTCACTTTCATCCTTCCTCAACACATGACCAAACCATCTCAACCTGTTCCTCTTCACAGCATCAATCACAGGCTCTATTCCCATCATCTTTCGCAATTCATCATTTGTCTTCCTCTCTCTCAACGATACTCCACACATCCACCGAACCATTCGCATTTCCACCCTTTCCAACCTTCGGGCATGCCCGTACTATATCTATATCTAAAATTATATCCCCCCCCCCCCCCTCTATTTACATGAAATGGTTTGGTCCAAAGCGAACGGCTTGCGAGTACGGTGACAATCCCCCCCCTCTATTTACATGAAATGGTTTGGTCCAAAGCGAACGGCTTGCGGAGTTTGGTAAAGAAATCGCCATAGCGTGCACAAACGCGCAGGAAAGCGAAAGAATCGCAAATTAGTTTTAATTAGTTTTAAAACATAGTTTAACGCCAACATAGCGGCAACATAGTTTGCCAACGTGAAATAAATGAATACGCTCTCAAATGTGCCGTCCGAGGCAGAGTCTGTTCGCCACGTTCGGCACACGTGATAACTCGCTGCTCTCTGATTGGTTGAATCGTTTTTTGGACATAGCTCGGTAACTACTTGTCCGATTAATATGAAACCTTGAAAAGGCACATCCTCGGCTCCCCAGCAATATACCTGGCAAGTTTAAAGTATATCGGACCCGTGGTTGTCGAGAAACAGCGGTCACAGACAAACATACAAACATACATACACACAGAGATTACTGGAATTATAGATACTAGGGCATGCCCGTACTATATCTATATCTAAAATTATATCCCCCCCCCTCTATTTACATGAAATGGTTTGGTCCAAAGCGAACGGCTTGCGAGTACGGTGACAATCCCCCCCCCTCTATTTACATGAAATGGTTTGGTCCAAAGCGAACGGCTTGCGAGTACGGTGTTTTTTATCGGACCCGTGGAATTATAGATAGTAGTTTTAATTAGTTTTAAAACATAGTTTAACGGCAACATAGTTTGCCAACGTGAAATAAATGAATACGCTCTCAAATGTGCCGTCCGAGGCAGAGTGTGTTCGCCACGTTCGGCACACGCGATAGCTCGCTGCTCTCTGATTGGTTGAATCGTTTTTTGGACATAGCTCGGTAAGTAATTGTCCGATTAATATGAAACCTTGAAAAGGCACATCCTCGGGTCCCCAGCAATATACCTGGCAAGTTTAAAGTATATCGGACCCGTGGTTGTCGAGAAACAGCGGTCACAGACAAACAAACAAACAAACAAACAAACACACATACAGAGATTACTGGAATTATAGATAGAGACTAGGGCATGCCCGTACGTGGGTGCCCGTTCCTTGCCAAAAAAAAAAACGCTACCCGTACGCTCTACCCCGCCCGTACGCCCGTAAACAAAAAAAACAACGCTCTTCGCTTCCGCCCTTCGCTCTGGGAGAAATAATGCGCATAAGAAATCGAGGAATTATTATTTTCTCCGGAAGAAATCGAATTACGAACCGTAATGGTGCACGTGCTCGGCTCGGCTCGCAACAACGCGTTCTGTGATTGGCTGCCGGAAGTGAAGTCTTCACTGTCCGGAAGGTCGCAAATCGCAGTTACGATGAATCGCAAATTAGTTTTAATTAGTTTTAAAACATAGTTTAACGCCAACATAGTTTGCCAACGTGAAATAAATGAATACGCTCTCAAATGTGCCGTCCGAGGCAGAGTCTGTTCGCCACGTTCGGCACACGTGATAGCTCGCTGCTCTCTGATTGGTTGAATCGTTTTTTGGACATAGCTCGGTAACTACTTGTCCGATTAATTTCAAACCTTGAAAAGGCACATCCTCGGGTCCCCAGCAATATACCTGGCAAGTTGCAAGTATATCGGACCCGTGGTTGTCGAGAAACAGCGGTCACAGACAAACAAACACACACACAGACATACACACATACACACACACACACACACACACACAGAGATTAGTGGAATTATAGATAGATGACGCTAAGTCCCCACCCTTGGGGCATAAACTGGGGGTGAAATGCAAAAAAAATTACATATTTCATGTCTCCCAATGTTTATTGCATATATTGAGTTTAATTTTAAAACGTTTTAAAATGTGCCCGTAATTACATTTTTTACTTTTTGAAAGTTTGACCCAGTCCCAGGGGGCGGGGCCAAAATGACACTGTTCTTTCACCTTCTTTCCATATAGTGATCCGAATTCCCGCACAGCCCTTTATGAGGAGAGCGTGACAAACAGACGGAGAGATAGATAGACAGAGCCGATTACAAAAATAATCAAACAGGTTGGGTGTGTGACAAGGACAATTTGATTACATTTTGGTGAAGATCCGGATCAGGATCTGTACACGAGAAGTTTTTGTGATTCTTCACAATTGAGAGACGGGGCCAAAACGACATATAGCAAAACTCTCAAAATTTGTGCACAAGTTTTGACAAAACTTTGTGGTGGACGAGTTGGTTAGGTGACAAGAACAAGTCGATTAGATTTTGGTTCAGGTCCGAGTCAAGATCCCGCCTATCAGTGGGATACAAAACATAAACTGTAGAGCCTGGCGGAGGTATGCGCTCTACCGAGTGCCGTTCTAGTTTTGGATTTGTTTTCACATTCTATCTTCAAATTGATTGCATTTTATCTTGAGATCATTGTTCATATTTTATCCGTTTTTCCATTCCACAATTCATTCAGGGCTGCCAGCCTAGATGTATGCACACATGCCTCTCAGCTGTCAAGCCTGGGTTTGAATCTCCACTCAGATATAATCTGCAATTCTGCCATTCTGATGCTTCGCATGCAGGACGAGGCATCAGTGTGTGTGCCGTCCCTCAGATGGACGTTGAACTTGTCACCCAATCTGCCCCCCCCCCCCCCCCAGAAATCCACAGCCATGTGCTGTATATAAAAGAGCCTTTAATTACCTTGTGCTCGAATGTCTGGCGTACGTACGTGTCTGCATTTTAAAAATTCATTTTCTCCGCAACCGTTGGTCTGATGAACACGAAATTTTCACCATAGGGGAGCGCCTCCGCATGTTGAATTATTTTTTTAATTCATAATTATGATGTAATAGGTCACATGGTACGGACACCATCTTGGAAAAACGTTACACCTCTCTATCTCCAAAACTGCTCCATGGAAAAAACTGAAACATGGTGCATTGTCAAGTACTCCCCTTCGGGAATAAGATATGCTAATAATGATGTTATCGGTGCCTTCATTACTTCATTATGACGTTGTAATTCGACAAGTACAATGCTTGATCCGATCAGTGTGAATCTTTTTTTTTCTCTGAAACTGTTTGTCCGATTGACACAAAATTTTCACCATCGGAGCGCCTCCTTCTGTAGAATTTTAGTGACAATTATGACGTCATCGCAAAGCTCATAACACTTTCTCTCACTGCAGGCAGGCAGGTAGTGTTTCTGTCTTCTACCGTCTCCTCTCCGGCCTTGCTCCCCCTGTTCTGTCTGTGCTCTGTCCCACAAATATTCCTGCAGGACGCAAAAGATCTGCCAGCAACCCTCTTCTGGTGAAACTGCCAAAATCAAGACTCTCTGCTCACCTGCTCTCCTTCATTCATTCCTCTTTTCTCCTTCCTCTGGAACAAACTCCCACACTCTTCAATCCCTCTCCTCCCTCCAGGTCTTTAAAACAGCTGTTCAGCACCATCTCTTATCTTCCCCCATACAAAAGCTTAATCTTTTCTACCCCCGTTAAAACACCACAAATCCACATTTTTAAATCCCCAACTTCTTTCCTGAAATTCCTAGTAGTGTTCATTTGCTTTATACCGTGTACCCCTCCCCCCTCACTAGCCCGCCCCCTTCCACAGATCTACCGACATCCCTGTTCTCTTCTGTTGTTGTGCTTGTGTGCTTCCCTCTCTCCCCCTCTTGTCTCCTGCTCCCTTCATTGCATGTTCTATGTGTTAGCTCTTACAAAAAATAAAAATGTCACGTGGTACTAGCATCATCTTGGAAAAGCCGAAAACAGTTGCACCACTAGATATCCGAAACTGCTCCAAGGAAAAAAATTGGAACATGGCTCATTGGTGCCTTAATTATGACGTCATAATTTGACAGGGAAAATGCTTGGTCTGATCGGTTTGAAATTTATTGAGCGTGATCTCGGCAACAATTATATTAGAGAATATAAATTTATGATGTCATCGCTCACGTGGTCTGGCAGCCATATTGGATCAAAAAAAAAAAAACCTTCAAAAACGGAAGAGTTGGCTCGCACCAAGTTGACTGCGCAGGGTAAGTATTCTATGAATACCATCTAGTTCACTTATTTGATGCATTCATTCCATCTACGATTCATCTATCTAAATGCATAAAAACGCCGCTCCAGTGAAATAGTCTTTGAATAGAAGAACTGATTCAGTCTCACCCTGAATATCTTGGATTTTAATTTCCAAGGAGTGAGTGATTTTAATTTCCAAGGAGTGATCCGTGGTAGACTACATATACCGGACTGCCCAGTGGATGGGCATTCTTG
This sequence comes from Myxine glutinosa, assembly GCF_964187855.1. Classification (NCBI taxonomy): domain Eukaryota; kingdom Metazoa; phylum Chordata; class Myxini; order Myxiniformes; family Myxinidae; genus Myxine; species Myxine glutinosa. Next base: position 74,564,725 of record NC_136269.1, on the reverse strand, counting down.
TGTCAGCATTTATTTACAGCAATGTGATCATCACAATTAACTGTGTGTAGTGATCTGTAAATGATTTTGGCCAGTTGGACCCCACAACTCCTCTTTGGATTTATAAGGAAAACAAAAAACAAAAAAATAATTGAGCATTGGTATATGTGCTTGAGGTGTAAATATCACTGTCACCATCACCATTGTGTGCTCATTACAGGGTGAGGATGCCAAGCGTTTGAATAGATTGGACCTGGAGTACCGTGCACTGAAAATTCCCGCAGTGAATATAACACTTGGCGTAACGCTGGGAGCTGCAGCTCTGTCATTTACCTTCCTCCTGTTGGGAATGTGCAAGATCGACAAGCGTGCGCCTGGATGGCTCCCCGTTGAAGCAATCATTTGTGGGATTCTTGCATTAGGGCTAGTGCCTGCCCTTGCCTTTTATCTCAAGTACAATGCAGAGACTGTGTACGATAGCAATGTCTGCCGTGAGCGTGCGAAGATGCTTGCCTCACGGAATTACCAATCGCCCTGCAACCTGAGCGCCACCGAGATTGTGGCGGCCCTTGTAGCTATAGTCCTCGCCATTGCTTATGTACTTGGTGCAGTTGTTGCTATACAAGATTTTCGAGTCGCGATGCTGGAGTACCAGAAAAAGAAGCAGCAGCGAGAGGAAGAGAGACGCCAAATGGAGTTGGCGCATAATGCACCCAATGAACGCCGGTCAAATACCTGCACTGCGGCCTATGTATGATGAATTCCTCCCCCCCCCCCCCCCCCCCCCTATCATTCATCACTGCGCTGTGCATGATGAGCTGACTTCGTTTCTTCAATGTTGATAAAGCTTGCCTGTCAATATGCCCATCCACTATTGGAGACGTGACCTTTGGTGCTACTTGAACGTATGACTTCCAATTAAAATGGCCATCTCTGAGACCATTCATCTGGGGATTTGTCTCAATATTACCTGGCTTTGCCCAACCATCGCCTCTGGTTCATCTCACAGTGAAGTTTACATCGCAAAGGATTTGCCTCTCTGCAACATAAACTGCCCAAATGCTGCCTCTCAAGTCTAGGTGAGCTGCTGCTCAGACATCCCAAAAAGGAAGTGAATTTTGTGTATTTTGAAATGTAATTGTGATGCATTTGAAGTTCACCTGCATAATGCCTGGGATTTACCCCAGTGTGGTTTTTTTTTTTTTTTTTAATTGGTGAGCATCAGACTAATATATAATTCGCAAATGATAGCCTGAGATTAGCATGGAGGAATCACTTGAGTTGATGGACAGCTTTACATAATCAATGGCTGGCTGAAGTCTTGACTTCACAAAACATATTGCCTTTATGTAGTAAGATGCAACTATCTGTACCTTTTACAAAGCTCCTTCACTTTTCTAACTTCTAAGTGCAATTAACATGTTTTACATCCTGAATATGTGCCTTTGTAACAAATATATATATGTAGCTACAGGTAGCTGCAGGGTGGTCCTCCCCTCTCGCCTCATCCCTCCGCCCTGTCCCTATATGTATGTGTGCATTTCTACAAAAATGACCCGTACAGTTTTTAATGAATTGAACTCGTTATCTTTCAATGTCCATGTTTAATTTACTTATCGTATTACCCCAATTAGCACATCCAGGTTTGGTTGTTTAGATTTGTCTCCCTTTAAACCCAATGTCATTTTGCTGATATTAAATGGGTTTTTTATTTCTTCCTCTAATGCCTTACTATGGCCATGTGCTGCTGGTGAACAGGCGATGATGATAGGTATGGAAAGGTTTCGTCCTTGCGATGTCAGGCAGCTCTCGAGCTGAACACTGATTGGGCCAATGAGGCCACGTGCTGCAGTTTGCATTGTCCAGGGTGCTGACAATAGCTTGTCCACTCTTCGCGAAGGATAGCATGGGATCTTTAAAGTCTACCAACTAATGCGGGCAGACAGGACACAGTTTAACATCCATCTGAGGGACAGCACACACATTGATGAATCAATCCACCTGTCACATTTATCTAATATATAAAGCTCTTTCTAACCATTCACTCACTAATATAATTGGTTAGTACCTTTTAGGTAGGGGTAGAAAGCTGAAATTTTGCATACTGATGCAACTCGGCCAATATCCTAGGAAAAAAAAATCACAAAGCAATTGGAAAACTTCCTTAAATGAAAATATCCAGAAATTAAAGATGGCCAGTGCAGCCTCGGTCTGGAGACAATGGAGCTTACGCTGGAACTGGTTTGCTAGGCACTTCTTACACGTGCCGCCTCTTTTATAACTTTTGCCATGCTTGTATTAAAATTACAATAACTCTATTCTTTTCAAGAAAGAGCTCATTCTAATCAACAATTCTTGATTTACAACCACAATCCACTTCATCAAATATCTACAGCTCGTATTTATTATATTTGCAATGCATGCAGGATGCACCTGAGTAATTGCTTGCAGTGTGCAAGCATGCCCCGTGTGTGTGTGTGTGTGTGTGTGTGTGTGTGTGTGTGTGTGTGTGTGTGTGTGTGTGTGTGTGTGTGTGTGTGTGTGTGTGTGTGTGTGTGTGTGTGTGTGTGTGTGTGTGTGTGTGTGTGTGTGTGTGTGTGTGTGTGTGTATACGTATATATATATATATACGTATATATATACGTATATATATATATATATTGTCACGTGGTCCCGAGCCGATTAATATCAGCCGAGACGGATGGTCGAACGAGCTTTAACGACGGTTATTTTTAGCGCGCGCAGGAAGGAAGAAATGCAAGGCATTTACCTTAACGGAACACACGGGATTATTCCGCAAAACATGCAGACATGACAATAAAATGCACCACAATAATGATTTAATAACAAAATAAATCGTGGATGGAAATAAAGGTTGATCAAAACTAAATTCCCTACGGTGAGGATCCTCCACACACTGTCTCAACCACACACACAGGGGAAAGTAAAATGAAAATAAATCCCTTTTCATGCCAGCACTTATCTGTGTCCCAAATGGCCCTTTTTAGCAAGTGGGGATTGTCAAGTTCAGGCTTCCTGCGCCAGAGTGCTCAAGATGGTGACGCTCGACGAAAGCCCGTGCACCCAGGCAAGTGGTGAAGACTGCCTCCTCCGCCTCGCTCGCGGCCTCCTCCGCCTCGCTCACGGCCTCCTCTGCCTCTGAAGAGACTGGAGCCAAAACCTCCCTCAAAATTCCGACACAGCAAAAGCTCCAAAAGCACGCACACTTTTTAGCACAACAAATGGCCAGCGTCTTATCCACTCTACTGCCAAAAGCGCACTCCTCCTCTTCACACCAGCAGAGCCAAACATCTCTCCCATTTCGCCCCACCCACCTCCTCCTGGCCAATTGCATACCTATGGGCGTGACCTGCCGGCTTTTCTCTCCTCCCCCTGTTTCCCCGCCTCGGTTGTGGGTGTGGCCTTTTGACTATGAGGTCCATTGGGGGCGGGGTGTACTTTGATCGGCCCCCTGCTTGGCTTTCTGCCGGCGTGGTTGTAATTTAAAGGTGTGCAAAAGCGTAAGGGAAAAATTACACACTGGGCAAAATTATCGTTAAACCCTACCACTAATTAGCACTGCACCATCCCCTCACATGATGCGCAACTAAACAACCTTAAGCTACAGTCTCCCTACTTATTACATCGAAATACTCCTGCTGCTCACACAGTCCATGCTACATCCTATACAGTTCTCCCTTTCCTATGGGATTCTTTCATCTACCCCCCCCCCCCCCCCCCACAAACGTAACAACATATAATATATATATACCAGAAAATATGGGACCACCCTGCATACTGATGCCTATTTTTGATGTGCCAGGACTCAGGGTCACACATGCAGAACAAGGTGGAAAATGCAGCACCTCTGTTTTGCCATTTTACCTTCTCAACACTTACCTTTTTCTTTATTTCCTTCTACGGCTTCATCCTCCCTGCCCCTACCACTCTGTACCCAATACAAATGTGCAAAAGTGATGAAAATGAATTTTGCATTGCAAAGTTTTATCTTGTGCTAGCACCTTTATAACTGTATATAAATCAGGTAATATCTAAATATATATTTTAGCTATTGAAGGAGCTGGGGCTCCCACGTCGATCGGAAGAATGGACGCGACAAAAAGCTGGAATTCATCCGAGTTGCTTTAATCAAACCAAACACTCAGGCACTCTGAAAAGCCCGTTTATCGGGCAGCAATATATATACATATTATCCCGGAGCGTTTGCCCAGGAAAGGCGAGAGGGGGCGTGGCCCAGCGTCCTGGCTGCGGCCTGGCAAGTTGAGCGCGGGCCTGCCCGGGCGTCCTGGACGAGCCCGGCATGGTGATCGCTCCGCGTCCTTGATAGGTGCAAGGCGATTGTGAAAACCCAGCGGTAGCCGCTACACAATCATCATTCCAGTGGAAGCAGACGGATGTTTTGTTTTGATTATTGTTGCCATGTTGCCAAGTTGCCATGATATTATTTCTAATAATCTAGAATTCATGTTCTGAATATGTTACACTGGACAAAACTTAAATGAATAAACTGGTAAGCCTTCTCAAATACAGCAAACCATGCAGGTGTTCTTGGAAAACCAGACAAAAAGTGTGAAATTTGGAAATAGCACTTGTCTGTGGGCATTCCAGCCTTGCATGTACATTAGTCAGAGGTTGGAGGTTTAACTTGATGGGGATGGGGGAATAAATAGCTGCTGAGAAGTAAACTGTGCTATTCAACATGATAGTAGTCCTGAGAAAATCAGTTCCAGTTCCCAGTCGTCCCCCTTTCCCTCCGGTTGGAACGGTCAGCCTCTAATATTTTGTTTAAGACCACCATCAACACCAAAGGTGTCATGACCTTGCAAGACCACTTTGGTGCACCCGAACTTAATTTTGACCTTGGACTAGGGATAGTCTGGTTTACTTCTCAGGGGATCAAAAATTAAATAAAGCACAGCTCTGATGTTTGTAAATTTTGTATAAAAAACAAACACTGACTTTATGAATGTTCACTAATTATACATTTATGCATCGTTACTCGATAAAGTGCCATAAAAGTTTTAATAAAACTTTTTCCTCTTTCAGACTTTGTGGAGGATTTCTTCTTTTCATTTGTCGCATACTGTTAGTGCGCATGCCTTCTGTGAATGTGAGTGATTGTAAACAGCTGCAAAGTGTAGACTTTCAGCTGTGCTGGTAAAAACAAACAAACTGGAATTGATGATTTATAGAGTTTCTGCATGTAGTTTCTCAATGGAACAGAAGAAATGCCCACTCCATGAAATGCTTGTATGGCTGGACTTTGGTTAACATTTGTCCTCGTCGCTAAAGTTGAAAAAGGCCTTTCTCGAGTGAATCGTTAAGCATTTCCAAATCATTGTGCCTTTTCACTGAATTGCTAGCAGTATCATTGCACCTTGTGCTTGGGCCCTTTTTGGAATGCCATGCGCAAAGATGCCAACACAGGTCGGCTTAAATAGAGAGAGCCCTGCGAGCATCGCCAGAGTTATATCGGCTAAGCTTGTTCAAATGGCCGCGGCGAGTAATCTGGCCGTGACTGCAGGTTCTAATTACAACTCCCCAGCGGTTGGAACGATTTTGTTTTTGCACAACAGACGACTGAACACCATAACCAGAAAATGATTTGGAAAAGTGTACGCTTGTCAAACTTGCAAAATGTGGATTTTATTAAATATTTGAGTACTTCTTTGTAATACCAACTACTAAGGAAGGGTACTAATTGATTAAAACTATCATATAGATATATATATATATCTTTTTTGTTTACACATTATATATATATATATATATATATATATATATATATATATATATATATATATATATATATACATATATATACATATATATTGCACATACTATATATATTTACATATACAGTATATCCAATTATTATTTTTTTGCACATATATATATATATAAATTTTTACATATATGTATATAATTATTTTTTTTACACACATATATATATATATATATACGTATATCTTTTTTTTTTACATATACAGTATATCTTTTTTTTTTCTTTTTTTTTTTACATATATATATAATTTTTTTTTTGGTTACACACATACACATATATATATATGTATATATATATATATATATATATATACATACATATATATATATATATATATATATATATAATTTTTTACATATATATTTTAAAATGTAATTTTTTTTTACACATTTATATATTTTTTTTGGAATTTTTTTTTTAACATGTTTAAATATATATATATATTTTTTTTTTGTGTGTATGTACCGGTACCCCGATTTAGAATAGGTGCACCGTATCCCTTTGCATCGTAAGAGGCGACTAGGGTTGGCATCAGGAAGGGCCATAAAAAACTGCCTCAAACAGGGAACCATGATTGTCATGGGGCCCGCAAGGCCAACCCTCGCTCTAGCGGGGGAAAATGGCCTTAAAACTATCAATCATTAATATTCATTCAGACAGTGAGAATGTCAGGATAAGATGGTGATAGAGTGCGATGGGTTGGGTACATGAGAATTCTAGGCTTAGAGTTTAGACATTTACCTTATCTTGGGAAGAGTATGCAGTACAGCCATTGATGTGAGGGATGGAGGGAGCGCATACACCAGAGACGGACTTGACAAGACGCCACCATGACTTGGAGTTAGGAGACCGGTTGGAGAGTTTGGCCTTGAGATTGGCAAGATGACATTTTCTGGCTCACTTTAGGATAGACATACACTTGTTGCAAGCCTTACGGATTGAAATAAAGTTATCCGCAGTCAGGTTGACTGCAACCGCCTCCCCACCGGATTCAGGGTATGCGGGTCGGGAAGATGGATAGGAAAGTCGCAGATGAGGTTAGCTAAACCGGTGCATGACAAAGTACTTTTGTGGGAGTAGTCCCAGGTGGAATTAATACCTGATGCTGTGGAGATGGTGATCCAATCATTTTATGAAAGGGTGGTCGGTGTGAAGGTACCATTATTTGACCGGAGTTGACCGGTTGACCTGAATGAAACAGCCATATCCTGCATCATTGAGGTTGCTCCGTTACAATAGCCAGAAAGATCTAGTCCTTGACAAGAAAGTGATCGGAAGAGCCAATGGACAGAAGAGATGGCAGACGATGAATAATTGAGATTGGATGTAAAAGTAGTCATTATTTGGTCTACGAGGAAAGATGTACCAGTAGGAGAAATCGGGCTTGGGAAGTTTACAGATTGGGCCACACCTATGGAGTCGCAGAAGAATTTTGCTGAAATGCCATGGCTGGCATATGGTAACAGTTAAAATTTCCACAGATGGGAGAGTGTTAGGATGGGTGATTAAGACTTGATCCATGTTATATGATCTACCATTTGCCTTTGTTCCCTTAAAAGTGTATATTACCATCACTCTTCGTATATTTGTTTGTCTTTACTCCAACTAATAAAAGGTACATTTCTTGGCATTTGATTTGGTACTGTTATGTCGGTGGGGTAGTGATATGTGGAGTCAGGTAGATTGTATAGGTAGGTGCTCTGAATGTTGTGTAGGAACCACCATGTAATAAGTACTTGTTTAGCCCGGATGTCAGATTAAGGTGCATCTTCGTCGCCATTATGAGGAATGGGGCGGGCATGTTAACTAGTTATAGGGATTATGTTAACTACTACCTTGTTCGTCAAACCTCAGTAATTTACATCCCTTGTCCCTTATGGCACCGCAATAGACACGAGTGAGGAAATGCCCATTAACTGCATTAAATAATAATAATAAACCCAACCGGAAGCCAGTTCTGAGCACTGCCGATGGCACGGCAACCAGCTGCAGCACACATTGAGGTCGAGCAGGCCAAAGACGCCCCAAGGAGCCGTGAATGGCCAGGGCGGAGTAAGAAAGCACTCAATGATTGGTGAAAGAAGGCTGAGGAAGTATCGGTATGCTGATTGGTGGAGAGCTGACCATGCAGTGGTGGCCTGCGGACATTGCTGGAGAGGCACAAATGACGTCATGAGACGGTCAATAAAAGAACTCTCGGACCGACATTTTCTCTCTTGCCTCTTGCCCCTCACGCCTTCCTCTGCCCTCGACCATCTCCTCTTGGTTCCGAACTTTGGTGGAAGATGGCTGTGCACGGACATTCCTCTCATTAGGCTTCATTGCGGCGGTCGTGTTCCGAGATCTTGCCAGTGGTGGTCGGGACGAGGCGGAAGAGCTGTTGTTTTGCGACGCGGTTGGAAAGCAGGCTGCGCGCCTGCTGTTCGAGACGGACCGCGAGGCCTTGTTCCCGCCAAGGCAGAAGCCATGTCCGGACTGCGCGATCGGGGCCTGACGATTGCTGACGACGCACTGAGCGAGTTGAGCTAAGTGCCATAATTACACTATTATTTTCCAGTTCTTGAATTCCCCTCTGTCTGTGTCCAGTGTCTGTTCTGGGAGCACTCCATATAGGAACTTTTATTATCGTCGCGCTTTTCTTTGTCCCGGCATTCCGTTTCAATAAACCTGTTTGTTTTTGTACGTTTTAAACCCGTTTTGTTTGAGTTTATTTTTCGCAGGTTTGGGAACTGTCGGCAGACCACAGGTAAGACCCTTCATCTTCCCCTCCCCTTTCTTCCTCCGGCGCATATATAAAGTCCGCATTTGATCGTCGCCTCGGAGTTAAAGCTGGCTTTGGCCATTCATGATCCCTGTGGTGTTCACCTGGGGAATCACGCGACAGTACATTGCAATTTTCAATAATGATTGAATAATCACTTAGATTTGTCTAACGTGAGTAAAAAAATGTCTGCTTGTGGGGAAAGTATTAATTTTTCTCCAAGAGTGAGAAAGAGCAGGAATACATTGATTTATGACATTTTTGTCCCCCGTCGCACCGCGGAGCGAAAGGGGGACTATGGTTTTCCCTTCCGTCCGTGTGTGCGTCCGTGTGTGCGTGCGTGCGTTGAACCTTGTGAGCGGAATATCTTGAAAAATAAATGAACTACTAATGTCTAATCTGGTGTGTGAGTGTATCTATGCATAAGGAAGAACGCTATTGAAAATTGGGTCGCCACGTCAAAATCCAAGATGGCCGCCGCCATGTATGTCTGAACCTTGTGAGCAGAATATCTTGAAAAATAAGCGAGGTACCAACTTCTAATCTGGTGTGTGGGTGTATCTACGCATAAGGAAGAACGCTATTGCAAATTGGGGTGCCACGTCAAAATCCAAGATGGCCGCCGCCATGTATGTCTGAACCTTGAGTGGAATATCTTGAAACCAACTTCTAATCTGGTGTGTGGGTGTATCTACGCATAAGGAAGAACGCTATTGAAAATTGGGTCGCCATGTCAAAATCCAAGATGGCCGCCACCATATATATGTCTGAACCTTGTGAGCGAAATATCTTGAAAAATAAATGAACTACTAACTTCTAAGCTGGTGTGTGGGTGTATCGACGCATAAGGAAGAAGGCTATTGAAAATTGGGTCGCCACGTCAAAATCCAAGATGGCCGCCTTGCGTCTTCCACTTTGTCAACTCACATCACTTCACCGACGGGGGACCTAGGCGTAACGCTTGTTGTCCCCCGTCGCACCGCGGAGCGAAAGGGGGACTATGGTTTTCCCCTCCGTGCGTCCGTTCGTCCATGCGTGCGGGTGTGCGGGCGTGTGTGCATAAGCGAAGGACCGAATTCGAATTTGGTGTGTGGGTGCAACCCACGTCAAAATCCAAGATGGCCGCCGCCATGTATGTCTGACGCCATGTATGTCTGAACCTTGTGAGCGGAATATCTTGAAAAATAAGCGAAGTACCAACTTCTAATCTGGTGTGTGGGTGTATCTAGGCATAAGGAAGAACGCTATTGAAAATTGGGTCGCCACGTCAAAATCCAAGATGTCCGCCGCCATGTATGTCTGAACCTTGTGAGCGGAATATCTTGAAAAATAAGCGAAGTACCAACTTCTAATCTGGTGTGTGGGTGTATCTACGCATAAGGAATAACGCTATTGAAAATTGGGTCGCCACGTCAAAATCCAAGATGGCCGCCGCCATGTATGTCTGTACCTTGTGAGTGGAATATTTTGAAAAATAAGCGAAGTACAAACTTCTAATCTGGAGTGTCGGTGTATCTAGGCGTAAGGAAGAATGTTGTTCAAATTTGGGTCGCCACGTCAAAATCCAAGATAGCCGCCACCATATGTATGTCTGAACCTTGTGAGTGAAATATCTTGAAAAATAAACTAACTACTAACTTCTAATCTGGTGTGTCGGTGTATCTACGCATAAGGATGAACGCTATTTAAAATTGCGTCGCCACATCAAAATCCAAGATGGCCACCGCCATGTATGTCTGAACCTTGTGAGCGGGAATATCTTGAAAAATAAGCGAAGTACCAACTTCTAATCTGGTCTGTGGGTGTATCTAGGCATAAGGAAGAACCCTATTAAAAATTGGGTCGCCACGTCAAAATCCAAGATGGCCACCGCCATGTATGTCTGAACCTTGTGAGCGGGAATATCTTGAAAAATAAGCGAAGTACCAACTTCTAATCTGGTCTGTGGGTGTATCAAGGCATAAGGAAGAACCCTATTGAAAATTGGGTCGCCAAGTCAAAATCCAAGATGGCCGCCACCATATATATGTCTGAACCTTGTGAGCGAAATATCTTGCAAAATAAACAAACTACTAACTTCTAATCTGGTGTGTGGGTGTATCTACGCATAAGGGAGAACGCTATTGAAAATTGGGTCGCCACGTCAAAATCCAAGATGGCCGCCTTGCGTCTTCCACTTTGTCAACTCATCACTTCACCGACGGGGGACCTAGGCGTAACGCTTGTTGACTCTATATTGACCATGGTCTTTTGTGTTGTCATCCCCTGTCTGTCTGTGAGCAGGACATCTCAAACAAGTTATGGACGGATTCTGACGAAACTTTGTAGATAGGTTGGGTGTTTCACAAGGACAAATCAATTCGATTTTGGTGAAAATCTGTATCTGAGAATTTTTAGTGATTCTTCACCATTGAGAGACAAGATAGGACCAAAAGTAATATACTATAGCGTGATATCTCAAAAGGTTGTGGACGGATTCGGACGAAACTTGGTGAACATGTTGGGTAGGTGAAAAGTATAAGCCGATTCGATTTTGGCATGTGACAAGGACGAATGGCCTGGATGCAGATCTGGCCTATCGGTGGAATACAAAACATAAACTGTTCAGTCTGGCGGAGGTATGCGCTATACCGAGTGCAGTTCTAGTCAGTCTCGACCCAAAGGGGTTGCAAGGCCATTGGAACGCCGATTTGTGGCTTTTTGTATGTCTCCACGTCTATTTTTGTCCCCCGTCGCACCGCGGAGCGAAAGGGGGACTATGGTTTTCCCGTCCGTCCGTCCGTACGTGCGTGCGTGCATGCGTAAGCAAAGGACGGCATTCGAATTTGGTGTGTGGGTGCAACCCACGTCAAAATCCAAGATGGCCGCCGCCATGTATGTCTGATGCCATGTATGTCTGAACCTTGTGAGAGGAATATCTTGAAAAATAAGCGAAGTACCAACTTCTAATCTGGTGTGTGGGTGTATCTACGCATAAGGAAGAACGCTATTGAAAATTGGGTCGCCACGTCAAAATCCAAGATGGCCGCCACCATATATATGTCTGAACCTTGTGAGCAAAATATCTTGAAAAATAAACGAACTACTAACTTCTAATCTGGTGTGTGGGTGTATCTACTTCTACGCATAAGGGAGAACGCTATTGAAAATTGGGTCGCCACGTCAAAATCCAAGGTGGCCGCCTTGCGTCTTCCACTTTGTCAACTCGCATCACTTCACCGACGGGGGACCTAGGTATAACGCTTGTTTCACTTTAATAATGTTTTACTCTGCAACCGCTTGTCCGATCGATGCAAAACTTTAGACATCGGAGGTTTCATTGATAATATTTTATTGTTAAGCTTGATGTCACAGGTCACATGGTATGGCTGCCATATTGAATTAAAGGAAATAATCTGGACATGATCTTCTCCTAAACCGCTTGATTAAAAATATATATATTTAAACTTGGCATATGTCACAATTCCCCATCGATATATCGGGTCAACGATGGTATCTTTGTTCAGAATGAACGCATGAGGTGAGACTATGCGCTCTGCGAGTGCTGTTCTAGTTACCTCTTCCACCGAAGGTGGATGGAGGTTATGATTTCACCCTTGCCTGTCTGTCTGTGAATAGGATATCTCAAAAAGTTGTGGACGGATTCAAACGAAATTTGGTGGACACGTTGGGTGTGTGACAAGGGCGAACTGATTCAATTTCAGTGAAGATTTGAATCTGGATCAGATAATTTTAAAGTGATTCTTCACCATTGAGTGATAGGGCCAAAAACGATATATAGCATGATATTTCAAAAAGTTGTGGATGGGTTATGACAAAAGTAGGTGGAAGAGTTGGTTAGGCGGCAAGAACAAGCCAATTCGATTTTGGTCAGGTCCGGATCCAGATCCCTGGGATACAAAACATAAACTGATCAGCCTGGCAGAGGTATACTCTCTAGCTGAGTGCCCTTCTAGTTACCCTGCGCTCGCGAAGCAAAAGTCAGAGTTAAGCATTCGGTTGCGTATGTGTGGCGTGCGTACGTACGTTTCTGCATTTTTAAAATGCATTTTCTCGGCAACCGTTGGTCCGATTGACACGAAATTTTACCATAGTAGCGCCTCGCATGTAGAATTTTTTTATTTATAATTATGACGTCATAGATCACGTTGTACGGACGCCATCTTGGAAAAACGTTACACCTCTATATTTCCCAAACCGCTTAATGGAAAAAGTTGAAACAAGGCTCATTTTCAAGTACTCCCCATGGGGAATAAGATATGTTGATGATGATGTCATCGGTACCTTATTTATGACGTCATAATTCGACAAGTACAACGCTTGATTCAATCAGTATGAATTGTTTTTTCTCTGCAATTCTTGGTCTGATTGACAAAATTTTCACCATAGGAGCACCTCCTCTTGTAGAATATTTTAATGATAATTATGATGTAATAGGTCACGTGGTACAGGCGCCATCTTGGAAAAACTGAAAAACGTAACACCTCGAAATCTCCAAAACCGCTCCATGGAAAAAATTGAAATATGGCTCATTGTAAAGAACTCTGCATGGGGAATAGGTGTTGTTAACGATGAGATCATTCGTGTCGTAATTATGACATCATAATTTGACAGGACAACGCTTAGTCTGATCATTTTGAAATTTATTGAGCGTGATCTTTGCAACAATTATATTAGAGAATAGAAATTTCTGATGTCATCATTCATGTGGTCTGACAGCCATATTGGATCAAAGAAAAAAAAAAAGTAAAAAAACAGAAGAGTTGGCTCGCACCATGTTGACTGCGCAGGGTAAGTATTCCAAGAATACCATTTAGTTTGTATACGTATTATTTTGGCTCTTAGTGTTTGTTATGAATGGATAGCTCTTCATGCAGTGAACCACCTGATCTTGTATTTGATGTAGAGTTTGAGAGTTTTATTTGAACCAAGTTGTTACTGAGGAAACTAGTTTTGATAAAGAATGTTTTACAAAACGTTTTATGAGAGAAAAATGGCAAACAAGAGCTTAGTATTTCAAGTCCACATTGTCATGAATTTATATTGCAATTTTAAAGGTTGGGTAGCAGCTAATTTTAAGGAGCGATTTATTTATCATGTGAGCAAATATGGTGAAACTTTAAACCCTTTCACATCCGCTCCCCTCCTCTGCCCTCCTTCCCCCCTCCCCAACCATGCTTCGCATCGTGCTGCATCCAATAATAAAACTCAGAGTTACGATTTTCTGCAGAAATGCTTTAGATTATCGTTTTCTTTTGAATTAAAAGTTAATGCAGAAAACTAAAAATGTGCCATCAGAGCAAGAGCACCGTGACAATTTTTCTGTCTTGCATACCATTCTTCCAAATGCAAAGACAACCGATTTGCAAAACAAAATCCCGGGCCTGAGTGTGTGCAGAAAATACTAACAAACTGAATTGCGGACTCATGCATGCATGCCAATTAGTCAGAGCGGTGGTGATAAAAGTCCAGAAAACTCGTGTCCCAGTGACCCAAGACACTTGGACAAACAGCTGTCAATATGTACACGTGGTGGGATGGAGTCCCGAGAACCAGGTTGGCTGGAACGTGCGTTTGCAAAATTTCCCAGGTATGATCTTCTTCACTTTTTTTGTGATCACGTCATTACCAGCACGCCCAGCACCATCACACCAAGCACCAGCATGCCCAGCATGGCTGCAATCAATGTGTTTGGGCCCTAGGAGGTGACGGTAGACAGTTTGTCCAGTTACAAAGTTGAAATGAAAAACTTGTACAAATAAGCAGATTTAAGAAAGGCTATTTGGCCCATCAAGCCTGCTTCACATCTTTGACATCACATTTTCAGCATAATATCCTGATGCAAGGCAAATCGATAAAAAAAATGACCCACATCATCAACTAATCAGCTAAATGATGAGGCATGTGGTTTAAACCAACACAGGTTGGCCAGTACATACCCACCTTAAGTTCTGTACTTGTAGAATTTTAGGGTTTTTTGTTGTAGACTACATGGGTGGTGGTGGTGGTGGTGGTGGTCAATAATTCCACCATTTTTGCATATGTAAGCTAGATATATGATACTTTTGTTGAAGGGAGGAGTGATTGCGCAGCATTATCTTTCATTAGCAGTATTTTAATGCCATTCACAATTTTCCCTAAGGACAATGAGTCAACCATATAAATAGTGGATGAGCATCACATTTACCCTTTGGTAGAGAAGGCAGATTTCCTCCTTCCTCAAGGTCGTTAGTGAGCTACATGGGTTCAAATAGTAACATAGCCAATGACAAGCTTGGTTTCCAGAATCTTCAAATCCAAATGTTTTTAATATAGCTCTTCAGGCAGATTTGAAGCCACACCAATTTTTATGAAGGTCCTCACCAATTACCACCAGGCCATCGTGGCATCAGTAGTGATTGTACAATTTTCACATCTCGCACTCACCTTCACATACTGTTGAGTTGTTTCAACGCCCACGGCTTCCTTCTCAGCAGAGTTCATAAACTCTCCTTCCACATCCTCAACACTGTTGTTGTCCGCTCTGTTCTCATCCTGGTTCGTCCCAACCGACCTTGCATTGGTCAGCTGGCTACTGTCATCCTCCATCGAAATAGGTGCAGCTATGGTATTTGAAGCCGAGCACGGGCAATGAACGTTGGTGGTGTACTGAATGAGGCCTTGCCTGGTGCGGATGGTATAGCCATGGTAGTCTGCCATGAACTCCTCCTTCACGCGAGTGGAAATTGATATGTTCTCACGCCGGCGAAGAGGTCTCATTTCTTTCTTAAAAAGAGTGGGAGGCCCTCGCCGTTTACGTCGTGGTTTCATAGCTTGGGGAAAACGACAGAGGAATATTATTAGGTTATTTTATTAGGATATCACAGCAACATCAGGTATAAATGATGCATTTCTGAACACAGAACGTTACAAAACAGAACGTTATAAAACGTTATAGTGTAGCGGTTACCGGAAGCATGACACAATTACCTTGCACCGGCCGATGACGCAACCGGCGAGCGGTCACTTGTCCGGACTCGCCCGGGCGTGTCCAGACTTGCCTTTCCCGGGCGAACACTTGGCTTACCTATTTGCATACCACGCCCCGCCTGAGAGGCGTGGCTTTTGTGTGTTGAGCTTTACTTATAAATTGCCGCCCGTTCGATGGGCTGATTCAGTGCTTTTGAGTTCTTTCGAGTGAGCTGGAAATAAATAGCTCAGTGAAACTTCATTCCTGGCGTCGTTCATTTTGTCCGGTTTTATCGTGCGAGCATAGCTCCCACAATTGGTGACCCCTTTTCGAGAACATGGCGATGGAGTCATCTGTAGCTTTGAAGCTCCCGGGCTTTTGGGAATCGCACGCGGCCGTCTGGTTCGCCCAAGCGGCTTCTCTCTTCGCCCTGCGGAACATCCCGGAGGACACGACGCGCTATCAATATGTGGTCTCCATGCTCAACGCCTCCACCGCGGCCCGGGTCCTGAGCTTCCTACAGAACCCGCCGAACGCCGACAAATACGGCGCGCTCAAAGGCCTACTCCTCGGTGCGTTTGGACTCATGGAGACCGAACGCGCACGACAACTACTCGACCTCCCGGAGCTGGGTGAGGCCCATCCATCCGAGCGCATGGACCACATGCTGGCTCTACTCGGCGACCACAGCCCGGATTTCCTCTTCCGCGAGCTGTTCCTCCGGCAGCTACCCGGGCAGGTACGGTTAGCTTTGGCTAACTCGCCCATCACGGACCCTCGCGCCCTGGCCAAGGAGGCCGATAAATTTTTCTCGGCCAGGCGACACGTCGGAGCGGCCGCCTGGAACCCTGGGCCGACCAAGGCAACGCCCGCGCCACGATCGGTGCCACCACCGGCCGAGTCAGCGCCACTGGCGGCAGCGGCCGCCGCGACGCCCCGTCGACCGAACCCGACGCGACCGCTGGAGCCTCCACCAGAGCGGACCATGTGTTATTACCACACCAGGTTCGGGCAGAAGGCCAGAACGTGACGCCCACCGTGCACTTTCGGCAGGTCGGGAAACAACCAGGCCGGCGCTCGCTGCCTGCCATGAGCGTCGGCCATTCAGGCAGCCTTCTGTTTATCACAGATACAGCGTCCAGGCGGCGTTTTTTGTGCGACACCGGCGCTCAGCTGAGCGTGATACCCACCTCGGTGCAGGACAAACAGGCCGCGCTGTGCGGCCCCGCCTTGGTCGCCGCAAACGGCTCCTCCATCCGCACCTTCGGTTTGCGCAGCGTCGCATTCTGCTTCGGGGGCCAGCACTTCAGGTGGGACTTCATCACGGCGAACGTGCCCATGGCCTTGCTGGGTGCAGATTTTCTTTGCGCGCATGGGCTTTTGGTCGACGTCAAACGGCGTCGGCTCATCAACGCGGAGACCTTCAGCTCACTCGCTTGCTCATTGAGCGGCTCCGCACCAACCAAGCTAGCCTGCGCGCTCCCGGCCGTAGACGATTTCACCCACCTACTCGCCCAGTTTCCCGCCTTCACGCAGCCGACGTTTTTGGCCGTCGCCGTCAAGCACGGCGTCGAACACCACATCCCGACCACAGGTCCACCGGTCTACGCCAGGGCTCGCCGCCTCGACCCGGCCAAACTCGCCGTGGCGAAGGCGGAATTCGACGCGCTGGAGCGATTGGGCATTGTGCGGCGCTCGAATAGCGTGTGGGCCTCGCCCCTGCACATCGTGCCCAAACCGGGTGGCGAATGGCGACCATGCAGCGATTACCGCCGCCTCAACGACGCCACCACCCCCGACCAGTACCCGATACCACACATACAGGACTTTCCCACCCGTTTGGTGGGGTGGGTGATCTTTTCCAAGGTCGACCTCATTAGGGGCTACCACCAGGTACCCGTCCGGCTGGCCGACGTGCCGAAGACGGCGGTAATTACACCTTTTGGCCTCTTCGAGTTCCTTCGCATGCCGTACGGCCTTAAGAACGCGGCCCAGGCCTTCCAGCGGCTGATGCACAGCGTGCTGCGCGACTTCACCTTCCTTTTTGTTTACCTGGACGACATTGTCGTCGCCAGCACATCCCGGGCGGAGCACCTCATCCACCTGCACATGCTTTTTGAGCGCCTCGGCCAGCACGGCCTCATCATCAACCCGGCAAAATGCCAGTTTGGCATAACGGCCGTCGACTTACTGGGGCACCGCATCACGAAGCGTGGGGCCGTCCCGCTGCCTACCAAGGTGGAGGCAGTCACAAGTTTCCGGCGTCCCCGCTCCATCAAGGCCCTACAGGAATTTTTGGGGATGGTAAATTTATACCACCGGTTCGTGCCTCGCGCCGCCCAACTCATGCGCCCCCTGTACGAAGCCCTCCGGGGCAAGCCGGGCCAAGCACGACGTCGCCTGGACCACAGAGATGGACGCGGCATTCACGGGCGCTAAGCTGGCCCTCGCCAACGCGACCATGCTGGCACACCCGGCGCTCGACGCACCCATCGCCCTCACCACGGACGCTTCCGACGACGCGATGGGCGCCGTGTATGAACAGTGAGTGAACGGGGCTTGGCAACCACTGGCCTTCTTCAGCCGGCAGCTTCGCCCTAACGAGCGCAAGTATAGCGCTTTCGACCACGAGCTCCTCGGCCTTTACCTGGCTGTTCGCCACTTCCGCCATCTTTTGGAGGGCCGCCCGTTCACGGCGTTTGTGGACCACAAACCCCTGATCTTCGCCATGGCCAAGGTTACGGAGCCGTGGTCGGCCCGCCAGCAGCGCCACCTCTCCGCCGTGTCCGAATTTACGACGGACATCTGGCACGTCGCGGGCAAGGACAACCCTGTGGCCGATTGCCTCTCCCGGTCCGGCGCGAACACCGTCCACCTGGGTGTGGAATTCGCCCGCATGGCGGCCGACCAGACCACCGACCCCACGGTGCAAGCCCTCCGGACAGCGGACACAGGCCTGTGGTTGGCCGACGTCCCCTTCGAGGACACAGGTACGGTTCTCCTGTGCGACGTTGACCTGGGCCAACCTCGCCCCATCGTGCCCACCGGATGGCAGCGGCACATTTTTGACGCCCTCCCCGGCCTTTCCCACCCGGGCCGGAAAGCATCACAGAAGCTCGTGGCAGCGAAGTTCAACTGGCACGAGCTCCGTAAGGACATCCGCGACTGGGCCAACGCCTGTGTCGCCTGCCAATGCGCGAAGGTCCACCGGCACACCCAGGCCTCGTTGGCACCATTCGACGTGCCCGCGCGGCGCTTCCACCACGTCAATGAGGACCTGGTGGGACCCCTGCCCTCCTGGCGGGGCTTCACCCACCTCCTCACGATGGTGGACAGGACCACCAGGTGGCCGGAGGCCGTCCCGCTGGCATCAACGACATCCGCCGATGTGGCGCAGGCCTTCATTGGCACCTGGATTGCCCGTTTCCGACAGAGGCCTGCAATTCGCCTCCGTGCTTAGGGGCGTGGTCGCCCAGGCCTTGGGGGGTCAAGCTACACTGCACCACGGCCTACCACCCCCAAGCCAACGGCTTGTGCGAGCGGTTCCACCGCTCGATGAAGGCTGCTCTCAGGGCCAGCCTCCAGGACGACGGTTGGGCCGACAGGCTCCCGTGGGTCATATTGGGCCTCCGAACGGCCCCTAAAGAGGACCTCCAGGCTTCCACCGCCGAGCTGGTCTACGGCCAGCCACTGCGCATGCCGGGCGAATTCATCCCTGACGCCACCGGCCTCTGGTCCGTGGCTCACCAACGCTCGGTCCTCCAGGAGGCCACCAGGAGATTTGCCCCGGTGCCCCCAACCCCACGTCCCCCCAGCACTTCGAACTGCGGAGTACGTTTTTATCCGGCACGACGCACACCGGGGACCGCTCCGGCCGCCGTACGATGGACGTTTCCGGGTCCTGAAGAGGGACGACAAGTCGTTCATCATCGACATTGGCGGCAAGCCGGACCGCATCTCCGTGGACCGCCTTTTACTCTTTGTCATCATACTCCGTACTTGTCAGATTGAGGAAGTTCACCATGTTGTGACTGATTGGAATTACCTTGAGGGGGAGGATGAAGGGGGCAGGAGGTGGCTGATTTCCAAGAACAGACAACTTGGAAATCAGCCAACATCACCGCTTTGCACAAAAAAGGTGCAAAAACAGATCCTAGCAACTACAGACCAATCGGCCTTCTCCCAATTATCAGCAAAGTCATGGAATCCATCATTGCTTCGGATATGAAATCTTTCCTCTTCTCCGCTTGATCTCTGATCATCAATTTTGTTTCAGACCTGGTCACTCAACTCTGGACATGCTGCTCTGCTTTCTCAACAATGGATGGAGGTCCTCAATGCCAAACAGGAAATTAGAGCTTTCTCCCTTGACATATCATGTGCCTTCGATACGGTCTGGCACCCCGCTCTGCTCAACAAACTCTCCTCCTTTGGTATCCATGGAAATCTCCACGCATGGCTGGCGGACTTCCTCTCTAGTCGTAGTCAACGTGTGGCCCTGAATGGGTTTCTCGCATCTCCTCTTCCTGTTCAGGCTGGAGTTCCCCAAGGCAGTGTTCTGGGCCCTGTGCTTTTTCAGGTCTTCATCAATGATCTCTCTGACTCTCTTGAAAATCCTCTCTATCTCTTTGCTGATGACTCTACTCTCTGTCGCTCCATTCCTCATCCCTCAGATCGGCAGTCTGCAGCCTCCTCACTCTCTGCAGACCTGGACAAAATCACAGACTGGGCAAACAAGTGGAACATGTCTTTCTATCCTGACAAATCTCACACTCTTACGATGTCTCTCCGAAAAGACCAACTGGACAACCCTCCCATCCACTTTCTGAATAATCCTCTCCAAGAAGTTCTGTCACTCAAGCTTTTGGGTCTCACTATCTGCCATGATCTTTCCTGGGAAAACCACATTTCAAATCTGGCCTCCAAAGCCAGTCGCCGACTGGGCATCCTCCGTCGTGCGAAGTCCTTCCTTGGCACACCTGAGCTCCTCACCACATACAAGGCTTTCATCCGCAGCTCAATGGAATACTGCTCTCCCCTCTGGGCTGGTGCTCCTGCCTCACACCTAGGTCGTCTTCACGCTGTTGAAACCAAAGCGTTCAGAATCATTGGAATCTCCCGCGATGAAGCTAACTTCACGGGCCTTTCACTCACTCACCGCAGGCAGGTTGGTGGTCTTTCCGTCTTCTGCTGACTCCTCTTCGGCCTTGCCCCCCAGCTCTCTCTGGGCTCTGTCCCCCAAATATTCCTACAGGTCGCATAAGATCTGCCTGCAACCCTCTTATGGTTAAACTGCCAAAATCAAGACTCTCTGCTCACCTTCACTCCTTCAATCCTCTTTTCTCCCGCCTCTGGAACAAACTCCCTCACTCTCTTCAATCCCACTTTGTGAAAGGAAATGAGATTTCCTTCCGTTGGATTTGCTTTCCAGGAGACAAAGGCAAGTTGTTTCTGGGCAACTTCTGGGCGTTGAGTAGAGCCAGGAGAATAGGCTCTACTTCTACCGACTTTCCAGCTACCCTAGCCTCATGCCCCTTTGCGCTAACTTGGGTTCATTTTGGGCGAATTAACACGAGGCAGGCTAGGAAGGTCAGGAGGACCGAGGCGGAGCGGCAGAAGCACTGACCGTAAGCGCGAGCCGCCAATCAGGGCTCAGAGGTGGTGTCGGCGGCGTGGCATCATCGGGCGTGGTAAGAATGTTCGAGCGGGTGCCAGAAGGTTTGGGGGGCGTAGCTATAAAACCCGCTGCGCAAAGCCCTCGAAAGTACTCGCGCGCACACGGCAGTAGAAAGAGGACTAGTGCTGGAGAACCCGATAGGACTTGATGAGCAAAGAACTCGTGCGCACTGGCCAGCCTGGAAGGATCGAGGAAGAGGAGTTGTGAGCGTCCGAGAGCTGTACAATATACGCGGGCGAAGCCGACGCGCATGAACTGAAAGACGCGCTTTTATGAGTGATGCTCGGTTGAGTCTTAGGCCGATCGCTATACAGTGCATTTAGGACGCGCGAGTGAGGAAAATGGCAGAGTCATCGCCAGCCGCGCTGAGAGTCCCGCCCTTTACCGTTCCACCTCGTCATCTGCTTTGTTCGGGAGACGCGCTACGAGGTTCCTGCCATCGCCTGCTGCTATCTTCGCGGGACGTGCTGGGGCCGTGGAGAGCCGGACGGAGGCCGTCTCTGGACGACCACGTCGACGCGTTGGCTGACCACCTACCCATCTGCAATTCCCTGTGTGAATGAGACGGGCCCGTTGTCTGGGTATTAGATACGATTGTCTAAGGCTGCTCTGTGTCTCTGCGTCCCCGATCATTGTAAATACGTGTGGGAATAATTAAACCTGTGTTCTTCCTTTCTTCCATACGATCATTTCTGTGGTTTCTTCATTGGCTAAGCGTGGTACGAATGGGATCGCTCAAATCGGGTTCCACTAACTAAGACTGCACGGACCACGTGGTACTCAATCCACTTGGCGTACTCAAACCACACGTGACTCGTGCAAGGCTTGCTTCCTCGCTTCCAGGGCGGCGCAGGGAATTAGGTACGAGCGAGAAGTGGTCCCGAGACCCTACTCTGCGTTTGTCCGGAAGGGACGTATCAAGCCTTGGTTCCGCCAAGCCCAGCAAGAACAAGGGGATTAATCCCCCCTTGGTAAGGGGAAGAAGGGCGGCATAGAACCGCAACAATATTATTAGGTTATTTTATTAGGTTATCACAGCAACATCAGGTATAAATTATGCATTTCTGAACACAGAACGTTATTCTCTTTTCTTTTTTTTGTATACAAGATCGAGGCTCGTGTAAGAGCTAACATTAATGACAAAAAATATATATATCGGACATATAAGGCGAAATAAAGGGAGCGAGAGACAATATGGGGAGAGAAGGGGAAGCACACAAGTACAACATTTGAGAGCAGGGACATCGGGAGATCTGTGGGAGGTGGAGGGCTTGGGGGAGGAGGAGGTAAAAAAAAAAAACCACATGGACACTGACTGCTAGGACTTCCAGGAAAGAAGTCGGTATTTCAGAAAAGTGGATCTGGGGTGAATTAGTGTGGGTAGAAAAGATCAAGGTTTTGGATGGGGGAAGATAAGAGATGGTGGTGAACAGATGTTTTAAAGACCTGGAGGGAGGAGTGTTATTTCTTTTGCACAAGAAACATGTTATTTTCATCTCATTGGTGCTTTTTAAAGATTGTCCAGTCAGAATCGGAGATGCTGGATAAAAAACGCTTGCGGGAAACATTATCTGCCTCGTGTGTTACTTTCGCACTTGAAGTCCCATGGTTTGGAACTCCGTGTCCAAACTTTCATCTTAATATGCAAGGTGGATCTTTAATGGAATACAAGCTACTTGGTAAACATTTGTTAGTTTGGAAAAAAGGTCAACGTCGAGAGGTTCTCTTGTATCGATACTACATGGTGAACGAGCTTGCATGGCTAAAATGTTGTGGTCAAAAATATTTTGTGAAAAAAAAGCTTTGCAGTAAGCTACCAACTGCACATTATTGACTTTAACTAAAATGTGACGTTAGAACTTCAGTACAGATGAACTCCTTTCCTTTCGATTCTCTCTGTCCGCTTCAATTCAAGCTCGTCAAATAAATGCTCATCAATATACAGTACGTTACTAGTCCAATGTGCCCAAACTTTTGTTGCTTGAGGGGTTTTCTGGCTGACCTTTGACGAATCCTGGCTTTTCATCATCAAATGGTCTGTTTCATTTGGATACTTTGTGATAGCCCCACAACTGTAATAACCTATTAAACACAAAATGCTATGTTTATCTTCAATTGTTTCCATGGTCAACCATTGGAAGAGCTTCGGTCTCTTGAACTTCTGGGCCTCACCATCAGCCATGACCTATACTGGGTCACCTTGTAGAAAAGGCTGGCCTCCAAAGTCAGCCACGTATTCGGCATTCCTCCATTTTGTTTTTCAAGTCTTTCCTTAAAACCAGAAATGCTCGTAGCCTACAAACGCTTGTGGCCATCCATACACCAAAGGGGTTCTCCACTCCCTGTGGGCACGTGCACCAGCATATAACGCCTCTCCTGGATTCCATGGAATCTAAAGCTCTCAACATTATTGGCCTCTCCTGTGATGAGGCCAAAAGTACAAGACCTGTTGCTATCACATCGGAGAGGTTGGTGCCCTCCCCCCTCCATACCCAGCCACTACTCCATCTGCGCTCTTAGCTTTCTGACCCTTCCCAGCTCCCCCAGAATCATATGTTAATCGAGTAACCCACTCCTAGTTAAAAGTCCAATATCCAGTCTTTCTGCCAATCTTTTCTCCACCCAACGCCCTCCCTGTTTGTGGACGCACCTCCCTGAGACGGTTCAATCACTTCCCTTCAGGGTTTCAAGCAAGCAGCGTACCACCATCTCATGCCCCATCTCTACCCACGGTGTTTCTACCCCCATTAACCCTACCTAACCTAACTAAGGTCTTACTTGCAGTTTACCAGGATTTCATTTCTTTCTCTCTCTCTCTCTTTCACACTCTCTCCTTCTCTCTTCTGTTCGTTCATTCCATTTTTTTGGTGTCCAACTCTTGCCTCACTGTCAGTTAAAATTTGTTGCCTTTTACTCTTTGTCATCATACTCCGTTTCCACGAGCCTATATTTTGTATAAAAAAAAGACTTGTGCATAATGTATTTTCTTGGGTAAAATGCCAGGGGCATCGAATAGGCCCCTTTATATAAGGGTATGTGCCATGCGGCAATGTAGAGAAAAGAAGGGACATTCCATAGCTTATAGAAAATGTCGAACAATAGAAAAGAAGGGACAATCAAAAAATCTCGTGTGCATGCTGGACTACCCTCGTGTTCTTATGAGGAACCAAGTAATGCTCTAGAAAAGTTTTTATAAAGGAGCACCAATTTGATTCATACAGCTGCATGAAGAAGTAAATGTATTTAATTTGCCAGATGTAGGGCACCCCTTTATATGAACTTTTCTAGAGCATTACTTGGTTCCTCCTCAGACCACTAGGGTAGTACAGCATGAATGAATGATCGTTTTAAGGCCATTTTCCCGCTAGAGCAGGGGTTAGCCTTGCGGGCCCCATGGCAATCATGGTTCCCTGTTTTGAGGCAATGTTTTTATGGCCGGATGCCCTTCCTGACGCCAACCCTTGGTCACGCTCTTACGATGCGCAGGGATACGGTGTACCTATTCTAAACCGGGGAACACACCGGGATCATTCATCCCAGCAAGCTGGTACTCAATTTGCCGACCTCGGAAGGATGACAGGCTGAGTCAACCCCCCTGGCGTTAATTTAGCGATCGACCGGGATTCGAACACAGGATCCTCGGATCCCAAGCCTGCACCCTAACCGCTAAACCAACACCAGGATAAACCAACACCTGGTAGTACAGCATGCACACGAGATTTTTTTAAATTCCCCTTATTTTGTATTGTTTGGCATTTTATACAAGCTATGGCATGTCCCTTCTTTTCTTTACTTTGCCACATGGCACATACCCTTATATAAAGGGACCGTTTCTATGCCCCTGGAATTTTACCCAATAATGTCCCTTCTTTTCTATAGTTTGCCACATGGCAAATATCATATAAAGGGGCCGTTTTTATGCCCCTGATATTTTTCACAAGATACATTTTAAATATGAACAAAATGCATTTGTTCACCATGCAAGACTTTGTTCAAGACGATATAAAAGACTTGAAAAAGTAAGGGGAAAAAATATTCAACCCAGACGGGGATCAAACTCACAATCCCCCGCTTGGGAGTCTTTATCCAATAGGCCATTGGGACAGCATGTTAGAATTTATTTTTTTTAAATCTTTTAAAGGGGTGAAAAGTTTGTATATATGTATATTTATATATACAACTAGCGCTCGCCTCACCAAGCGTCGATACTGAGGAGCGGGCTTATTTTAACAGAGGCTAATGACTGTACCTGAGTTGCTGTGCTGTCATGATTTTCACCAATCATAATACAAACAATTACTTTGCACAAATGTATTTGTTGTGTTTGTGATATTACATTTTTATAGGCAATTTAGGTTGAATGTTTTTTTTTCAAGAAAGAACCCCTCTGCACATACAAAGAACCCCTCCGCAGACATAGGGGAGGGGTAGGGGCAGACTGGAAGTTTGGGACGATTACACCTCACCACCACGTAAGTCAAAACACCTCACCACCACATAATTCAAAACACCTCACCACCACATAATTCAAAACACCTCACCACAACATAATTCAAAACACCTCACCACCAAGTAAATCAAAACACCTCACCACCACATAATTCAAAACACCTCACCACAACGTAATTCAAAACACCTCACCACCAAGTAAATCAAAACACCTCACCACCACATAATTCAAAACACCTCACCACAACGTAATTCAAAACACCTCACCACCAAGTAAATCAAAACACCTCACCACCACATAATTCAAAACACCTCACCACAACGTAATTCAAAACACCTCACCACCAAGTAAATCAAAACACCTCACCACCACATAATTCAAAACACCTCACCACCACGTAATTCAAAACACCTCACCACCACGTAATTCAAAACACCTCACCACCACGTAATTCAAAACACCTCACCACCAAGTAATTTAAAACACCTCACAGCAATAAAACATGTAATAAAAACACCTCACCACCACGAAATTAAAAACACCTCACCACCACGAAATTAAAAACACCTCACCACCACGAAATTGAAAACACCTCACAGCCATCAAACACGTAATAAAAACACCTCACAGCCATAAAACACGTAATAAAAACACCTCACAGCCATAAAACACGTAATATAGCACCTCACCACCACAAAAGTAAAAACACCTCACAGCCATAAAACACGTAATAAAAACACCTCACAGCCATAAAACACGTCATAAAAACACCTCACAGCCATAAAACACGTAATAAAAACACCTCACCACCACAAAATAAAAAACACCTCACAGCCTTAAAACACGTAATAAAAACACCTCACCACCACGAAATTAAAAACACCTCACAGCCATAAAACACGTCATAAAAACACCTCACAGCCATAAAACACGTAATAAAAACACCTCACCACCACAAAATTAAAAACACCTCACAGCCTTAAAACACGTAATAAAAACACCTCACCACCACGAAATTAAAAACACCTCACAGCCATAAAACACGTAATAAAAACACATCACAGCCATAAAACACGTAATAAAAACACCTCACAGCCATAAAACACATAATAAAAACACCTCACAGCCATAAAACACGTAATAAAAACACCTCACAGCCATAAAACACGTAATAAAAACACCTCACAGCCATAAAACACGCACCTCACAGCCATAAAACACGTAATAAAAACACCTCACCACCACAAAATTAAAAACACCTCACAGCCATAAAACACGAAATAAAAACACCTCACGGCCATAAAACACGTAATAAAAACACCTCACCACCACGAAATTAAAAACACCTCACAGCCATAAAACCCGTAATAAAAAAAAACCTCACCACCACGAAATTAAAAACACCTCACAGCCATAAAACACGTAATAAAAACACCTCACAGCCATAAAACACGTAATAAAAACACCTCACAGCCATAAAACACGTAATAAAAACACCTCACAGCCATAAAACACGTAATAAAAGCACCTCACCACCACGAAAGTAAAAACACCTCACAGCCATAAAACACGTAATAAAAACACCTCACAGCCATAAAACACGTAATAAAAACACCTCACAGCCATAAAACATGTCATAAAAACACCTCACAGCCATAAAACACGTAATAAAAACACCTCACCACCACAAAATTAAAAACACCTCACAGCCATAAAACACGTAATAAAAACACCTCACAGCCATAAAACACGTAATAAAAACACCTCACAGCCATAAAACACGTAATAAAAACACCTCACAGCCATAAAACACGTAACAAAAACACCTCGCAGCCATAAAACAAGTAATAAAAACACCTCAGCCATAAAACACGGAATAAAAACACCTCACAGCCATAAAACACGTAATAAAAACACCTCACAGCCATAAAACACGTAATAAAAACACCTCACCACCACGAAATTAAAAACACCTCACAGCCATAAAACCCGTAATAAAAAAAAACCTCACCACCACGAAATTAAAAACACCTCACAGCCATAAAACACGTAATAAAAACACCTCACAGCCATAAAACACGTAATAAAAACACCTCACAGCCATAAAACACGTAATAAAAACACCTCACAGCCATAAAACACGTAATAAAAGCACCTCACCACCACGAAAGTAAAAACACCTCACAGCCATAAAACACGTAATAAAAACACCTCACAGCCATAAAACACGTAATAAAAACACCTCACAGCCATAAAACATGTCATAAAAACACCTCACAGCCATAAAACACGTAATAAAAACACCTCACCACCACAAAATTAAAAACACCTCACAGCCATAAAACACGTAATAAAAACACCTCACAGCCATAAAACACGTAATAAAAACACCTCACAGCCATAAAACACGTAATAAAAACACCTCACAGCCATAAAACACGTAACAAAAACACCTCGCAGCCATAAAACAAGTAATAAAAACACCTCAGCCATAAAACACGGAATAAAAACACCTCACAGCCATAAAACACGTAATAAAAACACCTCACAGCCATAAAACACGTAATAAAAACACCTCACAGCCATAAAACACGTAATAAAAACACCTCACAGCCATAAAACACGTAATAAAAACACCTCACCACCACGAAATTAAAAACACCTCACAGCCATAAAACACGTCATAAAAACACCTCACAGCCATAAAACACGTAATAAAAACACCTCACCACCACAAAATTAAAAACACCTCACAGCCTTAAAACACGTAATAAAAACACCTCACCACCACGAAATTAAAAACACCTCACAGCCATAAAACACGTAATAAAAACACATCACAGCCATAAAACACGTAATAAAAACACCTCACAGCCATAAAACACATAATAAAAACACCTCACAGCCATAAAACACGTAATAAAAACACCTCACAGCCATAAAACACGTAATAAAAACACCTCACAGCCATAAAACACGCACCTCACAGCCATAAAACACGTAATAAAAACACCTCACCACCACGAAATTAAAAACACCTCACAGCCATAAAACACGAAATAAAAACACCTCACGGCCATAAAACACGTAATAAAAACACCTCACCACCACGAAATTAAAAACACCTCACAGCCATAAAACCCGTAATAAAAAAAAACCTCACCACCACGAAATTAAAAACACCTCACAGCCATAAAACACGTAATAAAAACACCTCACAGCCATAAAACACGTAATAAAAACACCTCACAGCCATAAAACACGTAATAAAAACACCTCACAGCCATAAAACACGTAATAAAAGCACCTCACCACCACGAAAGTAAAAACACCTCACAGCCATAAAACACGTAATAAAAACACCTCACAGCCATAAAACACGTAATAAAAACACCTCACAGCCATAAAACATGTCATAAAAACACCTCACAGCCATAAAACACGTAATAAAAACACCTCACCACCACAAAATTAAAAACACCTCACAGCCATAAAACACGTAATAAAAACACCTCACAGCCATAAAACACGTAATAAAAACACCTCACAGCCATAAAACACGTAATAAAAACACCTCACAGCCATAAAACACGTAACAAAAACACCTCGCAGCCATAAAACAAGTAATAAAAACACCTCAGCCATAAAACACGGAATAAAAACACCTCACAGCCATAAAACACGTAATAAAAACACCTCACAGCCATAAAACACGTAATAAAAACACCTCACAGCCATAAAACACGTAATAAAAACACCTCACAGCCATAAAACACGTAATAAAAACACCTCACCACCACGAAATTAAAAACACCTCACAGCCATAAAACACGTAATAAAAACACCTCACCACCACAAAATTAAAAACACCTCACAGCCTTAAAACATGTAATAAAAACACCTCACAGCCATAAAACACGTAATCAAAACACCTCACAGCCATAAAATACGTAATAAAAACACCTCACAGCCATAAAATACGTAATAAAAACACCTCACAGCCATAAAACACGTAATAAAAACAACTCACAGCCATAAAACACGTAATAAAAACACCTCACAGCCATAAAACACGTAATAAAAACACCTCACAGCCATAAAACACGTAATAAAAACACCTCACAGCCATAAAATACGTAATAAAAACACTTCACAGCCATAAAACACGTAATAAAAACACCTCACAGCCATAAAACACGTAATAAAAACACCTCAGCCATAAAACACGTAATAAAAACACCTCACAGGCATAAAACACGTAATAAAAACACCTCACAGGCATAAAACACATAATAAAAACACCTCACAGCCATAAAACACGTAATCAAAACACCTCACAGGCATAAAACACGTCATAAAAACACCTCACAGGCATAAAACACGTCATAAAAACACCTCACAGGCATAAAACACGTAATAAAAACACCTCACAGGCATAAAACACATAATAAAAACACCTCACAGCCATAAAACACGTCCTAAAAACACCTCACAGCCATAAAACACGTAATAAAAACACCTCACAGCCATAAAACACGTCCTAAAAACACCTCACAGCCATAAAACACGTCCTTAAAAACACCTCACAGCCATAAAACACGTAATAAAAACACCTCACAGCCATAAAACACGTAATAAAAACACCTCACAGCCATAAAACAAGTAATAAAAACACTTCAGCCATAAAACACGGAATAAAAACACCTCACAGCCATAAAACACGTAATAAAAACACCTCACAGCCATAAAATACGTAATAAAAACACCTCACAGCCATAAAACACGTAATAAAAACACCTCACAGCCATAAAACATGTCATAAAAACACCTCACAGCCATAAAACATGTAATAAAAACACCTCATCACCACAAAATTAAAAACACCTCACAGCCTTAAAACACGTAATAAGAACACCTCACAGCCATAAAACACGTAATAAAAACACCACACAGCCATAAAACACGTAATAAAAACACTTCACAGCCATAAAACACGTAATAAAAACACCTCACAGCCATAAAACACGTAATAAAAACACCTCACAGCCATAAAACACGTAATAAAAACACCTCACAGGCATAAAACACGTAATAAAAACACCTCACAGGCATAAAACACGTAATAAAAACACCTCACAGGCATAAAACACGTAATAAAAACACCTCACAGCCATAAAACACGTAATCAAAACACCTCACAGCCATAAAACACGTCCTAAAAACACCTCACAGCCATAAAACACGTAATAAAAACACCTCACAGCCATAAAACACGTAATAAAAACACCTCACAGGCATAAAACACGTAATAAAAACACCTCACAGCCATAAAACACGTAATCAAAACACCTCACAGCCATAAAACACGTCCTAAAAACACCTCACAGCCATAAAACACGTAATAAAAACACCTCACACCCATAAAACACATAATAAAAACACCTCACAGCCATAAAACACGTAATCAAAACACCTCACAGCCATAAAACACGTCCTAAAAACACCTCACAGCCATAAAACACGTAATAAAAACACCTCACAGCCATAAAACACATAATAAAAACACCTCACAGCCATAAAACACGTAATAAAAACACCTCACAGCCATAAAACACGTAATAAAAACACTTCACAGCCATAAAACACGTAATAAAAACACCTCACAGCCATAAAACACGTAATAAAAACACCTCACAGCCATAAAACACATAATAAAAACACCTCACAGCCATAAAACACGTAATCAAAACACCTCACAGCCATAAAACACGTCCTAAAAACACCTCACAGCCATAAAACACGTAATAAAAACACCTCACAGCCATAAAACACGTAATAAAAACGCCTCACAGCCATAAAACACGTAATAAAAACACCCCACAGCCATAAAACACGTAATAAAAGCACCCCACAGCCACGAAATTAAAAACACCTCACCACCAAGTAATTCAAAACACCTCACCACCACGTAATTAAAAACACCTCACCACCACGAAATTAAAAACACCTCACAGCCATAAAACCCGTAATAAAAACACCTCACCACCACGAAATTAAAAACACCTCACAGCCATAAAACACGTAATAAAAACACCTCACAGCCATAAAACACGTAATAAAAACACCTCACAGCCATAAAACGTAATAAAAACACCTCACAGCCATAAAACACGTAATAAAAGCACCTCACCACCACGAAAGTAAAAACACCTCACAGCCATAAAACACGTAATAAAAACACCTCACAGCCATAAAACACGTAATAAAAACACCTCACAGCCATAAAACATGTCATAAAAACACCTCACAGCCATAAAACACGTAATAAAAACACCTCACCACCACAAAATTAAAAACACCTCACAGCCATAAAACACGTAATAAAAACACCTCACAGCCATAAAACACGTAATAAAAACACCTCACAGCCATAAAACACGTAATAAAAACACCTCACAGCCATAAAACACGTAATAAAAACACCTCACAGCCATAAAACACGTAATAAAAACACCTCACAGCCATAAAACACGGAATAAAAACACTTCACAGCCATAAAACACGTAATAAAAACACCTCACAGCCATAAAACACGTAATAAAAACACCTCACAGCCATAAAACACGTAATAAAAACACCTCACAGCCATAAAACACGTAATAAAAACACCTCACAGCCATAAAACACGTAATAAAAACACCTCACAGCCATAAAACACGTAATAAAAACACCTCACAGGCATAAAACACGTAATAAAAACACCTCACAGGCATAAAACACGTCATAAAAACACCTCACAGCCATAAAACACGTAATAAAAACACCTCACAGCCATAAAACATGTCCTAAAAACACCTCACAGCCATAAAACACGTAATAAAAACACCTCACAGCCATAAAACACGTAACAAAAACACCTCGCAGCCATAAAACAAGTAATAAAAACACCTCAGCCATAAAACACGGAATAAAAACACCTCACAGCCATAAAACACGTAATAAAAACACCTCACAGCCATAAAACACGTAATAAAAACACCTCACAGCCATAAAACACGTAATAAAAACACCTCACAGCCATAAAACACGTAATAAAAACACCTCACCACCACGAAATTAAAAACACCTCACAGCCATAAAACACATAATAAAAACACCTCACAGCCATAAAACACGTAATAAAAACACCTCAGAGCCATAAAACATGTCATAGAAACACCTCACAGCCATAAAACACGTAATAAAAACACCTCACCACCACAAAATTAAAAACACCTCACAGCCTTAAAACACGAAATAAAAACACCTCACAGCCATAAAACACGTAATAAAAACACCTCACAGCCATAAAATACGTAATAAAAACACCTCACAGCCATAAAATACGTAATAAAAACACCTCACAGCCATAAAACACGTAATAAAAACACCTCACAGCCATAAAACACGTAATAAAAACACCTCACAGCCATAAAACACGTAATAAAAACACCTCACAGCCATAAAACACGTAATAAAAACACCTCACAGCCATAAAATACGTCCTAAAAACACCTCACAGCCATAAAACACGTAATAAAAACACCTCACAGCCATAAAACACGTAATAAAAACACCTCACAGCCATAAAACACATAATAAAAACACCTCACAGCCATAAAACATGTAATCAAAACACCTCACAGCCATAAAACACGTAATAAAAACACCTCACAGCCATAAAACACGTAATAAAAACACCTCAGAGCCATAAAACATGTCATAAAAACACCTCACAGCCATAAAACACGTAATAAAAACACCTCACCACCACAAAATTAAAAACACCTCACAGCCTTAAAATACGAAATAAAAACACCTCACAGCCATAAAACACGTAATAAAAACACCTCACAGCCATAAAATACGTAATAAAAACACCTCACAGCCATAAAATACGTAATAAAAACACCTCACAGCCATAAAACACGTAATAAAAACACCTCACAGCCATAAAACACGTAATAAAAACACCTCACAGCCATAAAACACGTAATAAAAACACCTCACAGCCATAAAACACGTAATAAAAACACCTCACAGCCATAAAATACGTAATAAAAACACCTCACAGCCATAAAACACGAAATCAAAACACCTCACAGCCATAAAACACGTCCTAAAAACACCTCACAGCCATAAAACACGTAATAAAAACACCTCACAGCCATAAAACACGTAATAAAAACACCTCACAGCCATAAAACACGTAATCAAAACACCTCACAGCCATAATACACGTCCTAAAAACACCTCACAGCCATAAAACACGTAATAAAAACACCTCACAGCCATAAAACACGTAATAAAAACACCTCACAGCCATAAAACACGTAATAAAAACACCCCACAGCCATAAAACACGTAATAAAAGCACCCCACAGCCACGAAATTAAAAACACCTCACCACCAAGTAATTCAGAACACCTCACCACCACGTAATTAAAAACACCTCACCACCAAGTAAATCAAAACACCTCACCACCACATAATTCAAAACACCTCACCACAACGTAATTCAAAACACCTCACCACCAAGTAAATCAAAACACCTCACCACCACGTAATTCAAAACACCACACCACCGCGTAATTCAAAACACCTCACCACCAAGTAATTCAAAACACCTCACCACCACGTAATTCAAAACACCTCACCACCAAGTAATTCAAAACACCTCACCACCACGTAATTCAAAACACCTCACCACCAAGTAATTTAAAACACCTCACAGCAATAAAACATGTAATAAAAACACCTCACCACCACGAAATTAAAAACACCTCACCACCACGAAATTAAAAACACCTCACCACCACGAAATTGAAAACACCTCACAGCCATCAAACACGTAATAAAAACACCTCACAGCCATAAAACACGTAATATAGCACCTCACCACCACAAAAGTAAAAACACCTCACAGCCATAAAACACGTAATAAAAACACCTCACAGCCATAAAACACGTCATAAAAACACCTCACAGCCATAAAACACGTAATAAAAACACCTCACCACCACAAAATTAAAAACACCTCACAGCCTTAAAACACGTAATAAAAACACCTCACCACCACGAAATTAAAAACACCTCACAGCCATAAAACACGTCATAAAAACACCTCACAGCCATAAAACACGTAATAAAAACACCTCACCACCACAAAATTAAAAACACCTCACAGCCTTAAAACACGTAATAAAAACACCTCACCACCACGAAATTAAAAACACCTCACAGCCATAAAACACGTAATAAAAACACCTCACAGCCATAAAACACGTAATAAAAACACCTCACAGCCATAAAACACGTAATAAAAACACCTCACAGCCATAAAACACGTAATAAAAACACCTCACAGCCATAAAACACGTAATAAAAACACCTCACAGCCATAAAATACGTAATAAAAACACCTCACAGCCATAAAACACGCACCTCACAGACATAAAACACGTAATAAAAACACCTCACCACCACGAAATTAAAAACACCTCACCACCACGAAATTAAAAACACCTCACAGCCCTAAAACACGAAATAAAAACACCTCACGGCCATAAAACACGTAATAAAAACACCTCACCACCACGAAATTAAAAACACCTCACAGCCATAAAACACGTAATAAAAACACCTCACCACCATGAAATTAAAAACACCTCACAGCCATAAAACACGTAATAAAAACACCTCACAACCATAAAACACGTAATAAAAACACCTCACAGCCATAAAACACGTAATAAAAACACCTCACAGCCATAAAACACGTAATAAAAACACCTCACCACCACGAAATTAAAAACACCTCACAGCCATAAAACACGTAATAAAAACACCTCACAGCCATAAAACGCGTAATAAAAACACCTCACAGCCATAAAACGCGTAATAAAAACACCTCACAGCCATAAAACACGTAATAAAAACACCTCACAGCCATAAAACACGTAATAAAAACACCTCACAGCCATAAAACACGGAATAAAAACACTTCACAGCCATAAAACACGTAATAAAAACACCTCACAGCGATAAAACACGTAATAAAAACACCTCACAGCGATAAAACACGTAATAAAAACACCTCACAGCCATAAAACACGTAATAAAAACACCTCACAGGCATAAAACACGTAATAAAAACACCTCACAGGCATAAAACACGTCATAAAAACACCTCACAGCCATAAAACACGTAATAAAAACACCTCACAGCCATAAAACACGTCCTAAAAACACCTCACAGCCATAAAACACGTAATAAAAACACCTCACAGCCATAAAACACGTAATAAAAACACCTCACAGCCATAAAACAAGTAATAAAAACACCTCAGCCATAAAACACATAATAAAAACACCTCACCACCACGAAATTAAAAACACCTCACAGCCATAAAACACGTAATAAAAACACCTCACAGCCATAAAACACGTAATAAAAACACCTCACAGCCATAAAACATGTCATAAAAACACCTCACAGCCATAAAACACGTAATAAAAACACCTCACCACCACGAAATTAAAAACACCTCACAGCCATAAAACACGTAATAAAAACACCTCACAGCCATAAAACACGTAATAAAAACACCTCACAGCCATAAAAATAAAAACACCTCACAGCCATAAAACATGTCATAAAAACACCTCACAGCCATAAAACACGTAATAAAAACACCTCACCACCACAAAATTAAAAACACCTCACAGCCTTAAAACACGTAATAAAAACACCTCACAGCCATAAAACACGTAATAAAAACACCTCACAGCCATAAAACACGTAATAAAAACATTTCACAGCCATAAAACACGTAATAAAAACACCTCACAGCCATAAAACACGTAATAAAAACACCTCACAGCCATAAAACACGTAATAAAAACACCTCACAGGCATAAAACACGTAATAAAAACACCTCACAGGCATAAAACACGTAATAAAAACACCTCACAGGCATAAAACACATAATAAAAACACCTCACAGCCATAAAACACGTCCTAAAAACACCTCACAGCCATAAAACACGTAATAAAAACACTCACAGCCATAAAACACGTCCCTAAAAACACCTCACAGGCATAAAAGCACGTAATAAAAACACCTCACAGGCATAAAACACGTAATAAAAACACCTCACAGGCATAAAACACGTAATAAAAACACCTCACAGGCATAAAACACATAATACAAAGCACCTCACAGCATAAAACACGTCCTAAAACACTCACAGCCATAAAACACGTAATAAAAACACCTCACAGCCATAAAACACGTAATAAAAACACC
The DNA here is from genome assembly GCF_964187855.1 of Myxine glutinosa. NCBI lineage: Eukaryota > Metazoa > Chordata > Myxini > Myxiniformes > Myxinidae > Myxine > Myxine glutinosa. The sequence continues at coordinate 74,527,754 of NC_136269.1, read as the reverse complement.
TCACAGCCATAAAACAAGTAATAAAAACACCTCAGCCATAAACACGGAATAAAAACACCTCACAGCCATAAAACACGTAATAAAAACACCTCACAGCCATAAAACACGTAATAAAAACACTCACAGCCATAAAACACGTAATAAAACACCTCACAGCATAAAACACGTAATAAAAACACCTCACCACCACGAATTAAAAACACTCACAGCCATAAAACACGTAATAAAAACACCTCACAGCCATAAAACCCGTAATAAAACACCTCACAGCCATAAAACACGTAATAAAAACACCTCACAGCCATAAACATGTCATAATAAACACCTCACAGCCATAAAACACGTAATAAAAACACCTCACCACCACAAAATTAAAAACACCTCACAGCCTTAAAACACGTAATAAAAACACCTCACAGCCATAAAACACGTAATAAAAACACCTCACAGCCATAAAACACGTAATAAAAACACTTCACAGCCATAAAACACGTTAAGTAAAAACACCTCACAGCCATAAAACACGTAATAAAAACACCTCAACAGCCATAAAACATGTAATAAAAACACCTCACAGGCATAAAACACGTAATAAAAACACCTCACAGGCATAAAACACGTAATAAAAACACCTCACAGACATAAACACGTAATAAAACACCTCACAGGCATAAAACACATAATAAAAAACACCTCACAGCCATAAAACACGTCCTAAAAACACCTCACAGCCATAAAACACGTAATAAAAACACCTCACAGCCATAAAACACGTCCTAAAAACACCTCACAGGCATAAAACACGTAATTAAAAACACCTCACAGGCATAAAACACGTAATAAAAACACCTCACAGGCATAAAACATGTAATAAAAAACACCTCACAGGCATAAAACACGTAATAAAAACACCTCACAGCCATAAAACACGTAAGAAAAACACCTCACAGCCATAAAACACGAATAAAAACACCTCACAGGCATAAACACGTAATAAAAACACCTCACAGGCATAAAACACGTAATAAAAAACACCTCACAGGCATAAAACACATAAAAACACCTCACAGCCATAAAACACGTCCTAAAAACACCTCACAGCCATAAACACGTAATAAAAACACCTCACAGCCATAAAACACGTAATAAAACACCTCACAGCCATAAAACAAGTAATAAAAAACACCTCAGCCATAAAACACGGAATAAAAACACCTCACAGCCATAAAACACGTAATAAAAACACCTCACAGCCATAAAACACATAATAAAAACACCTCACAGCCATAAAACACGTAATAAAACACCTCACAGCCATAAAACACGTAATAAAAACACCTCACCACACGAAATTAAAAACACCTCACAGCCATAAAACACGTAATAAAAACACTCACAGCCATAAAACCCGTAATAAAAACACCTCACAGCCATAAAACACGTAATAAAAACACCTCACAGCCATAAAACATGTCATAAGAACACCTCACAGCCATAAAACACGTAATAAAAACACCTCACCACCACAAAATTAAAAACACCTCACAGCTCTTAAAACACGTAATAAAAACACCTCACAGCCATAAAACACGTAATAAAAACACCTCACAGCCATAAAACACGTAATAAAAACACTTCACAGCCATAAAACACGTAATAAAAACACCTCACAGCCATAAAACACGTAATAAAAACACCTCACAGCCATAAAACATGTAATAAAAACACCTCACAGCCATAAAACATGTAATAAAAACACCTCACAGGCATAAAACACGTAATAAAAACACCTCACAGGCATAAAACATGTAATAAAAACACTTCACAGCCATAAAACACGTAATAAAAACACCTCACAGCCATAAAACACGTAATAAAAACACCTCACAGCCATAAAACGCGTAATAAAAACACCTCACAGCCATAAAACGCGTAATAAAAACACCTCACACCCATAAAACACGTAATAAAAACACCTCACAGCCATAAAACGCGTAATAAAAACACCTCACAGCCATAAAACACGTAATAAAAACACCTCACAGCCATAAAACACGGAATAAAAACACCTCACAGCCATAAAACGCGTAATAAAAACACCTCACAGCCATAAAACACGTAATAAAACACCTCACAGCCATAAAACACGTAATAAAAACACCTCACAGCCACGAAATTAAAAACACCTCACCACCAAGTAATTCAAAACACCTCACCACCACGTAATTAAAAACACCTCACCACCAAGTAATTCAAAACACCTCACCACCACGTAATTAAAAACACCTCACCACCACGTAATTAAAAACATCTCACCACCACGTAATTCAAAACACCTCATCACCAACTATTCAAAACACCTCACCACCACGTAATTCAAAACACCTCACCACCACGTGATTCAAAACCACCACAACCTTATTAAAAACACTTCACAACCACGGAAACAAAAGTTTGAGGGAGTCGTTAAGTGACAACACAGACACTGCCCAGATGTGTCGATGTATAGATAAACTAGCTGAGGTACCCGGCTTCGCCCGGTTGAATAGGAATAATACAAAGATATGATGAAAAGAACATGTATATTTTAGAGCAATATCACAGTACATTTCCTACATGACGTTTGTCAATTTTCAATTTCTCAAAACCTCTTGGTACACAACATTTCTGGTTTTCTTACTTGGTGCCAAGACATAAAGATTGCTTGGTTTTCCAACCCTCGAGCAGCCCACGTACAGCTGGCCATG